>NC_092759.1:86126313-86726313 GCF_047496795.1 Chiloscyllium punctatum | reverse complement strand
AACTCCACTCTCTTGCCGACTCCTTGTATCCCTCCACACCTCTCTGGGTTAGGGAATTCCAGACATTCACTACCTTCGGAGAGAAGACATTACTCTGCATCTCAGATTGAAATCGATGTTCCTTATTCAGTATCTATATCATCGAGTTCGACACTTTGCTCAAGAATGGAAACAACTTCTAAACCTCTACCTTCTCCAACCCCTTCTGTGTCTTGTAGGTTTCAGCATTATCACTCCTCATTTATTTAAACCCCAATGAATTATCGCCTCACTATCTTAGAGATTCTCCATAACACAACCCTTTCTTCCCAGGAAACCACCTAATGTACCAACCGAGTTCCTTGCTGCATCATCATGCTGACTTTTTGTTTCATACCCAGGAAGACTCCAATGCCTTTACTGGTCCTTTTCTGGAATTCTCTCCTTTAAATAACAGCCTGCCTTTTGATTCTCAGTGTCATCCATAAACTCGGATGTATATTGCACTCTGCCCCCTCCTTCAAGCTCTCAGCATAGATTGTAAATAACTGATGCCATCAGACTGATATTTGTGGTACTCCAGCAGATAAACCTTGACAATAAAGATCTATGAATCCTGACTCTCCGATTTCTGTGTTAAACAATCATCATCCCATGTTAATACAGTATCCAACGTCCTGGAGCTCCTGTTTTGTGTATGAACTTTTGTTTTGTAATACCTTGTGGAAAATCTCTGGAAAGCCTGGTGTCCACCAGATCCCCTTTATCAAGTCCATTGTTACATTTTCGGGCATCTCCAGAAAAACTTTGCATGATTTTACAGGGCAAAATATCATTTACTTTTCACAAAACCACCCTGACTCTGCGTGAAGCTTTTCTAAATATCCATGCTGGCCACGTTTTCCAAACTATACTAGTCCTATCTGCTTTCATTAGATCCATGGGCCTCTAAATGTTTCCCATTCATATGTTTGCCTAAATGAGTTTTAAATGTTGTAGCTGTCCTTGCATCTCCCACTCTTCCTCTGGAAGCTCATTCCATACCCGCACCATCCTCTGTGTAAAAACGCTGCCCTTTAGTCCCTTTTAAATCTACCCTCTTTCACCTTAAACCTATTCCCACTTTGTTTGGATTGCCCTATCCTGTGGAAAAGACCTTGGCTATTCACCCTATCCATAACTCTCTTGATTTTATAAGCTTCTATAATGTCATTCCTCAACATCCTACACTCCATCTGATACTAACTTCAAGAACAAGTGTTTAAAGATAAACACTGCAAAATTAAACAATATTAAAAATGACAGGTAACCATCACTCAGCCCAAACGTCATACTGTGATTTGTTTTTCTTCATATTACAATACTAAGGCAGCATGAAACGCTTAGTCGTGCTAATAAGAAGTCAAGCACCTGAATTCCTTTGTCTAAAGGGGGTGATGATCACGACAGTGAAAATGTATCTGTGGCCAGATTTATATAATACCACGTGGTCAACATTCTCCCTCCTGGCCTCTGTATGACTTTGTGTGGTTGTGTCTTCTTTATCTTGCATTCAATAGAGAATTCACACCTTAAATTCGACCCGTTATACAGAATCTTTTCTTTCACCACTGCTAAAAGCGCGTTTTTCCTTTGCCACACCCTCTTTTCTCTGTCACCCATGTTCCACCTCTTGCAAGGGACTAAAAGACCATTTTGCAATTGTATTCTGTTTTGAAGAATTGTCACACTGGACTGGAACTCTGTTTCTCTTTCTCTGCAGATGTTGACAGACCTGTTGAGTTTCTCCAGAACTGAATAGGCACAGAACGATTTTTCAATTAAACAAATAATTATGGATACTGGAAATAAAAATAAAAAACCTTTATAGAAAGTTCACTGGACATGAAAGTTTAACTCTGTATTCACTCCAGAAAATTCTGCAACATCTTTCGCAATTCCTTCAGCAATTTCTGGTTTTGAACAATTTCCAACCACATATTGTCAAAGATGCCCAAACACCCTGTCCAACATGGAGTGCCGTACACTGGGAAATGAACAGTAACGCATGGTGACAAGTTCCTTGACTCTGAAACTGCATAAGGCTGGCATCACTGATGCTGCAGAGCTCTGAATCATGGTCAGGGAGAAAAACAGACGGAAACACATTCACTTCAAATACAGAAGATGGCATTACTGAAAGGAAAAGATTCAGATTAGTACCTTAAATGGATATTGTTTATGTAACAAATTGGAGGCGTGACACCAAGGAAAGACTTCCAGCAGAATGAGAACATGAAAGTGGAAGTATTTCCGCATCAGAAACCAAAGTAGGTCACTGAATACAGGGCTGATGGGTGACTGGGTCTCGGTGTGAACTGGGGGGGCAGTCAGTAGAATTGAATTGTAGATATTGCAGCTAAAACTCGGTTATCATCTGATACTGTAGATTTCAATGAAAATCTGTAACTTTCCTCCAGGATAGTCCATCCGTCTACCATTTCCATCAAGCCGATCCATGGGTCAGTGACGAGTGTGGGTGAACATGGTCGGGTCGGAATCACGTGCACCTAAACCTGATGACAATCCGTTAAAGCTACCACATTTAACTGGTTACACTACGAAGAGCAGGACTAACATCTGATACAGCGAGAGCGATGATCCCAAGACTAAAAAATCAGGTCTAAGCTCTGTTGTCCTGTCAAATCCATGCATAATAGTCCGTGGACCATAAACAACTTACTGGAGGAGAGGAATCCACAAATATCCCAATCCTAAATAATGGAACAGCCCTGTCCATCCATGTAAAAGATGCAGTATCTGCACCATCCTCAGCCAGAAGTTTGAGTCGATTACCCACCTCACCCTCAATATGATGCCCTCAGAATCACAGATGCCCGTCTTCAACCAACTCAATTCACTGCACGTGACATGAAGCAACAGTTGGACACTAGACGTGACAAAGGCATTTGTCCCTGGCACCATTCCTGCAATAGAACTGAGGACTTTTGCTACACAACAAGCCGTGTACCTGAGGAAGCTGTTTCATTCCAGCTCCAACTCTGACATCTCCCTGGCAATTACTCAACTATGTCCCATCCTCTAAGAAGGGAATAATTACAATCAGACCAATTGCCACACCCTCAGTCCCATCACGATGGATAAATTGGTTGGGGTTATTTTTGATAGAGCTGTCAAACAGCACAGAAATAATCGGTTCAATGTGGTTTCCGATAGGCCCCCATGTGGAGATGGCGCTATCGTGGAACTGTCATTGGATTGCTAATCCAGACCAGGATAATTCTCTGGCAACTGGTGCAAGTTAAAAATAATTAATAACATATCAAGTTCTATTATCTGGTGTCAATAATAGTGATCATGTGTTCAATGTCGATTATAGACATCGATCTCCTTCTCCAATGTGCTTTCAGGAAGTGAATCCCCCGTGCTTTCCTGTCTGGCCTAAAAGTGAACTCCAGACACACAGACATGTGATAAACTCTTCAATGGTCTCGGAAACGGCCAAGCAAGGCACTCAATTGTATCAAACTGCTCCGAGATCTTCAAGGATAAACCCGGAGAGAACAGCCGGGTTCAGCCTCGTTATTAGAAAAGGGAATGGGAAACACAATCCTGTCGACCCTGCAGAGACCTCCTTGCTAACAGCTGAGAACTTGTGACAACATTTACAGAGCTTCCACACACACTGCACAGAAGCATGGGGAAAGGAATACGTCATACAACTCATTGAGCTTTCCCTATTCTAGTTAATGGCCGAACATCTCCTTAACGCAGTTTCCCCATACAATATTCATATCTCTGAATATGTTTAAACATTGTGAACCATAAAATGAGAACTGCTGTAGTCCATTCAGCCCATCAATTTTGCGCCTCCATTCTATGGACAGGCAGTTCACCAATAACACGTGTTGATTAAGTACATTTCGGCTGCAATGCAATTCATGAACCTTTTTTGATAAAATGAACTGGCATTTACTGTGACGCGATTCCTTGGCTGGCACCAGCTGAACAGCAAATCCTGCCTCAGAAACTCTCTATCTACAAAAGGTACAATCAATGTGTTCAGCTAAAACAGGAATGTAATCGGATCTGCAGGCCTTGAAACTGAGCCTGAAACTGGGAATTGCAGTCTATATTTAGAAAGAACTTTATTTCAAACTGTGGGGAGAATCTTGGAGAGAACTGGAATTCGGCATCGGCATCACATGGTCAGTCAGCCCCCGCGGGCTTTCTGCTGAAGATTGTGGTGAAAGGTACAGTGCACCAGTGAGTGACTGTCGTGTGAAAGCGTTACATTTACAGCACTGTTCCATTACAACATGTAATTTAAAGATTTATTTAGACTGTCCTATTGTGTGTTAGACCAAATTTAATTTTTGAGTTTTACTGATATTTATGGGAGTTCGCCACTTACCCTATTTTTTCCATATACCTCATTATTAATATTGCACGATTTTCTACAACACAGTGTTGTACAGGAACACAGTTATTGCATTATTGGAGAACAACCTGAATAATAGCCGATTCTTCTATCTTCACACCATACTCCTGCTCTCTCCCTATCCCTTTAGTTTCCAGAAAGCCTTATTTATATTCAGCCCCTTGATTTCCACAGCCTGATCTAGGAGAGAGTACCCCTGGTTCGCCAGTCTCTGAGTGCAGGCATTTATTCTCATCTCAATGCAAAGTGGCCTGTCTGTACCGAATATTTTCGCCCCTTGTTTTAGACGTCCCAGCCAGGGGAATTACGATCCCTGCTTCTAATCTGTCTCGTCCTGTCAGATTGTTATATATTTAACTGAGATTTCCACTCATTTTCCTCAACCCCATTGAATACAGGTCCAGTTACCCCAAACTCTGCTCCCATAACAAGTCTGTCATCCCAGAGATCAGTCTGGTCATCCTTTGCTACTCTCCCTCAATGTCAGGTTTGTCGTCTGTTAGGAAAAGACACCAAAACTGCACACAATGCTGCACAATGTTCCAGATGGGGTCTCACCAAGACCCTGTACAGCTGCAGTAAGATACATTTACTCCTGTACTCAAATCCCCCTGAAATGAAGGTGAATACAGCATTTATCTTCCCTCCTGCTTTCTGCTCCTGCAATATTGCTTTAAGTGATTGGTGTACAGGGAGATCCTTATTCCTTTCAAAATTACAGTTCCCCATGTGCTGGGCCTACATACAATGGTCAGCGTGCCAATGCCATTCCCAGTATTGACTTCTGGCTTCAGAACTCACTGTCACAGATGAACTCGGAGGGCTACGCAGAAATAAACAAAATGCGGCTTAAGTTAATTTATAGTGTAACATTTTTCAACCACTCCTTTTTCAAATGAGAGGCTGCCAGTCCATTGTTCCCATCAAAGTACACAACATCTCATCCCCCCCATGACTGTACACCTGCCATGTATTTTCCCAGTCACTCCACTTGTCTCAATCACCTTGGAACTTTTTTATAACCTCCTCGTCCACTCACAGGCTTCCAGCGTTTAGTGCTGACTTGGGAATATTGCATTTGCGCCCCTCACCCAAAAAAAGATATGTATTGAGAATAGCTGGAGCCCAAGAGACGATCCTTACAATATCCTACAAGCCTTCCAATTAAAAAAAAAACATTGTTTATTACTACTCACTGCTTCCTGCCAGCTCTCCCATTCTAAATCTATGACCATATATTAGTCCGAGTCCCATAGGATTCGAATTTGCACAATAGGCTTGGGGCTTTATCAAAAATCTTTCTGAGATTCCACTCGCATGGCATTGATACCTCCTACATAATGTTACTAAAAACCACTTTCTCAAATATGATTCCCATTTCATAAATCTCTGTTGACTTTGTCGATGCCCATTAATTTCAGTCCAATACTTTCTCGAAACTGTTTAGATGTTATTTTCATTCTATTCCCTTTTTCTCACAAGACCAAAGTTCCTGAGTATTACTAGGAAGTTTTCTTTTTGGTTTTGTTTTCTTCGGTGAAGGCATAATTAAAGTATTTGCTCCACAGTTCTGCCATTTCCCCGTCCTCAATTAGCTGGTATCAGACTGTAAGAAATCTGCAACTTTTTTCTCTTAATTTTGCCATTGACATATTTCCAGAAAATATTACAAGTTCTCTCTTATCAACTTTGTTAAGATAATCTTCAGAAACCCATCAACTCCTACCTTAAGCTACACAATGATTGACCTTCCACAGCCATACAATCACCTAAGCACAGACTCTGTACTACCAGAAATACAGCACATTCTATATTCGGCCCACTTTCCAACACAAGACCTTAGCCGTGAATCTTAAAGCATTTGACGTGCACAACTGTGTCGTTTCTAATGGTTTGAGGTTAGCATGACAACTCCACTCTCAAGAAGTGCATTCCAGACCCCAACACGCTCTGGTTGAAAAACAATTCTCAAGTCTTCACTAAACCGTAAATCCTTCAATTTTAAAGTCTGGCCCTTTGAGTAACAGCAACAGCTGCTGTCTATTCACCCTGTCCATGTACCTCATAATCCTATCCCTCTGACTCACAGACCTCGCGGCCTTCTCTCCTCCAAACTAAACAACCTGAGGTTATCCAACCTCTCTCCATAGCTGATAAGCTCCATCCAAGGGAACATCTCTGCACTACAATCACATCCTTCCTGTAATGTTGTTCCCAGACCTACACACAGTATTCCATCTTGCCTTCACCAAAGTTCCGCATAGTTCTTATAATCTATGCCTCGATTAAGAAAGGTTATGTTTACATTCACCCAGCCTTTCCCAGATTGTGTATTAACCTGTGCAGTCACATTCAGCAGTGTCTGGAGAAGCACCCTCTGAGTTTTCTAGTGTGCTGCCATTCATTGAGTACTCCCCTGACTGGTTCCTTCTTCCAAAGTTGCATCACCTCATAGTTATCAGGGTTACATTCCATCTGCCATTGATCCACCCATCTGACCATTCCATCAGTATCTACCTGTAACATAAGGCCTTCCTCCTCACTGCCAACCACCCGGCCAATCTTTGTATCAAATACAAACTTATTTATTACACAACCCACTCCTCGTCCATATTCACAGCTGCATCATCTATGAATACCACAAATAATAAGGATAAAAATCTCTCAACATCAGTTACATCACGTGGTTTTGCACGTTGATGAAGAAGCTACGTTTCGAAAGCTAGTGCTGCCGAATAAACCTGTTAGACTATGTCTGGTGTTATGCTATTTTTAGATTTGTCCACCGTAGCCCAACATAGCACCTCCGAGTCACAAATAATAAGTGACCTAGCATTGATGCCCATTTGGTACAGCATTGGACACTAGCCTCCAAACAGCCTTCTACCACTCCCCTCTTTCTCCTACTATGAAAGTTGATTTAGATGCAACTTGACAAGTCACTAATGAGTCCTCCGTGTTCACTGGTTATTCTGTTCCGCTTGACACACTTGTAGGTTATCTGGGGATTGTCTGTAATCTTGTCCATAAGACCATAAGACATAGGAGCGGAAGTAAGGCCATTCGGCCCATCGAGTACACTCCGTCATTCAATCATGGCTAATGGGCATTTCAACTCCACTTACCCGCATTCTCCCCGTAGCCCTTAATTCCTTGTGACATCAAGAATTTATCAATTTCTGCCTTGAAGACATTTAGCGTACCAGCCTCCACTGAACTCTGCGGCAATGAATTCCACAGGCCCCACCACTCTCTGGCTGAAGAAATGTCTCCGAATTTCTGTTCTGAATTTACCCTCTCTAATTCTAAGTCTGTGTCCATGGGTCCTAGTCTCCTCGCCTAACGGAAACAATTTCCGAGCGTCCACCCTCTCCAAGCCATGTATTATCTTGTAAGTTTCTATTAGATCTCCTCTTAATCTCCTAAATTCCAATGAATACAATCCCAGGATCCTCAGCCGTTCCTCATATGTTGGACCTACCATTCCAGGGATCATCCGTATGAATCTCCGCTGGACACACTCCAGTCCCAGTATGTCCTTCCTGAGGTGTGGGGCCCAAAACTGGACACTGTACTCCAAATGGGGCCGAACCAGAGCTCTATACAGTCTCAGTAGTGCAACGGTGCTTTTATATTCCAACCCTCTTGAGATAATTGACAACATTTCATTTGCTTTCTTCATCACAGACTCAAACTGCATGTTTACCTTTAGAGAATCCGCAACTAGCACTCCGAGATCCCTCTGTACTTTGGCTTTATGAATTTTCTCACCGTTTACAAAGTAGTCCATGCTTGTATTCTTTTTTCTTTATTTCTTTTGTCCTGCCTTGCCTCTGTTTTAGTCAGTCCCCTCCATGCGCAGACTTTCCTCCTTATTGCAGTCTTCAATGGTTTGTCCCTTATCCTGTCATTATTTGCCTTGAATATGGATTAGACAGCCTGATAAATTTTCTGTTAATTTCCAACTTGCCCTATGCTTTGTGAGTTTTATAAAGGTCACAGTGACCCACAGCTAATTCGTTGAAACTCTACAGAACATAGGCCGAGTTTCCTCATCACGCAATCTCGCCACCTGAGGGATTTATCTGGATAATGTCCTTTACACTTCCTTTGTGGTCAATATATTCTTTCTTAGATTTGGTCACCAAAACTGTTCTCATTACTCCAGGTACATTCTCACCAACACGCTGTGAAACTGCTTCAACATGTCTTTTCATCTATATTCTGACTCCCTTAAAGGAAGGCAAACCAAACTTTAAGTTTCCACTTTCATATATTCCTCCAAATACCCTTCACATCATTGCATTTTCGAACTCGCTGTGTGAGTTCTTATAGAAAGCCTTCTGATAATCTAAAATATGCCAATTCTACTGGATCCCCACTATCTATGCTGTAAGAATCAACTTCAAACGATTCCAAAGTTTCTCAAGTATGATTTCCCTTTCAGAAATGCATACTGAGTCTCTCAAAGTTTGCTGTTAATGTCTAAGTATCCAATATCACATCCTATATAATAGATTCCAACAGTTTTCCGACAAATGTCAAGTTAATTGGTCTGCAGTTCTCGACACTGTCTCTTCTTCCCTTTGTCGATGCTTGGATCCCTACCATCTATCGTGCTTGGATCACGTTTACTAATGTTCATTTATCTACACCAGCTTCCAGACTCTGCAGAATGTACAGGAAAATAGAACGCAGTCATCGACAATGCAATCAATACTTCTATTTGTGATTTATTTCAGAAGATTTTGGTATGAAGTACATCTGGTTTGTCAACCTTAGCAATGCTCAATCCAGCTGCATGTTTAATATTGCCTTGTTACTGATATGAATTGACTTTATGTCTTTACTTCCACAAGTCCTATCCAATCACTTCATAGTTCTGGGTGATTTTCTGGGTCTTACTCCATTAAGACAGATGTGTAGTAACTGGGCATTTGCTTTGCCATTCCCCTGTTATCCACCAGAAACTCGTCTCTCCCGATTGCACATTTCCACATTTGACAATGTGTTTTTTCTTTTGAAATATAGATCATAGGTTTTTGCAGTCTTTGTGTTCCTGTTTGTTTGCATGCATGTTCGCTTTTTGATTTCTTGATCAGTTTCATGGCTCTCCTTTTCTGGATTGCAATTTTCTGAGAATTCGTAGGATTCCACAATATCTGGAATTCTTCTGAAGTCACTTCCTGTGATTAATATATTCTTTAATTTGTTATGTTAGTCATCATTAAGTCACTGACTCACCCTTTGGTGTTTTCTCCTGAAATAAGTAGACATATCTTTCAGACTATGCAGTATTTCTTTTATTCTCCTGGTCCTGACCAGATATATTCAGGAACACTGCACGAGGACCGAGAAATAATAGTGGGGCCCCTGGTTGGTACTTTTGTATCATCGGTAGCCAACGGGTGAGGTCCTGGAGGACTGGAGGGTAGCGAATGCTGTGCCTTTATTCAAGAAGAGCTACAAAGAAAAACCTGGGACCTATAGACCAGTAAACCTGACATCTCTAGTAGGCAGGTTTCTTGAGAAGATTCTGAGAGAGACGATATACATGCATTTGGAAAGGCAGGATGTGATTATGAGCAGTCAGCACGTCTTTGGGCTTGGGGGATCATGGCTTAAAAATTTGTGAGAGTGTTTTGGTGAAATGACCTGTAACTTTAACAAGGGCATGGTGTTTCACGTAGTGTATATGGATTTCAGTAAGGCCTTCAGTCAGGTTTCACATGGTAGGCTGCTCTGGAAGTTTAGATCATATGGAATTGAGGGGGAGTTTGCAAATCAGATCCAAAATTTGCTTGATGGTAGGGAACATAGAGTAATAGTGGAAGCAAGCTTATCGGACTGAAGGCCTGTGATGAGTGGAATGCCTCAGGAGTCCGTTCTGGGACTATTACTGTTTGTTTCATGCATGTATATTGTATATATATTTACAGATAAGTGTCAGTTCTTGCATTTTAGAAAGTCAAATCAAGGTAGGAGTTTCATGGTGAATGACAGGGTCTTATGGAGTGTATTGAGACAAAGGGACCTTTGAATTCAGGTTCAAGGTTCTCTGACAGTGGAGTCACAGGGAGATAGGGCAGTGAAAAAAGCATTTGGCACACTGGCCTTCATCAGTCAGAGTAATGAGTATCGAAATTATGGAGTTATGTCGCAGTTATACAGGATGCTGGTGAGGCAATACTGGTAGTGTTATGTTCAGTGTTGTTCACTTTGCTATGGGAAGAATGTTATTAACCTGGAAATAGTGCAGAAGAAATTTACAAGGATGTTGCTCGGACTCAATGGTCTGAGTTATAGTGAGAGGTTGGGCAAACTAGGAGTTTTTACTTTAGAGTGTATGAAACTGAGGGGGGATCTGATAGAAGTGTATAGGATCATGGGAAGCATGGATAGAGTGAATGCACTCAGTCTTTTTTTGCCACAGGATTGAGCAACCTATGGACTAGTGGGCATCAATTTAAGATCCGAGGGGAAAGAGTAAAAGGGAACCTGAGGGGCAATTTCTTTTACACACAGGGTGGTGTGCACATGGAATGAGATGCCAGCAGAAGTGGTTGAGGCGGGTATATACACAAAATTTAAAATGCATTTGGACAAATACACGGATTGGAAAGAATAAGAAGGATATGGGGCAAGGGCAGGGAAATGTGAATGGACATTTTGTTCGGAATGGACCAATTTGGGCTGAAGGGCCTTTCTCCATGCTGTCGGACTCTATGATTCTCACAATCATTGCTTCTCCCATTGAATGTTATATTGTACTTCCCCAATTCATTGGAGTGTAATTAACCCTCTAGTCTCCGGGCTTCCATGATGCGTGACCAGAATGTTCAAACATTCGATATTGTCTTCAGACGCCGTGTAAAAATGCAACATATTGACGTCACTATTCCTCCAAAGCTGCTTCAGAGCAAGGTTATTAATTAGTCCTCCTGACCACACAACACCAAATCTGAAATAACCTGCTCTCTAGTTTGGTTCACAACATACTGTTCAACCTACCTAATACACACTTACGGAAGGTTATCTTCACAATATTAGTAGTCACTGCAGTTTCGGTGCAACTTGAGACCATCCATTCTTACTGCAGCACACACGATTATTTGCTACTCGTTCACAGGATGAGGGTGTCCCTGGATAACCAGCATTTATTGCCCATGCCAGAGGGCAGTTAAGAGTCAGCAGCGTTGTCTTGAGTCTGGAGTCACTTGCAGGCCACACCAGGTAAGGACAGCAGTATCCTTCCCTCAAGGACATCAGTGAACCAGATGAGTTTTTCCAACAATCGACAATGGATTCCTGGTCATCATAAACCCTTGATTCCAGATACATATTGAATTCAAATTCCACCATCTGCCATGTCAGGATTTGAACTCATGCCCCCAGAATATTACCTGGGGCTCTGGGTTAAGACCCCAGTGATAATATCACTGTGTCATTGCTCCCCCTTGAATAGACTTGCATACCAAATTTACAGAGCATATGTTGTAAAGTATTTAGTGACAGATTTGGTTTTGATACATAACACACTAATGTTTGCTTCACCTTGCTATTTGTAAGATCCACGCAAACTGATTCTGTGGGAAGTGATGGAAAGGGTCTGAGGCGTTATTACTGATAGACTTGGACAAGACGTTCAGGGAGACTCACCTCAACGCTGAAATGATCTGAAGAATTGGTCAGCAATACAGGACAAGCATCAATATTCTTTCCCCCCACTTTGCCAGGATAAGTGTCACCATATTCTTCTGATCCCTCGCAATCACTGTATATCTGTTATAACACCTACCCCCGAACAAGGCTCACACTCTATCTCCAAATAAGGCTCAAGCACGACCACACTCACTGTTGTATTCAGCACCTTCCTTCCCTCACTTTTTTCTGTCACTGACGCAATGGCCCCGCACACTAATACCACTGCATGGATATAACACTGTGGTCAGACTCCCTCCGGACATCTCACCCTTCCCCCTTCCCCTATACCAGCATTAACAGCAGAGACACCCACTCCCACCCACACTCCGTCCCTCCTCTTCTCCCAGTACAGGAGAAACATCCTGGAATAGGACATAAAAGGCCAAGCAGGGTTTTAGAGTGCCCAATATCCGTTCCCTCACCCTCTACTTCGACATGTGGGGAGGATCCTGGAAAGAGCCAGAGAGGACCAGGACACTTTGTGTGGAGATTCTGAAACATCGACGTCCCCCCAACCAAGAAAGCTGCAATGTTCAATAAAGAGCAATTCTCAATTTAAACTCGCTGGGAGTTCCAATCTCATCTCTCCCACTTTTCAGGCTTAATTAAAAGATGTCAGATGGAGACAGAGCGTCTGCAATGGGATACAGACAGGGCGAGGGCAGAGCATCTGCAATGGAATACAGACAGGGGAAGGACAGGTCACCTGCAATTGGTTACAGACGGGGGGAGGGCAAAGCGTCTGCAATGGGATACAGATGGGGGAGGGCAGAGCGTCTGCAATGGGATACAGACAGCGGGAGGGCAGAGCGTCTGCAATGGAATACAGAAGGGGGAGGGAAAAGCGCTTGCAAAGAGATACAGACAGCGGAAGGCAGAGCGAGGGCAGTGCGTCTACAATGGGAAACAAACAGGGGAAGGGCAGAGTGTCTGCAATGGGAGACAGACAGGGGGCGGGATGCAGCTCTGCAATGGGATACAGACAGGGGAAGGGCAGAGCGTTTGCAACGGGATACAGACAGGGGGAGGGAAGAGTGCCTGCAATGGGATAGAGACAGGGGAAGGGATGAACGTCTGCAATGGGATACAGACAGGGGAAGGGAAGAACGTCTGCAATGGGATACAGACAGGGGGAGGGAAGAGCACCTGCAATGGAACACTGATGGGTGAGGGCAGAGAGTCTGCAGTGGGATACAGACAGAGGAGGCATAGCGTCTACAGTGGGATACAGACGGGGAGGATAGAGCATCTGCAATGGGTTCTAGACAGGGGAAGGGCAGAGCGTCTGCAATGGGATACGGACAGGAGGAGGGCAGAGCGTCTGCAATGTGATACAGACAGGGGAAGTGCAGAGCGTCTGCAATGGGATACTGATGGGTGAGGGCAGAGGGTTTGCTATTGGATGCAGACGGGGAGGCAGAGCATCAGCAATGGGATACAGACGGAGGAGGGCAGAACGTCTGCAATGGGACACAGATTGGGGGGAGGGCACAGCAACAAGCAATGGCATACAGACAGAGGATGGCTGTGAGCAAATCTTCAGCAGAAAAAAAACAGTACAATATATATGTGATGGAAATCTTCTGTTTTGTGGAAAAGACGAAACAGCAGAAATTTATTGAAATGCAAGGAGAATGCAGAACTCAGTGGTACAGAGGGATTTGTGTGTCTTAGTACATGAATCACATCAAATTAACCTGAAGATATAGCAAGTGATTTGGAAGGTAAATGTCGTGATCCTGTTTCGTGCAAGGGGTGTTGGGTATGATCTGAGCGATGTTTTTTGCATCAGTACAGGGCATTGCTGAGATTACATCTGTTACATTATGTGTAGTTATAACTGTCTAAACTGGAAAAAAAAACAAAATTGCTTTCGAAACGTCTCAAAGTTGTTTCTCTTTACGCATTCTTGGGATGAAGACATTACGTTGTGAAGAATTAACAGTTCGGCATGAGAATGAGGGATGTTTTATTGGCCATATAAGATCTTGAGAAGAGTGTAGTTGGTGAATACCGGATGGATATTTCTCATTGTGTGGGAGAATAAAACTGGGGAAATAATTTCAGAAAAAATCAGTTTCAAAGGAAAGGTGATTGGACAGTAAAATTGAACTGTGAATTCTCTTTCTAGGTGCTGACAGATAAGCTGAGCTTTTCCAGCAAATACTGTATATGTTTAAGCATATTCATTTTAACACAGATATTGTGAAGACATGAAACACTTATTTTTACATTATGCAAGCACATAGTAACACATCTTCAAAACAAATAGAACCATTTATTGTTAATGAATTGATACCGCAATAATGCACTGACCTGGAGTCGAGAATGTGATGGACTCATATAGTTCAGACAATGTTCAAGAAGAGCTCACAGAGTCTAGTGTGGGACTGATAACGTTACTGATTTAACTTAAAGATGGAAAATGTAGCCTATCTGTGGAGAAACATTCTATTGCTCCCTTTCTGTTTCCCTATCGCTCATCACAGCAATGTGTGGGAGTGAAAAAAAGCCCAGTCGTCTTTCCCACTAATGGAGGATTCCTGATGAGGATTCATTGGAATCTCCCCATTGCCTGAAGCAAAGCAATTCAGACAAATTCAACTGTTCCATGAAGAAATCCCATTGTCAGAAGGCTGTGCAAGCAGAATAACAACCGAAGTAATTATCTGACTTGATAGTGAGGGGAACAGACAGGAGATTCTTTGACTGCAAATGGGAATCTGGAATGGTGTGTAGCCTCCGACATGCCCAGGTCTCGGATGCCTCAGAGTGGCTGCAGAACGTTCTCACTAGGGGTTGGGGGGGGCAGTGGGGGAAGCAGCCAGAAGTCATTGTGCACATTGGTACAAAGGAAATAGTGATGACATCCTGCAGAGTGATTGTGGAGAGCTGCGGAAAAGGATAAAAGACAGTGCTAATATTCAGTTTACTTCCAGTTCTCCGTGCGAGTGAGGGTAAGAATAGGATGATATGGCCAATGAAGGGGTGGCTAAAGAATTGGTGCAGGGGGCAGAGATTTGTGGATTACTGGGATCTTTTGTGGGGCAAGGTGACGTGTTCAGGAAGGACGGGTTGTACCTGAGCTGGAAGGGGACCAATATCCTGGCAGGCATGTTTGCAACTGCTGCAAGGTAGGGCTTTAACTAGATTGGCTGGGGTTGTGGAGGGGTGGGATCCTCAACAGCAGGAAGGGAAGTGCGAGGTTGGAAGGAGATACAGTAATCAGAAACAGTAAAATGAAGAGACAGGTCAGGCTAGACAACGACAGGGAGCAAGGAATGCCTGTTGGATTAAATTGCAACTGTTTCAATGCAAGATGGCTGACAGGTCATTCCAATGAACTCAGGGCATGGATTGGTGCGTGGGACTGGGATATTATAGCCATTACTGAAACATGGCTAAGGGAGCGACAGCACCGGCAGCTTAATGTACCAGGGTACAGGTGTTTTATACGGGACAGAGATGGTGGAAGGAGGGGACGGGGAGTTTCATTTTTGATTAAGGCGAGTAACACAGCAGTAAACAGAGATAAAATAACTGATGGATCATCCTGTGAAGATTTTTTCTGGGGAGCTAATAAATAAGAAGGGAATGGTGATAGAATTTGGATTGTACTATAGGCCCCCAAATAATAAACGAGGAATTAGTGGAACAAAAGTATGTCGACAGACTGGGGTGACTTGCAGGTCCAATAGGATTGCATGAGTAGGAAATTTAAATTTTCCGAACGTAGTCTGGGAATGACATAGAATTTAGGACTGAGATGGGGTGTATTTATTAAGTGTGTTCAGAATAGTTTCCTCAAGCAGTAAGTAGAGGGTGCAACTCGGGAAGGGACGAAGCCTGACCTACTCTAAGATAAAGGGCAGGACAGGTGACTGAGGTGATAATGGGGGAGCACTCTTCTATTAATTTTTAAATAGTTATGCAGAAGAACAAAACTGCTCCACATGTTCAAGTTCAAACTTGGAGCATGGCGAATTTTGATGGAATTACTCAGGAGCTTGTAGAGGTTGGTTGGAGGAGTTTGTTTGCAGGTAAAGGGACCTCCTGCAAGTGGGAGGACTTTAAAACTGAAATGTCTACAGTTTAAGTTCTATATGTTACTGTGAGGGTAAAAGGCAAGGTTGGTAGGAAGAGGGAACCTCGGATGTCCAGCAAAAAGGAGGCGTGGCTCAGGTCCAGGCAGCTGGGATCGAGGGAATACCTGGAGGAGTACACGGGATACAGTCGTTTACTGAAGAAGGAAATCAGGAGGGCGAAAAGGGGGCACATGATAGTCTTGGCTTAGAAGATTACGGTGAATCCAAAGAGGTTCATTAAGTATATTAAAGTAAAAAGAATAGCTAAATGAGAATATGACCCCTCAAAATCCAAAATGGACATGCATGTCGAGAACCGTAGGAGATTTGCGAGATTCTCAATGAATATTTCTCCTCTGTCTTTACCGTGGAGAAAAACATGAAACTTGGGAGGTTAACAAAAGTCATGGTGTTATCTTAGGGTGAGTCAATATCACAGGAGAAGATGTGTTGGATGCATTAGAATGTATGAAGGTGGATAAATCTCCTGGTCCTAGACAGATGCAACCAAGAATACTGCAAGAGGTTACAGAAGAAACTACGGGGACCCTGGTTGATATTTTTGCATCATCGTTAGCGACAGGTTAGGTTCCAGAATATTGGAGATTAGCAAATGTTGTGCCATTATTCAAGAAGGGAAGCAAAGAAAAATCTGGGATCGGTAGACCAGGAAGTCTAACATCTGTGGTATGTAGGTTGCTTGAGAAGACTCTGAGGAATGAGATATGCATGCATTTGGAAAGATAAGGTTTGTTTAGAAATAGTTTTTTTGAAAGATTCCCTACAGTACGGAAACAGGCCGTCTGGCACAACAAGACCACACCGACCCTCCAAACAGTAACCCACCCAGTCCCATTCCCTTACCCTATATTTACCCCTGACGAATGCACGTGACGCTATGGGTAACTTCGCATGGCCAATTCACCTGACCTATAGATCTTTGGATTGTGGAAGGAAAATGGAGCACCCAGAGGAAACACACACAAACACAGTGAGAATGTGCAAACTCCACACAGAGAGTCACCGGAAGCTGGAACCAAACCCGGATCCATGGCACTATGAGGCAGCGGTACTAGCCACTGAACTATCATGTCACCCTTTCTTGTTCTCAACACAGTTCAAAAACACAGATACAAAATCTATTCTGCCCTTCACCCGTGATCCAGTTTCCCATATCACATACCATGAATAATTTATTCTCCACTGAAAGTTTCATATTATTATTATTTATTAGTTTGATGTTATTAATTTGAATAATTATTATTAATATTTTTTTTTAGACTGAAAAGATTGCATGACTATGTGAATGGGACATCATGCCTCTCAAATTTGTTTGAGTGCATTGATGAAGTGACCAGGAATGTTGATGAGGGTAGGGCGGTAGACTGTGTGGTTTTCATTAAGGCCTTAAACAAGGTTGCCACTGATAGGCTGGTCTGGAAGGTTAGAATCGCATGGAATACAGAGGGAGCTGGCAAATTGGACACACAATTGGCTTGATGGTACTAAGCAGAGGTTAAGAGAGGAAGGATGCTCTCAGACTGGAGGCCTGTGACACATGAAGTGCCTCAGGAGTCTCTGCTGGACCCATTGCTGTTTGTTATCTGTATCAATGATATTCTTGCGAATATACAAGGCATGGTTACGAAACTTGAAGATGACATTAAAATAGGTTAAATATCACACAACACCAGGTTATAGTCCAACAGGTTTAATTGGAAGTACACTAGCTTTCAGAGCGACGCTCCTTCATCAGATGATTGACAATCACCTGATGAAGGAGCGTCGCTCCGAAACCTAGTGTGCTTCCAATTAAACCTGTTGGACTATAACCTGGTATTGTGTGATTTTTAACTTTGTACACCCCAGTCCAACACCAGTATCTCCGAATCATGACTAAAATAGGTGGTATCGTGGACAGTGAGGAAGTATATCAGAAATTGCAGCAGGACCTTGATCAAACTGGAGAAGTGGACCAAGGAATTTTTTGGCAACGTTAGATCAAGATAAGAGTTTCATGTTGATTGGTAGGACCTTAAGGAGTGTAGTTGAGCAGAGGGACCATGGAGTTTAGGTCCACCGTTCTCTGAAAGTGGAGTCATAGTTAGACATGGCAATGAAGAAGGCTTTTGCCACACGAGCAAGCATCGGTCAGGACATGGAGGAGAGCAGTTGGGAAGTTATGTTGCAGTTATACAGGATGTTGGTGAGGCTGCACTTGTAGTGCTGTGTTCAGTTTTAGTCACATTGCGATCGGAAGGATGTTTTTAATTTGGAATGTGTGCAGACGGAATTTATAAAAATGTTGCAAGGGCCCAACAGTATGAATTATAGGGAGAGGTTGGACAAGCGAGGACTTTTATCTTTAGAGCACAGGAGAGGGGTCTTATAGAAGTTTACATGAATAGGGTGAATGGATCCAACCTTTTTTTCCTAGAGTTGGGGAATCAAGGAGGGGAGAGCAGCGGTTTAAGGTGAGAGGGGAAAGAATAAAAAGGAAACTGATGGAAACTGTTTTACACAGATAGTGGCACACAAAGGGAATGAACTGCCAACGGAAGGAGTTGAAGCATTTATATTAACGATATTTAAATGGCATTTGGGCAAGTACATGGACAGATAAGTTCGAGCATGCTGTGGGCCAAGGGCTGGGAAATGAGTTTAGTGTGGTTTGATATTTGGGTCAGCATGGACGAGTGTGGGCCAAAGGGCCTCTCTGCCTCTCTCCATGCTGTAGGACTTGATGACTGTACAAATAGAACAGGCTTTGGTCAAACTCTCATTTTTCCTTAGGTAATAAGTTCGAATCATATTTGGACAATATCCTTTCAAGTTAACCTTGCAGAAATTTTGCTTTTCAGTTTCTTATCAACAATATGTATGTGTGTGCGCATGTGTGTGTGTATGTGTGTGTGTGTGTGTCTGTCTGTCTGTGTGTGCGTGTGTGGGTTCCTAACACTGACCCTGACTCACTCTGAGAACTATATCATTGGCCATATCACCAACATGGTTATAATTATTTTTTGTGGGCAGTGGAGGAGTGGGGCTAGAAAAGGGAGAAGGGAGCCAAAACAACACAGGGAATTATCGACTCAATCAGCCAACGTCAGAGACGAGGAGTTCCTTGGAGGGGATTCTGAGGCACAGAATTTGCATTTATTTAGAAAGACAAGGAATGATTAGGGATAGTCAATATGGATTTGTGTGATGGAAATCATGTCTAATTAATGTGATTGAGTATTATGAAGAGATGACAAAGAAGATTGAAGAATACACTGTGGTGTACAATTTTTACACAAACTTCAGCAAGGCATTTAATAAAGTTCCCCATCGCAGACGGGGAAAATTAGGTTATATGTAATCTAGGAAAAGCTAATCAATTGGATACAAAATTGGATTGAAGGTAATAGATTGTTTTCCAAACTGAAGACCTGTGGCCAGCAGTCTTCTGAAAGAATCAGTGCTGAGCTCACTGCTTTTTATCACGGCTATGAACAACTTTGATGTTATTATCGGAGGCATGGTCAGTAAGTTTACAGATAACATCACCAAATTGGTTCAGTGGACAGTGAAGAAGATTATCTCAGAATATAACGGGATCCTTGACCATCAAGGAACCAAGGACTGGCAGATGGAGTTTAGTTTTGATATTTGCGAGGTTTTACATTTTGGTAAGTTAAAGCGGGGTAGTGCCTTGGGAAATGTTGCTTAACAAAGAGAACTATGGGTGAAGATTCATATTTCCTTGTAATTGGAGTTTAGGTCGGTAGAGTAGTGAGGGATGTGGTTGACATGCTTGCCTTAATCGGTCAGAACATTGAGAATAGGAGTTGGAGTAACGTGTTGCGCTTGTATAGGACGTAGGTGAGGCCACTTTTAAGAAAACTGCGTACATATCAGTTGACTCTTTTAAAGGATGGATGTTGTTAAGCTTGAAAGGGTTCAGAAAAGATTTACAAAGATTAACTGGAACCTGAGGGTTTGAGCTGCAGGGAGATGATGAGCAGGTTGAGGCTTTTTCCCCTGGACTGTCAGAGACTGAATGGTGACATGACAGAGGTTGAATAAAGTCCTGAGTGGCATGGATAGTCTGATTGGACAATATCTTTTTCCCAGTGTAGGGGCGTCCAGAACTAAATGGCATAGGATGAAGGTGACAGGGCAAAGACTTAGAAGGGACCTGAGGGAAACCTTTTCATACAGAGGCTGGTGGGTGTACTGTGAGAGAAAGTAATGGAAGCGTGTAGAATTACACGTTTAAAATGTAACTGGATAGGTACATAAATAGGAATGGATCATGTGATGTGGGCCAAATGCTGGCAAGTGGGACGAGATCTGAGTAAAATGCCTGATTGGCATGGACAAATTGGACAAAAGGATCTTTTTCCACGCTGTATGATTCTCTTATTCTCACAGCGGGATGAGGAAGAATTCTAAAGGGGCCATTCGAATGTGAATTCTCTTCCCCGGAAGATTGTGGTGTCTCTCTGATTACAAGTTTTCACAGCTGAGTTAGTTAAAGATTTGACAGAAAAGTGAGTCACGGATAATGGGACACAGACAGGACGATGAGGCTGAGACCACAATCTGATCAGCCACAATCTAAATGTGTGGTGGAGAAGACTCAAATTCTCTAATTACCCACTCCTGCTCCTCAGTCCCATGTTTCTGTGTTCCATTCAACCCCTCTAACCTGCTAGACAGGAGCAGTTAGAGTCCAATTATTGTTATAGCATGGTGCACAGAAATAGAGGAAACAGTTTGGTCCCTCGAGACTGTCCCACTCGGTTTGGGAGATTTGGAAAATGTAATTGGAAGACCCAGGCTGGATATGGAAGAGGTTGCTCATTTCTCTTTACAGAGCTTCCCCTCTCTGTATCTTGTGCTTCATTTGTTGATCATGTTGTAGACCCAGATTCACTGTGAATACAGCCCCCAAATATCAACCAGTGATGGCTCACAAAATCCACGGGTCTCCCTGATTGCAATATTCCATAAAAGACCTTCCAGGAAAATAACACATACTAACCTTCCAATAACAGAATGGGAAAGCATCAGGAACAGGGGCAGATCATTCACATCCCAAGCCTGCATTGCCCTTCACTAAGATCAAGGCTGACCTGCTCCAAGTCTCAAATCTTATTAATGTCCAAGTCTTCTTGAGCACTTCCATAGAACACAGAACAAAGAACAGTACTGATTTGGAGATGTCGGTGTTCGACTGGGGTGTACAAAGTTAGAAATCACATAGCACCAGGTTATAGTCCAACAGGTTGAATTGGAAGCACACTAGCTTTTGGAGCATCGCTCCTTCATCAGGTGTTAGTGGATGGCTCGATCGTAACACAGAATTTATAGCAAAAATTTACAGTGTGATATTACTGAAATTATACATGGGAAAACTGATTGTCTGTTAAGCCTTTCATCTGTTAGAATACCATGATAGTTTCACTTCTTTTATGTGTAACTCACAAAACCTTTTTTTCAAAAAAATGTTGCATTCTCAGGTGAGCTGCGAACAATGGTGATAGCAAGACAAAATGTTGAAGGTGTTGGCCCTCTGTGTTCTCTGACTATGCCATGATGTTTAGATTGATTCTAAGCTAAAAAGTGACGGAGTTTTACATGAATTCATGCAGATTTTGAGCTCAAGGTTTGACATGAATGCATGCAGTTAGGACCTTCAGCCCTCGACGTTGTGTTGTTTGTCCTACTCTAACCTACATGCTTCCGTTCACTTTGTTCCATGTGCCTGTCCAAGAGTCTCTTAAGTTTCCCTCACGTGACTCTACTACACTGATGGTAGTGCATTGAACACACCCACCACTCTCTGTGTAAAGAATCTACCTCTGATATCTCCCCTAAAACTTCCTCCAATTACCTTAAAATTATGCCACCAAGTGATAGACATTTCTGCCATGGGAAAAATGTCTCTGGCTTTTCATCTCTATCTGCCTCTCATCATCCTGTACACCTCTATCAAGTCACCTCTCATCTATTATTTCCTCCAATGAGAAAAGCCCTCACTCCCTCACGGTTTCTTCATAAGACTTCTAGTCCAGGCAGCATCCTGGTAAATCTCCTCTTTCCACTCTCAAAAGCTTCATTATCCTTCCTATAATGAGGAGACCAGAACTGAACACAATATTCCCTGTGCGGTCTGAGCAGGGCTCTATCGAGCTGCAGAATAACCTCGCGGCTCTTAAACTCAATCCCCCTGCAACTGAAAGCCAACATACCATATGCCTTCTTAACAACCCGATCAACTTGGGTGGCAGCATTGAGGGATCTGTGGACACGGACGCCAGGATCCCTCTGTTTCTCCACACTGCCAAGATCCTGCCTTTAACCATGTATTCTGCGTTCATATTCCAGCTTGCAAAATGATTTACTTCAGTTTGAACTCCATGTGCCACTTCTCAGCCCAGCTCTGCATCCTGTCGATGTCCCATTGAAACCTACAATAGCCCTCCACATTCTGTACCACTCCAACCACCTTTGTGTCATCGGCAAACTTACTAGCCAACTCTTCAACACCCATATCCAAGTCATTTTGAAAATAACAGAGAGCAGAGGTCACTGAACTGATCCCAGCGGGACACCACTGGTCCCTTCCAGTGATCGAGATCCCCTAGATCTCTGTGTAAGAGAATTCCTGACATTCACTGCCCTCTGTTTGAAGAAAACCTTCTCTGCTTCTGCACCGTGACCTATTGATATGAACAAAAGAGGGTACGCAGGGGCTCAGGTAAGAGAGACTGACCCTGAACTCAAGGCAGTATTTGCCTGAGGATGACATCAAGGAGCCTGAACAAAATCACACTTACTGAGAATTAATTATGACCTCTACACTGCTTAGAGTCATTCACGGCACAAGGGAAGATGATTATCTTTGGTGGGCATCAATCATCTCAACCGTGGGGCACATCTGCAGGAGATCCTCAGCGAAGCTTCCTCAGCTCAGGCATCTAAAGTTTGTCATCATAGAATCCCTACAGTGTGGAAGAAGGCTATTCATCCCATTGAGTCCAAACTGAGCAGATTAGATTCCCTACAATGTGGAAACAGGTACTTCGGCCCAACCAGTCCAAACCGACCCTCCGAAGAGTAACCCACCCAAACACATTTCCGTCTGACGAATGCACCTAACATGATGGACAATTTAGTATGGCCAATTCACCCTGCGTGCAAATCTTCTGACTGTGAGAGGAAACCGGAACACCCGAAGGAAACTCATGCAGACAAGTGGGGAATATGCACACTCCACACAGACAGTTGTCCAAGGCTCGAATCAAACCTGGGACCCTGGTGCTGTGAGGCAGCAGTGTTAGCTACTGATTCACCATGCCAGCAGAAGAGGGGCATTCACTGAAGTTTACAAAGTTTTCAGGACAGGTTGTCCCTCTCCAGCTCTTGAAACAATCTGTGACCATGTATAGCAAGACTCGGACAACATTCAAGACTGTGTTGTTAAAGTCTGGGTAACATTTATGTAACAGCACAGGACATTTCCACAGTAAAAGGACAAGTTCATTCAGCAGCTCAATCTGGTTTCACAAGAATGTGGAGAAGCCATTCATCCCATCAAAACTACAGGGCAAAAGAAGGATAGCACATTCAGTCCCTCCTGCCTGTTGCACAGCAAGGTGCGAGTCTACTCTCTCCCACATGTCACGTACATGGGATCAGAAAGAAGCATTTCACACCCGGAGTCACTTACAAAGGATCAGGAAGAGGTATTCAGCTTGTCAAGACACTAACTCAGGAACAGGAAAGTGTCAGAGATGCTCCAACATCACAAACAAATGGAGCAGGGGCTGCACAGACAGACTGCTCCAAATTGATCCACATGGCTCAATTACTCATGGTACATATGTGTTACTTTAACATGGGTTTATGGCAGTCGGAATGAAGCCAACATTTTTTAGCCATTCTCCAAGTTATCTTCCATCTCCTCGAAGGAAGACCCATGGTCTCTGTGGAGGTCAGAAACCGGTGCGGAATAACAAACTGTTTCAGAATGATGGCATTTTGGCTGCTGACAGGATTATGTCCAAAGTGACATTCAATGCAGTGTCACACAGTAACTGTGCTTTAAAGTGCTCAGAGTTCATTAAGAGCCTGTACCTCGCTGTCAATCGACATGGGCAGCTCTGCAGATGCCCATAAACTGTCGTGAATCAAACATCCAATGAAAAGTATGATATTGTCACCCCACTCAGCTGTTTGGGACATAATGAGTTGCTGTCCATACCCATCAAGCTTCACCTTCTTATTCTCTCACAGCGCTACAGATTAAGCGCATCGTGACTGCACTCTCTCCTCATGGTAACATCATGCTAGTGTTTAGTATGGTCAAACTCCTTTGCACTGTCTCGGTGACAAAGAGATCATTGATTATAAAGCAGACCAAATCTTTACACAAAGCACCAAATACTATCTCAACAAAACACGATCAGTGGGAAAGATATTCTAACTTTTGTACTTCAATCATTTTGCCTGAAGAGCCACATATCATTTACTTCCTGCCCCCGTATGAATTCTGTCAGTGACCTATGACCAAGGACATCCAGGTCTTTTTTCAAAAAAAGCACTCGCCAACCTCTCTACCATTTAATAAATATAAATGTACATGATGATATTTATTGTTCACATCTGAATAATTGTTATAACTTGTGAACAGCTATTGCCCAACACTGATCCTGCTGCCACCCATCAACCCTTCAGTCCAGAGAAAAACAGTATTCTTCTTGTATCTCCGTTACTCAAATTTTAATCCATGTGGTATATATTCCACCCCTACCTACCCATGGACTCTAATATTCCCCACTCACCTGTATTCAAACATGTCAAGCGTCTTCTAAAAATACAAATACTCCAATCCCATTGCTTCTCAACTTTCGATGTCACAACGGACAATCTCCACAAACAGGTTTATCAAAGATCATTTCCCTTTCCTGAATCTAGGCCGAATGCACCAAATCATATCATTATTCCCCAAGTATCTAGTCGTCATGTTCCTTCTAAAAGGTTCCAATTTTTTTTCTCACAGCTGACATCAATTATTTAGTTTTCTGTTTTCCCTCTCCATCCTGTTTTAAATATTTAGGATGACAATAGCTGCTGGATCATTTCCAGAATCTAACTAGCTTTGAAGAATAATCAGTAATTCTTTCACTAGCTCTGTTCTCATCTCAATCACTCTGGGATGGAGCTCATCAGACGCAGCAACTTATGAAACTTCAATTCAATTAGATTTTCAAGAACATACACTTCATTAATTCTGATTTCCTTCAGTTTCCAATTTTTACCAGTCCCTCTGTTCCCTAATATTTGTGGAAGGTAGTTTCTGTACCTTCCCCTGCGGAGATGGAACCAATGCATTCCTCTCAGCAGGCAGATGGTTTCAGTCAACTCGTGAATACACTGGAGGACTGTACTTCAGAGATGGTGGATATATTACCCACTGCTGCCTGAAAAGTTCCAGAATCAATCCAGTTTAATTCATCGTGAGTGTCAGCGCAGTCTTGCTATTGGCGTGAGAACACAGGTTATACTGAAGGAGGGGATACAGCTCAGTGACCACCTCAATTTTGAGATAAGCTGGTTTTACACTTTACACCTTAATGGATGCAGCTTAGACAAATCTTCCTGGAAATCCCAGAGAGGAAAATATAGTCCCTCACTCCTCCCTGTTTGTACAGCTTCGCTTCTTTGAAGTCTCAGCTTCAGTTGTTTATCATGGACCCAGACACACTGTAAATGCAGTATCCAGAGGGGGCTTCCCAGACCACCGAGGCTCCATGAATGAACCCAGTAGCTGACATCACAATCCTGAGAACACCATCCACAGAGCCTCCACTGACTTTCCAGATGGCAGCAGCAAGAGAATTCCCCACACTTACAATGCATCCATTCACTACTGAAAATGCCTCGGTCTCCTCAGTTTCTCGAGGAGACAGTGAGGACTGCAGATACTGGAGATCAGAGCTGAAAAATGTGTTGCTGGAAAAGCACAGCAGGTCAGGCAGCATCCGAAGATCTGGAGAATCGACATTTCGGGCATAAGCCCTTCTTCAGGAATGCGGAAAGTGTGCCAAGCAGGGTAAGATAAAAGGTATGGAGGAGGGACTTGGGGGAGGGGTGTTGGAAATGCGAGAGGTGGAAAGAGGTTAAAGTGAGGGTGATAGGCCAGAGAGGGGGTGGGGGCGGAGAGGTCAGGAATGAAATTGCAGGTCAGGAAGGTGGTGCTGAGTTCAAGGATTGGGATTGGGACAAGCTGGGGGGGAGGGAAAATGAGGAAGCTGGAGAAATCTGAATTCATCCCTTGTGGTTGGAGGGTTCCCAGACGGAAGATGAGGCAGTCTTCCAGCTGGAGGAAGAACGCCTCATCTTCCGCCTACGAACCCTCCAACCACAAGGGATGAATTCAGATGTCTCCAGCTTCCTCATTTCCCCTCCCCCCACCTTGTCTCAATGCCAATCCTCGTACTCAGCACCACCTTCCTGACCTGCAATTTTTTTCCTGACCTCTCCGCCCCCACTCCCTCTCCAGCCTATCACCCTCACTTTAACCTCTTTTCATCTTTCGCATTTCCAGCACCCCTCCCCCAAGTCCCTCTTCCCTACCTTTTATCTTAGCCTGCTTGGCACACTTTCCTCATTCCTGAAGAAGGGCATGCCCCAAACGTGGATTCTCCTGATCTTTGGATGCTGCCTGACCTGCTGTGCTTTTCCAGCAACACATTTTTCAGCTCCTCAGTTTCTCATCCTGGCTGAGAAATCTCATACATCTCCACACAGTCGCACAGTAACAGTTCCTCTCTCCAAATAAACAGTTGACAATGGAACATTACGTTTCTCTATATCTCAGCGACTATAAGTATTGCTGATGGAGTTGATCACCACGCTCAGAGACAAGAGATAGAGGGAAAATAACTCACGGTAAGCAGGGACATCCCGTAATGAATATGATATTCAGGAATATGTGAAAAGGGGAAATGGAAGAATAACTTCCCATTCTGTTTTCCTTCCAGTCCATCATCAGCAATCCTTTTGCTTGCTTTTCCTTTCTCTCTCTCTCTCTCTCTCTCCATCTCTCTCTCTTTCTCTCTCACTTTCTCTCTCTTGCTGGACATCATCCACTCAAGACAAACCTCCCGCTCACCCTTCCTACCATCCCTGATAAAATAATATTATTTGTCAGCTGCATTCAGTTTTGATAGTTTCACTGAACTCGAAACATGAATTTTTATTCCGACCGACTGACATACCTGCTGAGATTCTCCAACATTCTTTCAGACGGTGCAGAATTTTATTTCAGATCGCCAGCATCCGCATTTCCTTGGTTATTTCACCTTTAATGTTGTTGTTTCGCGGGATGCCAGAATCACTGGCAAGGCAGTATTTATTGTGCATCCTAACTGCCCTTGACCACGCGGCCATTTGTCAAGGCAATATGGAGGCAACTAAATTGTTGTGGATCTGAGGTGACACTTAGTTCCGACAGGTCAAACATGTTAGGCTTCTTTAACAAAGGTTATCAATAAAAAAAGAAAAGAAATCCTGATGGTTTATGCTTGCCATGAGTGAAATTAGGTTTCATTCCAATTTTTGATCTTGGAATTTAACTTTAGTCATCGGCTGTGGTAGGATTTCAGACAATGCTTTTAGAGTCATGACTTGCGCCTCTGAATTACACAGTCAGTGACATTATTACTCGGTTTAAGAGTCCCATGTGAGGTAATTGTAGAGACAAGAACAAGTTTGTGATCAAACTATTTGTAACTGGAAGAGAGGTCAGAAGAGAACTGGAGCCATAAAATCTGTCGTTAACGAAGGGGTAGGTCATGGCGAAGTCAGCAACATAACTCAGGCAGAGCTGGAAATTGGGGATATTATGAAGGGGGTGTCGGCAGGTTTGATCACACAGAGCGAATATGGAGATATAAAACCGTTCACAGTAAAAAGGAAACTCAAAGTTCCGAACAGTCTTATTCCTTCTCAGATGTTTATGAGTAAGTAGTTTTGAAATGCATAAGAAGGAAGTGGGGTTTGTGACGGAAAGTTTATGTATTTGTTAAATATAATCAACCAGAATAGCAATAACATTCAGCATCATTTCTCGAATTGACAGAGATAGACATACCAGGAACACCAATAATAGCGAGGATGGGATAGTACCCAGTTTGAATAATCATCAGTACGGCTCGTATCCGCAACTGTAACCATGCCCAATCCTGAGAAAGCCAGTAAAGACCCACAGATAAACTCCTGTCCATTGTTGGAACATTCAAGTCTCATGTTCTCAGATTCGGATCCATTGTTGAAACATTCTAGTCTAATATTCTCAAATTAAATCCATTGTTGGACCATTCTAATGTTCTCTGATTCTGATTTCACTCTCTTCCTCTGTAGCTGCTGATCCCAATCTTGTTGAGGTTGACGCTTAGCCGAATACTATGGCAAAACAAGTTAAAAGAAGGCTCTACTTATGGAAGAGGGAAATCCTCCAGTGACCCAGGTGGGTCCAGAAAGACTGATATTAATCACAGTCACTGAACAAACAGCTCCAGTTAACCCATTTCATGGCAACTCTGATATATCACAATAATTGGTGTGGGTGGGATTTTGATATCGATGATTATTGGGCTCATGGCACATCTCCAGTTGTAAACATCGAGGTGGGGGAGAGACATAATTCTTTCTCTTCAAAAGCTCGATTATTCTGCTGTCTTTTGGCAATATAGGAACTGCTGGGCTCCTGAGGCCGTCTGTGTCTGATCACCAGGCCTGCTGCATCTTTTAGTTTTATTTATTTATGTTTAACTTTGACTTTTGTCTGTCCAGCATTTAACGGCTTAGGTGGGTTTAGGCATTTTTGAGAGACACCTACAGAGCCATAGATGGTGTAGATACAGTCCATTCCTTGTGTTCTTGCAGCCACGGCCTGGTCCTGTGGAGTGATGGTCAAATTCTCACAGAACCAGGACCCTTAATTTTACCTTTCAACAGTTATTGCTGGTGTCGCAGCAGGGTAGGAATGCAGGAAATCTCTCCCCGGTTCTACACACTTTCTCTGTGATTTCTCTCGGAACTGTCTTTTAATGTTCTTTCCTCCTGGATTGGAGAACTGCATGTCAGACAATCTGTTTCCTGCATTTGTTTTTTGACCTATGTGTGCTTATTGGATGATACCATATTGGAGCAGTTGGTGTATGGTAGTTAAATAAACTATTATTCTGTTAAGTTTTCCAACAGAATTAAGTTATTGCAAGTTCGTCTTCCTTTTGTTGTCTTTTGTCGACAGTCTTCGAATAAATTGTGTTTTGCTTAATGTCGAATATTTTGACAAAGTAAATTCTATCTCAAACACAGCACCTTACATTTACCAGCGGAATGGCCCGAGCCTGACGAGTGATAATCATCTCAGGAATCATATCGGTTACCCAATCCACCTCTCAGAACCAGCACGGACACGTATAAGGCCAGATGAGGTACCTCCTCAACATGAAGCGCTGCGTAGACCAGGCTAATGCACTGCTTAGCTATCTGTTCAGGATCGAACACTGTTTAGAGCTCACAAGTTCACTACTTATGTGTCCAACAGTGTACTGATCTATAAATTTGGACTGAATGATCTGTTCAACACAGGGCGCTGTGCAGAACACACAAAGGCATTGTTCTATATACACAGACTAGATATCTGTGCAGCATGGGGAGCTGCCCAGTAAACAGCAAGTGAATTTATCTTTTAATGTGGAGCAGTTACCTTCCCAGCATACGCAGCTGTGTGCACCAACGCTGCATTGCTGTGTAACACTGTGTTAGATCACTGCCCAGCATGGGGAACCTTGCAGCTCATGCTGGAAGCGACAGGATGTGCAGCACCTCTCCATTTACAGCTCCATATCTCCAGTGTGGCATGACACAGGAGTGCTGTGGATGTGTAACTCACTGCCAGAGAGAGTAGGCGGGGGAATCAGTTTAAATAGCAACAAATAGGAGGAACTTTGTTAAAAGACAGGGGGAGATTAAGAGAGAATTTCAGAGAATGATCTGATGGTAGGTTTAAAAATTGTGAAATGAGAACATTTCGACAGCGTCTTGCAATATAAGCCACTGTTTCTAGGAATTATGGGGTGAGCAGGATATTTGTGTAAGTTATAATAATTGAGAATTTTGGATTAAGCATTTGTCCTGCAGCGTTATAACTGGGAGTAGGATCAGCAGAGTTTTCGACTCACTGGGCTGAATCGAACAATAATTTGTCTCAGTGCCATTTTCATTGAATGTGACAGAAGGAATATCTGCACGAGGCAGAGCTCGTTTCCTGGTGTTATCTTATCGAACTCACCTCATTAACTACCCACCCTACCTCATGGTGTCCCTCTCATTCAACGCCAGCACGATTTTCCCACCCATTATGGCTGGAGGTGCTCACCATCGCCCGGATGCCCCTGGATATTCAGTGACCCCTGGTACTGCTGCCATCATGAAAAGGCCAAAGGGCACACAGTTGAGCTTTCTAAGTTTGGAGCTGCCCTGCACAGTTTACCCGAGCATGGCAGATAAAGGGAAATTACACTACAGCTTGACGACAGAGGCACGGAGGTCATGGTGAATGGTCTCGTACAGAGGGGGACCATTCTCTTCCCAGACCATGGTCTGAGGACACCACCCAGCTCAGTGCAGTATCTGTGGTCCGAAGAAAAGTCCCGCAATACAGGAAAAGCATCAATAATCATCCCCTTCTGTCAGGATAAGGGTCAACGTATTCTCTCTACTCTCTCACACTCATTGCATATCTGTTAGTGCCTTCCCCAGAATAAGGCTCCATCACTCTTACCACTGCAATACAGCACCTTCTCTCTCTCTCTCTCTCTCTCTCTCTCTCTCTCTCTCTCTCTCTCTCTCTCTCTCTCTCTCTCACTCCCCTACGCAATACCCCCACATGGGTATAAAATATTCTTATGAGTGCAGTTTCTAGAATTCTCTGGTTGATGTCGTTCGTACAATGTTCCAGATAATTTTCAAAATAATTCAATTTCAGCAAAATGTTCATTCCCCAGTATGTAACGCATCAGAGGAAGGAGCAGAGTTTTACTTTGTTTTAAAATCACTCAGGATGAAAGTGCATCATGAGGCTATTAATCCTCTCAAGTATGCTCCACTAATCAAGCAAAGGGAGCACCTAAACACTTGAAGACTCACTCTCTTCTTGAAGACAGGCGCCACTTTGGAGTTTTGTCAGTTTCACTGGAACACTCCTGTAATCCAAAGAGTTATGGAATATTTCACACAGTGCCACCAGTCACTCTGTAACAACTTCTATCAAAACAAGCTATGAATTGCTGATGAGCTGTTTACCTTTGGTCTTTTCTGTTTGAGAAAAGCCTTGTTCATTTTGTTAGAGACAATGCAAAACTTTCATCTGACTACAATTTTGTTTATAATATTGAAACTCTTCGTGCCTTCCCCTGCGAGGAACAATGTAAAATAATGTTTTAACTTCTCTGCATGTTCCCTGAAATCAATTCCCCAGTCACATCCTACAGGTGTCCCACATATTCTTTCCTGCCTTCCTTCCAAGGGTCACACACACATCATGAATGTTTTTTTTATCCGATATGGGAAAACTCTTGCGGTTAGTTTCTTTTCATATTTCTTGCCAGTTTTGAAATGATTTTTCTTTGTATTTTGTTTTATACAATCTGCTTCTTGTTCCAAAAGTAAACTTCCCAAATGTGGCCAACGCTCAACAATCTGAATTCTTTAGTTTGTGATTGATTAGCATACTTCACAGCATTTGTGCATCATGGATGGTTCATCTTCACATCTTCATATCATCTTCTTTTTCACCAGAGCCAAACATTACTGAGAGTTATTAATCAGTTACTGCTTAAATGTTCCCACATCCCTCCCCCCCACACCCCACCCCCGCCACACACATATCTGCTGACATTCATCTGTGTCTATTTTCACACTTCGTATTTGACCAGATATATGACATAAATCTACATTTGAAATGCCTGGCTCTTTTCAATCATTCAGGGGGAACCTACGTATGTGGCTGAACACATGATCAGCTGAGGGTAACTCCATTCTCCCAGTTTCCCTGGCTCTGTCATTTCTGTTCGATGATGTCACATTCCAGTGGGAAGCTTCCGACATGTCATCCTTTTCTCTCAAACGAGAAATCCCCTAAATCTGATGGACTGAGCTTTCAGCTGTGTCTGTCCCATCTCCCTCACTTCTGCCCTCACTCCGTCCCTTCCTCCCCAGAACAATGATAGATCTCCCCTTGTCCACACTTCCTTCTGCACTAGAATCTACATTCACAGAATCATCCTCCGCCACTTCCACCACCTCCAGCAGGACAGCACCAGCAAACACATCTTCCCCTCCCGTCCACTGTCAGAAATTCACAGGGACCATTCCTTCTGTGGCATGCTCCATGATTCCGAACACTTCCCCACTCCCCCATGGCACCTTCCCATGTAAAGCTGCAACTTTTGCCCATTCATCTCTTCCCTGTTCACTGTCCAAGGCTCTAAACACACCATCCAAGTGAAGCAGCATTTCACTTGTACGCTTTCAATCCAATCTCCTGTCATTGCTGCTGACAATGCAGTCTCCTTCACATTACTGAGATAAACAGAAACTGATTTGATGAACATCTCCACTCTGTCCGTAGGAATGACACTGACATTCTGATTGCTCCCCATTTCAACAATCTACATTGCTCTCAAGATAATGAGAATTCTTTGAGGAGGTAACGACGGGTTGGACAATAGAGAGTTACCTATCTGAACTTCCAGAAGGCCTCTGATATGGTACCACACAGGAGGCTGCAGAGTAAGATAAGGACCCATGGTTCTCAGAGGACAGGTACTAGCATGGATAAAAGATTGCGTCTCTTACAGGTTGCAGAGTGAGGATAAAATTGTCTCTCTCAGGATGGTAGCCGGTGACTTGCAGTGTTCCACAAGAGTCAGTGTTGAGATCACAACATTTCACTTTATAGGTTAACGATCTGCGTGCCGGGACAGAAGGCATTCTGGCTACGTTTGCAGATGAAGCAAAGATAGGTGGAGATGCATGTAATATTGAGGAGGCAGGGAGCCTGCAGAAAGATTTCGACAGTTTAGGAGAGTGGGAAAATGAGTAGCAGATGGAATACAATGTGGGGCAGTGTGAGGTCATGCACTTTAGTATGAAGAATACAGGCATGGACTATTTACTAAATGGGAAAAAAATCAGAAATCTGAGGAACAAAGGGACTTGGGATTCCAAGCGCAGGATTTGCCTTAGATACACTTGTAGGTTGAGTCAGTAGTTCAGAAGACAGATACAATGTTGTCATTCATCTCGAGAAAAGGAGGGTATACTGGTGGGGATTCTGAGTCTTTCTAAGGCTCTGATCAGACCACATTTCTAGTATTTTGTGCTTCATACCTCAGGAAGGATGTATTAGCCTTGGTGTGTGTCAAGAGAAGTTTCACCAGAAATGAAAAGCTTAACACATGAGGAACGTTGGAGAAATCTGGGTTTATTTTCGGTGGAGATTCGAAGGATGGGTCGGGGGGTGGGATTATATTGAAACTTACAAAATACTGAATGACCTGGATACAGACAAAATTGGGAGGACGTTGGCACTGGCAGGAGGACACAGGCATAGAGAAAAGGGAAAACCCATTAGAACGGGGATAAGGTGAAAAGTCTTTTGCCAGCGAGTTGTGACATTGCGGAATTCCTTACCACAGAAGGTTGTGGAAACCAGATCATTTGACACCAACGATATAGCCAGGAAAGTGAAAAGTGACTCCAGAGAGTTAGTTTCGAAGCTGAAGAGAAGGACGAGGAGAGTAATGATCTCAGGTTTGCTACCAGTGCCACGAGCTGGTGAGATGAGGAACAGTCAGCGAATCCAGCTTTACACGTGGCTGCGAGGCTGGTACAGGAGGGAGGGCTTCAGATACCTAGACCATCGGGATACCCTCTGGGTAAGGTGGGCCCTGTACATGAAGGACGGGTTGCACCTGAACTGGAGGGGCACAAATGGCCTGTTGGGGAGGTTTGCTCGTGTGATTCTGGCGTGTTTAAAAGGCGTTTGGCGGGGGGGAGGGGGGGTGGTAGGAATAAGACCACATGTCTGAGAGGGGGTTAGTTGCAGACGGGACAGTGACAGGATATATTGAATCTATCAGGAAGGTTTCTCACGCAATGAAACAAAGGGATCAGTTAAAGTGCATCTGCTTTAATGCAAGGAATATCTGATCTAAGAGTGACAAACTTAGATTATGGATCAGTACTTGGGGCTACGATATCGTGGCCTTAACGGCGACGTAGGTTTCACAGGGGCAGTGATGGTTGCTTGATGTTCCAGGGTTTAAAACGTTTAAAAATGTTTCCAGGCGGCTCAGAGTCTCAATGATTAGTACTGCTGCCACACAGCGCCAGAGACCTGGGTTCAATTCCCAACTCAGGGAACTGTCTGTGTGGAGTTTGCAAATTTTCCCCGTGGCTGTGCTCCGGCTTCCCTCCATAATCCAAAAATGTGCAGATTAGGTGAACTGGCACATGCTTAATTGCCCGTAATGTTAGATGAAGGGGTAAATGTAGGGGAATGGTTCTGGGTGGGTTGTTCTGTGAAGGGTTGCTGTGGACTTGTTGGGCCGAAGGGCCTGCTTCCACACTGTAAGTAATCTAATCTTATCATAAAAGAACGGGGTGGGTGGAAAATGAGGAGAGTGTGTAACATTGCTAATTGGAGAGTGCGTCACAGCTACAGAAATGAAGGTTGTTGAGGAAGATTTGTCTACTGAGTCAGTATGGGTGGAAGTTAGGAACAGCAAGGGAACAGTCGCCGCATTTGGGGGTTTTCTACAGACCATCTAATAGCAATAGAGAGATTGAAGATCTCGTAGGCGGGCAGATTCTGGAAAAATGCAAAAGTAGCAGGATTATTGTTATGGGTGATTTCAATTTTTCCAATACCGACTGGAAACTCCTAAGTGCAGATGGTGTGGATGAAGCCGTTTTTGTCAGGTGTGTTCAAGAGGATTTCCTTGCTCAGTATGGAGACAGACCGACAAGGGGAGAGGCTATTTTGGATTTGGTGTTCGGCAACGAGCCAGGACAGGTGTCAGAACTCATGGTGGGAGAGCACTTTGTTGAAAGTGATCACAACTGCCTCACATGTAGCATCGTCTGGGAGAGTGAAAGGAGCAGTTTCTGAAGGAAGATATTTAATTAGGGCAAAGGAAATTATGATGCTATCAGACAGGAATTGGGAAGTACAGACTGGGAGCAATTGTTCCACAGAAAGGGCACAGCAGGCATGTGGAGACTGTTTAAGGAGCAGTTGTTGCGAGTGATACACAAATTTGTTCCTCTGAGACGGTAAGAAGGGTAAGATTAAGGAACCTTGGATGACGAGAACAGAGAAACTTTTCGTCAAAAGGAAGCAGGCAGCTTACGGAAGATGGAGGAAGCAAGAATCTAACACAGCTTTAGAGGATTACAGTCTGGCTATAAATGGACCGAGGCGAGCCATGATGGGGCGCGAAAAAGGCTTGGCAAGAAGCATTAGGGAGAATCCAAAAGCATTTTTCTCATACCTGAGGAATAAGGGAATAATTAAGGAGAATGTAGGGCCAATCAGGGATAGCGTAGGGAACTTATGCGTGGAGTCTGAGCAGATAGGGAAAGCCCTAAATGAGTTTTTTGCTTCGGTTTTCACCAGGGAAAGGGAACTTGCTGTAAATGAATCCTTAGAGGAGCTGGTCCAGATCAAGATTGATGAGATTGATGTGCTAGAAATTTTGAAAAACATTCAGATACATACGTCCCCAGGGCCAGATTTATCCTAGACACCTCCGGGAAGCGAGAAAGGCGTTTGCTAAGCTGCTGGTGAGGATATTTGCTTCCTCAGTCTCCACAGGAGTCGTACCAGAGGATTGGAAGGAGGCGAATGTTGTTCCTTATTTCAAGAAGGGTAATAGGGAAATCCCTGGCAATTACAGACCAGTCAATCTTGCGTCAGCGGTCAGCAAAGTTTGGAAAACATTCTGAGGGATACGATTTATGACTATTTGACAAAGCATTGTGTGATTAAAGCAGTCAGCATGGCTTTGTGAGGGGCAGGTCATGCCTCACAAATCTGATTGATTTCTTTGAGGAGGTGTCAAGACATGTCGACTATGGTCGAGCAGTGGACGTGGTGCATGTGGACTTCAGCAAGGTATTTAATAGGGTTCCCCATGGAAGGCTCAGTCATAAAGTCAGGAAGTATGGGATACAGGGAGATTTGGTTATCTGGATTCAGAATTGGCTGGTTGGCGGAAGGCAGACAGTGGTTGTTGATGGAAAGTATTCTGTTTGGAGGACAGTGTTGAGAGGGATCCCACAGGGCTATGTCCTTGGGCCTCTGCTCTTTGTAGTTTTTATAAATGTCTTGGTTAAGGAGGTTATGGGGTGGGTTAGTAAATTTGCTTATGACACAAAGATTGGAGGCGTCGTCGATAGTATAGAGGGCTACAGTAGGCTGCAGCGTGATATAGACAGGGTGCTGAGCTGGGCTGAGAAATGGCAGATGGAGTTCCACCTGGGTAAATGCGGAGTGATTCATTTTGGAAGGTCAAATTCGAATCCTGAATATAACATTAAATACAGGATTCTTGGCAGTGTGGAGGAACAGAGGGATCTGGGTGCGCAAGTGCATAGATCCCTCAAAGTTGCCACGCAAGTGGATAGGTTGTCAAGAAAGCATATGCTGTTTTGGCTTTCATTAACAGGGGGATTGAGCTTAAGAGCCGCAAAGTTTTTCTGCAGCTCCACAAGTCCCTGGTGAGACCACACTTGGAATATTGTGTCCAGTTGTGGACCCCCTACTATAGGAAAGATACAGGGGCTTTAAAGAGGGTGCAAAGAAAGTTTACCAGGATGCTGCCTGGACTGGAGGGCTTGCTTTATGAAGAAAGGTTGAACAAGCTTGGACCTTTCTCTCTGGAGACAAGGTGGAGAGAGGAGATCTGATCGAGGTGTACAAAATAATGAGAGGAATAGATAGAGTCAATACCCAGAGACTTTTCCCAACGGTAGGATTGACTAGTACGATAAGTCATAGTTTGAAGATATTAGGAGGAAGGTAAAAGGGAGACGTCAGAGGTAGGTTCTTTACGCAGAGAGTTATGAATGCATGGAATGCATTGTCAGCTCTGATGGTGGAAGCAGAGTCATTGGGGACATTTAAGCGACAGATGAACATGCACATGGATAGCAGTGAGTTGAGGGGTGCGTAGGTTAAATTACTACATTTTACATTAGGATTAAATCTCAGGACAACATCGTGGCCCAAAGGGCCTATTCTGTCCTGTACTGTTCTATGTTCTATGTTCTATTTAGTATATTTAAAACAGACACAGATAAGTTCTTGATTCACAAGGGGATCAAAGACAACTGACAGGAAGCAGGGAAATGGGGTTGAAAATCTTTAATTCGTGATCGAATGGCGGAGCAGACTTGATGGTCCGAATGGCTTCATTTCTGCTCGTATAGAGTTGTGGCCTTATAATATTTCAGTCCTCAGTGTCTCAGTGGCACGGTGTCTCAGTGGTTTGCACTGGTGCCTCACAACATCAGGGAACTGGGTTCGATTTCCTCTGGGTGTTCAAGTTTCCTGTCACAATTCAAAGTTGTGAAGGTCAGGTGAACTGGCCATGCTGAATGGCCGATTGTGTTCAGGGATGTTGATGTTAGGTGCAATAGTCAATGGTCTATGTCTGGTAAAGAGGTTCAGTATAAACCTGTTGGGCCTAGTGGCCTGTTTTCAAACTGTAGGGATTCTAAGAAAATGCAAGCTGCTGCAATGTTCCAATGAAGCACAACCCAAGTTCGAGTAACAGCTCACTTTACACTTTGTTGCGTTACAGTCTGTAGGAGTTAATATTCAATTCCATAAATTCCCAGCCTGAACCCATTATGCCTGTTCTCCATTTTCCGTACACGCTCCATCCTGGGCTCCCTAAGTCCGTGCCTTGTTTATGTTCCATTCAACAGAAAAAATTAATTTCTAATATTTACACATTAGTTTACACACATTAGAAACCTGTGTCTCTTTCACCACAATTTCAAGCCCATTTGTCTTTCACACTGGGCCTCTAAACACTCTTTCCTACCTCTGCCAAGATACTAAATTGCTCACTTTCCAATCCTTTACACGTCTGAAGAAGATTTACACTGGACTTGAAACTTTAACATTGTTTCTCTTTCTCTGCAGATGTTGCCAGACCCCTAAGTTCCTTCAAAAATGAAAAGTTACAGAACACATTTTCAATATAGCAAAGATCATTGGATACAGGAAATCTGAAACAAAAACAAAAATTGTTGGACTTCCTGGGTGCTTTGAGGAACAGTCAAGGAACCCGAAAGATTAACTCTGCTTACTCTCCACAGATGCTGTCAGACTGGTCAGTATCTTCAGCAATTTCTGTTTTTGAACAAGTTTCAAGCATGTGTGTCAAAGCTGCTCACATGCCCTGTCCAACATGGAGAGCCATACACCGGGAAGTGAATTCATTTCCTCTGAAACTACATAAGGCTGTCATCACCAACACGACAGAGCTCTTAATCATGGTCATGGAGAGAAACGGCGGGAAACACATTCGCTTTAAACAGAAGATGGCATTACTGGAGCGGAAAATATTCAGGTGAAAACGCTATGCTTTTGAGGAATGCGACAATTGGAGGCATGGCATCATGAAGATACCCAAACAGGACGAAATTTTTTTAAAAAAAGCAAGTGTTCCCACATGAGAAACTGGTATAGGGCACTGTTTACAGGGGAGGAGGAAGACCGTGTCCCCGTGCGAATGAGGACAGGCAGCAGAATTGCATTGCAGATATTGCATCTCAAACTGGGCATTCATGTGATGCTGTAAATCATAGCAGCTGTCTTAGCTGCAGCAGCAGCAGAATTATATTCAACCACAATATAATCTCTCAGTCTACCATTAACATGAAGCTGATCTCCGCTTCAGTGATGAGTGTGGGTGAACATGCCACGGTCAGAACCGTGTGTACCTAAACCTGATTACAACCCATTCAAGCTACTGCACTTACTGCTTACATTAACAAACAGCAGAACTAACATCTGATAGAGAGGGCGCCATGATCCCAAGACTGTGACCATTTCTTTTAAAACCAGCTATGAATTACAGCTGGCCTGTCTACTCTTACTCTTACCTGTTAGAAAAATCCTTGTTCCTTTTGTTAGAGACAGTTCAAGAACTTCCCTCCTATTACCATTTTGTTTACATCATTAAAATACTTACTGTACCTTCCCCTGTGAGGAAAGATATAAAACATGGGTGTAAATTATCTGTCTGCTCTCTGTAGCCAATTCTTCAGTCACACCCTCCAATTATCCTCAGTATACTTTCCTAATAAATTTCACCTAAGATGACGCACTCATCTTGAACTTTTTTTATATGCTCGGAAAAGATCGTGCTGCTTGTTTTTGTATTTCTTGCCAATTTACTATATCATGCCTTTTCTCCCCTTTTCCTCGCTTTCTAGTTTGATACAGCCATATAGCGCACAAACAGACCCTTTGGTCCAACTTGTCCATGCTGACCAGGTTTTCCAAACTAAACTAGTCCTATCTGATTGCATTTTGTCTTTACGCCTCTAAACTTTTCCCATTCATATGTTTGTCCAAATGAGTTGTAAATGTTGTAGCTGTACTTGCACCTCCCACTCTTTCTCTGCCAGCTCATTCCATATACACACATCAACCACTGTGTGAAAACATTGACCCTTCGTCCATTTCAAATCTCCCCTCTTTCACCTTTAACCTCTGCCTTCTATGGTTGAACTCCCCCATCCCGTGGGAAAGACCTTGGCTGGTCACTCTATTCATACCTCTCAGGATTTTATAAACTTCTACAATGTCACCCCTCAACCTCCGACACGCTGTCTGACACTAACTTTACGAACAAGCATTTACAGATAAAGCACTGCAAATTTGAAACAGTATTCAAATGACAGGTAAACAACATTCAGCCCAAGCTTCATACTGTGATTTATTTTTCTCCATGTTACAATACTAAGGCAGCAGGAAACTGTTACGACTACCAATAAGAGGTCAAACACCTGAATTGCCTTGTCCAAATAGGGTGATGATCTCTACAGTAAAAGCGCATCACTGGCCTGAACCATTATAAGAAGGGGAATTCTTGTACCACACGGTCAGTGTGCAGTTGCCTTTAGCAGAGTGAGATGAAGGCTGAGTATAACTATTGCAATTTGGATCACAGTGTGAATTCAGTGCAAAGGGGGAGATGTCTTTTCAAAAAGGTTTACTCAAAGATGGATAATTTCCCGAATGAGATGTGAGTGGGAGGTGTAAAACAGCCTGAATGGAGAGGCCGAGCCACACTGAGACCAGAGGCAAAGTGGCAGCACAAAACGCAGCTTGATGCTACTACAGAGTAGGTAACTTGAAAAAAGATTTTCAGGTGAAGTGGGGAGGGAGCATAATGTAAGAGAATGTATTCTGCAATTTTAGAGGGAGAACCTGGAATCAGGAAGGGGACACGATCAGGAAAGAGGATGGAACAGCAATGGCAGCAGTTTCTGGGGGGAAGTCAGGAAACACAGCTGAAATTCATACCTAGCATCTGCTTCTGGTCCCTGAAATAAGCATCCTAAATCTGGCCCTCCAGTAATGCTCATCCATAGTATCCTTGAGAGCCTTTGTCAACCATGGGTGCTTCATCTGTGCAGGTCAGGTGAATTGGCCATGCTATATTGCCCGTAGTGTTAGGTAAGAGGTGAATGTAGGGGTATGGGTGGGTTGTGTTTCGGTGGGGCGGTGTGGACTTGTTGGGCCGAAGGGCCTTTTTCCACACTGTAAGTAATCTAATCTAATCTAATCTTTTTGTTGAGTTCCTCTTTTTGAACAGAAACTATAATTACTGAGCGGTTTGGGATATCTGCTTGAATGTCTGCTCACGGATACTCACTGACCTTCCTCTGGGTCTATTTTCACATTCCGCTTCAGGCCAGATGTGAGGCAGAAATCCTCAATTTAGATGCCTGGTTCTTTTCAATCATTCAGGGGGATCTTCTGCATGTGGCTGAACACATGATCAGCTGAGGTTGACTCCATTCACCAAGTTTCTGCATCTTTGTTGTTTCTGTTTGACGATGCCACATTCCTGTGAGCTACATCTAATGTGACCTCCTTTTCCTTCAAAGCAGAAATCCCCGAACTCTGGTGGACAGGGCCTTCAGCTATGACTGTCCCATCTTCCACGGTGTTGCCTTCAATCCGTCCCCTCCATCCCAGAACAATGATGGATTCCTCCTTGTCCACACTTCCTCCTGCACGAGAATCCACATTCACATATTCATCTTACGCCATTTCCACCATCTCCAGCAGGACAGCATCATAAAACACATCTCCCCCTCCCACCCACTGTCAATATTTCACAGCGACCTTACCCTCTGTGTCACCGTCCATCACCCCAACCGTTTCCCCACTCCCCCATCGCACCATCCCATGCAATTGTAGAAGCTGCAACAATTGTCCATTCAAGTCGTCTCTCCTCACTATCCAAGGCCCCAAACATAGCTTCCAGGTGAAGCAGCATTTCACTTGTAACCTTTCAATCTGATCTCCCGTCATTGCTGCTCATAATGCAGTCTCTTTATATTGGCGAGACCAAACAGAGATTTCTTTGAGGAACACACCCACTCTGTCTGTAGAAATAACCCTGACCTTCTCATTGCTTCTCATTTCAATAACTTACCTTGCTCTCATGCTAACATTTCGGCCCTGGGCTGCTGCAATGTTCCAAGGCAGCACAACCCAAGCTCGAGTAACAACTCACTTTAAACTTTCGTACGTTACAGCCTGTAGGAGTTAATGTACAATTTCATAACTTCACAGTCTTACCCCATTATAACTGTGCACCAGTTTCAGTACAATCTCCCTCCTGACCTCCCTATGACCTTGTGTGGTTGCATCTTCTTTATCTTTCACTCAATAGAGAGAACCCCTTTTCCCCATTCACACCTTAATTTAAAGCTATTTCACATGATCTACTCGTTCACCACTACTAAAAGCATGTTTATCTTTTGCCACGCCCTCTTTTACCCGTCAACCCACTCCCCACGTCTGTCAAGGGATTGTAAAGCTTATTTTCCAATCCTTTTCAGTTCTGAAGAAGTGTCATACTGGACTTGAAACGCTAACTCTGTTTCTCTGTCTCTGCAGATGATACCAGACCTGTTGAGTTTCTCTAGAAATGAATAGGCTCAGAACAAATTCTCAATTAAACAAATAACTATGGATACTGGAAATGAAAATGCAAAAATTGCTGGAGAAAATGGGAGCTTTTTAGAAGGTTCACTGGTCCTGAAAGATTAACTGTGCTTTCACTCCACAAGATGCTGCCAGACCTGCTGAGTTTCGTCAGCAATTTCTGTTTTTGAACAAGTTCCATATACGTGTGTTAAAGCTGCTCGAACGCTTTGTCTCACACGGAATGCACTGGGATGTGACCGATAATGCAAGATGCTCAGATTACTTGATCTGAAACTGCAAAAGGCTGGCATCACTGACACTGCAGAGCTCTTAATCATGGTCAGGAAGAGAAACAGAGAGGAACACATTCACATCAAACACTGAAGATGGCATTGGGGGAATGGAAAAGATTCAGATGCATATGTTAAGGGTTTGAGTAAAGTCACAAATTGGAGGCGTGACACCAGGGAGAGACCTTCAGCAGAATCAGAATAGGAAAATGGAAGTGTTACCACATCAGAAACCAGGTTAAGACATTGAGTACAGGGCTGATGGGTGAATGGGTCTTGGTGTGAACTGAGGGATAGTTAGTAGAATTGAATTGAACATATTGGAGCTCAAAGTGGGCATTCATGTAGTGCGGTAGAATCACAGCAGCAGCAGAATTGTATTCAACTACAATCCGTAACGTTTTCCCCAGGATAATCGCTCAGCCTACCATTAACATCAAACTGATCTATGGTTCAGCGACGAATGTGGGTGAACATGATAGGGTCGGGAACCATGTGTACGTAAACCTGATGTCAATCCATTAAAGCTACCGCTTGACTGGTTACATTTGCAATAGTAGGACTAATAACTGATACCGAGGACGATATGATCCCAAGACGAACAGATCACATCGAAGTTGTGCAGTGCTGCCACATCCAGACATAAATGTCGATCGACTATTAAACAATTCACTGGAGGAGAGGACTCCATAAATATCGCCATCCTAAATAACGGGACAGCCCTGGACATCAGTGTAAAAGACGTGGTTGTATTATCTGCACCGTCCTCAGCCAGAAGTGTTGAGATGATGATCCATCTCGCCTTCGCCATGCTGCCCACAGAATCACAAATGCCAGTCTTTAGTCAATCTGATTCACAGTATGTGAAATGAAGAAACAGCTGAACACAATAGATACGACAAAGGCAATGGGCCCCAACACCATTCCTGCAATAGGACTGAAGACTTGTGCTGCACAACAAGCCGTGTCCCTGGGGAAGCTGTTTCATTCTAGCTCCAACTCTGTCATCTCCCTAGCAATGTGGAAAAGAACTCAGCTATGTCCAATCCCATAACAAGGGAATAATAACAGTCTAACCATTTACCACGCCCTTGGTCCCGTCGCGATAGTCACATTGGTGGGAGTTCTTTCTGGCAGATCTGTCAAGAAGAACAGAAACAACCTGCTCAGTGTGGTTTCAGATAGCTCCCCATGTGGAGATGGTGCTGTTGTAGAAATATCACTGGATTACTAATCGAGACCAGGCTAATGCTCTGGCAGCCGGTGTACGTTATAATTAATAAAATATCGAGATGTAAAACCTGGAGTTATTAACAGTGACCTTGAAGCCAATGTCGATTGTAAACACCAATTTCCTTCCTCACTGTCCTTTCAGGAATTGAATCTCCCATGCTTTCCTCGTCTGGCCTAAACGTGACTCCAGACACACAGACATGTGAAACCCTCTTCAATGGTCTCTTAAACGGCCAAGCAAGACACTCTATTGTATCAAACTGCTCCGAGGTTTTAAAGGATAAAGCCGTACAGATCACCTGGCACCAGCCTCAGTATTGGAACGGGAAACACTATCCTATTGACCCTGCAGAGACCACCTTCCTAACATCTGAGAGCTGGTGGCAACATTTACAGAGCTTTCCCACAGACTGGACAGAAATTCCGGAAAGGAGTAGGTCATTCAACACACTGAGCATCCTCCGTTCTAGGTCATGGTGAAAATCTCTTCAATTCAATTTTCAACACAGATATTCTTTCGCATGTTTAATCATCGGAACACATAAAATAGGAACTACTGTATTCGCTCTGGTCCATAAATTTTGATCCTCCATTCGATATACAGGCAGTTATCCAATGAGGTGTGTTTATTAAACGCAATTTCGCTGCAACACAATTAGTGAATTGTGCCCCTTTCTTTATAAAGCGAGCTCCCGTTCACTGATATGGGAGTCCGTTTCTGGCACCAGCTGAACAGCAAATCCCAGCCTGAGGATTACTCTGTCTGCCAAATGCACCCTCAGTGTGTTCAGATAAAGCAGGAATATAATCCGCTCTGCAAGCCTTGAAACTGTGCCTGAATATGGGATTTGTGGTCTACATTTAGAAGGAACTTTATTTCAAACCGGGAGGGGAATATCTTGGAGAGAACTGGAATTCCTCATCACATGGTCAGTGAGCCCATGCGATTTCTGGTGAAGAGCTTGGTGAAAGGTACAGTGTTGTAGTCAGTGACTATAGTGTTAAAGTGTGGCATTTACTGCACTAACTCATTACAATATATAGTGTAAAGATTTATGTAGGCTGTGCTATTGTTTGCGTTAGGCCGACTATTATTTTTGTTTTGATTTTTACTGGTAATTTTGGGTTTCGCACCGAAGCCTCTGTTTCCCAATGGCCCCATTATTTATATTGCACCGTTTTCTATAATACGGTATTCCACAGGAACACAGCTGCCAAAGTATTGGATAACTATCTGTAATTATTGCTGATTCTATATCTCCACACCAAACCCCTGCACTCTCCCCATCCTTTCTGTGTCTTGAAATCCTTATTTATATTCAGTACTTTAGCTTTCACAGCCTGATCAGGGAAATAATCCCCCAAGTTCACCAGTTTCTGAGTGCAGACATTTAGTCTCATCTCAACGCACTTTAGCCTGTCTGTACCCAACACTGTGAGCCCGTGTTTTGGACATCCCACCCAGGGGAATTATCATCCCTGCTTCCAATCTGTCTCGCCATGTCAGAGTTTTATATAGTTCACCCATTTTCCTAAACCTCATGGAATACAGGCCCAGTCGCCCCAAACTCTGTTCCCACAACAAGCCTGTCATCCCAGAGATCAGTCTGTTCATCCTTCGCTGCTCTCCCTCAATATCAGGTTTATCCTTTATTAGGTATGAAGACCAAAACTGCACACAATACTGCACAATGTTAAAGATGTGGTCTCACCAAGGGCCTGTACAGCTGCAGTAAGACGCCCTTACTCCTGGATTCAAATCAACCTGAAATGAAGATCAGCACACCATTCATTTTCAGCAAAATTGTGTATTCCCGTGACAGCTGAGCCTGCTCTAACCTGAGTGGGAACCTAACAACAAGCTGGTAAAGTGTGGCTGCTGCTGTACAGGGTCTTAGTGAGATCACATCTTGAGTAATGTGCACAGATTTAATCTCCTCACTAAGAAAGGGTATTGGTATTAACTCAGATATTATTCCCTCAACTGATTTCTGCAATGAATGTGTTAATCATAGAATCCCTACAGTGTGGAAGCAGACCATTTGACCCATAGACTCCACGCTGATCCTCCGAAGGCCTTCCCATTCAAACCCCACTCTCCAACCCCCTTCCCAACCCAATCTCTGCAACCTAGCATTTTCCATGACTAATGCACCGAACCGGAACATCTGGGGACTGTGGGAGGAAACTGCAGTACACGACAGACACCCCTTGCAGGCTCGGGGGAATGTGCATAATCCACACAAACAGTGACCCGAGACTGAAATTGAACCCACATCTCTGGTGCTGGGAGGCAGCAGGGCTAACCACTGAGCTACCTAAGTGGACCACGCAGCCTGCCGACTCAATTCAACATTCGAAATGTGGCATAACAGCAGGGAGATTCCATAAGTCTCCAAACTTGTCATTGTGCAACAGGATGAGGACAATTATATCTTGAGGGGCTTGGTCAGGAGCAGGCCCAGGACATGCAAGACATCGAAGCTATAATGTAGGAACACCAGGAGGACATTCAGCCCATCGTGTCTGCAAAGCAGGAACAGAATGAATCCATTCAGCCACCCATGTCTCTTACACAGCAATTAGAGCCGATCTTTCACAGCCTCGTGCCTGTTTCACAGGAATTGAAATGGACTGTCGAGGTTATGGAAAGGGAAGAACTTAGAATAACCAACTTAAATCGGGAATGGAAAGGTATGAGCAAACGATTGAAGACAAATTGTTCGAATCTGTTATTAAGGAATTAACAATAGGAGACTTTGAAAGTCAAACCACGACACATCAAAGTCGACATGATTGTATTAAGGATAAATCATGTTTAAATGATTTTCCTAACTTTTTAAAATTAAAACGTGTGACAAACAAGTTGAATAACGGGGGTCTGAAAGATGTATTATATCTGGACTTCAAGAAGGCAATGCTTGACGAAAGATTAATATGCAAGACAAGAGCACATGAGTTAGGGCAACTTATTTGCTTGGAGAGAAACTTGGCTAACCAATAAAAAACCATGATATGGAGGTGCCATCTTTGGACTGGGTCGAGTAAGGTCAATAATCATATGGCACCAGGTTATAGTCTGACGGGTTAATTTGAAAAGACAAGCTTTCATTGTCCTGCTCCTTCGTTAGGTGTTAGAGAGAAAACCTTAGGCACAAAATTTATAAGGAAAAGCTGAAAGGCTTGCACAACACATGCACATGAATTGATCACATCTAAGATGGCTGCTAAATCTTTAATCGGTTAGAATGGAGATGCAGGTTTTGATTGATGAATATGCAAATCCAGAGTTTCTTTCAGTCCTGCCTGGAGATACCTTCAGGTATTATCGATGTAAAGGAGGTGACTCCTCCAGTCAGACATCGTATTTTAGGCATGCGGTCTTGATTGAAGTCTGTATATGTCTTCACCTGGAATCAGACTAGGTTTATTTCCAAAGTAGGAGTTAATAAAATATCATATTGATTGACTGTCGACAAATTGTTTTTTTTTTTGAGAAAATATAATGCATCTGGAAATACAAACGGGCAAATGAAAATTCATCTTACATATTAGATGTATGTGTGTGTGTGTGTTTTCGCGCACGTGCGAGTGTGTGATTGAAAACAAGGTGGAGTGTCTGTGGGAGGGAGAGACAGTGTGTGTGTTTGTGAGAGAGTGAGGGGGAGTATGTGTGTCTTTGGGAGGGAGAGAGAGGGTATCCGTGCATGTGAGAGAGGGGAGAGTGTGTGTGTGCATGTGAGAGAGGGGGAATTTGTTTGTGTGCGGGAAGTAGAGGGTGAATTTGCATGGATGTATTTAAAGGGGAGAGGGAAAGGATGTGTGTCTCCTCGTTAAAACACAGGCAGGTTTGGCAGATCCCTTTCCCCACAAACACTCTGTGGTTCCAGATCTCCCCCTCTCTGAAGCCTCTGCTCCACTTGTTGTTCATGTTGCAGACCCAGATGCTGTAACTACAGTCCCCATGCTCCATCCAGAGTTGGTTCACCAAATCCTCAGGTCTCCCTGAATGTCTAAGACAGTTCACAGCACAACCTCCAGTAAACCATCTCCATCACCTCCACTAACCTTTCCATGAGAGGAGGCAGTCAGATGCCCCTCAGCTCCTGTTCCTTGACAATAATACTCGAGGGGTTTCCTCATGGTATGGACTGTACAATCAACTGAGAGGGACAAACACAGGCCTTCAGAGTTCAGGCACAGACCAAGTTTCAAAGACGTGTCTCAAAGCTGCTGGAACCCCCTTTCCAACTTGGAGCAACAGCCTGCCACATACCATTGCATTTTTTCTGAGATTCACAATGCCAGCACTCGACACACTCGGGAGTGAAAAAACAACACCAGGGAAAGGTACAGAAAAACAAACAATTAATGAACTGATAACATGTTGTGAAACAATGGATAAGGAGACAGGGTTTCTGGGAGTAACTGGAGAAGTGAGACAACGGTGGTTCCAATCACAAGAATAGGAGCATTCAAAAAAATTATAGCCAGCTCATTTGAAATGGTTCGTTACATCAATTTGTGAATCTGCCTCACAGAACCATCCAAGACACCATAAACTGGGACAAGGCACCAGCCAGAATAGAGAGCTGCGCAAACCATGCTACTGGACTACTCTATAAACTGGACTACCTGCCCAGCATGGGGACCATTGCAAACTTTTGCCAGTATATTGCTACTATACTTGCACTACAGAAATGTCTTGTACGGGACGATGCGTAACCCATGCAGTAAGTGACAGTAAATGAACTCCCACAAATGTATGGCTCAGTACCTCCACTGCCGAAATAGAAGATAAGAGATTGCGTGTGTGTGTGTGTGTGTGTGTGTGTGTGTGTGTGTGTGTGTGTGTGTGTGTGTGTGTGTCTGTGTGTGTTGGTGACAGTAGACATGAAAATTATTATTTGAGAGAGAATAGACATTGAGGAAATCTGTTGAAATGTGAACAACTGACAGGGCTTTGTGTCATTAACAGAGGGAGACTGAGGGCCGTGTTATAGTCAGAGGTGACGATGTGCTTGTGAATATTAAAGTAAAGGCATTGCCAGACCCAACAACAAAGAAAGCAATCCGTACAGGAATGATGGGATTTTGGTCTTCCTTTAGATACAAGCCATGGAATACCGACTCAGATTTGGTTAAGCAACAGCAGATTATTGGCTTTATTAAGATTGTGTTTCATAGCTGAAGGTTCAAACAGCAGATGGGATGAACCAGTGAAGAATATTCTGCAGATGACAATAGTTATAATTAGAAATGGACTGGATATGGTGTCAGTAATCAGCTTGTGGCCAAAGGGATCACCGTAGTTGTGACTCGTCTGTTTCAGCCTCAGTTATTGACCAGGGATGAGATGGAGTCAGAGGAAGGAAATGGAGTTTGCATCCAGAACAGAAGACAGTGACCTCCAAGCTCCCAATATTTAAATAGCAAGGGCAGTGATGCAATGAATCCTGGTTCATACCAGAAAGTGAATAGGTCAACCAACAAGGCACAGTGCCAGAACTAAAGAAGGAGATAAAGAATGAACAATGTTGCTTGTTGTGGTTTGGAGTGTGAATTCTTACAGAGTAGAGTAAATGATAAGAACAGTAATACAGTCGCACACGGTTAATGCAAATAATATATCGACAGTGAAACTTACCAAGGACACCAACAATAGCCAGGATAGGATATTAAAAACATTGAATAATGTAAAGTACATATCTGATCAGCGATGATAACGGCCATCAATAATATGTATAAAAACTCCAAACATAATAGGATGAGCCCCTGTCCATTGTTGGAACTTTCCAATCTATTGTTCTCAAATTCTGATCCGTTGTTGTAATATTCCAGTCGAATGTTCTCAGTTTCTGATCCCTCCCTCTCTCTGGAGCAGCCGATTCCTGTTCGTGCTATCGGTGGTGCTCCCTCCCATACTATGGAATAACATATTGAATCGAGCCCTTTTATCATTAAAAGATGGAAACTGTCCACTGGGATAATTAGAATCCATGGAGACTGACATTAGTCACAGTCACCAAACAAACAGGTTCAGTTAACAGTTCCTTACATCATTTTACATAACACAATGAAAGGGAACATTTACTCGGTTTGGATGGAATGGATGAGAGTTGCTGAGGGATAGATCATAAATCTTTCAATCTTTTTAATCTGTCTTCCCTATATATGGGAGTATTGTCGGAATACTGCACTGTTGTATATGATTCACCCTGTTTATAAAAGGAGACAGGAATAAAATAACAGACGAGCTGCATAAAATGTTTGGTGGAGACGTTTCTAGATACATTTGTGTAATGCTGCTCCAAGTTTGAAATTACCTGTTATCAAGTCCTTTCTTAACCTTGTGACATCATTCAGAGCATTCAAACTGCTGCTCAGGAAAAGGGAGGAACAGGAGGCAGTCTTTCAACTGCTTGAGACTGGGACAGAGGAACAGGAGGCAGTCATTCAACTGCTCGAGACTGGGCCACAGGGAAATCTGGAGGCTAGTGAGGCCCAGATTTCTGTTCCCCAGGAACAGGAGGAGGTGACTCACTATCACCACTGTGAGAGAAGAGGAATTGGCTTGGTAGTAACAGAAATATCTGAATAATTTGCATGAATGAGCCATTCAATCCTGCTCCAACATTCTTCAAAACCATGGCTGATCTGATTGTAATTCCCTCATTCCGTTTTACAGAGATTCCCCTCTCTGCAGCCTCTGCTCCATTTGTTGGTCATGCTGCAGATCCAGATGCTGGAACTACAGTAGCCATGTTTCGTCCAGAGTTGGATCACCAAAGCCTCTGGTCTTCCTGAATTTTCTGAAACAGCAGCTTAAAACACAGCCTCCAGGAAACCATCCCCAGCATTTCCACGGAACGTACAAAAACTAGAGTTAAGTCAAATGTCAGTCAAAGGCAAATGAGAAGCCTGGTCTGAATCGCTAACAATTGTGAGGATTCCTCATGTTACTGAGCACATGAGCAGCAGAGAGTGATTAACACAGGCGATCAATGAATAGGCACAAAGGTGTGCCTCGAAACTGTTAAAAAAAAACACTATCCAACATGGAGCACAGGGCAGGACACTGGGAAGTCAAAGAAAACGCAAGCAATGCTTTTCTGAACACTGATTCTAAGCTTCTTCGTGTTGGAAGCTGATGCTCTTGAGTGAGCAACATTCAAGGGCAGGAAAAGATATAGGACAGTTATTCACGTTGAAACTGGACAATTAAAACTAGGTGGTGGGGAAGCAGTTTAAACACCAACAAATGGGACGGATTTGGGAAATAGACAGAGGGAGAGAGACTCTGAGTCAGTGTTATGGAAGGATGTGTTTGCAGGTTTCAGAATGCTGAAATGAAGACATTTCGATCATATCTGGCAACATAGGTTAGCATGGCCGGGAATGATGAATTAATACGATATTGGTGCAAGGTCAGATAGAGTCAGAGTCTCGGAGATGTACAGCACAGAATAAGACGCTTCAGTCTAACTCGTCCCTGCTGATGGGATATCCTAAATTAAACTAATCGCATTTGGCCAATATTGATGTAAACCCTTCCTCTTCATGTACCCATCCAAATATCATTTGGACGTTATAATTGTAAAAATCCTCCACCATCTCCTCTGGCAGCTCATTCCACGCATGCACCAACCTCTGTGGGAAAAAGTTGCTCCTTAGGTCATTTTTAAATTTTTCCCCTCTCATCGGAAATCCATGCCCTCTAGTTTTGGGGAAAAAGACCTTAGGTATGCACACTATACATGCTGCTCACGCTACAGGAATTAAATAACCCAATCATCAAAGTTTGTGAGAACCCAATCTACTCGCACTCTCCCTATAGATCCAATCCTGGCAACATCCTTGGAAATCTTTACTGACTCCATTCAAGTTTCACAATATATTTCCTAAAGGAAGGAGACCAGAATTGAATGCAGTACACCAAAAGTGGCCAATGTAATGTGCTGTACAGCAGCAACATGACAACCCAATTCATATAGTCAAAGCACTGGCCAATAAAGGCAAGAATACCAAATGCCTTCTTCACTATCCTACCTAACTGCGACTCTACTTTCAAGAAACTATGAACCTGCATTCCAAGGTCTCTTTGTTCAGCAACACTCCCCAGGACGTTAGCATGAAGTGTACATGTCCTGCCCTGGATGCAGAACCCTCCCATTTGTCTAGATTAAAACCCACCTGCCAATTGTCAGCCCATCTGCCCATCTGATCAAGATTCCATTGTACTCTGAGGTAAATCTTCTTTGCTGTCCACTACACCATCATTTTTGGTTTCATCTGCAAACTTAGCAACTATTGCTGCAATGATCACATCCAAATGATTTATGTGAACAGTGAAAAGCAGTGGAGCCAGCACTAACCCTTGTAGCAAAATTGCCGATTTGCAACACCGCAGGAGATGGATGCGATACTAAACAAGCATCGTGCGTCAGTATTGGCTGTGCAGAAGGATATGCAAGCTAAAGAATTTTGGAAATAAATCTTGACATGTTGAAAAGTGCTGAATCCATTTTTGATTTTTGGAAAAACCCATCAGGTTCGCTGATGGCATTGAAGGAATCAAACGTCCTCCTTAACAGGCCTGGGTTACATGTGACTTCAGACCGACAACAATGTGTGTGACTCGTAACTATATTAGTGGTGCTGGAAGATCACAGCAGTTCAGGCAGCATCCGAGGAGCAGTAAAACCGATGTTTCGGGCAAAAGCCCTTCATCAGGAATAAAGGCAGAGAGCCTGAAGCGTGGAGAGATAAGCTAGAGGAGGGGGGAGATGGGGAGAAAGTAGCATCGAGTACAATAGGTGAGTCGGGGAGGGGATGAAGGTGATTGGTCGGGGGCGGAGGGAGGGTGGAGTGGATAGGTTGAAAAGAAGATAGGCAGGTTTGACAAGTCAGGACAAGTCACGGGGACAGTGCTGAGCTGGAAGTTTGGAACTGGGATGAGGTGGGGGAAAGGGAAATTAGGAAACTGTTGATGTCCTCATTGATGCCCTGGGGTTGAAGTGTTCCGAGGCGGAAGATGAGGCTTTCTTTCTCCAGGCGTCTGGTGGTGAGGGAGTGGCGGTGAAGGAGGCCCAGGACCTCCATGTCCTCGACAGAGTGGGAGGGAGAGTTGAACTATGACTCGTAACTGCCCGCGGGGCAATTAGTAATGGGTAATGAATGCAGGCCCAACCAGTGATACCCTCAACCCGTGAATGAGTACTGAAAAAAACCTTGACACCTGCTCTCTCTAACTGACATATGCTTCCCTCTTATCCATGACCAGACACTCACTTTCTCCCATCCTCCAGCATTCCTTACACCTATCAGCCTTCCCCTTCACCCTAACAGGGGCAGACTGTCTCTGTGATTTCGACATCTCCTTTTTGAAGGCTTCCCTCTTCTCAGCTGGCCCCGTAACTGCAAATATTTGTTCCAATCCAGTTTGGGAGATTTTGCTAATATCATCAAAATTGGCCTTCCTCGAAGTTAGAGCGTTACCTTTTAGACCCAGTTCATCCTTTTCCATCTCTATTTTAAAACTAATAGAATTATGATTATCTGTCCCAAAGTGCTTCCCCACTGATACCTCAGACACCTGCCCTGCCATATTTCCCAAGGGGAAGGTGACGTTGAGCTCCTTCTCTGTGATGGAGAGCATTGGTCAAGCAGCTGCAGCGTTATAACTGCGATTGGGCTCAACAGTGTCACATTGAGCTGGATCAAACCATAATTTACCTCAGTGCCATTTTCATTGAGTGTGACAGAGGGATTGTCTGCACAAGGTCGAGCTAATTTGCTGGTGCTACCTTATCGAACTCACCTCATTAACTACCTCCCTCACCCCATGGTGCCCCTCTCATTCGATGCCAGCCCTATTCTCCCACACATCACGGCTGGAGGTACTCACCATCTCACTGATGCCCCTGGGTATTCCGTGATCACTGGTACTGGTGCCATCTTTAAAAGGCCAGTGGGCACACAGTTGAGCATTTTTGATTTCGGTGCTGGTTGTACAGTTTACCCCGAGCATGGCAGATAAGGTGAAATTAAACCACAGTTTGTCGACAGGGGCACGGAGGTCCTGGTGGATGGGGTAGTACAGAGGGGGACCATTGTCTTCCAAAAAAGGGTCACACTATCAGACCAACAGAGCATGGTCTGAGCTCACCACCCAGCTCAGTGCAGAATCTGCGGTCTGAAGAAATGTCCAGCAATACAGGGCAACCATCAATAACCTTCCCCGCTCTGTCAGGGTAAGGCTCACCGTGTTCTCTCTGCTCCTTCACACTCATTGTATATCTGTTACAGCAGTGATCCAGAAAAACGTTCATGCTCCACGGCTCTCACTGCTGCTTGCAGCACCTTCCCCCTCTCTCTCTCTCTCCATTATTCCCCACCCCCAAACACACACACCAATAACATTGCATGGATACAACATTGTGGACTGACTCCCTCCAGACAACTCACCATATATCCCCCCACCTACACCAGCATTAACAACAGGGGTACCCACTCCCACCCTCCCTCCCTCCCTACCTTTCTCCCATTCCAGGAGAAACAGCCTTGGAATAGGACAGAAAGGGCCAAGCTAGGTGGTGGAGCGCCTGATATCCATTCTCTCAACCCCCTCCCCCCGCCATGTGGAGAGGTTCCTGGTATGCGCCAGAGAGGACGGGGATGCCTCGTGTGGAGATTCTGAAACATCCACTTCCCACCGAGCGAGTAAGGAGCAATGTTCAGTGAAGGGCAATTCTCACTTTAAACCCACTGGTAACTCCGTTTCCCCCCGGCGCAACTTAGAAGCCGTGGCCCTGATGCCATCTCCCTTTTGTGTTGAGCTGATACAAATGGAATCCCCACGGTCTCGGTGGGCAGGAGATTGGGTTCACAACAAATCGTCACCACCACCTCCCAGGAAGGGGGCACGGAGACTCCCTCCTCCACCTCTTCCTGTAAACAGCTCAGATACTGAAATTAATCTGTGAGATTTTCTGCTCTCCCACTTGTCCTGACATCTTAAATAAATTGTTTTCATATACATCCTGGCCCCTCTGTCCTTTCACCTCCTTTATAACGGTACAACCTGTTTTATATTATCTTTCAATGTCCTTCCTACTAAAGAGCACCACCTCACTGCGCTGCATTGACCCTCATTTGCCATACACCTGAACACTACACCAATTTATACCTTTCCTGTTGGAGTTCCACACCGTTCTCAACAAACTTCACAATTCTTTCAGGTTTGGTATCTGAAAATATTGAAATTGTCCTGCAGTCAGATTCCACCCAAAAATACTGACACACACCAGACAGAGGGAGTGAAATATTGACACACGCTCCATGTCTGTATTACTGACAATGCATAATGAGTGCCTCTATGTGTCTGTATTCGTGTGAGTATGTGTGTGGGGCAGGTCTGACAGTCTCTGTGGTGTTTAAAGTGATGTAATATCCCACGATATGAGTACTGAGTAAGGACCACTCAATGTAAAATGTAAACTTTCATTTTTGTCCAAAGATGCTTCCAGAGCTGCGGAGATTTCTGTTGTTGTCAATCTCTGTTGCACCCCCACCCCACTGTAGTGTGTAAACGATCAGGGATTCAGTCTGGGAGGGAGAGACAGAGGGCAGCAGTTCACAGCACAATCCAACATGAATTTTGATTGCACCAAACACACACACACACACACTCACTCACGGGTGAACATACACATACCCACATGCACAGACTAGGTTGGTTTGGAGAGGATTGTCATTGACCTTAGGCCCTCAGAGTGGAACATGTTCATGTGGAGAAATACCTGCGCTGTTTCTGCAATGTGGAAATGTTTTTCACTGGGTAGTATTTCCAACACACAGTACACACATTAAAGCATATTTCCATTGCAATTATATCCAAGCAATTCCGAGTGAGTCACTTTCCAAGGCGATGAGATAAATTTTAATGCACTTCCTGTAACTTGGAATTATTAATGTTTTATTCTTACAAGTAAAATTACATGTGAGAAAGGTTTGAAAAGACCTAAACCAGACCGGAAGAGTGTGGGCTTGTATCATTTTAAAGAAAAGTGGGAAAGGGAGAGGAAGGGAGAGTGATTTTGACCCCGTTTCAGTGATTCACACCAAAAACAAGAAGAGTTCCCATTGCACAGAGATGCAGAGACAGAGATCCACACAGTACGGCAGGAACACATGTAAAAAGCACCGAGAGATAGACGTGCGCACAGTGATTAACAGAGACATATGTAGACACACAGGAATAGACAAACACGAACAGAAATATGCAGATACATAGATAAATACTATAACATTACCCAATATCCATCACTTCCTCAGGAAGTTTCTTCCCTACACGAACCACATGCTGTCTAAAAGAAGAATCACCTCACAGGTCCTGATCAGGTGGACCCAATAAATTTGTAGGAAGCAAAGGAAGTGATTGCTGGGTCCCTTGCTGAGATGTTGTTTTCATCAATTGCCACAGGTGAGATGCTGGAAGTCATGAGTTTGAGTAAAGTTTTTCTATTAAACAAAATGGAAAGAAAAAGCCAAGAACTATAGATTGGACATCCTGACATCAGCGGTGGGCACAATGTTGGAGACAATCATGAGCTACAGGATTTTCATGCATTTGGAAAGGCAAGGACTGATTAGGGATAGACAAAAGTGAGGACTGCTGATGCTGGAGATCAGAGTCTAGATGAGAGTGGTAGTGGAAATGCACAGCATCTGACGAGCAGGAAAATCGACGTTCTGGGCAAAAGCCCTTTGTCTGGACACTGAAATGGGGTTGTGCGTGGATAATCATGTCTCACTAATTTGTTTTTTTTTGTTGAGAATTAAGGGAGAGGATTGTTGACGTCAGATCGCTGGATGTGATCTATATGGACTTCAGTTCGGCATTTGACATAGTTCCCCATGGAGACTGGTTAGCAAGATTAGATCATATGGAATACAGGGAGAATTAGCCAGTTGGATAGAGAACTGGCTCAAAGGTAGAGGACAGAGGGTGGTGGTGGAGAGTTTTTTTGCAGACTGGAGGCCTGTGACCAGTAGAGTGCCACACGGATCGGTGCTGGGTCCATTACTTTTCGGCATTAATATAAATGATTACGATATGAATATAGGACAGTTAGTAAGTCTGTAAGTGACACAAAAAATGGAGGTGTCGTGGCTAGCAAAGAATGTTATCTCAGATTACGACGGGATCTTAATCAGATGGGTCAATGGACCGAGGAGTGGCAGAGTTTAATTTAGATAAATGTGAGATGCTGCATATTGGAAAGGCATATCTGGGCAGGACTGATACACATACTGGTAAAGACCTGGGGAGTGTTGCTGAACAAAGTGACCTCAGAGCACATGTTTATAGTTCTTTGAAAGTGGATTTGCAGGGAGATATGACAGTGAAGAAAATATTTTTGATATGTTATTGGTCAGTGCATTGTGTATATGCGTTAAGAGACTGGATTGCGATTGTACAGGACATTGGTTAGGCCACTTTTGAAATACTGGATACACTTCTGATCTCCCTGCTCTTAGGAAGCATGTTGTCAAACTTGAAAGTGTCCAAGAAGGGTTTACGCTGAAATGGCCATGGTTGGAGGTTTTGAGTTACAGGGAGAGGCTGGATAGGCTAGGCATGTTTTCCCTGGAGAATCAGAGGATGAGGGTTGATATTAGAGGTTAGTAAAATCATGGGTGCAATTGATAGCGTGAATAGCCAAGGTCTTTTCCCTAGGGTAGTGGACTTAAAAAAAACCTAGATGGCAAAGGTTTAAGGTGTGATGGGAAAGACATAAAAGAGTTCTAATGGGCAACATCTTCATGCAGAGGATGGTCCGTGTGTAATGAGCCTCCAGAGGAAAGTATTGAGGCTGACACAATTACAACATTTAATAGGCATCTGGATGGACAGATGAATGGGAAGGGTTTAGACGGAAATTGACCAAATGCCAGCAAATGGGAGGAGAATAATTTTGGCTATCTGCTTGGCATGGACACGTTGGACCAAAGGGTCTGTTTCCATGCTATACAGCTCTAAGACGCTATGTCTTTTAAGAGACTCCCTCCTCTTATCTTAAAACAATCCCTGACTCGAAGGAAAAGAGACCTAACATTCAACATTATCGATACCTTTCATGATATTATAAACCTGTACAAGGTTATTTCTCAGCCTCCTACGCTCCAGTAGAAAATGTCTGAGTCTGTTGATCCTGTTCAAACACTCCATTCCCAGCAACATCCTGATAAACCTCTTCTGAACTCTCCCGAACTTGATAATGTTCTCTATATAACGGACAACCAGAACTGCACACAGTCTTCCAGGAACGCCTCACGAAGGTCTTGTGCAACCAGAACATAACGCCCAACTCCTGTACTCAAAGGACTGTCCACTGCTATTCGTCATTTATATAAATGATTTGGATGTTCAAACGACTGAGTACAAGATTTGGGAGGTCATTTTGTGGCTGTGCAGCACATTGGTTAGGCCACTTTTGGAATACTGTGTACAATCCTTGTCTCATTCCTATCGGAAAGATGTTGAGATATTTGGAAGGGTTCAGAAAAGATTTGCAAGGGCTGCACGATTTGGGCTGTCGGGAGAGCCAGAATAGGTTGGGGCTGTTTTCTCTGAGTCATTAGAGGCTAAAAGATGAGTTACAGAAGTTTATAAAATCATGAGAGGCATGCATAAGATTAATAGATAATGTCTTTGCACCGGGGTGACGAGTCCACAACTAGAGGGCACAGGTTGAGGATGAGAGGGGAAAAAAATTTAAGGGACCTCGGGGCAATTTTTATGCATAGAGGGTTGTATGTGTATGGAATGAGTTGCCAGAGATTGGTCAAATTAAAGTATTTAAAAGACATCTGGATGAGTATATTAATACGAAGGGTTCAGAGGGACATAGGCAAGTGTGTGCAAAATTGACAAGATTAGGTTAGGGTATCTGGTCGACATGGAGAAGTTGCACCAGAGGGTCTGTTTTCGTGCAGTTCACCTCTATGACTCTATGTCTTTATAATGAAGGCCAACAAGTGAAACACCTTCATAACCACCCTGTCTACATATGAAGCAAACTTCAAAGAATTATGCCCGAAACCCGAGGTTGCTCTGTTCTACAACACTAGCAATGACTCAACACTTAATTGTATAATTGTTTTATTATTTTGTTTTACCAAAGTACAATACCTTGCAGTTATCAACATTAAACTCCATCTGCAATTCTTTAACCCAGTGAGTGATAACTCTGGGGAAGAAAGGCTGGAAAGTAATCAGTTGTCCTGTATAATGAAATGGTTTCAGGAAGAGGGGAGTCACACGTTACAGGTGGGAAACAGTGATGGGTGTTTCAGGCCAGTAAGTATGCTCTGTCTTTGACTCTGATGTTCAGTGTTGATATCTATTCGAGTTCCTTCACAGTGCAGTGTGCGTCTACAGGATTTCATTCCCTCATATTGCAGACTACAGGTAATAGCCATTCAAACTGGAGATAATATGAAAATAATACTGGAAATAAAAGATGTTCATAGAATATCTCGATGGCAGAGCACGTAAACTCGATATCCTACAGTTGAAGGAAGTGTATTGTTTTTGCATTTTTTAACAAATTAATTATTTTAACTGGGTAAGTCAGTAAAGTGAACCAGATTTCAATGAAGCCATACCGATCTGAAAGCTGGCATTTAAAGTTAAAAATTTGGCCATGGTTTAGATCTTGTGTAGTCAGTAGTATCCCTGCCTCTGAGGCAGAGCTCTGGATTCTATTCCAATTCCTGAACTTGTCTGATAGTGTCCCTAGCTTGAGACCAGACGGTCTAGATTCTGGTGCAGCGTGTCAGAACAGGCTGATGAACAAACACACAGGAGAATAATCTCGCGACTTTTGGGGTTATTGTGGAGTGGTGGTAGTGTCCCTACCTCTAGCCCCCAAAGGTCTAGGTTCTAATCCTACTAGAGGTGTGTGATAATATGTTGAACGCGTTGACTAAAATTATTTTAAAATTGTGGTTTGATCACGATGGAAGAGGTGTCGGTATTGAATTTCAGAATTTAAGACCCGAATGACTGAAAGCACAGAACCTGGCTGGGAGGAACATTTGCATCTTCTAGATGTTTATACATTCATGAAATGCAGGGATAGGTGGTGAGTAGTCAAGATCTTTTCCCCATGCTTGGAAGTCAAAATTAGTAGGCATGGATTTAATGTGAGAGGGAAAAGATTTTAAAGTGACCTCGAGGCAACTTTTTCACTCAGAAAGTGGAAATGAACTGCCGGACGAAGTGGTGGAGGTTGGTAAAATTACAACATTTAAAAATCACACAGATGGGTATATTAATAAGAATGATTTAGAGTGATATGGGCCAATCGCTGGCAAATAGATTAGGTTAGCTACAGTGGAGCACAAGTCCACACCAACCCTCTGAAGAGTTACCCACCCAGAACCATCTCACCACATTTACCCCTAACTAATGCACCTGACATAATGTGCAACTTTGCATGGCTCATCCACATGATCTGCACAACTTTGGACTGTGGGAGGAATCCCACGCAGACACATTGAGGATGTGCAAACTCCACACAGTCAGTCACCTGATCCAGAAATCAAACACAGGTCCCTGGTACTGTGAGTCAGTAGCACTGAGCCACTGCACCGCCCCAAGTAGGGCATGATTAATTTCAGAAATCAGATGTCATGGACGAGTTGGTCAAAAGTGTTTGCTTCCGTGCTGTACAACTCTAAGATTCATCAAGCCATTTTATGTAGGTCCCTGTGTAATCTTCATTGTCCGCTGTACAGCCAAACTTGGTTTCATCCACAGTCTTTCTAACCACGCTTTCTATCATTCTCATCTGAATCATTGGTCTAAATGTCAATGGATTGAGCACAAGTCCTTGTGGAACAGCACTGTGCATAGTGTCACAAAACTGGTCCCTTTTCTCTAAAAGCTTCCTTTGCTCAATGATACTGTGTCCTTAATTTTCTTTTCAGAGCGGTCGTAAATTGTTCCCGGCTCCAAGGTTTGGTACAGAGATTAAGCAGTTTTGTGATTAAAAGTATAACGAAAGGGGAGTGGTCAGCTCTCTATGTGAGCAGTTAAGTCTAGAACCAGTTTGTAGTTTAGCTGTATGGACAGGCTCTCTCTCTCTCTCTCTCTCTCTCTCTCTCTTTCTCTATCACTCTCTCTCTCTCCTTCTGCCCTTCTAGCTTCAACCTGTAAGCATCTGTTCCATTTGCACTGTTCTTAATGGGGGTTTGCTTATTGGGATGGATGAGTGCTTCCAGAACAGCTAATTAAGTCTAGTTTGAATAAGTTGAGTTCTGTAGGGGTTCTTCATTCTGTTCTTTGTGGTTCATTGTGTAGTTTTGCAAGTTATTTTGTCTGGTTTAAAACCTGATAATTTTCACTGTGCACTTACTGAAACAAATTACAATGTTACGGTATGCGCAGCCTGGTTAAGAAAATTTTGAGTGGTCTGGCCTGGTCCATAACAACAGGCCTCCAGTCTGAAAAACACCCCTCCTCGATAATGCTGTCTCCTGCTATTAGGCAAACATACACAGACACGTACACAGACACACACACCCAGACACACACAAAGAGAGACACACACGCGCACAGATACACATGCACAGATACACACACACAAAGACATGCACACAGAGACACACAGACACATGCAGACTCACAGACACACACACACAGACAACACATGCACACAGACACACATAGACCCACAAAGAGACATACACACACACGCTCAGACACATACACATCTTAGCATGTTTCGGATATAACTCGAAAGTTATGTTTAAAGATGGGCTCAAGGATTGTTATGAGAGGGTAGAACTGGCTTGAAAAACATGTCATCCATGATCAATAGTTCAGTAGACTGGATGGGCCAAATGGCCTTTTTTCTGCTCTAATGTTTTACGAACTATGGTGCATGCATTTGTCTGTGTTAGTGTTTGTATTTACATGTGCACGTGTGTCTGTGTGTCCATGTTTTTGGGTGTCTGTACTTTTGTGTATTTGAGTGTGTCTGTGTGTGCACATCTGCATGTATGTGTTTGAGTATATCTGTGTGTGTATGTCTGTGCGTGTCTATATATGCCTGTCTGTGTATGTATCTGTGTGTGTGTCTGCATACGATTGTGCTCATCATTATTTTTAGAAATGGAAATATCAATGTACATTTTTGTAATTTCTATACTGTTTGTCATTCATCTTTCCATCATAGCTTGAGGAACTTTGCTTCCATCATGAATTTGTTATTTTAACAGATGAAGGAAATCTACATGACTTCTTCCTAGGACGACCCTGACCTAATATGCGACCTATATCATAGGCCATATCATGAAACTGGTTGCACCAATAATTTGCAGTCACCAATGGAGGAGAGGCAGTAGAAAAGAAAACAGTTACTCAACAACACAGGGAACTCTGGACTGGTGAGCCTGACATCAGTGATCTGTGAGTTGTTGGAGGGGATTCTGAGAGATCGCCAATTGCATGCATTTTCAAAGATAAGGATTGATTTGGGAGAGTCACCATAGCTTTTTTGCATGAGAAATCGTGTCGCACTAATTTGACTGCGTCTGTTAAAGGCAGTGTTGCGGATGCTTTCCATATACACTGGAGCAATTCTGCGACAAGATTCTGCATATTAGGTAAGTTAGTAAAGTTAGGTCACATGGGAAACAACGCACCCAAGCCAACTGAATGCAAAATTAGATTGAAGGGAGGTGACAGTGATTGGTAGAGGATTGCTTTTCAGTCTGGAGGCCTGTGAACAGTAGTCAATGAAATCGGAGGCCATGCCTGTCGGGGTGTTATTCAAGTACCTGATCATGGGGGGTGCAATCCGATTCCCTTTCAGATGGTCACAAGGAGGTTTCCTCTATTTATGCATTTTTGACACACCAGCCTTCGGTCAATTATATAAAGCAAAATTCGCGCAGGTGCTCGAGAAGATAAGGCAGGACCTTCGGCTCTGGGAAGATATTCCAATATCCTGATTGGGTAGAATACCTCCGGTTAATAGGAATGCACTTCCTTGTTTCTTCTATCCCATGCGAATGGTCCTTTTGATGCTCTCCAGGTCGGTTCTATGGAGGCTTTACAGTTGGTCAAGCTTGTTTATCTGGCACCATAGATGGCTTGTTATGAAGCTCGCCAAATTGCAGCTTCTGCCGGAGATGAAGTGTGTGATTTTCTGGACTTTAAGAAATACCAACGAGGTTCCCTGCAATCGGATGTGGCTGATTGAGATTGCAAAGACCTGCGGTCAGTTTGGCTGGACATTGAGGCATCGCAGGTAAAATGTCCCCTCATTAATCTGTTGTTCATGGACAAGACGAGGACTGTTATGGACCATTGCAGAAATCCAATTATCCTTAAATTTGTTGAAGCCTGGAAAATGATGCGACAAAGTCAGGGCAATTTACAAAAATGAACTTCCCCTTTTATTCCCATTGTAGGATTGGTAGGATCCCAGCTGGGATTGATGGATTATGGCTTTCGGCTCTGGGGGTCCAGAGGGGTTTCCTGTTTGGGAGAATTATTTGACGTGGTGGTCAAGATGGTTTTCGAGCAGCTGAGCCAGAAATATGAGTTAGCTTGGAGGGGCCACTTTCGTTATAAGAGATGAGGAATTGTAGACAGAAAAAAAAATAAATTAATGGTTAGTCCCCATAGGTCAGAAATGGAGAGAAGAGAGCTTCGGTCCACAGGTGGTTTCTCGGTCAGCACCCTCTATCATTTATTAAGAGGTAGTGTCTCAAAAGATATAAAGCGGCTGCATGGAATCTGGGCTCAGGAATTGTGGGTGGAGATATCTCCAGAGGAGTGGGAAGATATTTGGGAAACCGTAAGGAAGATTTAAATTTGCAATAGGATGTAGGCTATGCAGGTGAAGGTACTCCACAGGGTTTAATTGACACTGGAGCAGCTTGTCAAATTTAAGACAGGAGCGTCCCCAGTATGCCCCAAATGTACAATAGATGTTGGTATACTTACCGATTGCTTGTGATCATGCCACAAGCTTCGTAGGTATTGGTGCACTGTAGCAAGTGTTTTGGAAGGGGTTTTGGGAACCAAGGTCAAGGCAAATCTGGGTCCACTCCTCTTGGGTTCGCTGAACCTTCCCTCTTTGGACTTACATAGGAATAAATTGTTTAGTATTCTTTCCTTTTGTGCAAAGACGAACATTCTGATGAACTGGGTTCCAGGAAAGCTGCCAGGACTCTGATCGTGGTGTAGATTAGTTATGGAGCCCACCCCCCTGGAATTCCTTCCGAGTATGGGCACCAGAAAAATGAACATTGTTATAGGACGTGGCGGCCCTATTTCAACCATATAGACATGGTTTTATTGGCTATATTGATCAGGACATTTGTGTAACAGTGAAGGCTCTGAGTGGAAGAATTCTGAAAAAAATACGGATATGGCAACACATGCTACCAGTGATGGGGAGCTTTGGTAGGATTGTGCTGGGTGTTGTCACTTCGTGTAATTTAATTTAATTTGCCTTGGTTCAGTTCGGTTTAATCTATGTTTTGTTTTGATTTTGTTTTGATATCAGCCCATTGATTTTGTGCACAGGGAAGATGAAGGGTCCATTCAGCCACTCATGCTTCTTATGCAGCAAACAGTTGAGGTCATTTCACACCATGCGTCAATTATACAGGATTGGAGGGAACGAAGAGAATATATAGAGGCGAGAATTCAAGCTTATCACCTTCACGATGGAATATAAAGTAGTGACAAAACTGCTGGAATTTAAGAAAATTGTTAAAACCGATTATTCAGGAATTAATGAAAGGACATTTGCCGAGTCAAGCTACAATCCATCAGAATCAACATAATTTCACAAAGGATGAATCGAAATTTCATTATTTGTTTGAGTCTTTAAGAGAGTGTAAAGCAAGCTGCATAATGGGGATCCCGGAGATATAAAATCAGGACTTGCAGAAGACATTGAAGAAGGTGTGCACGAAAGATCAATCTGCAGAATAAGATTGCATATGGTTAGAAGTAATGTATTCGCTTTGATATAGGATTGGTGAAACAAAGAATTGCAGTGAGATGGAATAACTGGTTCATTTTCTGTTTCCAAAAAATACCGTAGGGCTCAGTCCCCAGGCTTCAACTATTAGCAATCAATATTATCACTTATTTGAGGGGATGGACATGCTATAATCAGTTTTTCAGAAGACACTGACTCAGGTGATAAATTGTAATGAATGGTTAAGGATAGGTTAGGCCATTATTTGGCAGATGAAATGAAACAATGAAAAGTATGAGGCCATTTTGGTCGGTGTAACAGAAAGGCAACTTCCTATCCAAACAGCGGGAAACTGCAGAGTGTTTTGGTACAGAGGGATCTGGTATCCTCATCCATATCGCAAAAAACACAGAGGCAGGTGTAACAGATAATGAGAAAGGTAACTGCAAATTTGGCGTTTATTTCTGAAAGAATAGATTATAAAGCGAGGGACGTGTTGCTGCAATAATGCCAGGCATTTGTGAGATCGCAATTGAGTACTGTGTACAGTTCTAGTGTCCTGACTGCAGGAGGGATGTAATTAGCATGGAGGCAGTTCAGAAGAGGTTTACTAGACTGATTCCAGAGATAAGGAGTTTGTCCTCTGAAGAGAGATTGAGCAATTCAGGCCTATACTCTCTGGAGTTTAGAAAAATTTGAGGATATCTCTAAGGACTGGACAAAGCAAAAGGTGATTGACAATGTCGACATGCATTGGGTATTTCCTCATGTGGGGCAATCTACAACAAGAGATCATAGATTTAGGATAACAGGAGATGAATTAAAACAGGGATGAGAGAATTTCTATCAAAAGATTGTAAATCAGTGTAATTCACTGTTCCAGAGTGCAGTGGATGCTGGGATATTGAGTAACTGAGGGGATGTGGAGAGTGGGCCGGAAAGTGGGACTGAGACCAAGATGACATCAACCATGATTATATTCAATGGTGGAGTAGGCTGACATCAGCCATGATTGTATTCAATGGTGGAGCAGGCTGACATCAGAAATGATTGTATTCAATAATGGAGCAGGCTGGAGGGGCTGGATTGCTGACTGATGTTCCTCGTCCTTCTTCAGCCCTTCAAACGTGTTACATAGCAATGGGGGAGGACTAGTTATCGGACAGAAAGCAGGCAGTCCGGATAAATCAGATTTAATCAGTTTAAAGGAATGTAACCAGTAGGTTCACACAGTGACCGGTGCAGGGTCCTCAGCTATTTACCATCTATATCAATGATCTAGAGGAGTGGAACAAATGTACTGTAACTAAGTTTGCCAATGGACCTAAGATAAGCAGGAAAATAAATAATCAATGGAAGTTGTCGAGTCTGTAAATGGATATGGACAAGTTAATCAATGGATAAAAGTTTGGCAGGTGGGCTTTAACGTCATATATAACCTGTCATTTTCTTCCAGGAAGAACAGCAGGCAGTATGTTACTGAAATACAGAGGGATTGCAGGACTTAGTGATACCGTGTGTACCAGAGGGTTCACTCTGAGCCGTTCAGACATGGCAAGTCTTTCTCCATCACACTGATCGTCTGCTGCCTGATGTTCCCAGCTGGCCTATTGTTCTCATCTACCATACATAAGGTTGAGGTGGCAAGGGTTAGACAATGCTCTAGAATGTTGCAAGATAACTAGGGTGGAACTGAAGAATGAACTCAGGAGAGACAGAAGTGTGCATGATAAAGGCTTGGCGGGTAGAATTAAGATAAAACCTAAGAAGTTCTACACTTATGTCAGGAACAAGAGGATGGCAAGTAGGGCTGATCAGTGATAGTGGAGGGAACTTGCGCCAAAAGTCAGAGGAGGTAGGGGAGGTTCTTAATGAATGTTTGCTTCAGTATTCACTAATGAGAGGGACCTTGACGTTTCTGAGGACAGCATGAAACAGGGGTATATGCTAGAACAGGAGGATATGTTGAAAAGTTTGAGAAACACACGGATAGATAAATTTATTTGGTCAAACAGGATATGCCATAGGATACTATAGGAAGCGAGAAGAGATTGTTACGCATTTTGCGATGATCTTTGCATCCTCACTGTATACTGGAGTCGTGCCAGATGACAGGAGGCTGGCAAAAGTTAATGCCTGGTTCAAGAAAGGGAACCGGGATAATCCTGGGAATTATTGGCTAACAAGTCTTACACCAGTGACGGGCAGAGTATTGGAGAGGATTTGAGAGACAGGATTTATGAATACTTGGAAAATTATAAATGATTAGAGACAGTCAACATGGCTTTGTGAGGAGCAGGTCATGCCTCAGAGATGTTATTGAATTCCGTAAGGATGTGACAAAACATGTGGATGCATTAGAGCAGTGGATGTGTTATATATGGATTTTAACAAGGCGTTTGAAAAAGTTATCCACGGTAAGCTCATTCGCAAGATAAGGAGGCATAGCTTACAGGGAGGTCTGGATGTCTGGATGCAGAATTGGCTGGACCACAGAAGACAGACGGTGGTGGTAGATGGAACACATGCAGCCTGGAGCTTGGTGACTAACTTGGTGATCTGTTCTGGGACATCTGCTCTTTGTGATTTTTTTTATAAGAGAGTTGGATGACGAATTGGAAGGGTGGGTTCATAGGTTCGCTGATGTCACGAACTTTGGTGGAGTTGGTGGTTAGTGTGGAGGGCTGTTGTAGGTTGCAACAGACATTGACAGAACTTATCTGATGAGTGACAGATTGAGATAAATCTGGAACAGCGGGATCTTGGGGTCATGTCTATAGATCCTCAAAGTTGCCATCCAGGTTGATGCTGTTGTTTGGAAGACATATGAGGTGTTGGCTTTCACAGCCGGGGAGATCAGTTTCAGAGCTGTGAGGTTATGCTGCAGCTCTATAATCCCACTGTTTAACCCACTGTGATGAAGTTGAATGCTGTTCTGCATTCTTGCAAGTACTTGTCATATGACTAGCTAATATTTTCAGAGTGTACTGGACTGAAACTATGTAACATCTGGCTGTGAAACAGATATATTGAGATTTGCTCTTTTGACAACTATTCGAATTTAAACAATCAACTTGAAATTATGACCCACTATACTAAACCCAATCGATTTTATATTTATTGTTTTGCCAACATCAAACCAAGGCGATCAGCTGATGTTGAGGGAATAAAGAGGCACACATTTTGGAAGTCAGACAGAGAGTAACCTGCCACCGTGAGAGTCTGCCATGAACAACATTCTCTGTGCAAGATTCATTTTTTGGACGAAAACCCCTTGCATTCAAAGACAGAACATGACCCAGGGAGATATTCAGTGGAAAGAAGGAGGGCATTGGAGACTACAGCCACTGTCTGGTTTATGTAATTTCAATACAGTTTTTCTTGAATTGGAATTGTATATTGTTAAAGGTGGAGGAAGATAACAGTTCAGAGAAAGGGAAGCTTAGAGTTGGGAAAAACTGTTGTTATTCAATGTTCACTTTTAGAATTAAGGAATACATTGATATTATTTCCTGATAAGTAGCGGAATTTGTGAGCTCTATGTCACTCGACTTTAACAGATTATGAGCGAGGTGAGCTTTTCTGAGTGTTTGGTTTCATTAATAGAAGGGTTCATCGCCGTGTCATAACACCACACTTGTAATACCGTGTTCTAGTCACCTCATGAAAGGAATGAGGTGGAAGATAGGTTGCAGAGAATTACCTATGGAACAGCAGAAAGATTGACACAAGCCACACAGAGTGAGTAAAATACTGAGAAAGTCACCACATGACAAAATAAACACTGGCAGATTCCCGATGTCTATATAAACGTCAGTGTGGCAGTGGGTGCAGTACGTCTGTATTGATGACTGGGTATCTGTGTGTGCATGTGCAGATGTGTATTGGTATTTGTCTATGTGTGCATGTATTAGTATATGTGCTATTGCATCAGTCTCCGTGTGTGTCTGTGAATCTGTGTTCATCTATGTGTGTCTCTGCATGTCTAATTTTGTCACTGTGTGTATCTGCGTTTCTGCATTCATCGCTGTGTGTATCCGCATGTCTGTATTTGTCTCTGTGCGTAACTACATGCCTGTATTTATGTCTATGTGCAGCTGCATGTCTGTATTCGTCTCTATGTGTATCTGTCTGTATTCACCTCTGTTTGTATCTGCGTGTCTCTATTCGTCTGTGTGTATCTGCAAGACTCTATGTGTACCTGCGCGTCTGTATTCGTCTCTGTGGGCATCTGTGTGACTGTTCGTCTCTGTGTGTATCTGCGTGTTTGTGTTTGTCTATGTGTGTATCTGCGTGTCTGTATTCATCTTGCGTGCATCTGCATGTCTCTATCCATCTCTCTGTCTATCTGTGTGTTTCTGTGTGTAACTTCGTGTCTGCATCCGTCTCTGTGTGCATCTGTGTGCCTACATTCATGACTGGATCTGCGCGTGTGTATTCGTCTTTATGTCTATCTGCATGCCTGTATTCATATCTGCATCTGCATGTCTGTGTTTGTCTCTGTGTGTAGCTGCGGGTCTGTGTTCATCTCTGTGTGTATCTGCGTGTCTGTCTTCATCCCTATGGGCATCTGTGTGAGTTTAATCGTCTTTGTGTGTATCTGCGTGTCTATATTTGTCTCTGTGTGTATCTGCGTGTCTATATTCATCTCTGTATCTGCGTGTCTGTATTCGTCTCTAAGTGCATCTGCGTGCCTGTATTCATCTCTGTATCTGCGTGTCTGTATTCGTCTCTAAGTGCATCTGCGTGCCTGTATTCATCTCTGTTGTGTGTCTGCCTGTCTGTATTTGTCTCTTGTGTCACTGCACGTCTGTATTCGTCTCTCTGTGTGCCTGTGCACCTGTATTCATCTCTGAGTGTCTGTATTTGTCTCTTTGTGTATTTGCGTTTCTGTTTTCATTTCTGTATTTTGTCTGTGTGCCTGTATTCGTCTCTCTGTGTATCTGTGTGTCAATGTGCACAGCGGATCTGTCAGCCTCTCTGGTGTTTATAGTGATGCAATGCCCCTCTCTGCTGGCCTTCACACTCCTCTGCTTTGACAGCGCCACAGGGTTACAACCATCAGGGAATTAAGTCTGGGAGGGAGGGGGAGGGAGGCAGCTCATAGCGCCATCCAAACTGACAGAACCATCTGCACACGCACAAACATGGTTTGGTATATGGAGGATTGTAATCATACTGAGGACCCTTAGAGTGGAGAATGTTCATGTAAAGTTATGTCTATGGTCGCTCTGCCATGTGGAAGTGATTTGTCTTTGAAGATTATTCATGACACAGAGTGCACAAATTAAAGAATGTTTCCACCGCAAATGCATCCAAACAAGGTTGACGGAACCATTTTTAAGTCAATTCAATTAATATATTGCACGTTCATTATCTTGAAATGTTTGACAATATACTTCTACAAATTATAAATGAAAAAAGATTGAAAAGTCCTGAAACTGACACAGTGCTGGTGATAATATCTCAGGAATGATATCGCTAGGTTTCAGACGAAACTACTCTGTGCTTAAAAGACGTTATTTGAAAAACCAAACAGCCATGAAATGTGAGAGATTGACAGTATGTGATGTTCTCTGAAAGAAACAAAATAAAACAGACACTAGTGCAAAGGCATGGCGATGCGAGCAGAGGGTGGCATTGTATAACTATAAACTTAACAGGGACAGACGTAAACTATGCGGGGTGGTGAGGGGTTGATCTCAATTTCAATGGATTTACCCCAAAAAACGGCAAGACCTCATCTCACGGAGATACTCACAAACATACACAGACACGTTAAACACACAACACATATACATACAGATATGGACACACAAACAAACACACACACTCCTGCACACAGTTTCTTTAAGACAAGTTGAATAAGCTTTTCATTAATTCGGGAATCAATGATCATTTGGCGAAGGCAGGAGAATGTAGGTGAGAAACATTTCAGCTTTAATCCAATGTCACATCAGATTCATTGGGCCAAGCGGCCTGATTCTGCTCCATTTTCCCATTTTCAGGAGAGAGTCGCTTTCAAAGGTTGAATTTGAATGCAGATTACTGGATTAAAGGTAGAATTCTTGGCAGTGTGGAGGAACAAAGGGATCTTGGGGTCCACGTCAATAGATTCCTCAAAGTTGCCAAAACCCTCAAGGTGATAGGGCTGTTAAGAATATGTATGATGTGTTGGCTTTCATAAGGTGGGGGATTGAGTTAAGAGCTGCGAGGTTATGCTGCAGCTCCATAGAGGCCTGATTAGACCACACTTGGAATATTGTGTTGAGTTCTGTTCGCCCCTTTAAAGTAAGGAAGTGGAAGTTTTAGAGAGGTTGCAGACGGGAGTTCCCAGCACGTTGCACGGCCTGTAGGGCATGTCTTATGAAGAAGGTTTGAGGGAGCTTTAGCTTTTCTCATTAGAGTAAAGAAGAATGAACAGTGACTTGACAGAGTTGTGCAAGATGATGAGAGGCACAGATAGGATGGATAAGTATAGTCTTTTTCATAGAGTAGAAATGGCTAAAAGAGGAAAACATCATTTTAATGTGATTGGAGGAAGGTTTTGGGGAGATGTCAGAGGCAAGTTGTTTACACAGGTAGTGAGAGGTGCGTGGAATGCACTGCCAGCAGTGGTTGTAGACTCAGCTACATTAGGGATATTCAAGTAACTCTTGGATAGGCACATAGATGATAATAGGATGAAGGCTCTGCAGTTTAGTTTAATCTTAGAGTAGTATAATAGGTCGGCACACCATTGAGGGCTGAAGGGCTCTTACTGTGCTGTACTGTTCAATGTTTGCAGTTCTAATTTCTTGAACTCTTGTGAAAATATTGTACCTGGAATTCCTTTAACTTCAGTGGAGGTTAATCTGGTCAGTATTTGATTGTCGAGGATTAATGGAAATTTGGGGAGGTTTGAGGTATGGAATGGTCTTTATCTGTTCATCACCGTTGTGTCAAAAGAATGATGATTGCTTTGAGGGGAACTCATTTTGAGAATAAGGGCATTCCTATTTCAGACTGGGAAAGGGATGTTCCTTTCTCTTTAGGATTGTGTGGTCTGTGGTCTTCTCATGCCCAAGGAGCAGTGAAGACTGAGTTAATGAAAACACTCAAGGAGGAGTTATATTGATCGTTGATGAACAAAAGAATCAATGTTTGTTGGGAGCAGACAGGAAAGGGATGCTTAGTTACAATCACATCAACAATGTCCATTCTGAATTGTGCAGCAAGCTCGAGGGGCTGAATGGGCACCTGCTGCTCTTGCTTCTTGTGTTGTTCATTCACTCAACCTCGCAATGCTGTTACAGAAGGTGAGGAAGATCGCATTCAGCCATTCTGGATCTATTCAATGAGACATGAGGAGACCTTTCTGTCCCTGTAAGGATTTACAAAGGAATACAATGAAGCTCTTCAGCCATTTCAGTACATTACCCAGCACAAGAGGAGGTCACACCTATTTTCTAGGAAATAGATAGTCGGGAGAAATGTATATTTTCGGGTTGGAAAACTTTAACTTGGTGAAGTGCCTCAGAGATCAGTGCAACATCAAAAGCTATTTAGAATCTGTAAATGATCTGCGTGTGAAGACTGATTGGATGGAACTCAATTGGCTCAACCACGAAGATTCGATAAGATGTCAAGTGGAGGTAGAGAGTCTGTAATGTGATATAGACAGGGAAGGTTAGTGTGTAAACCTTCAGCAGAAACAGGATAACATGGGCTACCGAGGTTTGTACTGTGGCATAAGGGTAAAACAACAGTAAACTAATTAAAAGAAGAGAGATCACAAAACTCATTTGTACAAAGGCATTTGTTCACCCTGGTACATACATCACACGGGTTAGTATGCAGATGCAGCAAGTAATTAGGAATGATTACTTCATGAAAAGGCTATCAGGATGTTTTACTGCATCTGTACAGGGGATTTCTGAGTCAACATCTGATGTATTGTGGGCTGTGATGATTCCATAAACTAATAAATAAATATACTCAATCGCTTTAGATGCTTTGCGAAGATGTTTCACTGTACTTGCTCTTGGAAAGAAGGCCTTATCCTGTCATACAGCACGGAAACAGACTCTTCGGTGCACCATGTCCATGCCGACCAGGTGTCCTAAATTAATCACGTTCCATTTGCCAGCACTTGGCCCATATCCCATAAAACCTTCGTGTTCACTCAAATGGCTTCATTCAAATGGCTTTAAGTACCGTAGCTGCCCCAGCCTCCAACATTTCCTCTGGCAGTTCATTCTATACACTCTGTGAAAAGTTACCACTTTTTTCCCTTTTAAATCTTTCTCCCCTCACCTTCAATCTATGTGCTCTAATTGTGGATTGCCCTAAGCTAGGAAAGTGTTCTTGGATCTTTACCATTTCCTTACTCCTCATGATGTTATAAACCTCTATAAGGCGAGAGCACTTCAGGATTGAGAACGAGAGGCGTTCGTATTTAACTGGATAAGATATTGAGGAGAGTGTATCTGGTGCATAGCCTATGGACATTTTCTCTGGTATGGGAGTCTAGAACTGAGGATTCAAATTTAAGAAAACAACATGTGTATGTTATATACTCTTTTCATTGTATAAGAAAACAAGTACTATGAAGACATGATTTTCTTGGACAAAAATATGAGGACACATACAAACGTATCTTCATTAAAACTCCTACATGGAGCAGAGAATAGGGACATAGTCATACAGTTCAGAGAATGTTCAAGGAGGCCTCACGTGGTCCAGTTTGGTGTTGAGATAACAATATTGTATATTTCTGCTCCGAAATGGAGAAAATGCAACAAGCTGGAAAAGCCACTGCGTATTGCTCCCTCTCTTTTCTTGTTCCTTCTCGCAGAAATGTATGAGAGGTGAAAACCGTTCAGTCATCTTTATCATTCATGTAGGATTACTGTTGAGGAATCATTGGCATCTCCCTACTGCCTAAATTCAAACGTTTATCAGCCAAATCCGACTGTTCCAGCAAGAGATCCTGTTTGTGTGAGCAGAACAACCTCAGAGGCAGAATAATATTTAATTATTTTACTTTTGTCTTGAGTTTAACTGTTGCTTGGACAAAGCTCTTTCAAGTTGATAATTTGCAAGGTTTCTTTCCTGCTTGTATTTAGGCATGTTTATGTGTGTGTCTGTGTGCACTTGCGTGTGTGAGACACTGTGCGTGTCTTAGTGTGTGTGTCTGTGTGCATGTTGAAAGATAAATATTAATGTAAATATTTGTCCAAACTGTTGGCCATGTATTTTTCCATCTTAGCTTTGAGTAACTTTGCTTTGGTGAATTATTTTTACAAATGTGAGATATCGAGATGTCTTGTCCCCAGCAAAGAACCTGACCTAGTCTGAGACCTATATCATTGGCCATATCACCAACCGAGTTACATTTAAAATTTATCATGATCAATGGAGGAACGGGACTAGAAAATAAAACAGTGGTCCGTCCAACACCAGTCAGAACACGGATGAGGAGAATTTCACAAAGGGTTGTTTGAGTGGGAATGCTCTTCCCCAGAGGTTTATGGTGCCTGTGTGTTTGCATTTAGTCAAAGCATTTAGATATTGGACAGTAAAGGGCAATGAACTACAGATATGGCAGTGGGGCTGAGACCACATCCAGATAAGCCACGATCTTACTGCCCAGTTGAGAGGGCTTAAAGTGTCTAATGGCACACTCCTACTCCTCAGTCTTACGTCCCTATGTTCCATTCAGTACCTCAAAACAGCAAGACAGGAGCATTTGGAGTTCATTTATTCCGATAATCTGGTGCACAGAAACAGAGGAGACCATTCAGTGACTGAAGACTCGAGAGTGTAGCGCTGTAAAACACAGCAGGTCAGGCAGCATCCGAGGAGCAGGAAAATCGCCGTTTCTGAGCATAAGCTTCTGCCTGAAACTTGGTTTCAACAGAATACAAGGACGCCATTCAATCAATTGAAACTATTGGACAAGAATCGGGATAGCCCACTCAGACCCCCCTGCCTATTACACAAGGAAAGGAGTGTAGTCAGCTCATCGAGATGTTAAACAGGAACGGAGTCGCCAAGTCAGGTCCTTGAGCAGCTTACAGATGACCAGGAGGTGGCCATTCAGCCTATCGAACCATGTGTACAGAAATAGGAGATGTCCTTGATGCCCCAACATAACAAAGAGTGAAGCAGAGTCAACACAGATAGACTGCTCTGTGTTGTTCCTCCTGGTTCCCTTGCTCGTGGTACATATGTGTCGCTTTAACTTGGTTTTCTGAACGTGAGGGAGAAAGGTGAATGGTTTGTGCCATGTCTCAATGAAATGCCTTCTATCTCCGAGAAGACATTATTGCACTCCTATTGAGGTCAGAAGCTGGTGGGAATGGCGAACTATTTCAGGAGTAATGCATTAAAGCTGCTGATAAATTTATGAACAGTGCAGAGACACACATCAACTGCACATTGAGACGGTGAGAATTCATTCAGAGCCTGGAGCTCCCTCTTAACCAGCATGGGGTCTCCACACTGAAATGTGAACTATTGGGAATTACATATCATGGGGAAAATGCACTTTCTCGCAAAATCACCATCTTTTTTTCTGGACATAATAAATGTTTGTCCATAATCCTCAAGTTTAAATGTAATTGCTTGTTATTCTGTCACTGTGCTACGGATTTCGCTGGATTATACTCTCATACCTTTTATCATTAATTATCATTTACACAATATAATTCAATAATTTGCTTGCAAATGTGCAAACATCTTATTGCACAGTTTGTTTGCCTTTTCTTTTTTAGATTTGTTGTAGCCTTAGCACAAAAGTAAATGTTTTGTTCACTGAGCATGCCTTGCGCAACTGTCTGTGTGACGTTTGCACATTCCCCCAGTGTCTGCATGGGTTTCCTCTGGGTGCTGCGGTTTCCTCCCACAGTCCAAAGATATGCAGGTTAGGGGAATTGGCCATGCTAAATTGCCCGTAGTGTCAGGGGTGAATAGTGGGTAGGGGAATGGGTCTGGGTGGGTTACTCTTCGGAGGGTCGGTGTGGAGTTTTTGGGCCGAAGGGCCTGTTTCCATACTGTAGGTAATCTAAAAAAAAGTGAACTGTTTAACGGGATTCAAGGGTCAGACACAGTATGTATTTTTAATGGGCTAAGAAACAGAAAGGAATAGAAGACAGTGACTGTGGAGACTGACGAGGAGTAAAGTGACATCCCCCCTGTTGCCAATGTCTTCTTGAAGAGAGAATAAAATCAAATGTAGAGAAAGAAACAGAATATATTCGGAAGAAGGAATTACAAGTGACAATGTAAATAAAACAGGATAATTTGAAATGGAATAGCCGAAAAACGATTGATCAGTGTGTGTGTGTGAGAGAGAGAGATAGAGAGAGAGAGTGTGTGTCTGTGTGTGTGTGTGTCTGCCTGTGTGTCTGTCTGTGTGAGTGCATGTGTGTCTGTCTGTGTGTGAGCATGTGTGTCTGTGTGCGTGTGTGTGTGTCTCTGCGTGTGAGTGTGTGGATGTATGTATGTGTGTCTCTGTGTGTGGGTGTGCGTCCCTGTGTGGGTGTCTGTGTGTGTGTGAGTGTGTGTGGGTGTCTGTGTGTGTGTCTGTATGTGTGCGTGTGTGTGTGCACGCGCGTGCGTGCAGATACATAAGACTGTTCATATGTGTGCACAATATTCAGAATGAACAAGAGAGATATAGTTAACAAAGATGATGCATGTGATGTACAAAATTTATAAAACATTAACATGTTATTTAGTCTTCAGCTGAGATGCTATGTTCCCCTTCTTTCAACGTACACTCTGCCTCCTGCCTCTTCCTTGCATTCCCAGACCTCATCTCCAATTCTTTTCAGGATGTATGTTATAAATTCCTGCTTCTTGTGTTCCAATTTATTTCAGTTAATCAATTTTCTACCGGGAAACATATACATTGGCCTGCTGGGTTCTGGCAACAACTGTCGTCTGTCATATTGCTGGAGATAAAAGTTCTGGCATCAGACCGATATTTCAACATATTATTCTGTTGCACGTTCACTGCACAAAGGACCACAACACACAGGAATTGTCAATCCAAATACAGAAGTACATATATATATATATATATATATATATATATATATATATATATATCAGTCATGTAGACTTCTCTATTTTTATATCTCCATGTCGTAATTCTCTCTCTCTCTGTCTCTCAATTTCTCTTTTAATCTAATTGATACTTCGTTCAATCGTTCTTTCTGTCCAATGCCTCAGACTTCCCTCCTTCTGTTTACAGCTATTGCTCACTTGTGGATGTGATGTCTTATAATTGAGTAATGTAACTACAAGACATGAGGGAGCAGTTCGCCAGAATCAGTTGGAAGGGAAGCTGAGCACGGGAAGATGGTGAAAAAGCAGTGACAGGAGTTTCTGGGGATAATTCAGCAGCACATCAGAAACTCATCCCAAGTAAGAAGAACAATATTCAGCAGAAGACAAGCAGCCGTGAGTGATAACGAATTCAGGGAAAGCATAAAAACAAAAGAAAATGCACACAATGTGGTGAAAATTATTGGGAATCCAAAGGATTACGAAGTCTACAAATTCCAGCACAGGTAACTACTAACAGCAAATGGGAGAAGAGGGTGAAATATAACATTATGCTTCTTAATCGTGCAAAAGAATAAGGAAAGCGATTTTTAGATATATAACAAGGGAGACATGGAGTAAAAAAACAAAGGACTGTTGGAAAATGAGGCTTGAGTAGTTATGGATAGCAATGGAATGGCAGAGGAATTGAATAGATACTTTACATCAGGCTTCGCGGTGGAAGACACCAGTAAAATGCCAGAACTTCAAGACAGTCAGGGGATAGACGTGAGTATACTGACCTTAGTAAAGAGGACGTGCGGGGGAAGGTGAAGTTGAATCAATCAGCGAGACCAGTCGGACAACAGCTCATAGTTCTAAAGAGATATCGAAGTTAATTGTGGAGGCATTGCTGGTGATCTTTCAGGAAATTTTGGAGTGAGGGAGGACTAGTAAATGTAACCTCCCCAGTTAAGGAGAGAGGGACACAGAAGACAGGAAATGATAGAAGGACTTATTGGATCTTTGTGAAAAGATGTGTGGAGTATAAGAACAAGGAAGTTGTGAACTATATTGAAAATAGTGTGATTAAGCTACAGCATAACAAGAGTTACGTTTACAATGCCATTACAAACAGCAAAGATGAAAGTACGATTAAAACAAAGGAAATCAGTTCGAAGCAGACAGGAGCATTAGTGACAAAAAGAATGATTTCTAGATCCTGCAGTGAGAATGTTGTGATAAGCTTGTCAGTAAACAGACAAAAGGGAATGCATAAAAATCACAATAAAATCTTTTGCTGATAAGGTCTCAACGTGCAACTATATCGCCAATACATATGAAGCTGAAAAAGCAAAGCAAGTGAGACAGCATCCTAGGAACAGGAAAGCCAACGTTTCAGGCTGAAAGACCTCTTCAGGATCGGGGTGAGGGAAGGGGAGCCGGGAAGTAAATAGAGGGAGGGCCGTGGTGCTCGTGGAAGCGTATGTGGAATGGCGATAGGGGGATGCAGGCAGAGAATTATTGTGATTGGTCAGTGGGAAGGGTGCAACAGATATACGAATGGGAAGACGGACAGATTTGGTCAGGTCAGGGAATGGGACATGGGATAAGGCTGTGGTTGGAGAGACTTTGATCCAGTGAAGGCAATATTGAGATCATTGAGCTGTAAGGCCTCCAGCTGAAATATCAAATTGTGTTCCTCAGTTTCTGTTTGACCTCACTCTGACAGTGGAGGAGGGCAAAGATGGACGTGTTTTCAGATGAACACGGGGAGGGGAGTGATTGAAATGGATGGCAACTGGAATGCTGAGTTTGTTAAAGCGTGCAGAGAGAGAATGCTCCATGAATATGTCTCTGAGTCTCCCTTTCGTCTCCACAGCTTAGAGGAGACCACGTTGGGAGTTGGAGATGTGCTCAGTGGGTCAGGATCAGGCTCTGTCCGGAGCATTAGTGTTCTGCACGAAACAATCAACTCGACTTTCCAGTTACCATTCATTTTAATTTCAACTCCCACTCGCCCGGCGACATGCCCATCCTTAACCTGTTCACTGTCAGAGGAACACCACCTGAGAGTTTTACCTTTGAAGCTGATAGCCCAATGGCCTCAATATTGACTGATGCCGCATCAAAAGACCTCTATCCACACCCTTATCCCATGTCACTTTTCCCTGACCTGACCCACCTGTATCTGCTCCATCCTTCTCATTGATCAATCACAGTAACCTCATACCTGCATGTACCTACCACCACCATACATACCCGCCGCCCTTCCATATCCCATCACTCCATTTCTGGGCTCCCCTCCCACTCAGCAGTTCTTACGAAAGGTCCAAGATCAAAATATTGCCTTTGCTGCTCCTCTATTCTGTCTGGTCTGCTGTGTTTATCCAACTCCAAGTTTATTAACTCTGGCCTCCAGCACCTATAGTACTTCCTCTCTCCAAGCTGTGGAACTAGGTGGTCTATTTCTAAGAAGAAATAAATTTGGACATTTGAAAAGAACGCGGACACATTCGTTATTTCTTAACAACCCAATACACACATTCCAGATGAAGCGGCATTTCGTTTGTACTCTTTCAATCCAGTCTTCTGTCATTTCTGCTCACAATGCAGTCTCCTTTACATTGGGGAGACCAAACAGAAACTGTTTTGATGAACACTCCCACTCTGTCTGTGAGAATAACCCTGACCTTCTCATTGCTTCCCATTTCATTAATGTACCTTGCTGTAATGCTGCTGTAATGCTCCAATGAAGCATAATTCTACCTCGAGTAACACCTCACTTTAGACCTTGGTACGTTCTATCCTGAAGGAGTTTTTTATTCAATCCCATACATCCACAGCCTGACCGTATTATGCCTGTTCTCCATTCTTCACACATTCTTTCTCCTGGTCTCCCAATGAACTTGCCTGTTTGTGAATCGTTTGTCTTGCACTTAATTAAGTAACCCATTTCCCCCTTCACAATCTAATTAATACTCATTTTGCATTTGATTCTTTTTTTACCAGAAATAAAAGTCAACTTGTCAGGGGCATTGCTCCTCCACACCATCTTGTTTCCCTCCACCCCTCCTCTACCTCGGTCAAGGGATTTAAAAGCCCATTTTCCAATCCTTTTCTGTTCTGAAGAGGAGTCACACTGAACTTGAAATGCTAACTGTGTTTCTCTCTCTCCGCAGATGCTGCCAGATCTGCTGTGTTTCTCCAGAAATGAAAAAAGCACATTTTCAATTAAACAACTAACTCTGGATACTTGAAATCTGAAACGAGAACAAAAAAAACCTGTGAGCCATGAATAATAGTCACTGCACCCAAATAATTAAGTCTGCTTTCACTCCACGGATGCTGCCAGACTTGCTTAATTTCTCTAACAATTTCTGCTTTTACCACGTTTCAAAGACATGTGTCAACTTGGCTCAAAAGCCCGGTTCAACCTTGAGCGCCATAAGCCGGGAAGTGAAAGATAACACGAGATGCACCATTTCCATGTCGCTGAAATGATGTAAAGCTGGCACCACTGAAACTACAGAGTTCTCACTGTTCGTCAGGGAGAGAAACAGAGGGACATGATTCACTCTAAACACAGAAGGTAGAACATACTGGAAAAGAAAGGATTCAAATGATTATGTTAAAGGTTGTTGGGCAATGAGACAAATTGTAAATGTGACACCATGGAGAGACCCTCAGTAGAATGAGAATATAACATTGGAAGTGTGCCACATCAGAAACCAGAGTAGGCCACGGAGTACATGGCTGATGGGTGAGTGGGACTTGGTGTGAACTGGGGGAGAGGCAGCAGGACTGTATTGGAGATATTGCAGCTCAACCTGTGTGTTCCATGTGATGCTGTAGACCACAACAGCAACAGAAGCAAAATTATATTCAACCATAATCTGTAACTTTTTGCCTGGGATTATCCCTCAGTCTACCATTACCAATAAGTGAATCTATGCTTCAGCGACGAGTGTGGTGATCATGCCAGGGCAGAACTATGTGTACCTAAAACTGATGGCAAACCATAGAGCTACCACACTTGATGTTTACATTCCAAACAGCAGAAGTACCATCTGATAGGGAGAGCGGAATGATTGCAAGACCAACAGATCAGTTCGAAGCTCTACTGTCCAGCCAGATCAGCCATTATTGGATTAAACAACTCACTGTCGGAGAGGACCCAACACATGTCCCCCTCCTTAATAATGGAACAGCCCTGCACATCAGTGCAAAAGACAAGCATGTAGTTATCTGCAACATACTCAGCCACAAGTATTGAGTCAATGATCTACCTCACTTCTTCAGGATGCCCACAGAATTAGAGATGGCAGTTTTCAAGCAATCTGATTCGCTCTATGTGACATGAAGAAACATCTGAACACAGTCGATATGACAAAGGTAATGTACAACAAGCCGTGTCCCTGGTGAAGCTGTTTCATTCCAATTCCAACTCTGACATCTATATAGCAATGTGGAAAATTACTCAACTATGACAAGTCCCTTAAGAGGAGAATAAGTACAGTATGACCAACATCACCCCCTCAATTCCATAATGATGGTCAAGTTGTTGGTTGTTCTTTTTGACAGAGTTGTCTAGCAGCACAGAAATAAACTGCTCAGTGTGGTTTGCAATCGGTTACTATGTGGAGATGGAAACGTCACTGGATTTCTAATCCAGACCAGGCTAATGCTCTGGCAGCTGATGGAAGTTAATAACAATTAATAAAATATCTAGATCTAAAATCTTGAGTCAGTAATAATGACCTTGAAGCCAATGTAAATTATAAACACCAATTTGCTTCCACAATGTACTTTCAGGAAGTGAATCTCCTATGTTTTCCTGGTCTGGCCGAAAAGTGACTCCAGACTCACAGACATGGGATATACTCCTCAATGGTGTCTGAAATGGCCAAGCAAGACACTCAATTGTATCAAACTGCTACGAATTGTTAAAGGATAAAACCGGTCAGAACACCCGGCATCAGCTTCTGCATCAGAAAAGGGAAACACAGGCCTGTCAACACTGCAGACACTTCCTTCCTAACATCTGAGAGCTTGTGACAACATTGATAGTGTTTATCCACAGACTACATAGAAACATTGGGAAAGGAGGAGGTCATTCAACGCAGTCAAACTTCCACGTTCTTATCATGGCCGAGAATCTCCTCAATGCCTTTCTCCTACAGCAGACTGTGATATATTGCAATTGATTCCATCAACCAAATGTTTGAAGTGTTTGCGAATAGCTGAGACCCAAGGAAATAATCCTGAGATACTCCACGAACCTTCAATCTCCAATAAAAGGATCATTTTATTCCTGTTTTTCCGGTCCAAAGCCTCATTTGCTGACCTGCTTTCTTTTTCTTATTTTCCCTTCCAACTTTCTTTTTGTAATTTACTAACCTTAAGCTGGACCCAGGGTTTGGAACTCAAGCTAAGCCCAATGCGGAGGAGAGTGAGTCCTTACTTTTCTGGAGCAAGCACATGACCTGGAATTGGCAGCTGCAACACCAGCAGAATCAACGTGAGTGAGATAGGGCCCAGTAGCAAAAGGTGATGCCTGAAGATTGGAGACATGTTGTTGGTTGGGTCCTGCACTGGTTGTATAAAGCGGATAGTAGAAGGACATGAAAGTAACATCGATGAGGTGGGCCCAGCAGTAAGAGACATGTCTCTGACATTGGAATGGCCTGGCCACAGGGGGCAATGAGCTGTTGATGGAGGAGTATCTGCCAAGTGGCAAAGATGGTGCCTGAGGATCAGCAACTTCGATGTTGCTGCGGTCTGATGTAGATGGGGATGAAGCTGTCATGAAGGGGTTGGGTTGCAGGGGTGGTCGATGATGAGGAGCTGTCTCACAACCCATAAACCCTCTTCAGGTTGTATCCTCTGTTTATTCCATTGTCCTCAATTATCCGAAATAGCACCACTTTGTGGCAACAAGTGAAAGCATTTCACTGTGTTTTATTCTATTTATCCTGGAAAATACACCTGGCCATAAAATCAAAATCAAAAACTTTTACTCACTCTTTCCTGCCAGCTGTCCCATTCTGTAACCATGTCCAAATATTTGCCACAATCCCATAAGATATGATTTTGAACACTGTGTTTGGGATTTCAGCAAAAATCTTTCTGGAAATCACCCTCGTAATCTTATCCTTGAGAATCACCTCTCCCTCAGCCTTCTCTGCTCCAAAGTAAACAACCTGAGCTTATCCAGCCTCTCTCCATTCCTGACATGCTCCATCCCAGGGAGCATCCCGGTGAATCTCCTCTGCACCCCTCCACTACATCACATTCCTTCCTGCGATATGGCTCCCAGAACGATGCACAGTGATCCAACACGGCCTAACCATAGACTTGTATAGCTCTGACAATCGATACATCGGGGAATGAAGGCTCTGCCTACGGTTCCCTCTGCCTTATTAACTAACGTATTAACCTCAGTCAAAAAGTATATTGCTGGAAAAGCACAGCAGATCAGCCAGCTTCCGAGAAGCAGGAAAGTCGACTTTTTGAGAATATGCTTTTCACCATGAATGTGGCCACCAATCCTGATAAAAAGCTTATGCTCGAAACACCGACTCTCCTGCTCCTTGCATGCTGCCTGACCGACTGTGCTTTACCAGAACTCCACTTCTTGACTCTGATCTCAAACATCTGCTGTCCTCATTTTTCCCTAACCTATTACCCTGTGCCGTCACATTCAGGGATCTGTGGAGGAACACCCTCTCAGCTTCTTAGTGTGCTGCCATTTATTAAATAACCCCATTTCTTCACCACATGTTTATCAGGGTTATATTCCATCTGACAATCTGACCATTCCATCTGTATCTTCCTGTAACATAAGGCCTTCCTCCTCACTGCCACCCGACCAAACTATGTGTCAAATACAAATATTAAGTAGCACACTCCCTCACCACCCCACCCCCACGCTAACACATTCACATCTAGATCATTTATGAATTCCACAAATAATAAGATACACTGCACTGATCCCTGTGGTACATCAGAGGGGACACTGGTTTCCAGTCACACAAACAGCCTTCCTCCATCACCCCCAGCCTCCTGCGAGTAAGACAATGTTTGATGTAACTCACTAAGTTACCCGTAATATCATGACTTTTTAAAGTCAGTTTCACATATGGGGCTTTGTCAAAGGCCTTGCTGAAAAACTATAAGAACAACATGCTCGAAAACAGACAATAACATTCACTTGGTATGACTTCCGTTCTATGATGTCATGCTGACCACCCCCCCGATCAAACCTTGCCTCTGCAAATAGAGATAAATTTTCCCCTTTCCTATTTTCTCCAGTACTTGCCCTAACACGGATCTAATACTGACTGGTTAACAGTCAGGCTATTTCCACCATCCTTTCTGTAAAGTGGGACCATATTCCTTGTTCTCCAGTCATCTGGCAACTCCAACTTCCCTGATGCCAGATTCGACTTAAAACTCTGAGTCAGCACCGTTTCTCCTTTGTCTCTAACAGCAGCCTGTAATGCAACTTATCCAGACATGGCAATCAGTCCAATTTTACACCAGCCAAAGCCTCCAATCCCGGCTCCCATCTTATATCAGTCTGTTCAAGAACTTCCCAACCCATCTTTTTGAATTCTGTCCGTGCATCCTCCTTCTCCAAGTAAAACAGACATGGAGCTCTAATGCAACAATCGATCAATGTTCTCCAGCTTCGAACACAGAGTGCTCCCTTGGTCTCTAATGGGCCCCAGTTGTATCCTGGTTATTCTGTTCTGATTGATATACGTGAACAACATCTTGTGATTCTCCCTAATCTTGCCTGGCAGCAATTCTCCATGCCCCTGTGTCAGTCCGTCTCTCTGTGTGAACTTTCTAAGCTTCACTGCGATCTCCTTTCATTTTGGTAATCACCGGAGAACTCAAACTGAATTTCTCCATCAGTTAATCTTGCCTCTAATAAGATTGGCATGAATGTAACTTTTTAGTTTCTCTGTAATTTCCAAGTTCTCTGCAAAAAATTATCGTGTATGGATATTCCCCATTCCACACATGTCCTTGCCTTCATTTTCCCATCAAATATCGAGAGAAACGTTTGGTTATCCTAATGATTCTTGTTAGGTTGCTTTTTTTATTATTTCATTATCAGTTCATTGGTCCTCAAATGTCTATGAATCCATGGCTTACAACAATATCTGGCATTTTTCTGAGCTGCTTCCTTTCATCTAATACAATCTTTAACTTATTTTGTTAACTATTGTTATGTCACCTTAACCCTTTGCTGTTTAAACTGTGGTGGATATGTGGATATTGTACATTTTAAGGTGTTTATTTAAACAACAACCATTGCCTGTCTTCCAGTAAATCTTTTCATGTACTTCTCCAATTCAATGAATCGAATTTTAGCCTCATACTTTCGTGAATTGCATGACTCAGGTTTAAAACCACAGTTTCAAAAACAACTGGTTTGTATTCAGACGTCGTATAAAATTCAATATTACTCTTCCTTAAACCTCCTTTTCAGCAGGGTTTTCAATTAGCTGTTCTGATCACATAACAATTTCAAAACAGCCTCACCTCTACCTCAGTGCTCAACATACTGTGAAAGGAAACCATCTCAAATACGCTCATGAAATCCATTTTCCTAGCACGTGGGTTACAACAGTTTTGGTGCAGTTTGAAAGTGTTCATTATTACTGCAGTACCCACAAACCTGGTTACCTAATTTCCTGTTTTATGATAGACCCAAAATTTGTATTGCAACTTTCACTTTGACATAAAACTTCCATCAATCTTTGCTTCTCCTTGCTGTTTCTAAGCTTCACCTTAGTAGATTCTGTGGAATCTGAGCGATGTGGCCTCTGGAGAGATTAATGGTAGATTCAGGTAAGATATTTGGTGAAGCCTATTTGGACATTGAGATAATCTCGTAACGTTATACATTCTTCTCAAGTGTTATGACATTTTTCACCAACTCTCCCGTTATGCAGGTGGAGTAGAGAAGGACAACGTTCTTTCAACAATGCTGTGCCTTCCTCGAGACAGCTGAGACTGCTCTAACCTTGGAGGAAACCTTACAGCAGGTTGGTAAGAACACCGGGAAGAGTCCACAACAGAAGCCAATTATACAGCTAACTCTACTTCTCCAGCTTTTTACACAGGAACAGCAGAAGGATATTCAGGCCTTTGACCCTGTTACACCAGAACAGGACGAGGTTATTCAGCCCCGGAGCCTGATATACAGTTAAAGGAGAATGCTAATGAGCCCCTCGCGTCTATAACACGGCACGCTGAGTAGAACATGAGGCACCAGTATCCGATTATGCAGCAGCAGGATCAGTCCATTCAGTCTCCTCAAGTCTCTAACACAAGAACTGGAACAGGTTGGTACACTAGAATAATAGGAGGCCATTCAGCATGAGAACTAAAGAAGGAGATACAATCGTTTGAGACTTGTTATGGAAAGGTGGAGGCAATTCACCCATGTGTCAGTTGTATCTGAACAGGAAGAGACAAATCACTCTTTCAATCCCATTTCAGGGATGTATAAATGGAGGGAAGAATTGCTGCAACTCTGCAAGGTATTAGTGAGACGGTAACTGACGTACTGTGTTCAGGTTTGTGGTCCTGACTGCAGTACTCATATTGTTACAACAAAGGCAGTTCAGAACAAATACATTAGATTGATTCCAGAGACGAATTTGTCTTTTGAAGCGAGTTTGCACAGTTCAGGCCGATGCACTCTAGGTTGAGAAGAATGAGAGGAGACCTCATTGAGGTCTGGAGGATGTTAAAGGTGATTGATAATGTCGGTGTGGAGTGGATATTTCATCATGTGGGGCAAACTAGAACAAGAGATCATAGTTTTAGGATTAGGCAGAGCAGATTGAAAACTGGGGTGAAGAGAACTTACTTTTCTCAATGGGCTGTGAATCTGTGTAATTCACTTCCCCAGTGTGCCGGGGACGCTGGGACATTGAATAAATGAAGGTACATGGGGAGCAGGCATCGAAATGGAACTGAGCCGGCGATGACATCAGCCATGATTGTATATACAATGGCGGAACAGGCTTGAGGGGCTGGATTGTTCCTCGTTCTTATTCAGCCCTTCGACTGTGCTCCACAGGAACAGGGGAGGAACGGTTACCAAACAGGAAGCAGGCCCTCTGGATAAATAAGTCTTAATCAGTTTGACAGAACGTAACCAGTGGAGTCACACAGTGACCAATGCTGGGTCTGCAACTGTTTACAATTGATATCAATGATAAAAACGATATAACACATGTACTGCTACTAAGTTTGGTGATGACACTAAGGTAAGAAAGTCATTAAGTTATTAACAGAATTTGGAGAGTGAATGTGGAGATATGGACAGGTAAAGTAAATGACTAATACTTTGCCAAGTGGAATATAATAGAATGTATACCCTGTCAGCTTTTTCAGGAAAAATGAAAGGCAGCATGTTACTGAAATGTAGAGGAATTACATGACGTGGGGATAGTGTGTTCTGGAGGATTCACTCTGACCCATTCCGACATGGGAAGTGTTGCTCTATCTCCATGATGGTCTGCTCCATGACAAGCCCAGTGGTCCTATTGCTCTCAGTATATACGGGATATTTTGATGAGTTTGGTTGGCAGTGGGGAATGGTGGGTGTTTTGAGCCATGTATCCAGGGGACAGCCTTTAGCCAAGAGGCTATCCTTTCTTTCCAATGGAGACCCAAAGAAGTGAGAATGGCTGGCTGCTTCTAAATGAAGAGGAGGTGGCTGCTGCCAGAATAGTGGGTTCTTTACCAACATGATGTCCTGTCCATGGGCACATTGTAACATTATTGGAGTAAGAGTTCCTTCAGTTCCTGTAGCTCTCCTCATGTACATGGGGGGCCCACAGAGCCATATACATCATCGGGAATCCTGTTATACGGAGAAAACACGGATACACCTGGCAGCTCTCTGCTGAAAGAGAAAACGTGCATCTCATCCAGCACATATATCGTACTTTTCCGAATGTTGACATTGATGTCGACATACTGGGAGATGATGAATATGTCACCCAGTCCTGCCTGGAGGTTCCGGATCATAGAAGCTGAATGAAACAGTGACCCTAAGAGCCACTGGCAGTATCGTCCTACCCCTGGTGTGACGCTGCAGGTGGTGTTGAAGTGACACTGCTCTGTGACCAGCACCTTGTTCAATCAGTGTCCCCTCACAAACCTGCTCCTGGGTTAAGTGTAGCTTGGGAAGCTGTTCCTTGAAAACCCGGGATGGATACAGCAGATCCCTTTCCCCACACACACTGACTCTGTGGTTTCAGAGCTTCCCCTGTCTTGCAGCCTCTGCTCCATTTATTGTTCATGCTACAGACCCAGATGCTGTAACTACAATCCCCATCCAAAGTTGGGTCACCAAATCATCAGGTCTCCCTGAATGTCTGAGGCAGCTCACTTCACATCCTCCAGCAAACCATCCCCAACCCCTCCACTAACATTCAATAGCCGGGGGCAGTCAGAAGCTCCTCAGCTACAACTGTTATGGACCTGACCAGACCACACCCCGTGAAAATATTTTAAGCAGGCAGCTTCGACCTTAACTTTTCCTTATTTTAAATGCAGATGTGAACTGTGTGTTCCAGATGTGTTGCAACTGGTCACCCCACTCTACGTTAAGCAAAATACAATCCATTCAAACGCTGTAGTTAAAACACAATGAAAGAGAAGAACAGGTTGTGTTAGCTTCTCTACAGGAACACCAACGCAAACAACAGATACGGTGCCTTCTACTAATTAACTGAGCGAATACAGGAACATCCCATAAACACACCCCCCGTCAAAAAGGTAAATTCAGACACAAAGTCTTATGTGCAGTTCTCCAATCCAGGAGGAAGCAACTTTAAGAGAGTTTTCAGAGAGAATAGCAGCTAGGGATCATGTATTGAAACTTCCAACCTTTCTGTGACCCCGAGCAGCTTCTGAATGCTGCAGCTAAAATCAAAACGAGATATCTGGTCTGTGAGAGCTGGCCGCTGTCCTTCCATTGTTCCCACTGTTTTGATAAAATCTAAACGCCTCCTCAGTTATATAGTTAAGCTGTTTTCGGGCGGCAGTTCGGCATTTCTGCCTTTAAGACCTCTTTTCACAAAAGAAAACAAGAGAAAATAACTTTTTAAAAGTGGCAGCATCGTCACAACTCCCCGTTTGAAAAAAAAATCAATATACAAAGATGGCCTCATTTTAAACCCTCTGTTCTTACTGTTTCAGTATGTCACAATATGTATATATTGCACTGAAAGCATTCACAACTCCATTCTATTTCAGTCAGTTTACTCCTGCCATAGAACCCCTCTGTTTTTCTTCATCCAATTCTAGACAACTTGTCAGCAAGTACGGTTTCTCTCCTGTCACTTGTATAACTTCCAAATTGAATGGCAACAATAATAACTCTATTTGAACAGACTGGAAGTTTTCACCCGAGTTTCTCTAAAAACGTTCAGGCGTTATGATCAGTCTATATATTTGTCTAAGACACGTTATTGGCAATTTAAATGCTGAAATGTTGTAATGCCAACACCAAGCTCAAGGCGTCCTTCCCAAGTGTTAAATATTTCTATTCATGGTTATACCGGACACTCCAACCACACGTTACATAATAGAGCACTTTTCATCTCTCCAATAGTCCTTCTGAATGACATATCTCCTCATGTCTCAGCTTAAATGTTTTACATGTTTCTGTACCTCTTAATGCTGTAACCCCTTTACCTGCTACTCCTGGTCGATGCCACTAAACCTTACTCTCACAGTTATATAGTTTAAGATCTAGCACATTGTTCTCAATCCCTCTCAGAAGCCAAACTTTGATTTATGGACCAATTGATAATCATTACCCATTTCAGATTTTAATCATGCTATTTCAACACTCTATTCTTCCACACGAATTCTCACGACTACAGGAAATGAGTTTTTAAACAAATTCAAAGTAAGAATCTCTATAACAGTTTAATAATACCCTGACTCACCATTCAAAATTACTTTGTTTAATTCCTTCAACTCTATGTACGTTTAACCAGGGACGAAATTATAGATTCTAAAACGTTATCTGTAAGCTTCTGGCACAACCTAACATGCACTTCTGATGGCTTTCTTCACCTTCTCTTACTGGCCAGATACCTCCTCGAATAGGGATGCAAATACCTCACACCTTACACCTATCAGGTTTGTTTGAATTAACAAAATCCACATGGTCACTGGCCACCGCATTCGTGTAGCCACTTTCTCAAATGAAATTGAAAAGACTTCTACATCCTTCTCATCAAATGTAGACAATTCCTGTACATATCTAAACAGATCCCCATCAGGCCTTGGCCTACCATAGAGTTGCTCATCCTCACTGTCATCCTCATCCAGCCGACCGAATCCCTTCATCTCCACCCTGCTTAGTCGAATTTACCCTCAAATTGCTAATTTTTGAAGTTGAAAATCTCTGGTTTTTGCTTTTCTTTTTCCTTTTTCTGTCTTTCATCTTCCTCTCCTTTTCTTTTAATTCTACTTTTAATCATATTTCAAACTGTCTCAATTCCTTTTTGTGTTCAAGTTGTGTTATCTGCAAATGAATTACAGCCATTTCCCAAGATTCTGATGGTGTTTCCAATAAAATTTAAATACAAAGCTACAGCTGTAATTATCTCTCCTTTTCTCACAGACAAACACACCCCCAACTCCAGCTTGTCTGCTAATTCTAAAAGCTTTCCCTTGCTTACCTTTGGTAAAATCTCCAACTTCACTTATTCCACACCCAGATAAGTCTTAGAGACAGAAATAGCCATTGCTACACAAAGCACTGTACAAACCAACCGAATTCAACACCCAGACCAAAAGACACAAAACAAACAAAAGACGCTGCCTTTGAGCCTAAAAATCTCCCTGTGCACATTCTCCCCGTCCCCGCGTTATTTTTCTCCAGGTGTGCCATTTTCTTCCCACAGCCTAAAGAAATGCAGGTTAAGTGAAATGGCCATGTTAAATTGCCCGTACTGTTCAACGATGTGTAGGTTAGTTGCACTAGTCAGGGGTAAATATAGAGTAATGGGGAGGGAAATGCATCTAGGTGATTTACGTTTTGAAGGGTTGGTGTTGAGTTGATGTGCCAAATGACCTGCTTCCACACTGTAGGGATTCTAATCCTGAAGCCAATTTGGGTATATCGATTTCGAACAGGACAAATGTCCCCAGTTTGCTGTGGAACAGAGCAGACTGAGCTAAAATACTTTAAGATGGTAACCTGGACGCCCACCTTGTCGAAGGTTAGATTCCCAACAGTATGGAAACAGGCCGTACGGCCTCACAAGTCGACACTGACCCACGGAAGACTAAACCACCCAACCCCACTCCCCTACACCATATTTGCCCCTGACTAATGCACCTAACACTATGGGCAATTTCTCATAGCCAATTCACCTGACCTGCACAGCTTTGGATTGTGGGACAAAGCCAGAGCACCCAGAGGAAACCCATGCAGACACAGCTAGAATGTGCAAACTCCACACAGTCATATTTGAGAATTGAATCCGCGTCCCTGGTGCTGTGAGTCCGCAGTGCTAACCACTGAGACACTGTGCCATCCCACTAGCTTACAGTAAATGCAGTTGTCAAATGGGTATTCCAGATGTGATACAGCTGGTCAAACCACGTAACTTTTAGCAAAACACAATTTATTTAAACTCTCTAATAAAAATACATACAAATCTTAGAGGAGTTTATAATAACTTTACTGGGAATCTTAACAGTATAATAGATACAGCACCATCCACTAATGAACTGTTCCAATGTACTAACATCCCTTAAAATCATCCCTTGGGAAAAAGGTACAACCAAGGTCAATCAGTCTTGCACGCAGTTCTCCAATCCAGGAGGACACAGCATAGACAGGTTTTAGAAAGAAGAGCAGTGAGGGATCATTCACTGAAGCATCCAACCTGTCACCGACTGCAAGCACCCCTGGTGACTGTTAGAGCTCAGAAAAACTGGAAAGCCTGGTCTGTGAGAGCTGACCTTTGTTATCATTATTAATGTAAAGAAACCCTACAAGCCTTCTAATTTAATAACTTCAGCTATTTTGCAGTAGACAGTATGGCATTTAAGATCTCTCTTCAAAGAAAATGAGACAATAACCTTTTTAAAAATTGACAGCATTGTCAGAGATGTTCGATACCTGGCCCTTTACAATAATGCTCAAGGGGATTCTTCGTGTTTCTAGCCACACGATCAACTCAGAGGGACAAACACAGACGTCAGATGTTCAGTGGACAGGCACAGACCACCTTTCAAAGACATGAGTCAATGCAGCTGAAACCTATCCAACATGGAGCACCACATGGTATACACTAGGAATTGAACAACATCCAGATACACACACCAACCCCGGAACATGGAATACCATATGGGACGCACCGAGAAGAGAACAGCAGCCAGACACGCACACCCATCTCCGACATGGAACACATCGGGAAGTGATCAACAGACCGACAGACACCCCGACTCCTGAACATGGAACACCACATGGGACATATCGGGAAGGGAACAACAGCCCGACTCACATCCCTGTCCATGGAGCACCACATGGGACACACCGGGAAATGAACAACAGCCCGACACACATCCTCTGTCCATGGAACACCACATGGGACACACCGGGAAGTGAAGAACAACTCGATGCAAAAACTCCTGTCCATGGATCATCACATAGAACACATCGGGAAGTGAAAAACAGCCAGACGTGTATATGGAACACCACATGGGACACACCGAGAAGTGAACAAAAGCACAAGACAAACGATTTCACTGTTTTGGAACTTCGCAACGTCAGTACTCTATACACAAGGGAGCTAAAAACCAAGGCCAGGGAAAGATACAGTGGGACAGAATGATTCACATTAAAGACAGAAACAGACAGTTAATTAACTGAAAGCATGTTGTGGAAATAAGGAGAAAAAAGACTGGGTAATGTGACTAACTGGAGGATTGACTCTTAGAGAACAAAATTACAAGAATGAGAATATTGAAAAAAGGTATTTTCAGATCAGCTGAAATGGTCTGTTTAATCAAATACTAAAATGGCTTCACAGAACACTTCTAGCAACATAAACTGGGAGAAGATGACCGACTAACACGGGGAGCTGTGCAGACTATGCTCAGTAAACTGGATTATCTGTCCTGCGTGGGGAGTATTGGAAACTTTTACTATCATATGAGAATGATGCACATATCAAATTCACAGAGCTGGGAAAGATTTCTATCTCGATTAGACCAGTATAAGATGTGAGTGTCCGCGTGTGTATGCGTGTGGTGGTGGTGTGTGTGTGTTGGGGGGGGGGGCGGTGCGTGCATTTGGGGTGGTTGAATGTGAAAATTATTGCATGAGAGAAAATACACTGAACGGAAACCAGGTTAAATATGAACAACTGTCAGGGATTTGGATAATCGACAGAAATAAACCGAGGGATGTTTCATGGACAGATGACTTTAAGTGTTTGAGAATATTAAAAGAAAGATATTTCCAGACACTATAGCGATATGGATCAGCGTGTTCAGGAACGACAGTTGGATGGGCTTTTTGTCTGAGTCCGAATCAGATTTGTTTCTGCAGGTTTCAACCCGAAAGAGTCAGCAGCAGATTGTCATCATCATGAAGTCTGTATTTCACGGCTCAAGTTTCAAACAACAGATGGGTTAAGTCAGTGAATTGCATTCTGGAACAGTGAGTAGTTAAAATTAATAATGGTCAGGGCATGGTGTCAGGAATCAGCTCATGGCAAAATAGATCACCAAAGTTTTGATTCGTCTGTGTCAAACACCACCTGCAAGTTCCCCTCCAAGCCACTCACCGCCCTGACTTGGAAATATACCGGTGTTCCTTCACAGTCGTTGGGTCAGAATCCTGGAATTCCCTCCCTAACGGCATTATGGGTCAACCCACAGCAAGTGGATTGCAGCAATTCAAGAAGGCAGCTCACCACCACCTGCTCAAGGGCAAATAGGAATGGGCTGTCAATGTTGGCCAGCCAGGGATTCCAAAGTCCAGAATTGAATTAAAAAAAAGATATTGGCCAGGTATTGGATGGAGTCCATGGAGGGAAATGGAGTTTGTAAACATAATAGTGGGCAATGACCTCCAAACTCCCAATATTTAAATAACAAGGACAGTGAGACAATGGTTCACAGCTGAAACTGAGTAGGTCAACACAGAGACCCATGAGTAACACTGCCAGAAGCAAGGAGGTAGACAGTAATTGACCTAGTTCACTGATGCAGTTAGTAGTGGTCTGTGGGGTCAATATCTGGATTCAGAGTCTCAACATGAACAATAATAGTCACAAGAAGTGAAGACTATATGAAAGAACAGTAACGCAGTCATAACTGATTTCTAGAAATAAAAACTTAGCTGGACGGTGAGACTTACCAGGGACACCAACGATAGAGAGGAAGGGATAATAAAAATATTGAATAATGCGAAGTGCAAAATAGATCCGCCATGATAATGACAGCCAATCATAATATAGCGAAAGGTATGAAATATCATCGGATAAATCCCTGTTCATTGTTGGAACATTCCAGACTAATGTTCTCAGTATATGATCGCTCCTCCCCTTCTCCATCTGGAGCTCCTTATCCCTGTTAGTGCTGTCGATGATGCTCCCGTTCATACTATGGGATAACACATTGAACGATTCCCATTTATCATTAAAAGATGGAAACTCTCCACTGGGATAATTAGAGTCTATGGAGACTGACATTAATCACAGTCACGGAACAAACAGGCTCAGTTAGCCCCTTCCTTACATAACAGTTCATATCATCATAAATGAGAATATTTACTCAGTCTGGATGGAATGGATGAGGGTTACTGACGGACGGACTATAGATATTTTTTTTCCTTGCACGTGGTAGTATTGCCAGAGCACTGCGGGGCTGTATATGTCCCACTCGGGTATCGGACGGAGGTGAGGGGGATGTGAGGGTGCAGCTTTTCAAAATTTTGTGTTGGCAGGGGAAGGTGCCAAGAGTGGCGGGTGGGTTGTTGGGTGGCGTGGACCTGACAAAGGAGTCACGCCGGGAATGTTCTTTATGGAACGCAGATCGGGGTGGGGAGGGAAATATATCCCTGGTGGTGGGGGCCTGTTTGTAGGTGGAGCAAATGGGGGAGGATAATGCATTGTATCTGGACATTTGACGGGACGGAAGGTGAGGCACAGGATGTTCTTGACCTGTTGAGTTTGGAGGGGTGATTGTTGAAGGCAGAGGTATGGAAAGTGGATAAGATGCAATGGATGGCACCATCGACCATGTGGGAAGGGAAATTACTGTCTTTGAAGAAGGAGGCCATCTGGGATTTACACTGGGTTAAGAGTGTGGTCCTGGAAAACCAGAACGTGTCAGGCAGCATCCGAGGAGCAGGAAAATTCGACATTTTGGGCAAAAGTCCTTAATCAGAATAGGGCTTTTGCCCGAACCATTGATTCTCTTACTCCGAGGATGCTGCCTGACTTGATGTGCTTTACAATCACCGCACTCTGACTGTAAACTCCTGTATATGCAATATTCACTTTTCCCTACATGCTATGTTCAGCCAGTTCTGTAGTACTGCCTTTAATTTTGTTTTCACTGCTGTAGGAAATATGTTGTTAAACTAGAAAGCATGCCAAAAATATTTCCAAGTATATTGACAGTGTTGGGTGGGGCGGTGGTGGCGAGTGATATTGAGCTACACGAGAGTAGTAAATGAGAAAATGGCCTGGGGCTATATATCCCTGGAGCGTTGTTTCTGAGGAGTGACCTTACTGAGGTTTATCGTGGTTAATCCTGATGCTCAAGGGTGAGCTATGCCAAAGGCGAGGGAAATAGTCAGCACAATTATTCACATTAAAACTGGACAATTATTCATCAACAACATGTTGCCGAATGATAGAGGTAGACTGAAGAATGGGACTGGCCGGAGGAGTCAGAATTTGGATAGTCCAATCACATGAATGAGAATTAAAATAAAGGCATTGCCTTATCAACTGAAAGGATAAATTATATCACATTCTCGATCCACCTCACAGAACCAGACCGGACACCATACACCCAGAGGAGATATCTGTTCAGCATGGAACACTGCGCAGTCCAGGCTAGTGCACTGCTGAACAGTACCCTGCAATCAGTCCAGAGCGGAACACTGGGCACACTGTCGCATTGCATTGATCTATAAACCCAGATGAGATATTTGTTCAGCAGGAAGCACTGTGCAGACCTGGTTGGTGTACTGTGCAATGCAACCACAATTTACCCAGAGTATGCAGACCACAGCAGTGCATTGATTTAAAAACCAAGATGAGATATGCGACCAGAGTGTGGAACTGTGTCAATCATCTCAGTGCATTGCTCAGCAACACTGTTAGATCACTGCCCAGTGTGGGGAAACTTGCAGCCCATGCTGGAATAACAGGATGTACAGCTCCAAACCGTTTACAGCTCCATATCTCCATTGTATCTTGACACAGGGGTGCTGTGGGTGTGAACATCACAGCCAGAGAGAAATGGCGGGGAATCAGTTTAAGAGTCAACAAATAGGAGGGGTTTGGGTAATAGATAGATAGAGCGAGATTGAGAGACAATGTCATGGAAGGATGTGTTCCCAGGATCCAGAATTCTGAAATGAAGACATTTCAACGGTATCCTGCAACATGAGCTAGTGTTTCTAGGAATGATGGGTGAATCAGATACTGGTGTGAGTTCAGATGACGGAGAGTATTGAGGATGAGCATTTGTTAGGCAGCTTTGTAACTGTGGTTAGGGTCAGCAGAACCTTCAACACATTGGGCTGCATCTAACAATAATTCATCACAGTGACATTTTCACAGAGTATGACTGAAGGATTGTCTGTATGAGACCGAACTAGTTTCCTGGTGATATCTCAACGAACTCACCTCATTAACTACCTATCCCACCCCATGGCATCCCTCTCATTCAATGCCAGCTCGATTTTCCTTCATGGTTGGAGGTACTCACGAACGTCCGCATGACTCTAGATATTCCATGATCACTGGCACTGGTGCCATCTTCAAAAGGCCAAAGGGCACACGGTTCAGCTTTCTTCGGTTGGAGCTGCCCTGCACAGTTTCCATGAGCATGGCAGATAATGGAAAATTGCACAACAGTTTGTCAACAGAGTCACGGAAATCCTGGTGGATGGGCTAGTACAGAGGAGGACAATTCTCTTCCTAGAGTGGGCCACACTACCAGACCCATCGAGCTTTGTCTGAACTCACCACCCAATTTAGAAGAGTTTCTGCAGTCTGAAGAAATGTCCAGCAATACAGGACAAGCACCCATAACCTTCCCCGTTCTGTCAGGACAAGGGTCACCGTATTCTCTCTGCTTCATCATACTCACTGCAGATCAGTTATAGCACCGAGCCCTGAACAAGGCTCATGCTTCACCACTCTCACTACTGCCAGCAGTCTCCCTTTCCCTCTCTCTCCCTCCACTTTACCCCCCACACCAATAACACTGCATAGATAAAACAGTGTGGACTGACTCCCTCGGGACACCTCACCATGTCCCTCACCTACACCAGCACTAACAGCAAGGCCACCCACTCCCGCCCCTCTCCCTCCCTTTCTCCCATTCCAGTAGAAACAGCCTGAATTAGGACAGAAAAGGCCAAGTCGAGAGTGGCTTATGTGTAGTGCCTGAGATACATTCCGTCACCCCCACCAACATGTGGGGAGGACTCTGATACGAGCCAGAGAGAACCAGGACGCCTCATGTGGAGATTCCGAAACATCCACGTCACACCAACCGAATAAGGAGCAATGCTCAGTGAAGAGAAATTCTCACTTTAAGCCCACTGGCAGTTCTGTTCACCCAGACACAACATAAAATCCGTGTCCCTGATGCGATCTCCCTTTTAGGTTGAGCTGGTACAAATGAATCCCAAAGGTCTCGGTGGGCAGAAGGGTGGGCTCACAACACATTGTCACCACCACCTCCCAGGAAGGGAGCATGGAGGCTCCCTCCTCCACCTCCTCCTGTAAACAGCTCAGATACTGAAACTAATCTGTGATATTTTCTGCTCTCCCCACTTGTCCTGACATCTTCAATAATTTGTGCTCATATACACGCAGTGGTCTCTGCTCCAACGCCCCTTTATACTTGTACAGAATGTATTATATTGATTTCAGAGTTATTCCTACCAAGGTACATCACCTCACACTGCACCTCTCATTGATTCTGATCTCCCACAAACCTGCACCCTACACCAATGTGTCACTCTCCTGCTGGATTTCCACGCTGATCTCCACGAACTTTATAATTCATCCAGGTTTGGTATCTGCAAACATTGAAATTGTCCTACAGGCACACTCCACACAGAAATACTGACTCACTCACTATTGTGAACAAGTGCAAGACTAACACAGTCCCTGAGGACAGACCTATATACTGGCAAACACCAGACAGAATCATTGAAATATTGACAAGGCTGCCATGGAGCAAGAGAACTACTGGCAGGCACTCCATGTCTCTGTGTGTTTCTGTGTATAAGTGAGTGTCTCTATGACTCGGAATTAGTGTGTGTCTATCTGTGTGCATCAGTGTGAGGTGAGTCTGCAGTCTCTATGGTGCTTACAGTGATGTCGTATCCCCCAGATACGAGATCCGATGAAGGGTCCATTCACTTTTGTCCACAGATGCTGTCAGACCGGCTGAGCTTTCTGTTGATGTCAGTCTCTGCTGGTCTTCCCATACAACTGTCCATGTGGGAGTGGAGGGTGATAATCATCCGGTATTCAGTTTGGGAGGGGCAGAGGGAGGGTTGCAGCTCAAAGCACCATCCAAACACAGACAGACAGACACACACAAACACACATACACAGATACACAGGCACACACCGACACATAGACACACACACACACGGACACAAACAGACGCATACACAAACACACATACACAGACACAGGCACACCCACACACCCACTCACGGAAACAGGCACAAACAGACACATACACACACACACAACACACACACACACACACACACAGATGCAGTCAAAAACAGATACATGCATCGATGGACACACACTCACAGAAACAAACACACACGCAGGCACACATACAGCTAAACACAGACACACACACATACTCAGAGACACCCCACACCCACACAGAAACAACCACACAAAAACACACACATACACACCCGGATGCAGAGTGACACAGACGCACAAACAGATACAGAGACGTACATATGCAGACTGACATACACGTGCACACTCGTGTCCCTCAGCCCTACATTCTGATGTTCCATTCAGCCCTTCGTACCTGCTACACAGGGGCAGATCGAGGCCACTCCAATGGTTAGGTGTAGTTTCGGAAATGTACTTGGAAAATCCAGGCTAGGTCAGGAAGTGAACCCCCAATCCATCTTTCCATGTTTCCCATCTCTCTAACGTCTGCTTGAGATGTGGGTCAGACCCAGGTATGCTGGGAATACAGTTCCCATACCCCACCCAGGGTTAACTCAAAACATCTTCTGCTCTCCTTGAATGCAACGTTGTACAACACAACTTCCAGGAAAATAACCAGTTACTTTCCAAAAGAATAACATGACAACATAATAAATGGGAGCAGGAGTAGGATATTCGGCCCCTCAAGCCTGCACTGTCTTTCAATAAGGGCATTGCTGACCAATCAAGCGCTCAACACCACTTTCCTGCTAACCCCTTGCTTCCCTCAACTTGCTGATATGTGAAAAGCCATTCACCCAGTCAGTGTCCCTTGGATGCTGCCTGAACGGTTGTTCGTTTTCAGCATTACACTCTTTCAAGACAGACACACATACACACACACACATACGCACAGCCACCCCACACCCAGATACACACACATGCCCAGATGCAGAGAGACATGCAGGTGCACAAACAGATGCATAGAAATGTACACACGCCGACCGACATACACATACAGGCATACATACACAAAACACACACAGCCACAGATGTCACCAGTTTCGCCATTTCCCCTCCCCCCACCTTATTCCAGATCCAACCCTCCAACTCGGCCCCTCCTTCTTGAACTGTACAACCTGTTCATCTTCCTTCCCACCTATCCACTCCACCTTCCACTCTAAACTATCACCTTCAGCCCACCTTCATTTCACAATCGCCTTCCCAGCTACTTTCCCCCCAGCACCACCGCCTTCCATTTATCCTTTGGACCCCTTGGCCCACAAGCCTCATTCTTAATGAAGGGGTTATGCTAGATATTTGCACTTTCCTGCTCCTTGGATGCTGCTTGAACAGTTGCACTTCTTCAGCACCACACTCGTTCAAGACAGACACACAGACAGACACAGAAACAAATACATAGACAGACTCAGACACAGACAGACACACGTAACGACACAGACACAAGCACACCGACAGCCAGACTTCCCATCCACGAAGACAACGACACTCTCCCTCCACACACAGACACTCACCCTCCCCACACACGCACACATAGGCTCACACACACCCACACACAGGCGCACACAGACACACACACACACACACACACACACATACTCAAACAGTAACATGCACACCCACAATCCCCACATCCCCACACATACACACATCCGCTAACACAGGCACACACAAACAGATATATACACTCAAATAGGCACACCCTAACACAGGCGCAGACACATGATTAATACACACGAACACACAGACACAAACACACATAGACACATACACACACATAGGCACAAAGATACACAGACAGACAGAGATACACACAGGCATACAGATAGAAGCTCACACTCATTGACGTACACCACACAGAAAACACACCCATACAAACCAACACACAGGCAAGCACACACACACAAACAGATAGATACCCACAACCACCCATACACAGACGCCCTCATTCCCCACACACATGCACACACAGGTATACACTGACACGCAAACACGCACACACACAGAACAAGGGCACACTCTAACAAACACAGATGCGCAAAGACATGCATACACACGCAGACGCACATACATACACACAGCTGCCCACACAGGCATACAAACACATAGACCACACACACACATTGACGCACAGAAACACATACACACATGCACACACACACACATCCAGTAAAATGCAATGTTTAGTGATTTACCCTTGCAAATAATCTTACATGTAAGAAAGGATTGAAAAGTCCTAAAACGCTCCAACAGAGCATGGCATTGTATCATTTTCAGCACAAGAAGGAGAGACAGAGGGAGAGGGAGGGGAGGAATTATAGGCTTTGAACACCATTCAATGATTCAAACCAAAACAAAACAGTTCCCATTCCACACAGATGCAGAAATAGAGATGCAAACATACATACACACACGAATGTAGAACACACAAAGAGATAGTACACATATAGAGACACACAAATCGACAAGCGCGGACAGAAGTATGCAGTTGCATACAAACGCACATGCAAGCATAGAGTTATACAGGGGGTTTGAAAACAGACATATCAGCCCATACAATCATTTCTAACGATAATCTCAAACTAAACTCGCCCCACGTTCCAGCGCTTGGAACATATTTTTCCAAACCTTCACTTATTCTTGGACTTAATAAAATGTCTTTTAAACGTTGTAACTTTCCCCACATCTATCACTTCTGAGGACGTTCATGCCATACACGAACTAAACGATGTGTAATCACAATGCACTTCAAAGGGCCTGATTAGATACACACAAGAACTCTGTGGGAAGCTGGATTGCTTGAAATCTTGATGAGTTGTTCTTATCATCAATAGCCATAGCTGAGGTGCTGGAATACATGAGGCTGACTAAACGTGGTGTGATTATAAAACAAACTGGCAAGGAAAAGCCAGGGAACAATAGACAAGTCAGCCTGAGATCGGTGGTGGGCAAGTTGTTGGAGAGAATCCGAACGACAGGATTTATATGTATTTGGAAAGGCAAGGACTAATAAAGGAAAGTCAACATGCCTTTCTGCACGGGCGGTCATATCTCACGAACTGGATTACTTTTCATTTTAAGTAGCAAAAGGCATTGATGAGGACAGAGCAGTGGACATGGTCTTTATTGGCTTCAGTAAGGCATTCATAAAGGTCCCCCATGAAAGACTTGTTAGCAAGGTGTGATCTCATGGAATACAAAGAGAACTAGCCATTTGGATACAGAACTGGCTCAAAGATAGAAGACAGAGGGTTGTGGTGAAGGGTTTTTTTCAGACTGGAGGCCCGTGTCCAGTGGTGTGCCATAAAGATTGGTGCTGGTTCCACTGCTGTTCATCATTTACATAATTGATTTGGATGTGAACACAGGAGGTATGGTCAGTAAGTTCATATTTGACTCCAAAATTGAAGGTGCAGAGGACATGGAAAATGATTACCTCAGATTATAGCGGGATCTTGATCAGATGGACTAATGAGTTGAAGAGTTGCAGATGAATTTAATTTAGATAAATGTGAAGTGCTACATTTTTGGAGAGGAAAATCAAGGCTTAGCTTATACATTTAATGTTAAGTCCATGGGGAGTGTTGCTAAACAAAGAGACCTTGGAGAACAGATGCACCGTACTTTGAAAGTGGCGTTGCAGATATATAAGATATTGAAAAAGGTGTTTGATATGTTTGTCGTTGTTGGACAGTGCATTGAATGTAGGAGTTGGAAGGTTATATTGAGGCTGTGCAGGAAATTTGTTTAGGCCACTATTGAATACTTCGTACAATTATGGTCTCGCTCTTCGAGGAAGGATGTGTGAAACCTGAAAGGATTCAGAAAAGATTTACAAACATCCATGGTTGGATGTTTTGAGATTTATGGAGAGGCTGAACATGCCAGGGTTATTTTCCCTGGAGCATCAGCGGTTGAGAAGTAATCATAGAAGTTTATAGACACACAAGTGGAATGGATAGTGTCAATAACCAATGTCTTTCCCCCGGGGTTGCACGCTCCAAATCTAGAGGACATAAGTTTAAGATCAGAGGGGAAAGACTCAAATGGAATCTAAGGGGCAACGTTTTCAATGAGGGGGTGCTGTATATGTAACGAGCTGCCAGAGGAAGTTGGGCAGGCTGGGACAATTACAACATTTAAAAGGGATCTGGACGGGCACATGAATAGGAGGTGTTTAGGGGGATATGGGCCAAATGCTGGCAAATGGAACTACATTAATGTAGAACATCTGTTTGGCAGGGACAAGTTGGGTAGAGCTGGGTAGCTCTTGCCTTCTGTAAACCATTCTCCTGTCATCTTAAAATTAGCCCTAGTCTTGAAATTCACCACCTAAGGAAAGGGCACCTTTCATTCAAAATTATCTATACCCCTCTTTGTTTTATAAACCTCTATAAGGTTGATAAGGTCTCAACTTTCCAAGCTGCAGCAGAAAAGTTCCTTGTCCATCGAGCCTGTCCTTATAATGTAAACACTCAATTCCCTGCAACAGGGAGAAAGTGAGGACTGCAGATGCTGGAGATCAGAGCTGAAAAATGTGTTGCTGGAAAAGCGTAGCAGGTCAGGCAGCATCCAAGGATCAGGAGAATCGATGTTTCGGGCATAAGCCCTTCTTCAGGAATGACGAATGTGTGCCAAGCAGGCTAAGATAAAAGGTAGGGAGGAGGGACTTGGGTGGGGGGGGGGGGCGTTGGGAATGCGATAGGTGGAAGGAGGTTAAGGTGAGTGTGATATGCCAGAGAGGGGGTGGGGGTGGAGAGGTCGAGAAGAAGACTGCAGGTTAAAAAGGCAGTGCTGATTCCGAGGGTTGGGACTGAGATAAGGTGAGAGGGGAGGGGAAATGAGGAAGCTGGAGAAGTCTGCATTCATCCCTTGCGATTGGAGGGTTTCGAGGCGGAAGATGAGAGCGAATATTAAGGAGGTCGCAACAGAGCTACTGAAAGAATTACTGACTATTTGTCAAAGCTGGTTAGATTCTGGAAAGGATCCTGCAGACTGGAAAACAGCTATTGTTCCCCTAAACATTTAAAACAGGACGGAGACGGCAAACAGAAAACTAAATAGCTTGATGTCAGCTTTGAAACCTTTTATGAGGAATGTGACAACTAGATAGTTGGAAAATAATGATATGATTTTCACCACGGCCCCTGTTCCCCAGCATTTCTGGAAGTTAGTTTCTGCACCTTCTTCTGTGGAGACAGAACCTATGTATTCCTCTCAGCAGGCAGGTGGCTCCTATCAGCTTGTGAGATATCGGAGGACTGCACTCCGGACATGTCGCTCACTCCTGTCTGGAAAGTTCCAGAATCAATCCAATACACTTCATGGTGATGGATATGTCACCCACTCTGCCTGGAAAGTTCCAAAATCAATCCAGATCACTTCATGGTGAGTGTCAGCACAGTCCTGTCCCTGGTGTGAGTTTGAAGGAGGAGACACAGCTCAGTGACTACCTCATTTTTGAAAGACGCTGGTTTCACATTTTACACTTGGAAATGGTCCAGCTTAGACAAATGTTCCTGGAAATTCCTGGTAAGAACATGCAGTGCCCTGGTCCTCACTGTGTACACAGTTTCTCTGCTGTGTATCCACAATTCTATGTGTTTACCATGGACCCAGAACACTCTGTAAATGCAGTGCTCATATCTCGTCCAGAGTTGTGTCACCATACACTTGGATATCCCTGAACAGACGCAGCAGTTGATAACACAAACATGTGAAAATCGTACACAGAACGTCTCTTTACTCTTTAGTTACTGGAGCAAGTCAAATCCTCACACGCGGTGCACCCATCCAGTGTTGAAAATGTTTCTGTTCTTAGCAGAAAAAACAATTGCATCTCTGCACGGCCCTACAGTTACGCTTCCTTTCTCCAAAAAATATCAGTTAACAATGTGACGTTCCGTTTCTTTGTATCTCAGCAACTATAAGGGCGGCACCAGTATTGCCGATGGAGTTGATCATTACACTCAGAGAAGAAAGACAGAGGGAATGTAACTCAATGTAAACAGGGACACCTCTAAATTCACATGATATTCAGGAATATGGGAAAAAAGGGAATTTTTAGAGTAAGCTCCCATGTTATTTTTCTTCTGGTTCATCATCAGCAGTTCCTATGTTTGTCTTTCATTCCTCTCTCTCTCTCTCTCTCTCTCTCTCTCTCTCTCTCTCTCTCTCTCTCTCTCTCTCTCTCTTTCTCGCTGGGAATTTCTACATCTACTCAACTAACCTTCCCCTCACAAATCCGACCATCTCTGATATAAATAACATTACTTCCCAATTTTTTCCAGTTGTGATATAGGGTCACTAGATTCGAAACTTTATCTGTTTTTCTCCTGACAGAGGCTGCCATACTTGCTGGAATTCTCCAATATTTTCAGAGGCTGTGCAATTTTATTTCAGATCTCCATCATCCACAGTTCCTTGGTTATTTCCCCTTTAATTCTGTTGTTTCACGAGATATCCGTATCACTGGCAAGGGCAGCATTTGTCATCCACCACTAATTGCCATTGACTGCGAGATCATTTGTCAAGGCAATATGGAGCCTATCTTTTTTTTGTGATACTTGATTTCTTTACCAAAGGCTATCAGTGAAATAATAAAAGAAATCCTGATGGTTTTTGGTTGCTGTTTGTAAAATGAGGTTTATTTCCAATTGTTGCCATTGAATTTAAGTTCTATCATTGGTTCTGGTTGAATTTGAAACAATGCCTTTAGAATCATGACACAGCAAGTGAAAGTATTATTCTGATATGAGGTTGCTATTATGAAATAACTGGAGAGACAAGTACAAGCTTGTAGTCAATTTTTTTGTAACTGGAAGAGTGGCCAGAAAAGAACTGGAACTGTAAAATCTGTAGTTAACAAGGGGGCAGATGATGGCTTATTCTGCAACAGCACTGATGCAGAGCTGGAGACTGGGGATATTATAATGGTGGATGTAGGCAGGGTTGAAAACAGAGAGAATATAGAGACATAGAACAGTTCAGGGCAAAAGGAAAACTCATGTCTGAACAGTCTTGTTCCTTCTTAGATGTTTATGAGTGAGGATTCGGAAATTGATAGAAATGACATGGAATTTGTGACTGAAACTGAAGATAACAGGTTATGTATTTGTTAAATATAAATAACAGAAATAGCAATAACCTTCACCATCGCTAATAGAATTGACGGAAATAGGCTTACCAGGGACAACAGTAATAGCCAGTATAGGATGGGAACCTGTCTGAATAATCATTACGACGGCTCGTATCCGCAACTCTAACCATGCCCAATCCCGAGTAAGCAAGTATAGACCCAAGGACAAACTATTGTCCATTGTTGGAACATTCCAGTCTAATGTTCTCAGATTCTGATCCATTGTTGGAACATTCCAGTCTTTTGTTCTAAGATTCTCTTCCTCTCCCTCTACCTGCAGCTGCTGACCACAATCCTCTTGAGGATGACGCTGCTGCTGATAATATGGAATAACAGGTTGAAGGAAACCCCTTACTAATGGAAGAGGGAAACCCTTCAATGACACAGTAAGTATCCATGGAGACTGACATCAATCACAGTCAATGTACAAACAGCTCCAGTTAACCCTTTCACTACAATCCTTATATGTCGCAATAACACTTGGTCTGTTACGGATGTTGTCATCGCTGAATATTGGGCAAATAACATCATCTCCAAATTGTAAAGTTAGAGGTGAGGCAGAGAGATGATGCTTTCTATTCACTAGCTCGATGATCCTAAGATGTTTTGGTAGGGTCGGAACTGCTCGGCTCCCACGGCCGGCTGTGTCTGATAACCAGGCCTGCTGCATCCTATTGTTTTATTTATTTATGTTCAACTTTGACATGTGTCTTACGATCATTTAACGGCTTAGATGGGATGAGGCATTTCTGAGAGGCTCCTACAGTGCCATAAACAGTGTAAATACAGTCCATGCCTCATAGTCCTTGCAGGTGCGGCCTGGTCCTGTGGAGTGACGGTCAAGCTGTCACAGAACCAGAATTCTTCTTTTTACCTTGACCCAGTTATTGCTGGGGTCTCAACAGGATTTTAAGACTGGAAATCTCTCCCAGCTGCTACAGCCTCTCTGAGATTTCTCTCAGAATTGTCTTTTTGATGTTCTTTCCTCCTGTATTGGAGAACTGCAGGTGAGACAATCTGTTTCCTGAATTTTTTGATGGACAAGTGTGTCTTTATAGGATGTTACCATATTGGAAGTTATTTTTTAGTAGTTAAACAAACTATTATTCTGCTTTTTTGTATTTTGTCGGCAATGGTTGAGTCAATTGTGTTTTACTTAATGTCTAATATTTTGAGCAAGCCAATTGCATCTGAAACACAGCACCTCATATTTATCTTTAAAATAAAAAAAAAGTTCCGGTCAAGACTACTTTCGTCATATATTTTGAGATGTGTCTGCTCAGTTCCATAACAAAAAGGACAGATATTCACGTTCTAATTGGCTAATTACTTAGTGAACAACATGTTGCAGAAACACGGGATTTCACAGCGGAATGCGCCATGCTGGAGGAGTGATCGCTCTATCAGGAATTATATTGCAGAGTTAATCCAGCTCACAGATCCAGCCCAGACCGTACAAGCCCAGATGAGATATCTGCTCAACATGGAGCAGGTTCAGTACAACAAAGCAATCAGTCTATGATGGAATGTAGCACAGGTCTCTCCAGTCCACTAGCTATCAATCCAACACGTGGAGCAGTACAGTACACACCCATGCATTGATTCAGAAACATTGACAAAACGGTCTGTCCAGCATGGGGTGATATGCAGCTCACACCAGTGTCTTACTCAATAGACGTGGACAAGGCATCTGTATAGTATGGGGATCTGTTCAGTGAATGGATCTGTAAACCTCGAACAGTTACTGTCTAAGCAGCTGTTTTAACCACTCCAGTACATTGCTCAGTAACACTGTGTTAGATCACTGCCCATAGTGAAGAAACATGCAGCCCATGCTGGAAGTGACAGGATGTGCAGCTCCCATCCTTTTACAGCCCATATGTCCATTGTGCCATGACAAGGGGGTGCTGTGTGTGTGAACGCCACTGCCAGGGAGAGATGGCGGGGGAGTCAGTTTAAATATCAACAAACAAAATATTTTTGATTATAAAATGGAAAGGGAAATTGAAAGACAATTTCATGGAAGATCGCAGGTTTCTGAATGCTGAAATGAAGATATTTTGACAGCATCCTGCACCGTGAGCCAGTATTCCCAGGAATGATGGGTGAATGGGTTATGGGAGTGAGTTCGAATGATGGAAAGTTTTGGGTGAGCATTTCTTCTTCAGCTTTGTAACTGGGAGTGGAGTCAGCAGATTCTTCAACTCATTGGGCAGAAACTAACATTCATTTATCTCAGTGCCATTTTCATTGAGTGTGACTGAGGGATCGTCTGCATGAAGCTGGGTCAGTTTCCTGGTTTTACCTTATCGAACCCACCTCATTAACTACCCACCCCACCCCATAGTGTCCCTCTCATTCAATGCCAGCCTAATTCTCTCACCCTTCATGGCTGGAAGTATACACCATCACTTGGATGCCCCGTGGATATTCTGTGATCCCTGGTACTGGTACCATCTTTAAAAGACCAATTGGCACACGGTTGAGCTTTGTCAGTTTGGAGCTGCCCTGCACAGTGGTTTGAGCTCACCACCCAGCTCAATGCGGGATCTGCGGTCTGAAGAAATGTCCAACAATACAGGTCAGGCATCAATAACCTTCTCCATACTGCCAGGATAAGGGTCACCGTCTTCTCTCTGAACCCGCACACTCATTGAAATCTGTTATTGTATCTACCCCGGACAAGGCGCATGCTCAACCACTCTCACTGCTGCACGTAGCACCTTCTCTCCCTCTCTCCACTTTACCCGCACACCATAAACACTGTATTCTGTTATAGCACCTACCCAAACAAGGCTCATGCTCCACCACTCTCACTGCTGCACGCAGCGCCTTTCCTTTTTCTCTCTTTCTTTCTCGTCTTTCCAGTACCCTCACACGGTGAGAGAATATTCTGTAGAATACTGATTATGGGATGTTCCAGAAAATGTTCCAAGTAATTTCTTTTTTCAGGAAATTGTCAGTGCACCAGTATGTAACATTTAAGAGGAAGGAGTAGAGATGTATGTTTTTCAAATTACATCCAATTAAAATCCATCATAAGGCCAATCAACCCTTCCAATGTGCTCTATCAAATAATGAGATTGCGGATTATTTGATGGTTTTCTCAGCTCTATGTTGCAGGAACTTTCAGTTATTCAAACCCCTGGGTTCCTGTCACTGACCAGACGACACTCAGGCACTTCCCCCCGGTTTTCTTCAAGCGCCTGTTCGAGGGCATTTCCCATGGGGACGGACACTCCAAATGATATATTCCATAAATTATATACTTTCATGTAATGATAAGCTCATTTTACACAGACTGACCAAAATCTATATTTCTTTTATGGTTATCAGTAAGCAATAACAATTAGTGTTCTGGTTATTTCACTTGTCTCACTTTATATTATTCAGCCAAAGACGGCTTCCAAGCACTTGTCTCGTTATTAAATACAATTTCTAGCCGAGAACGCTTTTATCCTTATCCGTTTTCTTGACTGTTATATTAATTGTAACTTTTTACCTTGTTAGGAAAGTTTCTATTGTCCTTTGTCTGTGGCTGTTTCTGACTGTAACAGTTACACAGTGGCCCACTCATTTAGCTGGATGGCTGGATCATGATGCAGAGGGAGGACGCCAGCACAGGTTCAATTTCCCACACTGACAGAGGTTACCATGAAGAGACGCTCTCTCAACCTCACCCCATCACCTTAGGTGCGCTGACCCTCAGATGTAACCACCACGAGTGGTCTCTGTCTCATGAAAGAACAGCCCCATGGTCCATTGGAACTCTATTCTATCACTTTTGCATTTATTTTATTTATCTACCTTACCATTTGTTTTGCATTATGTTCCTGGGTGTTTTGGATTTGTGTCATTTTGTACTACTGCCAGCATTTCTCCCACACCGCATATTCCTGCCACATAATCCTTGACTCCATTGTTATCTATGAACCTTCAGTCTGAGCCTCAAAAATATGCAATATCTCTGCCTCCAACACTCTGTGGGAAGAGATTTCCAAAGTAGCACAACACTGAGAAAATAAAAAATAACCTCATCTGGGGTGTGAGGTTGTTATTTTGTCTCCTTACCTGAGAAAGGATACAATTACATTGAAAGCAGTTCAAAGATGTTTCACTTCACGTATTCCTGGGATGAAGGGATAATATTATGGAGGCTTTAACAGATTATTCTTGGAATGAGAGGTGGTCTTATTGAAATATGCAAGACAGAGGAGCATGGATCAGGAAGATAATCATTGGGTGTTTGTCTAGTCCAAAGTTGTCATTGTCATAGAACTTCTATAGTTGGAAGCACGACATTCTGTCCATTTAGTTCACACTGGCCCACCGAACGGCAGCCCACCCAGACCTATCCCCCTACCCTAACCATGTAATCCTGCGTTTTCCATGACGAAACCAGCTAACCTACACATCCCTGAGCACTATGGGCAATTTAGCATGGTCAATTAAGTCTAACCTGCACATCTTTGGACTGTGGGAGGAAACTGGATCACCGGGAGGAAACACACACAGATGCGGGGAGAATTGAAGGTTGCAATTGAACGCAGCTCCTTGGTGATATGAGGCAGCAGTGCTGCTCCGTTATTTCTATTAGTTATATGTGGCTGACTAAAGCAATCTGCCTGACTTGTTCCTATCACTGAACCTGTCCCAGTCTGAGACCTTTATTATCGGCCATATCTCCAACCTGGTTACATTAAAATTTGTTGCAAATAATGGAGGAACGGTACTAGAAAAGGTAACAGTCGCACCCTACAACCACAGTCAGAACCGGAGTGAGGAGAATTCACAAAGTGGGCATTTATTCAAGTGCAAATATTTTTTCCCAGAAGTTTGTGATAGCTGAATCTTTTTATTATATTGAGGCTGGCTTCATCTGATTTTCCATAGACATGTGTATCAGGGATAATGGAGAGAAAAGTGCAGCTGAGAGCACAATGAGTTGAACCATGACCTACTTTACTGGTGGAGTAGTATCAAAGGGTCGAATGGCCCACTAGTGTCCCTCAGCCCTGTGTTCTGATGTTCTATTCAGCCCTTCGGACCTGCTACACAGGAGCAGATCGAGATCAATCCGATGGTTAGGCCTTGTTTCGAAAATGTACTTGTAGAATCCATGCTCGCTCAACTCCACTTTCCTGCTACCCCCTCGTATCTCTCAACTCGCTTGTATGTCCGAAACCAATCCACCCCCTGTGTAAATACTTTCAGTGACCCACCTTCCACAAATCTCTGGGTTCGGGAATTCCAGTAATTCACTACCTTCTGAAAGATGACATTTCTTTACATCTCAGTTTGAAATTCGATGTCCCTTATTCTGTATAAATGGCCCGGAGTGAGACACTCTGCCCAGGTGTGGAACCACATTCTCAACAAATACCTTGTCAAGCCCCCTCTGTACCTTAAAAATGTGTTGTTGGAAAAGCGCAGCAGGTCAGGCAGCATCAAAGGAGAAGGAGAATCGATGTTTCAGGCATAAGCCCTTAACGTCGATTCTCCTTCTACTTTGATGCTGCCTGACCTGCTGCGCTTTTCCAGCAACATATTTTTAAGCTTTGATCCCCAGCATCTGCAGTCCTCATTTTCCCCTCTGTACCTTGTCCATTTCAGTAATGTCACGCTCATTCATTTCAAGCGTCATGATTAATTGCCTCACCATTTTAGATGTACTCAATAATTCAACCCTTTCATCCCAGAAACCCGCTCAATGTACTAATCTAGTTACTTTCATCTTCAGCATGCTGACTTTATGTTTCATGCGCTGGAACACTCCAATCCCTTTGTACTGCTCCTTTGTTGGGACTCCTCTTCATTAAATAACAGCCTGCCTTTTGGTTGTCAGTGTCATCCTCAAACTCGGATGTGTATTGCACTCAGCACCCTCCCTCAGGCTCTCACTATAGATGAAAATAGCTGAAGCCATTGGACTGATATTGGAGCTACTCCAGCACATATGTCTTTATCATAAAGATCAATGAATCCTGACTCTCCAATATGTGATAACCATCCGTCATCCCATGCTAATACATTATCCATCATACTATGAGTTTCTGTTTGGTGGACGAAGATTACTTGTGATACCTTGTGGAAAATCTTGGGAAAGCCTCATGTCTACCAGTTTCCCTTTATCAAGTCCGCTTGTTACATTCTCATGGGATCTCCAGAAAAAAAATTGCATCATTTTACAAGGCAGAACATAGTTTCCCTTTACAAAACTATGTTGACTCTGCCGGAAGCTTTTCTAAATATCCTGCAATTCCTTCCTTAATAACAGACTCTCACAGGTTCCCAGCAATAATGGTTAGGCTCAGTGGTTCCTGATTTCTGTCTCGCTCCATCCTTGAAAACAGGTTCCATATTGGAGCTTCACGTGTTTCACTGGAACACTTTTGTAATCCAGAGAGTGATGGAATATTTCACACAGTGGCACCAGTCACTCTGTAACCACTTGTTTTAAAACCAATTATGAATTACTGCTGACCTGCCTATCCTTAGTCTTATCTGTTGTTAATACCCTTGTACCTTTTGTTAGAGACAGTTCGAGAACCCTCCTATTACCATTTTCTTGATGATTTTGAAATACTTGCAGTGCCTTCCCTGTGAGGATTGATGTCAAATACTGGTTTAAATTATCTGCCTGTTCCCTGTAGCCACTTCCCCAGTCATACCCTCCGAATGTCCCCAATATACTTTCCTGACTTTCTTTCTACCAAAAGTCACACACTCATCTTCAACTTTTTTATATACACACAGAAAAACTTGTGATGGTTGTTTTTATATTTCTTGCTAATTTATTTACATCATATCTTTTTATCATTTTTCCATCTATTTCTTACTTTTTCCATCACTTTCTCGATTCATGCAGTCATATTGCACACAAACATTTCATCTAACCATGCTGACCAGGTTATTCAAACTAAACTAGTCCCATCTGATTGCATTTGGTCCATATGTCTCTAAACGCTTCCCATTCATATGTTTTTTTTCCAAATGTCTTTTAAATGTTGACACTGTACTTGCATCTAACGGCTCATCTGGCAGCTCATTCCATACACACACAAAACCACTGCGTGAAAAAGTTGACAATCCATAAAAAGCTATCACACTGACTACTGTATTTACATTCCAAACAGCAGGACTAATATCTGATAGAGAAGGCAACATGATTACAAAGTAAACAGATCAGATCGAAACTCTGCAGTCCTGCCACATCCAGTCAGAAATGGGGTTGAACCATGGAACAACTTACGAGAGAAAAGGACTCCACAAATATTATTTGAAAACAACGTTCACTGGGATTAGGTAATCGCTGACTAGGTCAGCATTTATTGCCCAGAGGACTGTTAAGAGTCAATGACATTGCTGTGTGTCTGGAGTTACATGTGGGCCAGAGCAGGTATGGATGGCAGCTTCCTTCCGTAAAGGACATCATTGAACCAAATCGATTTCTCCCACAATCAGCAATTGATTCATGATCATCATTAGACTCTTAATTCCAAACATTCATTGGATTGGAGTTCGATAATGTACTGTAACAGGATTTGAACTCATGTCACCAGAACATTCCTAGGGTTGTTATACTAACACATCTGCAGCAACACCACTCGGCTATTGTTTTGCCATTCCGCGAAAAAAATGGAACCATCCTGCACATCAGTGTAAAACACAAGAATGCAGTTATTCACCATCCTCAGCCAGGAGTGTTGCTTGGATGATCCCCACAGAATGGCAGATGCCAGACTTCAAACAATTCGATTCGCTGCACGTAACATGAAGAAACAGCTGGACACAGTAGATACGAAAAAGGGGATGGATCCTGACACCATTCCTGCAATAGAACTAAAGACTTGTGCTGCACAACAAGCCGTGTCTCTGTGGAAGCTGTTTCATTCCAGCTCCAACTCTGACATCTCCCTGGCAATGTGGAAAATTACACAAAAGTGTCCCGTCCCCTCAGAGGAGATTAATTACAATCTGACCAACTACCTCCCCCTCAGTCCCATCACGATAATTAAATTGGTAAGAATTTCTTTGACCGAGCTGTCGACCAGCACAGAAATAATGTGCACAGGCCCCCATGTGGAGACGGTGTTGCTGTGTAAATGTCACTGGATTACTAATCCAAACCAGAATAATTCTCTGGCAGCTGGTCGAAGTTAGAAACAATTAATAAAATATCGAGATCTAAAATCTGGTGACAGTAATATTGACCTTGAAGCACATGTCCATTGTCAACGTAAATTTCCTTCCCCAATGTACATTCAGGAAGTGAATCTCCCGTGCGTTCATGGTCGACCCAAAAAGTGACTCCAGATATACAGACATGTGGTAAACTCTTCAATTGTCTCTGAAGCGGCCATGCAAGCCCGTTATATCAAACTTCTCCGAGGTCTTAAGAGATAAAAATGAGATAACACCCAGCACCAGCCTCTATGTCGGAAAAGGAATTAGGAAGCACAGTCCTGTAGACACTGCAGAGACCTACTTCCTTACATCTGAGAGCTTATGACAACAATAACAGAGCATTCCCACAGACAGCACAGAAACATCGCGAAATGAGTAGGCCTTTCAACACAATAAGCCTTCCCCACTCTAGGTTTTGGCCAAACAACTCTTCAATTAACCTTTCCCTAACACTCTATACTGTATATCCTTTGAAGTGATCATATATCAGAAAGATATGAAGTAGGAACTTTGGTCCGTCAATTTTGCTCCTCCATTCAATATAACAATGGCTGATCCTGAATCTCCACACCAACCTCCTGCTGCAACTTCACCCCTTTAGTGACCAAATATCCTTAGTTATATTCAGTGCCTTAGTTTCTGCAGTCTTATGTGAGACAGAATTCCCCAGGTTTATCAGTCTGCGACTGCAGACATTTATTGTCATCTCAATGCAAAGTGGCTTGCCTGTACCTAATACTGTGACCCTTGTTTTAGACGTCCCAGCCAGTGGAATTATCATCCCCGCTGACAATCTGTTTCACCCTGTCAGAGTTTTATATATTTCACTGAGGTCGCCACGATTTTTCTAAACTATATGGGATACAGACTCAGTTGCCTCAAACTCTGCTCCCACAACAAGCCTGTCATCCCAGAGATCAGTCTAGTCATCCTTCACTGCTCCCCCTCAATGTCAGGTTTGCCCTTTATGAGATAAGGAGATGAATACTGCACACATATTGCACAATGTTCGAGATGGCTGCTCACAAAGGCCCTGTGTAGCTGCCGTAAGACACACCTGGCCTCAAATCCCCCGGAAATGAAGGTTAACACACCAATTATTTTTCTACCTGCTTTCTGTTGCAGCAGTATTGCTTTCTGTGAGTGGAGTTCAAGGAGATTGAGATCCTTTTCAATGGCAGAGCTCCCCACTTGGTGGGTCTATGTATACTGGTCAGTGTGCCAATATCAATCCCAGTATTGACTTCTGGCTTCAGAACTCACTGCCCTGCATGGACCTTGGAGTTTGGTGAAGAAGTCAACAAAAGTATACACATAATATCTTCATGCAGCAACTTCTTTACTTTAATTCCTTTTGAAATGCTAGTCTGTTAGTCTATTTTTCCAACCAAATTGCTCAATTTTACGTCTATCCACATTGTTCTTTTCTGCCACGTATTTTACCATTTCGTCCACTTGTCGCAATCACTTGAAACTTTTTTATATCCTCCTCACCCGCTCACAATCTCATTTTGGTACCGTCAGCAGATTTGGAAAGATTACATTTAATACCCATGAACATATGTTTGATCTGTTTTCTGAATAGATGGGGCCTAAACCTCAATTCCTGGATTATCCCGCTAGTCATTGCTTTCTACTGCAAAATACATGGAATGGTTTATGCTGATTCACTTTTTCCTGTCGGCTCTCCTATTTTCAACCCATGCCAGTATATTAGATCTCGCTGTTACACACTGTTATGGACCAGGACCACCTCAAATCATTTCAAGGAAGTAGCACAGACCCAACTTTTGCTCGCTGACTTAAGCAAGTGTAAAGCAAATATCCCAGGAGTGATGCAGCTGGTCAAATCACTTAGTTTTAAACAAAACATAATGTCTTTGCAAGATTACTGAGTGAGACGCAAACAGAAGAAGATACAATACAGAATAACCTAACCTATCCGAAAACCCAACAGGTGATCCCAACTTAATGATTGTGTTCCAAGTACTTGATATAATCCCCATAAACACCCCATGGCAAAACTGAAAGGAAAAACAAAATCAAACACAGTTTCTTACAGGAGAGATGTCAGAGAGAGAGGGAGGAACAACATGGACCTGCTTTTCTGGGTCCAGTAGCTTCACAACTGGCTGCCTGCTTTAAGTAAACAGCCAGACTGCGGAAAATCAGACCAAACAAACCAAAGCAGAGGAGATAAACTGGGATGACTGGCCACTCCCCTTTCAAAAGAACTGAAGAGCTAGGAGCAGGAGTAGGCCGTCTGGTCCTCTGCCATTCAATAAGATCATGACTGATCTACTCGTGGACTCTGATCTACTTTCCCACGCTCTCACTGTATCCCTTATTCACTTTATTGTTCAAAAGGTATCTACCTTAGTTTTAAAACTTTTACTGTAGTAGTACCAACTGCTTAACTGGGCAGGGAATTCTAGAGATTACAAACCTCTGGGTGAAGCGCTTCCTTCTCAATTCAATCCTAAATCTACTCCCTCTAATATTGAGGCCATTCCCTCTTCTTAGCTTCACCTGCCAGTGGAAACATCCTCTCTACTTCTGTCTTATATACTCACTGCATAATTTTATATGTTTCTATGAGGTAATCCCTTCATTCTTCTAAATTCCAATCAATATAGTTCTAGTCTGCTCTATAACACCTCATAAGCCAACCCCCTTACCTCTGGAATCACCCAAATAAACTACCTCTGCACCCCGCCCAGTGCCAGTATATTCTTCCTGAAGTAACGAGACCAAAACTGCATACAGTACTCCAGGTGTGGCCTCACCAGCACCCTGGACAGCTGCAACATAACCTCCCTGCTTATAACCTCAATCCGTTTAGCAATGAAGGGCAACATTCCATTTGCTTTCCTCAGTAATTGCTGTAGCTGCAGACCAACCTTCTGTGATTCATGCACATGGACACGCAGGTCCCTCTGTTCACCAGCATGCTGCAACGTTTTACCATTCAAGTAATAATCCTTTTTACTGGCACTCCCAAAAAAATGGATGATATCACATTTATCAAGTGTATTCCATCTGCCAGATCTTTACCCACTCACTTAAAATATCTATGTTCATCCACGAGGTCTTACAGTCCTCTGCATGCTTTGCTATGAAACGCATCTTCGTGTCATCTGAAAACCTTGACACACTACACGTTCTCCCCAACTCCAAATCACCTATATAAATTGTGAATAATTGTGACCCCAACACCGATTACAGAGGCACACCACTCGGTATTGATTGCCAGCCAGAATGTCACTCCCTTACACTCACAATTTGCTTCCTGTTAGTCCAGCAATCCTCTATGCTGATAATTTACCCGTAACGTCATGCACCTTTTTCTTATGCAGCAGCTTCTTGTGTGGCGTCTTGTTGAAGACCTTTTGGAAATCTAGGTACACCATAGCCATGGGGCCTCGTTGTTCACCTTGCTCGTATTGTCTCCATAGATTTCCAAAAGACTTGCTAAACATGACCTATTCTGCATGAACCCATGCTGCGTCTGCGCAATGGGACGATTTCTTTCGAAATGCTTTGCTCTTTCTTCCTTGAGAATACACTCAAGCAGTTTCCCCACTACATAGGAAGAGCTAACTGGTCTTATAATTCGCCATATTTTGTTTACCTCCTTTTTTAAAAAGTGGCGTCACATTTGCTGTTTTCCAATCTGCTGGGAATACCCTGGAGTTCAGCAAATTTTAACAAATTGACACAATTGCATTTACTATTTCTCACGATATCGCTTCTAGAACTCTGGAATGCATTCCATCACGGCCAGGAGATTTGCCTACCCTCAGCTCCGTTAGCTTGTGCAACACTATCTCTTCCATAATAATGATTGTTTCCAAGGTCCTCACCTACCTCCGTCTCTTTGGCACTTACCAGCATGCTATTGGTGTCCTCCCCTATGATGACAGATACAAAACACCTGTTCAATGTCTCGGCCATTTCGTCATATCCTATGACTAAATGACCATTCCCATCCTCTGTAGGACCAACATTTACATGAGTATTTTTTTAAAAAAATTATATATTTATGTTATATACCATCATCTATCTATCTTTATATTCTGTACTTGTTTCTTTTTTTTTTCTCGTGTTCTATCATACTTTTCTTTATAGTTCATTTTGTGACTTTCTGTTGACCATTAATGTTTTGCCCAATCTTTTAGGTTTCTGCTGTCGCATTCCTTCTCTTTCAATTTGATAGCATCCCTTTTTTCCTTAGGCACAATTGACAAATTACCCATTTTCTTGGAGTCTTTCCTTTTCACTGGAATATACTTTTGCCACGGAAATTAAAAATCTCCTTTGAAAATTCTCCACTGCTTGCCAACTCTCCCATCATGAAGTATTTGTTTTGAGGCGACTTTAGCCAACTCCTCCCTCATTCTATTGTTGTCTCCCTTGCTGAAGCACAGCAACCTGTTATTGGATTTTATCTTCACACTCTCTATCTGCATTCTAAATTCAACCATACTGTGATCACTCCTTCACTATGATGTGAATAATCATTCCTGTCTTATTGTACATGACCAGACCTACGATACCTTGCTCCTCATTATGCGTGCTTTAATTTTAGACTTGAAAGCATTCCCAAGTAGTCAAACCCAGACTTTGTGGATCTGCTGCTTTTAAGATAGCCATGTAAAATAAAACACGAGCAGAATAAACTTGTTAAAGGAGTAGCATTGTCACAAAACTAGAGTTGGGACTTCATCAAAAGTGTTTCTGATAATCCAAATTCAGTGCATTCATTGCTGCGCCATAATTTATTTCCCATCAATTTCTCAAATATGATTGGCCTTTAATAAATCGGCAATGACTTTATCTATGTTCATTGCTTTTACATTAATATAATTTTCTAAGTTCCCTGAAAATGCGTCCTTTCTAATAGAATCTTGTATGGTCCTGATTGCTTTTTTGGTCCTAAGCAGACTGTGATTCCCTATCTCCATCAGAAATACTGGGGTTACACTTGCTGCTGTCAAATCTGTGAATTGAATTCCAGAATTTTCAAGCATTTGGAAGAGGATAAACAGAGTATTCATTGTTACCTTGGCCACCTCCCTTAGTAATCAACAAGAAGATTAACAGGTCATGGGTATTTATCATATTTCAGTCAAAATAATTTCTCCAAAACTGTTGATGTACAGATTTGATTCTATTTACTTTTTCTCAGTAGACTGAGAAGTGCTTGGAGTTTACTTTTTGAAATGCTTTCTTTTGTGAAGGCAGAACAGAAGTGGTTGCTTCATAGTCCTGCCATTTTCTTATCCTCTGGTTTCAGCCTGTAAGGAAGATAGAATGATTTTCTCTAACATCTCACCTTGGTATACTGTATGTTGAGAAGTGTTTACATTTCACTCTTCTTAATGTACGCTTCATACACCCATCATTTCCTCTCTTAGGCAGCTCAGTGATTGATCTTCCACAGCCATACAATCACAGAAGCGATCTCTGTACACTAAGAAATACAGTACAATCTACATTCGTCCCACTTTCATACATCAGGCCCATAGACGTGAGTGTTTTGACACTTCAAGTGCTTGTCCACCTACCTTTTAATGGCTGTCCGATGACCCACAACAACTGCCCTCTCAGAAAATGCATTCCAGACGAGGCCAACATCCTCTGGGTGAAATCCTGAAATCCTCTCTAAACCTCAACCCCTTCACTTTAAAAGTGTGCTCATTTGTTCTTGACCCTCTGACTTAAAGGAACCGCTGCTGTCTATCCACCCTGTCCATGCCCTTCGTAATCTTGCTCTCCTAACTCACGTTCCCCTCAGTCTTCATTGCTCCAAAGTCGCCAACCCGAGTAACCAACCTCCCTCCACAGCTGATATGCTCCATTCCAGGGAACATCCTGTTGAATCTCCTCTGCGCCACCTTCAGTGCACTCACATCTTTCCTGTAATGTGGATCCCTGAACTGCACACAGTATTCCATTTTGGCCTTTACCAAAGTGCTATATAGCTCTTGTAATCTATGCCTCTATTAGTAAAGGCTACGTCTGCTGTCTCCAATTACTTCTTAACTAATCTATTACCCAGTCCCGTCACATTCAGGGATGTGTGTAGAAGCACCCTCTGAACTTGCGAGTCTGCTGCTATTTATTGATTCCTCCCCTGTCTGGTTCCTTCCTTCAAAGTGCATCACATCATATTTATCAGCGTTACATTCCATCTGCCATTGATCTGCCCATCTGACCATTCCATCTGTATCTTCCTGTAAGGCAAGACCGTCTTCCTCACTGCCAACCACCCGAGTAATCTCTTTGTCAGACACAAACCTAATTATTACATTCACCCCATGCCCCTTCAGTTCACATCTATATCATTTATGAATACCACAAATAATGAGGGACACAGCACTGACACACAAACAGTCTTCGAAAACCACCTATTTTCTGCAATAGTTTCTCGAACACTGATCTGATACTCACTGTAGTTCCTTGGTTAATCTCGACAGCCCTTCCCATAAAGGGTGTTCTCCAGTCCTCAGCACGTTACCTGTGACCAGATTGTATTTAAACATTTTCATCAGCGCCTTTCATCCCTTGTCTACAACAGCAGCCTGAGATGTAACTGAGCTGGAACTAGGGACATGTCCAATTTTATACCAGCCAAAACTATCAATCCCTGTCCATATATTACATAAATCTGCTCAAGAGCTTCTCAGCCCATCTTCTCGAATTCTGTCTCTGCATCCTCCTTCTCCCGAGTAAAACAGACGTGAAGCTCTCATATATCAATCTATCAATGTTCACCAGATTCACAATCAGATTCCCGCCTTGATCTCAGGCCAAGTTTCGTCGGCAGAAAACCTTGCTATCTGAGGGATTAATCTGCAGAATGCCCATTCAGTATATGGGGTCACTATCCTTTATTTAGATTAAGACATAACATTGTATACAATGCTCCAGGTACAGTCTAGGATAAATTGAGGACTGCAGATGCTGGAGATCAGAGCTGAAAAATGTGTTGCTGGTAAAGCACAGCAGGTCAGGCAGCATCCAAGGAGCAGGAGAATCGATGTTTTGGGCATAAGCATTCCTGAAGAAGGGCTTTTGCCCGAAACGTCGATTCTCCTGCTCCTTGGATTCTGCCTGACCTGCTGCACTTTTCCAGCAACAAATCTTTCAGCTCCAGGAACAGTCTCACCAGAACTCTGTGTAACTAGTGCAGAATGTTTTTACTGCTCATCTGAACAAATTACTGCAGAAGCTGGAATCTGAACTGAAACTAACACATGCTAGACGACTCAGTGAGTCAGGCAACATCCGCAAAAGGGAGGAAGTTAACGCTTTGAGTCTGGTTGACCCTTCATCGTCTGTATTCGTATTGCCATTAAATGAAGGCAAACGTAACTTTTACCTTCCCTGTTTGGATATGTTCCTCCCAATATCCTTTGCTTTAATGTTTTCGGTTAAGTTACTATGTGTGCTGATTAAAATTCCTCCTGAATATCTGACTATTTGGCATCCATTGGTTCTCTATGGATAGGTCTCCAAGATATATCTTCAAACAAAACTTTTGTAAATTATAACTTTCCTTTCATAAATATAAAATAATTCTCTTGAAGTTTGCTTTTCCTTTCTCAGTCTCCAATATCACATTCGTTATATAGATTGCAAAAGATTATTTCCTGCAGATGACAAGTAAACTGGTCTGTAGTTTTCCACTCTCCTTCTTCTTCCCTTCTTAAATCGTTGGAATGCATTTATATCCTTTCAAATTGAATACGGATAAAGACAGTCATCCACAATACAATCCATCTGTGTATTGCTGCTTTCACTGACATTGCAGTATGAAGTACATCCGATCTGTCAGATTTATCAATCCTCAATCCAGGTATGTTGTCATATACTACCACGTCACTAGTATGAATGATTTTAGTGTTTAGTTACAAACGTTCTATGGTACTTCTCGGATATTGTCTGGATCTTCGTCCGTGAAGGCAGACATAATGTAACAGTTTCATCTCCCTGTCAATTTTCTGTTCTCTGTCCACACATTCACTGTGCCACATTTGGCCTTGTTTTCATTTTCCTTTCAAATATGGAAATACACTTTTCGCCAGTATTTAACAAGAACAAAAAAAATTCCAGCAAAGGAACATATCCTTCGGGCCTTCCAAGCCTGCACTGATCCATACCCTCTATCTAAACTGGTCACCTATTTTCGAAGGATCTGTATCCCTCTGCTCCCTACCCATTAATGTATCTTTCTATATACATATTAAATGTCGCTATCGTGACCACGTCTAACACCTGCGCTGGCATTGCGTTTCAGGCATCTGCCAGTCAGTGTGAAAAGAACTTTCTGAACATATCTCCCATAAACCTTTTCCCTCTCATCTTGGATTCCTGACCACTAGACATTGAGTACCGCTCTCTGGGAATAAGCATCTTGCTATCCACCATGTCTATGATTTTGTAGAACTCAATCAGGTCCCCCGAACTTCCGTCAGTGTAATGAAAATAATCCTAATCTAGCAAACCTCTCTTCATAGCCAGTTCCCTCCAATTACAGGAAATATCCTGGTGAAACTCCTCTGCACCCTCTCCAAAGAATCCACATCACTTTGGTAAGGTGGCGATCGGAACTGTACAAACTATTTGAAATGTTGTTGAACCAAAGCCATAGACAACTGTAACATGATCTGTCATCTCTTGTACAAAATATACTCCAACAGAATCCCTCCTGTGGATGACAAGTTAACTGGTCTGTACTTCTCCACTTTCTCTTTTCTGGCCTTCTTAAAATGGTGGAATGCAGGAAGCAAAGTATGTTGTATGCCTTCTTGACCGGTCTATCGACCTGCCCCTCTAAGGAACAATGGATCTGAACATCCACATCTCTCTGTACACCAATTTTGCCCAGGGCTTTTTTTTTCCATTTACCATATAGTTCATTCTTGAATTGCATCTTCCAAAACACATCATCTCACATTTGTCCAGATTGAACTGTATTTGCCATTTCTCTGCACAACTCTCCAATCGATCTATTTTCTGCTGCATTCTCTGACAGTCCCCTTTACTTTCTGCTACTCCAACAATCATAGTGCCATCTCCAAACTTATTAATCAGACCACCTTTACCTTCCTTTAGTTCATTTATGAGTATCATAAACAATATCGGTCCCAGCACTAAACCCTGTGAAACACCACCCAGAACAGTCCTTCATTTTGAGAAACTCCCTTCCACTGCTACTCTCTGTTTGCTGCTGCCCAGCCTGTTCTCCATCCATTTAGTTCGTAGCCCCTGGACCCCTTGCAATTACACCTTCTCCGTCAGCTTACCTCATCAAAAACCTTACCGAGGTCCATTATATAACATCTACAGCTTTTTCCTGACTATCAATTTTCACTTCCGCAAATCAATCTATTATGTTTGCGAAGATGTGACCTCGCCGGAACAAAGCCAGGGAAGGTCTTGTTTGGAGTCCGTCTGTGTTGTACTCTGGAATCAGACGGGTTTTAGTTCCAAGCAGAAATTCATAAAATGCCATATTGACTGACTGTCTACAAAGTGCATGTTTTTTTAAAAAAAAACAAAATTGAATGCATTTGCAAATACAAATCTGTAAATTCAAATTCACCCCACAGATTTATGCGTGTATGCACGTGAGAAATGTGGAGTGTGTGTGCGCGGGGGTTGGGGAAGAGTGAGAGAGAGAGCGCTAGTATGTGTGTTTGCATGTGAGAGAAAGAGCGTGTGCGTGTGTGTGTGCACATGTGCATGCAAGGGTGGCAGGTGTGCGTGTCCTCATTAAGACACAGAAAGATTTGGCAGATCCCTTTCCCCACAGACTAACGCTCTGGTTTCAGAGCTTCCACACTCTGCAGCGTCTGCTCCATTTGTTGTTCATGTTACAGACCCAGAGACTGTAACGACAGTCCACATGCTCCATCCAGAGTTGGGTCTCAATATCCTCAGGTCTCCCTAAATTTCTGGGGCAACTCACAGCACACCCTCCAGCAAACCATCCCCAACACCTCCACTAAAGTTTGAATAACAGCATTCAGTAAGAAGATTTTCATAGAGTGATAGAGTCACACAGATGTACAGCATGGAAACAGACGTTTTAGTCCAACCCGTCTTGCCGACCTGATATCCCAAGTCAATCTAGTCCGACCTGCTAGCACCAAGCCCATATCCCTCCTGACCCTTCCTATTCACATACCTATTCAAATGCCTCTTAACTGTTGCAATTGTACCAGCCTCCGACACTTCCTCCAGCAGATCATTCCATACACGTACTACACTGTGTGAAAAAGTTGCCACTTAGATCTCCTTCCCTTTCACGCTAAACCTATGCCCTCTATTTCTGGACTCCCCGATCCCAGGGAAAATACTTCGTCTATTTACTCTATCCATGCCGTTCATATTTTGCAAATCTCTATAAGGTCACCTCTCAGCCTCCGACGCAAGTTCGATGCCTGCCCCTTTACAATAATACTCGAGGGCTTCCTCGTGCTACTAACCACACGATCAACTGAGAGGGCGTTCAGTGGACAGGCACAGACTAAGTTTCAAAGACGTGAGTCAAAACTGCTGAATCCCTCCTGTCCAACATGGATCATTAAACAGTCAGCTTTTTTTTTCCTTTTTTCCATGTGTGTGAGAGTAGTGCAAGAGCACTGCAGGAATGCATATATAACATGGAACATGAAACACACACCATTTTATTGTTTCTGAGTTTCACAATGTCAGCCCTCGATACATTAGGGAGCCAAAACCCAAAGCGAGGGAAAGATACTGAAGGACAGAAAAATTCACACTAAAGATAGAAAAAGATAATTAAGATAGATATAGGCCATATTGGTGAAATATGGGGGAAAAGACAGGGCAGTGTGACTAACTGGGGAGCTCTGCAGTCTATGCCAATGTATTGCTTAGAAAATGAACTATCTGACCAGCATGGAGAGCTGTGCAGGCCGTGCCAGTGTATTCGTCAGTAAGCTGGACTATCCGCCCAACATGTGTAGACTATGCCAGTGTTTTTTAGCTCAGTATTGGCCAGGGATGGGATGTAGTCAGAGAGACTAAATGCAATCTGTAACCAGAGCAGAACAGAACATAGTGACCTCAATGCTTTTAATATTTAAGCAGCAAGGGCAGTGATAAGATGAATCTTATGTTGCACAGTTGAAATGAGACAGGTCAACATAGAGACCCATGAGTAACACTGCCAGAAGCAAGGAGGGAGAGAGTGAATTAACAAGTCCATTGCTACAGTTAGTAGTGGTTTGTAAAGTGAACATCTCCATTTAGAGTCTCAGCAGGAACAATAACAGCGACAATGATAGTAGAGTCAATGTAAGGACAGTATGACAGTCAATCATGATTTATAAAATTAATGACTGAACATTGAGACTTACCAGGGACACCAACGAAAGCCAGGATTGGATAATAAAAATATTGAATAATGTAAAGTGCATATTCTACCCGCCACCATAATGGGTTTCGATCATAATATGTAGAAAGAAGCCAAACATCCCAATATAAACTCCTGTCCATTCTTGAGACATTCCAGCCTAATGTTCTCAGATTGTGAATCATTGTTGGAACATTCCAGTCTAATGTTCTCAGATTCTGATCCATTGTTGGAACATTGCAGTCTAATGTTCTCAGATTTTGATTCATTGTTGGAACATTCCAGACAGTTGTGCTCAGATGCTGATCGCTCCCCACCGCATCTCTTGAGCTGCCGATCTCTTTTAATGCAGTCGGTGGTGCTCCCACTGATACAGCACATTCAACGGAACCCATTTATCATTAAAAGATGGAACCCCTCCACTGGGATAATTAGAATCCATGGAGACTGGGATTAATCACAGTCACTAAACAAACAGGCTCAGTTAACCCCTTCCTTTCATAACTTTTCCTATCGCAATAAAAGGGGACATTTATTCAGTCTGGGCGAAATAGATGGGCGTTCCTTAGGGACGGACCATAAATCTTTCAGTCTTCTTATTGTTTCTTCCGTGTATGTGGGAGTAATGCAAGAACACTGCAGGACTTTTTATATTACATACTGTTTATAAAGGGCGATAGAGATAAATAAACAGACCAGCTGCATAAGGTGACCAGTGGGGACACTTCCATAAACAATAAACCAGTGTCCACTATTTATTGGCCATTGGCGTTGTGCAGTGCTGCTCCTTGTGACATCATTCAGAGCATTGAGACTGCTGCTCAGGAACAGGAGAAGGCAATTCTGTCCCCATATGTCTGTTACAGAGGGACAGGAGGAGACCATTCAGCCTCTCAACCCTGTTACAGATGGTCAGTGAGAGGCCATAAAGCCTCTCGGGTCTGTTGCAGAGGGATAGGAGGAGACCATTCAGCCTCTCGGATCTATTGCAAATGAACAGGAGGAGGCCATTCAGCCTATTGAGCCTGTTACAGAGGGACAGGAGGAGGCCATTCAGCCCATTGAGCCTGTTACAGAGAGACAGAAGGAGGCCATTAAGCCTCTCCGGTCTGTTGCAGAGGGACAGGAGGAGGCCATTCAACCTTTTGAGTCTGTTCCAGAGGGACAGGAGGAGGTCATTCTGCTTCTTGAGCCTGCTATTCAGTAACTACCAGTTTTAAAATACTTACCGAGAAGAACAGTCCTGACATAAATGGTAAAGTTCTAAATTTAATCAGGCCAACTTAGAACGTTTTGTATTGGCAATTTCAAAAGCTGCTTGGGAGAAGCTTGTGACAGGAAAGTGGGAGGCCACCACAAATGAGTTACAGGGTTCTAGATAGAGTATGTTCCGCTTCTTGAGCAATGCAAGAATGGTCGGGAATTCTGGATGGCGAGCGGAATTGAGGTTCTGTTCAAGAAAAAGACGGAAGCATATGATAGGTACAGACAGTAGGGATCGAGTGAATCCATCGAGAAGTACCAGGGCTTTAGGCTAATACTCAAGAGGGCAATGAGGAGAGTAAACAGGGGGCATAAGATATCTTTCAAAAATAAGGTAAGGGACAATCCAAAGAGATTCTACCAATACATTGAGGTCAAAAGAGTAACTAGGGAGAGGACAGGGCCCTTTGAAGATCAGAAAAGTGACTTATGTGTGGAACTACAGGAGATTGGCGAGATTCTATATAAATATTTTGCATCAGTATTTACTGTGGAGGAGGATATGGAAGGTAGAGAAATTGGGGAAATGAATGGTGATATCTTCAAAAGCGTCCATATTACAGAAGATGAGGAGTTGGCCATCTTAAAATGCATTAAGGTATGTAACTCCCTCTGACCTTTTATGTGACTCTTGGATTGGCACCTGGAAGTTCGTACAATGAAAGGCACATATGTTAATTTGACCTTAAAGTAGGAGAAACTGCCAGCACAACATCAACAGCTCAAAGGCCTGTCCTGTGCTGCACTGTTCTGTGTTCTATGACCAGATCAGGTGTACCCCAGAATCCTATGGGAAGCTAGGGAAGCCATTATTTGATATCTAGCTGAGATATTTTTATCATGGACAGCCACAGGTAAGGTTGTGCCATTGTTTAAGAACACTTGGTCAGGAAACGTGAGGAAACTATAGACCGTTGGGCCTGATGTCATTAGTGGGTAAGTTGTTGGAGGGGATTCTGAGGGAGAGGATTTACATGTGTTTGGAAAGGTAAATTCTGATTAGCGATAGTCAACATGACTTTGCATGTGGGGATATCTTGTCTCACTAATTTGGTTTAGTTTATTGAAGAAGTGAAGAATAAGATTGATGACGGCACTAAAATAGAACTGTGGAATAGAATATGGACTTTAATAAGGCATTCAAAAAGGTTCCACGTGGTAAACTGTTAAGCATGGTTAGATCGCATGGAATACAGGGTGAGTTATAGTTAATTCACTCAAAGGTAAAAGATGAAGGTAATGCTGGTGTGGCATATTTTATTTGAACTGGAGGCCTGTGACCAGCAGTGTACCACAAGGATCGAATGGATTTTGTCATTTATGTAAATGATTTGGATGTGAATATTAGTAAGAATGGTTGGTGAGTTTACAGGTAACACCAAAATTGGTGAGGTAGTGGACAGTAACGATGATTAACTCAGAGTAAAACGGGACCCTGATAAGATGTGCCAAAGTGCCGAGGAGTGGCTGATGGAGTTCATGTCAGACAAACGGATGGTGTAACATTGTTGTGAGCCAAATTGGGCCGGTAATTGTTGGCAGGATCCTGGGAAGTGTTTCCAAACACAGACAGCTAAATAGAAACTATAGAAACCCTGCAGTGTGGAAACAGGCCATTTGGCCCATCGAGTCCACACTGACCTTCCAGATAACATGCTGTCCAACACACCCATACATTTCCCTTAGAAAACCCACCTAACCTGCATTGTCTTGGATACTTTGGGGCAGTTTAGTGAGGCCACTGAACCTATCCTGTGCATTTTTAGGCTGTGGGAGGAAAACGAAGCACCCGAAGGAAACCCACACAAACACGGAGAGAAAAAACAAACATCACACAAAGGGTGCAATCGAATCCAGGTCATTGGTGTTCTCAGGCACTATTGCGAGCCACTTTGCCACCGAATGACCATCGGAGTGAGTGACTTTTTTCTCCAACTTTCTCTGGATCTTACACATCTGTCCGGATGATGTCGAAATCTAGCGTGGTGTCTCTGTCAAGCCCTCCTTAACCTTCACCCCAGGATTCACATTCTAATGGACAGGGCCTTAAGCTGTGACTGACACATTGCCTGCACAGCTGCCCTCACCCCTTCTCCTCCTATCCAGATCAAGTGTTCCATTAATACTGCAGCATGCAAGTGAATTGCTGATCTAAAATAAAACAAACAGCTGTATACTCTGGAGATCGGTAACCAATACTGTTCTGATGTATACTCCCCAGATTTGAAACATTGACTCTGCTCTCTTCTGACATAGGATTGCGAGAAAGATGACAACTGCAAATGCAGTGAATTCTAAAGTGAATTCCTGATGAAGGATTTCTGACTGAAACACAGTCTTTCGTGCTCCTCGGATACTGCCTGACCTGCTGAGCTCTTCGGGGGCCACACTTTTCGATTTTCTCCCTTCAGATGCAACCAGACCTGTTGAGATTTTCCTGCAAATTCTTGTGTATCTAATTTCCTGTTTATAACATAAACAAAGATTTCCCTGCAGTATTGACTTCTATGCACATCTCCAACCAATGTTTGCTTCTTCTTCTTTGTTCTACGTTGCAGTCAAACTGCTTCTGTATAAACTGCCTTGATGCCTTTCTCGATGTTACCAAACCTCGCTGCATTTTGTTCGAAAAACGCACGGATGAGAAAGGCTGAGATGGATATGGGCCAAATACAGGCATATGGAGTCAATGTGAACTGACATTTTGGTTGGAATGGACCAGTTCTGGCTGAAGGGCCTTTCTCCATGCAGTAGGATTGTACGACTGTAAATGAAAGTAGTTTGGCATATAGACAGTGGGGTGGGGTGGCGGTGGTTGAGAAAAAATGTCATGGAAAGATATGTTCACAGGTTTCAGAATTCGGAATGTAGACATGTCGATAGCATCTGACAACATAAGCCAACATTACCAGAAATGATGGGTGAATGGAATATTGGTGTGAGTTCAGATGATAGAGAGTTTTGGATGAGGATTTGTTCTGCAGCTTTGTACCTGGGAGTGGGGTCAGCAGAGTCTTTGACTCTGGGCTGAATTCAACACTAATTTCTCTCGGTGTCATTTTCATTGAGTCACAGGCCGATTGTCTGCCTGAGACTGAGCTAGTTTCCTGGTGCTATCTTATCGAACTCATCTCATTCACTACCCGCCCCACCGCATGGTGTCCCTGTCATTCAATGCCAGCCTGATTCTCCCACTCAGCATGGTTGGAGGTATTCACCATCGCCGGAAATCCCTGGATATTCTGTGATCCCTGGCACTGATGCCAAAATAATGCTTGTGGGCAAATAATTGAACTTTCTCAGTTCGGAGATGCCCTGCCCAGTTGAGGCCGAGCATGGCAGACAAGACAAGAGTTGCAAGAGCAGGCCATTCGGCCCTTAGAGCTTGCACCAACATTCATTATGATTATGGCTGATCATCCACAATCAGTATCCTGTTCCTGCCTAATCCCCGTAACCCTTGATTCCACCATCTTTAAGAACTCCATCCATCCATAAGTGGCAATTAAACCACGGGTTTGCCGACAGGGGCATTGATGTCCTGGTGGATGAGGTAGTAGAGAGGGCGACCGTTCTCTTCTCAAAGGAAGCCACACCAGCAGACTCACTAAGCACGGTCTGAGCTCAACCACCCAGCTCAGTGCAGTATCTGTGGTCTGAGGAAATGTCCAGCAGTACAGTACAAGCATCAATAACCTTCCCCAGTCTGTCAGGATAAGGGTCATTGTATTCTCTCTGCTCCCTCACATTCACTGTATATCTGTTATAGCACCTACCTCAGAACAAGGCTCATGCTCCAACATTCTCACTGCTGTTGGCAGCACCTCTCCCTCCTGTCTCTAGCCTTTGTGATACCCACACTCATTTATAAAATGCTCTGGAGAGTGCTGATTATGGAATGTTCCAGATAACTTTCCAAACTATTCCTGGTTTCAGGAGAATGACAGTCCCCCAGTGTGGAAAACATGAGGGGATGGAACAGTGTGTCTTTTAAAAATTAAAATTACATGCACACGAAATTGAAATCCATCATGAGGCCATTCCGTCCGTCAAATGTGCTCTAACATTTAATAAGATCGGGAGTGATCTAACTGTCTCCTGAGCTCCATGTTATAGGAATTTTCAGTCATTCAGCCCCCGGCGTCTTGTCACTGACCAGACGATACTCAGACATTCTTATCCTGGGTTTCTTCAAGCATGTGTTCCTGAGGTATTTCGCATGGGGAGGGACTCTCCTACCAATATGTCCCATCAGCTTTCTACTTTCATGCAATGGTAAGCATCCTTCAAACAGGCCAATCAGAAATATACTGTTATTTAATAGTTGTCGATATCTAAACAATTATTATTATGGTTATTTTGCTTGTGTCACCTTATTGCATTCAGCTAAAGGTAGCATCTAAAAATTTGTTTCCACAATTTGCAGTAGAGAACATCTTTATCCTCAGCTGGTACCTTGACCGTTAACTGAATTTTATCTTGTTGCTTGTTATGAAAGCTTCTCTTGCTCTTTGTCTGTGAGTGTTTCTGTCAGAAACAGTTACACAGGCCCCCACTCAGTTGGCTGGACAGCTGGTTTGTGATGCAGAGGGAGGCCAATAGCGCAGGTTCAATTCCCCACACTGACAGAGGTCACCATGGAGGAGACTTTCTCTCAACCTCCAGGGCTCAACTCCACTCTCCTGCTCACCCCTCATATCCCTCAACTCGCTGATATGTCAAAAACCAATCCAGCCCATCTGGAAAAACATTTAGTGATCCAGCCTTCATAACTCTCTGGGTTAGTTAAATTCAAACTTCACAAACCGATATTCCTTATTCTGTCTCTGAGTTCGAGACTCTGCCCAGGTGTGGAAACACATTCTCAGCATCTACCTTGTGAATCCACCTCTGTATCCTTTACGTTTCAGTAATATCACGCTCATTCATTTCAAGCACAATGAATAATCACGTCACCATTTTAGATGTATTCAATAATTCAACCCTTTCATCCCAGGAACCTGCGTACTGTATCAATCTAGTTACTTGCTGCATCACTACGCTGACTTTATGTTTCATACGCAGGAACACTCCAATCCCTTTTTACTGCTCCTTTGTTGGGAGTCTTCTTCATTAAATAACAGTTTTTCTTTTGCTTCGCAGTGTCATCCTCAAACTCGGATGTATATTGCACTCAGCTCCTGCCATCAGGCTGTCAGAATAGACTGTAAATAACTGATGCCATCGGACTGTTATTTGTGATACTCCAGTAGATATATCTTTATCATAACGATCCATTCATCCTGACTCTCCGATTTCTGTGTTAACCACCCATCATCCAATGCTAATACATTGTCCGTAACAGTGTGAGCTTCTGTCTTGTGTAAGAACCTTTATTTTGTGATACCTTGTGGAAGATCTCTGGAAAGCCACATGCCTACCATTTCCCCTTTATCAAGTCCGCATGTTACATTTTCAGGGATCTCAGAATAACTTTGCAGACAAAATATAGTTTCCCATTCACAAAACAATGGTTTTCTAAATGCTCTCAATTCTTTCCTTAATAATAGACTCACAGATTCCCAGTAATAATGGTTAGGCTAAATGTTTCCTGCCTTCTGTCTCATTCCTTTCTTGAAGACAGGCGCCACGTTGGAGGTTCTCCAGTTTCACTGGAATACTCCTGAAATCTAGAGAGTTATGGAATCTTTCACACAGTACCACCAGTCATTCTGTAAACACTTATATAAAAAAACCTATGAATTACTGCTGACCGGTTTACCCTTACTCTTGTCCGTTTGTCAAAAAACCTTGTTCCTTTTGTTCGAGACAGTTCAGAAACTTGCCTCCTATTAACATTTTGTTTATAACATTGACATGCTACAGTGCCTTCCCCAGTGAGGAACAATGCAAAGTACTGGTGTAATTCATGCCTCTTCTCTGTAGCCAGGTCCCCAGTCACATCCTCCAAATGACCTCAATATACTTCCCAGACTTCATTTCCACCTTAGGTCACACACTAATTTTGAACTTTTTTCTATATACACAAAAAATCTTGTGATGCTTGTTTTTATATTTCTTGCCAATTTACTTACATCATATCTTTGTTCCTCTTTTCTCGCTTTCTAAATTCATACAGTCACATCATGCACAAACAGACCATTTGGTCCAACTTGTCCATGCTTAACTAAACTAGTCCCATCTGCTTTCACGTATTCCATATGCATCTAAACGTTTCCCATTTATATATTTGACCAAATGTCTTTTAACTGTTGCAGCTGTACTTTCATCTACCACTCTTCCTCTTGCAGTTCATTCCATACACACATCACCTTAATGTGAAAACGTTGCACCATTGGCCCTGTTAAATCTTCTCCCTTTCGCCTTAAAGCGATGTACTCTATGTTTGATCTCCCCACCACCACCCCCACTCCCGTCACCCCTCTTCAGTGGAAGATACCTTGGCTCTCCACCCAATCGATACCTCTCGTGATTTTATAAACTTTTATCACGTCACTTTTCAACCTACTCCACTCTATCTAATACTAACTTCAAGAACAAGCATTTGACCATAAGCACTGCAAAGTTGAAACAATATTCAAACTGGCAGGTAAACAACACAGACAAAACATTATACTGTGATTTGTTTTTTTCTTCATGTAACAATGCTAAGACAGCGTGAAGCCCTTACCAGTATCATGAGGAAGTCAAACACCTGAATTCCTTTGTCGAAACAGGGTAATGATCCCGACACTGAAAGCGTATCTTTGGCCAAATCCAAAGTAAGAAGGGGAATTCTTGTACCACACGGTCAGCATGCAGTTACCTTTAGCAGAGTGAGATGAAGGCTGAGTATACTTGTTGAAATTTGGATCACAGTGTGAATTCAGTGCAAAAGGGGAGGTATTTTCAATAAGGTTTACTCAAAGAACGAAACTTTCGAGAATAAGATGAGACTGGGAGGTGCAAAACAACATGAATGGAGAGGTCGAGTCACACTGAGACCAGAGGCAAAGTGGCAGCACAAAACACAGCTTGATGCTCATGCAGGGAAGGTAGACCTGATCAAAAAGCCTCAGATAGGAAGCATGATGTGAGAGAATGTGCTCCGTAATTGGAGAGGGATAACCTGGAATCAGGAAGGGGAGATGAGCAAGGAAGAGGATGCAGCAGCAATGGCAGGGGTATCTGAAGGTAAATCAGGAAGCTCAGCTGAAATTCATGCCCAGCATCTGAGCACACACAATGCTCATTAATTTGCGAATGAATAGTCTCCTTGACAGATTTGGTCAACCATGAGCAGTTCATCTTCTTCGGAGTCGGTTTTGAACAGAAACAATAATTGCTGAGTGTTATGGGATATCTCATTGAATGTCTGCTCCTGTATGTCCACTGACCTTCCTCTGGGTCTATTTCCACATCCCTCTTCAGACCAGATGAGAGACCGAAATCCTCAATTTAAATGTTTGGTTCTTTTGAATCATTCAGGAGGAAATTCTGCATGTGGCTGAATACACGATCAGCGGATGCTGACTCCAATCTCCCAGGTTCTCCATCTTTGTTGTTTCTGTTTGATGAAGTCGCATTCCAGTAAACTGCCTCTGACGTGACCTCGTTTTCCTTCAAACCAGAAATCCCCTAACTCCGGTGGACCGGGCCTTCTGCTGTCACTATCCCATCGCCTACAGTGTCGCCTTCACTCCGTCCCCTCCTTCCCAGAACAATGATATATCTCCCCTTGTCATCACTTCCTACTGCACTAGAATCCACATTCGAGGAATCATCCTCTGCCACTTCCACCACCTCCAGCAACACTACACCATCAAACCCATCTTCCCCTCCTGTCCACTGTCAGTATTACATGGGGGGCATTCCTTCTGTGACACCCCCATCACCCTGAACACTTCCCCACTCCCCCCATGACACCTTCCCATGCAATTGCAGAAGGTGCAACACCTGCCCAACCACCTCTTCACTCCTCATTGTCCAAGGCTCCAGTCGCAACTTGCAGGTGAAGCAGCATTTCACTTTCCACTTTCAATCCAGTCTCCTGTCATTGCTGCTCACAATGCAGTTTCCTTTACACTGGGGAGATCAAGCAGAGACTGCTTTAAGGAACACTTCCGCTCTATCTGTCGGAATAATTCTGACCTTCCCATTGCTTCCCATTTCAATAACTTACGTTGCTCTCATGCTGACTTTTCGGTCCTGATCTGCTGTAATGTTCCAATGAAGCACAACCCAAGCTGGAGTAACACCTCCTTTTATACTTTGGTACGTTCCAGCCTGAAGGAGTTCATATTCATTCCCATGACTTCACAGCCTGACCCCATTCCGTCTGTTTTCCATTTTTCATGCATTCTGCTTGCTTGTCTGTGACTTGTTTGTCTTGCACTCAATTGAAAGAACTCATTTCTCCCACTTATACTTTAATTTACACCCATTTTATATCTGTTTGCCTTTCACCACAATTAAATGCTTATTCCTTTGTGGCATTGCACCTCCATATGCTCTGTTTCCCATCATCCCTCGTCCACTTTTGTCAAGGGATTAAGGAGTTCTTTTCAGTTCACAATAAGGGTCACGCAGGGCTTGAAACACTATCTCTGTTTCTCTGTCTCCACAGATGCTGCTAGACACGCTGAATTTCTCCAGCAATTTCTGGTTTTGAACAGCTTTAAATACGTGTGTCAAAGCCGCCTTAATGCCCTGTCCAACATGAAGAGCTATACACTGAGAAGTGAACAATAACGCAAGATGTAGAAATTCATTGGTTCTGAAACGACGTAAGACAGGCATCATTGCCGCTACAGAGAGCTTAATGAATACCATGAAGAGAAACAGAGGGAAACACATTCAATTTAAACACCGAAGCTGGCATGACTGAAAGGGAAAAGATTCAGATGAAAGTTAGAATTAGAATCGCTATAGTGTGGCAAGAAGCCTTTTGGCCCAACAAGTTCACAACGATTCTCTGAAGATTAAATAAAACAGACCCATTCCCATATCTTACATTTATCCCTGACTAATGGACATAACTGAACACTATGGACAATTTAACAAGGCCAATGCACCTAAGCTGCGCATCTTTGGACAGTGGGTGGAAACCGAAGCACCTGGAACAAACCCACGCAGACATGGGGAGAATGTGCAAACTCCACATAGACAGTCGCTGGAAGATGGAATTGAATCTGGGCCCGAAGTGCTGTGAGGCAGCAGCGCTAACCACGGACTCACGGTGCTGCCCGGCAGGGCAAGTTTAGGGGTTTTGAGAATCATGACAAGTAATAGGTGTGATACTATGGACAAACGCTCAGAAGAATGAGAAAACTTAAATGGAAGTGATACCACATCAGTAACCAGAATAGGTCATGGGGTGATGAGTGAATGGGTCTCGGTGCGAACTGGGGGACAGATAGCAAAATTGCAATGCAGAAATTGCAGCTCAAAACTGGGAATGTATGTGTACTGTCGATCACAGCTGGACAGAAGGCGAATTGTATTGAATCACAATCTGTAACATTTTGCCCAGGACAATTCCTCAGTCTGTCATTCCCATTAAGCTGATCGATGTTTCAGAGATGAGTTGGTGAATGTACCAGTGTCAGAACCATATGTACCTAAAAATGATGACAATCCATTTAAAGCTACTGCACTTGACCACCGTATTTACATTCCAATCAGCAGGACTGATATCTGAGAGAGAGGACGAAATGAATACAAAACAAACAGACCAGATAGAAGCTGTACAGTTCTGCCACATCCAGTCAGAAATGCAGTTGAACTATGAAACAACTGACAATAAAAGAGGATTCCACAAATATTATTTAAAAACAAGATTGTTCAATGGGATTACGGCGTCACTGGTTCAGTCATCAGTTATTGCCCAGATATTAGTTAAGAGTCAACTACTTTGCTGTGGGCCTGGAGTTACATGTGTCCAGAGCAGGTCTGGATGGCAATTTCCTTCCGAAAAAGGCATCAGTGAACCAGATGGTTTTCTCCCACAATCAGCAATTGATTCATGATAATCATTACACACTAAATTCCAAACATTTGTTGGATTTGAATTCCACCATCTACTGTAATATGATTCGATCTCGGATTATCAGAACATTACTGGGGTTGTTAGACTAACATCTCAGCAGTTATTGCTGAGGCTATTGCTCTACCATTCCTCGAAAGAATGGACCCTTCCTGTACATCAGTGTAAAAGACAAGGATGCAGTGTCTACACCATCCTCAGCCAGAAATGCTGCTTGAATAATGGCCACAGAATCACGGATGCCTGTCTTCAAACAATTCGATTTGCCACACGTGACATGAAGAAACAGTTGAATGCAGTCGATACGACAAAGGCAATGGGCCCTGACACCATTCCTGCAATAGAACAGAAGACTTGTGCTGCACACCAAGCCGTGTCACTGGGCACGCTCTTTCATTCCAGCTTCAACTCTGACATCTCCCTGGCAATGTGGAAGATTACTCAACTATGTCCCGTCCCCTAAGAGGGGAATAATTACAATCTGACAAATTACCACCCCCTCAGTGCTATCTCGACAGTAAAATTGGTGAGAGTTCTTCCTGACAGAGCTGTCAAGCAGTACAGAAATAATCAGCTAAGTGTGGTTTCCCATAGTTCCCCATGTGGAGATGGTGCTGTTGTGGAATTGACACTGGACTACTAATACAGACCAGGTAAAAGCTTTGGCAGCTGGTAGAAGTTAGAAACAATTAATAAAATATCGAGATGTAAAATCTGGTGCCAGTAATACTGACCTTGAAGCCCATGTCAATTGTCAACATAAATTTGCTTCCCCAGTGTATTTTCAGGGAGTGAATCTCCCTTGATTTCCTGGTCTGGCCCAAACGTGACTCCAGACAAACAGATATGTGGTAAACTCTTCAATGGTCTCCGAAACTGTCAAGCAAGGCCGTTGTATCAAACTGCTCCAAGGTCTTAAATGATAAACCTGGACAGAACCCCCGGAAGCAGCCTCTGTATTGGAAAAGAGAACGGGATTCACAGTCCTGTTGCACTTTCAGAGACCTCTTTCCTAAAATCTGAGAGTCTGAAACAACATTTACGGAGGTTTCCCACAGACTGCACAGAAACATCGGGAAAGGAGGCGGTCATATAACACATTGAACCTTCCCCACTCCAGTTTTTGGCCAAAAATCTCTTCAATTCACTTTTCCCAAACACTGTATTCTCTATATCCGTTGAAGTGATTAGCTATCGGGAATAAAAAAATAAGTAGGAACTTCGGTCCATCAATTTTGCTCTCCCTTTCAATGTAATGATGGCTGACCATGTATCCCCACACCAAACTCCTGCTTCAACTTCATCCCTCTAGAAATTTTTATTTATATTCATTGCCTATGCTTCCACAGTCTTAAGTGGCAGAGAATTCCCCAGGTTAACCAGTCTCTGAATGCAGACATTTATTCTCATCTGAATGCAGAGTGACATATAATACTGTGGGCCCCTTATTTTAGACGTTTCAGCCAGGGGAATTATCATCCCTGCTGACAACCTGTCTCGCCATGACAGATTTTTATATATTACACTAGATCTCCACTCATTTTCCTAAACCCCATGGAATACAGGCCCAGTCGCCCCAAACTCTGCTCCCACTCCAAGCCTGTCATCCCAGAGATCAGTCTGGTCATCCTTCGCTGCTTTCCCTCAATGTCAGGTTTATCCTTTATTAGGTAAGGAGACAAATGTGCAAACAATACTGCACAATTTTAGAGATGGGGACTCACCAAGGCCCTGTACAGCTACAGTAAGACACCCTTACACCTGGACTCAAGTCCTCTGGAAATGATGTTCAGCACACTAATTATCTTCCTTTCTACTTTCTGTTGCTGCTGTCTGTGACTGGTGTACAAAGAGTTCGAGATCCTTTTCAATGATACAGCTCCGCACTTGGTGGCTCTATGTACACTGGGCATGTGCCAATCTCAATTCCAGTATTGACTTCCGGTTTCAGAATTCACTGCCTTGCATTGAGCTCAGAATTTGGTGAAGAAATCAAAAAATGTATACACAGAAGTACCTTCATAGAGCAATAGGTTTACATCAGTTCTTTTTGAAATGTTAGCCTGTTATTCTATATTTCCAAACACTATGCTCAATGTCACGTCTATCCACATTGTTCTTTACCTGAGAGGTATTTCCCTATTCCATCCAATTGTCTCAATCACCTTTGAACTTCTTTACATCCAGACCACCAACTCACAATCTCAATTTGGGGCCATCAGCAGATTTGGAAAGATTATATTGAATACCCTTGAACAAATGTTTGATATGCTTTCTGAATAGTTGGGCTGCAAACACAAATTCCTGGATTATCATACTAGTCATTGCTTTCCACTCCAAAACATATAGAACTGTTTTTGCTGATACACGTTTTCCTTTCAACTCTCCCATTCTCAACCCATGCCAGTAAATTAGATCTAGCTGTTACACACTGTTCGGGGCCAGGTCAGACCTCCTCAAATCATTTCAAGGAAGTAGCGCAGACCCAACATTTGTTCATTGATTTAAGCAGGTGTAAGGTGGATATTCCAGGAGTGATGCAGCTGAATGAAACACATACAGAAGAGGATAGCAGACAAAATAACTTAACTATCTGAAAAATCAACAAATTATCCCAATTTAATGATGTTGTCCCATGTACTTGAAACAATCCCCATAAACACACCATGGCAAAAATTAAAGGAAAAATAAACCCCAGGTTTTTACAGGAGAGATGTCAGAGTGAGGGCGAATCAGAATGGGGCTGCTTCTTTGAGTCCCGGAGCTTCACGACTAGCTGCCTGCTTTCAGAAAACAGCAAGACTGTGAAAAATCAAGCCAAACAAACAAAAGCAGAGTGTCTGTGCTGGGAGAACTGGCCACTTCCCTTTCCTCAGAACAGAAGAACGGAAGGACTATGATCAAGAGTAGGCCATCTGGGGCCATTCGAACCTGCTCTGCCATTTAATAAGATCATGTATGATCTATTCATACACTCATATCCACTTACCCATGCCCGCACCGTATCCTTTATTTACTTCATTCTTCAAAATACCTTAGCTTTAAAAGCATCAACTACCTCACTGAGCAGGCAATTCCATAGAATTAGAACACTCTGGATGAAGAAGTTCGTTCTCAATTCAATTTTAAATCTACTTCCTTCACCTGCCAGTTGAAACATCCTCCCGACTTGTATGCTATTCATTCCCTTCATTATTCTGTATGTTTCGATAAGGTCCGAAAACCATCCTTCTGAATTTCAATGATTATCATCCCAGTATACTCAGTCTCTCCTCATAAACCAACTCTCTCAACTCCGGATTCAACCCAATGAAACTCCTCTTGACCCCATCCAGTGCCAGTACATTCTTTCTCAAGTAAGGCGGCTTAATCTTCAGACAATACTCCATGTGCCGCCTTACCATCACCATGTACAGCTGCAAAATATCTTACCTGCTTTTAACTCCAATTCCTTCAGCAATGAAGGACAATATACCATTTGACTTCCAAAGTACTTGCCGTATCTGCAGACCAAACTTGTGTGTTTCATGAACATGGATACGCTGGTCCCTCTGCAGAGCAACATACTGCAACGTTTTACCATTCAAGTAATAATGCTTTTTACTGGTACTCATAACAAATAGACGAATTCACATTTGCTTACATTGTATTCCATCTGCCAGACGTTTGCCTACTCACTCAAAGTATCAGTGTTCCTCTAAAAAGTTTCAGAGATCTTTGCATACTTCACTCTGCCACTCATCTTCGTGTCATCTGCAAACTTTGACAAACTCGGGATGCTCCCAACAGAACATCATCTCTATAAATTGTGAATAATTGTAGCCCCAACAGTGATCCCTGAAGCACGCCACTAGTCACTGATTTCCAGATATGAATAGCACTCAATTAGGCCCACCCTTTGCTTCCAGTTAGTCAACCAATCTTCTGTCCATACTAATACATTACGCATAACGCCTTTATCTTATGCAGCAGCCTATTGTGTGGCACCTGTCAAACACCTTTTGGAAACTTAGATATATCACATCCACTGAAGCTTCATTGTCTACCTTGCTCATAATGTCTTCATAAATTTCCAAATGACTTGTTAAGCATGACCTACCCTTCAGGGATCTCGTCCACATCCCGCACCTCTGCCCTCAAACCCCACCCCTCCAACCGTAACAAGGACAGAACGCCCCTGGTGCTCACCTTCCACCCTACAAACCTTCGCATAAACCAAATCATCCGCCGACATTTCCGCCACCTCCAAAAAGACCCCACCACCAGGGGTATATTTCCCTCCCCAGCCCTTTCTGCCTTCCGCAAAGACCGTTCACACCGTGACTACCTGGTCAGGTCCACACCACACTACGACCCACCCTCCCATTCTGGCACTTTCCCCTGCCACCGCAGGAACTGTAAAACCTGTGCCCACACCTCCTCCCTCACCTCTATCCAAGGCCCTAAAGGAGCCTTCCACATCCATCAAAGTTTTACCTTAACATCCACTAATATCATTTATTGTATCCGTTGCTCCCGATGTGGTCTCCTCTACATTGGGGAGACTGGGCGCCTCCTAGCAGAGCGCTTAAGGGAACATCTCCGGGACACCCGCACCAATCAACCAAACCGCCCCGTGGCCCAACTTTTCAACTCCCCCTCCCACTCTGCCGAGGTCATGGAGGTCCTGGGCCTCCTTCACCGCCGCTCCCTCCCCACCAGACGCCTGGAGGAAGAACGCCTCATCTTCCGCCTCGGAACACTTCAACCCCAGGGCATCAATGTGGACTTCAAGCAATCGATAATGCCTGTGAAACTATTGGAGGGGAATGCGTTTAGAGATTGTGGGTTTCTGCACGAAGTTTGGAGGTTTCGTGGGTGAGCAGTTGATTCTGCTCTGATCATGCTTCAAGTTGTTTGATTCCTTCAAAACTCACCAACAAGGGGGTCAGGAATTTTCTGTGATAAACAGTAATTTCGAGAATTCCAGACGACGGGAATTAACGATGAATCAGCAGAATACTAATTGATTCAGCTGAAATCTGAACTCGGATTCCGATGGAACTCAAAACAACAAACTTTGTATAGCAATGTTAACAATGCTGTAGAAATCTAACACGCTTTCCATTGCACCACCTTTCCACGCTAGTCTCAATTTTACTGTACCCAAAGTTGTGGTTGTCGTAGATAAAATGTAATAAATCTCCAGGAGATACAGGGAGCTCTTCAAGGAGTAGATCTTTTATTTGCAGACAAAAAACCGTGATACTCAGAAAGCAAATTCTTGAACGACCCCGAAACTCAGGAACCCTGGCTCTTTATACCCTTTCTTTAATTATATTTTCGTTAGTTGACCAGGATGCGCAACTGTGTTAGTCAGAATTATTTCACTCCAGGTGTACAATAAACCGCTATCGCTCTACTTCTGCCAATAGGGTTTTTCTATTGTCACGATTATGTATTTTACTGCCACCTCTGTTGCAATGATCTTCCAGCCGAGACTAACCTGTCATGGTTAGATTGTCAGCTACCCCATCTACCACAATGTTTTCCTGTCCCAAGCTGATTAGATATTTAATGTCTTTTTTCTGCTACAAGGGTTTCAAGCAGGCTGACTTTACTAACTATAAATTAAATATTTAATTGTCACGACTTGTCCCAAACTGCAATGATGATATTTAGCTGGCAAGGTTGACGTTACTAATTGCTGTTATCTCAGCCTGTCACAGTAACCGTTCAGCCCCAGTCTGACTCTGCTAATTGGTGAAGGAGCATTCCACTATGCTTATCCCATGCAGTCACAGTGGCCCAATCCTGCCACAGTGACCTTTTGACTCGTGTAGCATTCCACAGATCCCTTGTAACAGATCGACAGTAGTATCCATGCTTTTACCCTTCCCATGCTTTCATGCTCAGTATTTTCCGTACGGTGTTCGGATTTTTTATCCGATATCTGTTTGTCTTCGCCCCACTTTCCTGTATCTGGTCCTTATCCATGTGTGTTCCAGCTTCTCAAGTATTCGGCGAAATACTCCTGAAGTGTTTTGTTGACTCATAGCTTTCCCACACGTTCAAACATTGAGTTCTAATTATACAACACTCTCAGAATGAAAATGTTCTTCCTATATCTCCTCTGATTATCCTCCCCCTTGCGTTTAACATAGATCTATGGTTGTAAACCGCGTGAGATTGGGTTTAATTCGCATCCGGGACGGGCGCTGGCAGCTTGGGAGGGCTAAGAGGCCAGAAACCCACATTCGATTCCACACTTATGTGACTGACTGTGTGGAATTTGGACGTTCCTTTTCTCTCTCTTTCATGTGGGTTTCCTCTGGCTGCTCCAATTACTTCTCACTGTCCAAAGGTGTGCACTTCAGGTAGATGGTTGTAAACATTTCCCTTAAAAAAAATATTCCTATAACACGTATCTGCCCCCTTACTGTACAACTTCATCTCTTCCTCACTCACTCTTCTCCGCTCTCAGATAAAAAGCCTGAGCTAAGCTAATTTATCTTCGCCATGACGAGATTGTCGGGCTGGAAAAGTACAGCAGGTCAGGCAGCATCCGAGGAGCAGGATTGCCGACGCTTCTGGCATAAGCCTTTCATCAGGAATGAGACGTGTAGGTGGGGGCAGAGAGATAAATGGGCGGCAGTTGGGGTTGGATGGAAGGTAGCTGGGAAAGCGATAATTGGATGGAGGCGGGGGAGAAAGTGACAAGTCAGAGGGGGAAAAGATTAATAGGTCCGGAGGGTGGTGCTGAGTTGGATGCTTCGGACTGTGATAATGTGGGGGAAGGGGAATTGAATAAGGTATTGAAATCCATATTTATCCCGTTTGGTTGAAGGTCCCCAAGGCAGAATATGAGGCGTTCCTCTTCCACAGAGTGGGTGGTAACGGTTTGGCGGTGGCTTATGTCCGAAACGTCGATTGTCCTGTTCTGCAAACCACATTTCAGGGGCGATGTGACATACCAAAGACTAAAAAAAGGACAAAACTTATAGAATCAGACTTGATGGACTTAGACACAATGCAGACAGAAATCATTTGGCCAATTGAGTCTGCTCTGTGCCGCTGAAGAGATTCACACTCCCCCACCTGATCTTTCTAAACCCGCATTATTGATCCACCTACAAAAATAGAAATGAGTTCAAAAGTTCAGCGGGTCAGGCAGCATCGGTGGTGAGAAATCAGAGTTAACATTGCGAATCAAAAACTGTTCCAAGGAATGTTGACCTCAAATGGTCATTCTGTTTTCCCTGAGCAGCAATTCCTCCTCTTGTATTTGATTTTGCCTTTGATTATACCGTCCATTCAGGTTTTGTTTGCCATCTACCTGAAGTGCACACCTTTGGACAGTGAGAAGTAATTGGAGCAGCCAGAGGAAACCCACATGAAAGAGAGAGAAAAGGAACGTCCAAATTCCACACAGTCAGTCACATAAGTGTGGAATCGAATGTGGGTTTCTGGCCTCTTAGCCCTCCCAAGCTGCAAGCGCCCGTCCCGGATGCGAATTAAACCCAATCTCACGCGGTGACAAGCAGTGGTATTACCCTGGAGTTCTATGCAAAAAGAAGCCTATGTATCAGTATTAGAAATCAATAATCGATTAACTATCCGAACTCTTTTTTTTAAATCACTTGACCAACAGCCTTGTACGTCTTGTCATCAAAAATTCACATCTGAAATCTTCTGAAATTTATGAGGATTTATGCCTCTCCAACCTTTGCATGCACTGAGTTCCAGATTTCAACCAATCGCCGTTTCAAAACGTTTGCCTGCGCATTCACTCAAGTCTTTCCTCCTCTGTTCTTAAATCTATTACCCCGTGAGTGATCTCTCCATTATAGCAAAACGTTTATTTCTGTCTACGCCAGCCGTATCCCTGATTATTTTGAATATCTCAATCATGTCTCCTCTCGATCTCTTCTGCTCTAAGTCTATCCAGTCTATCAAATCTCTCTTCATAATAGAAACTCTTTTACCCAGACAATATCCTGGTTAATCACCCCTGCATCATTTCCAGTGCTCATGTGATTGCAGAACTGTACAAAATAGTCTAGATAGAGCCAAAAGAGCAAGTGAAATAAATGATGTGGAAGTCCGCAGAAAGAGGCCTTTTTGAAAAAAAAATTGTTTTTCTCAGTGCTGCCACGTGTTCTTTTCCTGAGCGTGAAGTTCCAATAATATCTGATCCATGTCATTAAAAACTGTTACTTGACCATTGATCTCAAAACCACAGTATCGAAATGGCTTGACTGGTCTGAAGGTCGCAATGGTATGATTGCGGCACGTTCACCCAGCAACAGTGAGCGCAACAGCACAGACCGAACAGAGTTCAATGTGAAAATGATTGTAAGGGAAATGGGAGGGGGAACTTAAAGGTGGTCAGTGATTGTGGGCGGGAGAGAAGTCTCCAAGAATGCGTGAGTCTGAATTCTGATATTTATGTCACAGAGAGTGTGAGAGAGGGGTTTGATGAAAAAATCATCATATCAGAGAAAGTTTTCTTGTAAAATTAATTAATTAATTTCTGTGTTTCGTTGCCATGTACCACAAGGAGTTAAAAAGGGGAGACCGTTACATGCCGTAACTCGGATTCAAACGAGGTTACTGCGGCCACAATGCACAACACTGAACATTATACGATCCCTGGGCCATGCAGAGATGCGTGTTTGAAAAGAGCAGTAACTACAGTGACATAGGATATGTTAGGGAGAATGCAGAAACACAACAGGACTATTTGGCGAGCAATAATAGACATATGGGAACTCAGAATTGTCTATATAATCAAATTGGATGTTTCAAGAGCCTGAGGAAGTTCCTTCGAGTACTGCATGTGGAAGACTGAGGGTTTCTACAAAACATCAAATTCTCAAGGGAAACTGCAGGATATTGTTGAAATGTATGTTTCAACAGCAATGTGGTTTCACATTTGTTGCCTCACGAGCTTCCCCACACAAGAAAGTATGCATTTCTGCAGTGGATCACATAATCCCAATTCCTCCACCCAGAATCAATGGTGCAGTTGCAAAGATCAAACTGGAAATTGGGATGGAAATGAGCACATGGAGCTGCTGAGTCGCACCAGTGATGCGATCAGTGAGCACGTGGACCTTCTATGATGGTACAGAGGCGCATAAAATTTCGCAGCTGGGAGTTCTCCTGGTCAAAGGCGGGAGGAAGGGCATAGTTGTCTCCGGTTATTCTCTTATTAAGATACAACAGCAGCATTAACCCGCACTGCAGATTGGCTCAGCAGAAGCGTGATGCAGCCTTAAGTGAGAGGTCGATTTATTGCAAGCATTCAGTGCAATTTTCCTCAGCAATGCACTGTTTTGTTATTTTGACAGTAAGAACTGTTTTTTGATCACATCATCCTCTTACTCCCAGCAAACACTCCAGTACAGCGTACATTAGTTTCATTCCGACACAGCCACATGTCATATTATCACTCCCTCTGAGGTGATTGGACTTGGCAATGTCATTCTCTGAGATGGAGCAACGTAGCATTGCGATGGTAGTGTAGTGAACAAAGAAGGACAAAGAACACAGAACATTTATAGCCCAGGAACAGGCCCTTTAGACCTCCAAGCCTGGGCTGAACCAAATCAACTGTCTAAACCTATCACCAAATTAATATTCAAACAAAGTCGACTGACGGACTTTTGTTTTGTAGCCAACTACTTCATATGGGCGGTCAGGTTCCATTTCTCCTAGATATTAGCTCCGAGGGCGATGACGCGGAGGACTTCAGTTACAATGAAACCATTGAATGTCATTAGAATACAATTAGATTTTCATTTGTCAAAGTTTTCATGATTGTATTTGGTCCATGTGTGGAATAATCCGATTCCAATCGCTATCTGATTTCAAGTTCCAGTTCCCGTGCTGTCAGGATTTACGAGGATGTTGTCAACTTTGGATAAAATGGAGCTTCGTGGAATGATTGGTCAGGCTGGGATTATTCTCCTTGAAACAAAATCGTAGGATCTTGACAGGGTAGATACAGGCAGGTGACTTGCCCTTTGCTCTGTGGAGAGCACCAGAGGATATCATCTTAGAATGAGATATCGCCTATTTAATTCAGAAATGAAGAGTAATTTCCATGCTCAGAGAATCTGTGGTTTTTGTTTGGAACCCGAAGTAGAGGCTAAATTGTTGGGTATTTTCAAACTCTGTCAGGTACTTGATCAGAAAGATGATGAAGTTTGTCGAGGTTAGTGAGCAGAATGGAGTTGAAGATTATCAGATCAACCATGAGTTCGTTGTATGGTGGGGCAGACTTTATGGGCTGAATGGCATATGTTCACTTTGTTTAACATTTGGTCTAACGCCAAATTTATATCATAAGTTGAGAATTGTGAGTGGATGGGATGAAGTGAGAGAAAAGTTTTATCAAACAGATCAGGAACGAAGCTCGTAAGCTCATGAAGAAGAAATGTGCAGTGACCTGGGGGCAACAAATAACACTCTGCACAGCACAGGTGGCTGTTTACAGAAGCTGTGATTGCTGAAGAAAATTGGTCGACCTTGTACAGTTAGCAAGTCAGTCATCACGCCGCATGTGAAAGAATGAAAGGTTCGTTTCATTGGAGCAGTTTTCCGCGGTTCCAATTCCGATTGATTGTTTGAAATACTGATCAGATCATTGTGTGGACTGTTAGGTTAAAATAATCATGAACAATCCCACTGGATAAACTTGTGCTCCCGATCATTTGTTATTTATTTCTCTTTCGGTCGATGTAAATTCATAGAAAGACTAGATGGAATGAGGGGCATAAAGAAAAAACGTGTTCCTTCTCATTACACCAATTTAATTTACAACTGAATAGAACATCTGCTCTCATTCTTTATTTCAACTTTAATGTGGTGTTTATTATTCGTGAATCTCCCGTGCATTGAATGCCAAAAATAAAATTCTCGATCCAGTGTATACCAGAGGTGTGAGATGCAAAGTAAAAATGCAGTGGTGGTTTGTGGAATTAGCAACCAAAGTGTGACTCGAACCCGTGAATGCGGAGCACGGTAGTATAATAACCCTCCATCGTCATCTCTCAGTCTCCTCAGCACGTTTTGGAAAGGGATGACATGTGACCTCATCAAGGTTACATGTGATGAAAGTCGTGGATGAGAACTTTCTAGAGCTAAATTGAAACCAAAACATCGTGTTTCTGCTTTCACCAGGATTACAATAACAGCAAAATCCAAGAAATAGCCATGCTTGTCGGAATGAACATCTGTCATTGATTCAATCTGAATCAGAACTGGGTCAGAATGAAACAGTGAACAAGAATTTCCCGTCATATTCACACCCACACTTTGCCTTGATTCATAATTTCTTCAGTCACGTTCTCTCTCACGTGAAGAAGTAGCTATGGAGAGCGATATAAAGGCGATGTTGTGGTTCAATAGCTGTTCTCATATGACTTATCTGAATTGGGTTAAATCGCAACAAACGCTGTTTTGTTCATTTCATTTTATTAATTAAACTGAAAGTCACACTGTTCATTGTAATAATCGGAAGTGAATTAGATTTATCTCATTGGAACGATTAATGACAGATGCAAATTTGTTCCGAATATATTTCAGCTGACAGAAAATACTGCTTAGAAAAAGAGACGATTAAATTCCAAAAGAAAAACCAACACTTTTGTTGCTCGTGTTTTGGCAGATTTCACTGATCATTAAATGGACCAAACATCATGGTGATCTATTCTTTTAGCCACGTGATTAAAGCAGGCAGTCGATCTCCAAGCAACGGGTCACTTACTAATCATTATGTAATATCTTTCCTTTACAATAAAAAAATCCACCGAGTTTCATTTGCAATGATTCAGGTGACATAGGATGCCAAATCTTTCCAAATCCAGGGTTTTTGAAACAAAATCTTATTCAGCTGTGCACGTTCACGAAATTTCTTTACTTTTAAAGTCAACCAACTGAGACATTTTTCCACCGCGGTTTCCAACTGACTGCACCCCACCCCTAAAACTTTACCTAGCCACAGGCTATTCCTCTACTTGTGAAATTTATTCCTTGTATTTCACCAAATGTGCCTTTTCAAATATTTTGAAGAACAGATTCTCGGAGTGACAGCGATTCTGTTCTCATCATTTCTTTGTCCTTCAAAGGTTTCATCAAAGGGTTTGAACGTTTGACGTTTAGATATTTACTAACTTGAAAGGGAATTTTCCACATATTTACTCTGTCAAAGGATTTCATAACCTTGAAAACCTCCATTAGGTCTTCCTTGATTCAGGGATAACTGTTCTAAATTTTCCAAGAAAACAAGTGATAAAGTATCGTCTTCAGTAAACTCAGTCAGCATTGTCTCTAATGACTTTACACACCTGTAATCGCCATTATTATCCTCTCCGAAAGAATCACAGTATTCTACAGTGCACAAAGAGTGTTTCAATCAATCCAGTCCGTGTCGACTCTCGGAAGAGCATCTCACCCAGATCTAGCTCCCTTCCCTCTTCCTGTATATTTCACCTGAAGAAGGGGCAGCTCTCCCTCTTATGATTTCAAATAAACTTGTTGGACTATAACCTGGTGCCCTGTGACTTCTGACCTTATTCCGCGCTACCCGTGGCTAATTCACTTAACTTACTTAATTCATTCTCTGGATACGAGAGGGCAATTTAACTTGGCCAATCTCCCTAACCCTCAGCCCTGACAGCGGTGCTAACTACTGAGCCAAAGTTCTATCACAGTGAGCAAAATCTGTATCATTTTTAATGGTTTTATACCCTCGTAACACAGCCTCACCAAGTCAAGCTGCGCCCATCAACCGAAATTCAATGTATCTAAACATTACTCGGTGCTTTACAGTCTCTTAAGTGCTGCAGGAAATGATTCTGCACTCACATTAGAAGGCTTTTACCCTGATTCTTCCTCAGCTTCCTGCTTCCAGTAAACACTTCAAACCGGAACAAGTCTGTAAAATGATTTTCATTCCAATACAGAAAAAGGATGCAGCTTGCAGAAGTCACATGTTTGCACTTTCACTGACACTCTGCCTTCCTGAGAGCTGCAACCACTCCCCACCTTGGTTCAGGCAGCACTGTCCTTCCTGTGACATGCCCCATTGAGAATGGAAGGACAGGTATCAATACCCACACTTGGGAACGGAGCGACAGTTTTAATATACTTACACTGTCCCCAGTGGAGAATTGAGCCTTGTGACAGGCGGGGTCACAAACTATTATACTACCCACGACAAGAATGTCAAAAGAGGCCCTTCAGCCAATTGTGGCCGTATTTGTCAAAACAACTGTTTAACGAACTGAATTCCATTTCACAACGTTTATCCAACAGCCTTATTTGTCTTGGCATCACAAATTCACATCTGAATATTTCTTTAGGTGAAAAGGGTTTCTGCCTCTCTGAACATTACAGACAGTGTATTGCAAATTCAGAACAACCCGCTGGCTGATAATACTTTTCCGCACACCTTCTCAAACCTTCCTGCCTTTTTCCTTAACTCTCTGGCACCCGTTGATCGATCCCTCCATCAATGGGAAACTCTTTTCGTCGACCCTGTCCATACCTTTACTCAATCATGTTTTATCTACATCTCCTTTGCACTTCACTCTGTCCTGTCTTTCTTCCTAACTGCAATTATTCAGCCCAAACAATATCCTGGTAAATATCTCCTGCACGTTTCTCTGTATGATCACATCCCTGCTCTAATTGAATTGCAAAACTGCACGCCCTGCTCTAGCTAGAGCCTAATGAGCGTTTGTTTTAAATATTGTGTATTAGTATGAGGGCGCTTTTGGCTAGGCAGCATTTATTTCCCGTTCCTAATTGCCCAGAGAGCTGTTGAGACTCAACCATATTGTTATGAGTCTGAAGTCACATGCAGGTCAGACAAAGTAAGGATAGCAGATGCTCCCGCAATGACATCAGTGAACCAGATGGATTTTTTACCTCCAACAATTATCAATGGATCTATAGTAGTAATTAAATTCTTCATTGCAGATATTTATTGAATCCAAATTTTACAATCTTGGCATGGTGGGATTCAAGTCTCTATACCCAGTCCGTATACTCTGGGTCTCTGGATTATTAGTCCTACGAAATTACCACGACACCATCGCAGAAAGGCACAAAAGCTGATCTTTTCCAATAAAATCTATTTTCCCCAAAACTGCCCAGGGTGCTTTTCAGGACCCTGTTGCTCCAATTGTCTCTGCTCTATGTCAGGAGAAACTGTAACATGTGGATTGATTTCACAACCGCGATATCCAAACAGAACGACTTGCTTGAAGGTCCCGATGGTGGGAATGGGGCACGTTAACCCAAAAACAGTGACAGCAGCACAGACAGAACACTATGTTTGTGAAGAGGAGTGATAGATTGTGCATTTCCTCAGAGAAATGGAAGGAAGGTCGGAAAGAAGGTTTAATGATCGTGGGAAGGAGAGAAATCTCCGACAAGAGTGTGTTTGAATGATATATGCATTGTCTATGTGAGAGAAAGGAATTTGTAGGTAAAACAATTAATTTCTTAGCAAATGTCACTAAAAGGACAACGGAGAGAATACTTAGTGTCATGGTTTGGTTTCGTACCGAGGTTGCTGTGGTCACAATGCAAAATAGAGTCAACTACGATCACAGCAAACACACAGCAGCATGCTGGCAAACGGCAATAAGTATGCTAGCAGAGGAAATGTTCTGAAGAACAACAAATGTAGAATATCATTACTCAGCGGACATTGACAGACATGTGGGAACTGAGAATGAGCTGAATGTTTAACTTCGATGTCCTCAGAGGCTGTGGAGATCCCTTGAATGAGAATGTTGAAAACTGACTTTGATGGATTTCCACAAAGCATCAAAACCTCGGGGCACAGTGCAGGATATTGTTGAAATGTATGCTTCAATTATATTGCAGTTTAACATCGGTGACTCCACCAGCTACCCCACTCAAGGCAGTAATCAGTACTGCAGATAATCACACATAATCCCAGTTCCCTGCCCCAGAATCAGAGAAACGGTGACACAGCCGCCCAGGTCCAACCTGAAATGGGGATGGGAATGAGTGCGCGGAATTACTCTCTGGCTCCAGTCATGCAATAGGTGAGCATGCGGTCCTTCTATGTTGGAATAGAAGCGCAAGAAATTCCGAGGTTGTGAGTGCTCCTGATCAAGAGAAAATTTGTCCCCGTTTATACTGTCATAGGATCTATAGTGCATCTTGCCGAGACAGCTGATTGGCACAACTGGAACGTGTTGAGCTCTTAACTGTGCCGTGGTGGGTTAAAATCTAATTTTGCTATTTGGATCTGCGTTTCCGACACTGGCGGTGGCAGCTGCTTTTGCTCGCATCAGCTCAGAATCAGTTTCTTCCTCACAGTAAAGACTTCAACCTACAGAAGGTGGTGTTGGGGTGATATTTTGAACTAGGCAAAAGTGAGAATTTCAGATGCTGGAAACCACAGTATAGATAAGAGTGGTGCTGGAAAAGCGACGTTTTGGGCAAAAGCCTTGCATCAGGAATAGAGGCAGGAAACCTCAAGGGTTGAGAGATAAATGGGGTATGGGTGGGGCTAGGGAGAAGGTAGAAAAGAGTACAATAGGTGAATAGGTGTGGGGTTGGTGGTGATAGGTCAGAGGGGAGGTCGGAGCGGATAGTTGGGAAGGGAGATTGGCAGGCAAGACACGTCATGAGGACAGTGCTGAACGAGAAGGTTAGAAAGGAGGTAAAGTGGGGGGAGTAGAAAAGAGGAAACTGGTGAAGTACACATTGATGCCCTCGGGTTGAAGTGTTCTGAAATGGAAGATGAGTTCTTCTTCCTTCAGGCGTCGGGTGGTGAAGGAGCAGCGGTGGATGAGGCCCGGGACCTGCATGCCCTCAGGGAGTGGGAGGGGGAATTGAAATGTTGGGTCACGGGGCGGTGGGATTGATTGGTGCGGGTTTCCTAGAGATGTTCTCCGAATTGCTCTGCGAAGAGGCAATATTTTAAACTAGTCACCCTTGGCGATTAGGACATGGAACCGGTGATGGTTAAGTTCGATGTATTAAAATTGGAATGCAAGCCTGACCTCAGGAACAGAGATCATGACTTTAATTTCCTGAAATCCTATTCATTCATGTCCCTTATGCAGGGGATTCTACCATCTTTACACAGTCCTGCCTACGTGTGATTCCAGGACTACAAAAACATTAGCTGTCCCCTAATTCGAGAATCCCCACCATGTGGGGATGGCGTGGGGAATCGTGTTATTCGGCCTTTCCAGTCCACACCATCTCTCCGAAGCTCATCCCACCAGACCTCTATCCCATAAGCCTGGATTTCCTATTGCTGATCCCTGTAACTGGCACATCTTTGTTCGGAGGGAAGAAAATAACACAAACACACAGATAATGTGCAGACTGCACACAGACAGTCATTGAGGCAAGGATCGAAACCGGATGCAGCCAGATAGCAGTGAACTAAGGACGACAAATAAACGTTGTCTTAACCAGCGATCGGCTCGCCCTGTGGCGGAATAAGGAAAAAGAAAGCCCATTCACAACATGGAAAACTGTATTTGTATTTGTGTGGGCACGATTTGAAGAAATCGTTTACCCTGGATAGAAAAAAGAACACTGATACCACAGAGAGAGCAGGGCAATGTGGGAACTGCGGAAGGGATTCAATTAACCACTGAAGTGGACACTCAGTTACGCAATCACACTGGGGAGTGGCCGTTCACCAGTCCCATGTGAGGTAAGGGATCCCTGAGCAAACCAACCTCCGGAGTCACCAACAACATTACATATCCCATCAGATTTTCGATTATGCTGTCAATGCTGCTGTTAATCCCAACCAGCTGCCTGTTTCATAGCATCAATCATAGAGTCATACAGCATGAAAAAAGGCCCGTCAGTCCAACTAGTCCATGTTGAACATACTGCCAAACTAATCTAGTCGCATCTGCCAGCTCCTGTCCCCGTGGAGGGGCGATAATGCCCTTGTAGTTCTATTACTATATTATTAATTCAACATCCCAGGTAATATTTTGAGCACAAAGGGCTCAGTTCCTGGCATCGCAGATGGTGGAGTTTGAATTCAATAAATACCTGGAATTGAAGAGTCTCATGATGACATGAGTCAGTTGTTGTGGAAATCCCTATCTGATCCACTCATGCCTATTAGGGTGAGCGAACTGCCATAGTCAGCTGTTCTATCACACATGAGACTCCAGATGTGTAATATCGTGGTGGACTCTTAACACTCATCTGTGTAATAGCTGAAGGACTAGGCTTGAATGAATAAACTTTATATTTAAAAATCCCACATAACCTTTCCCATTATTGTACCGATCCAATTGTCCTTTAAATGTCGCAAATGTATCCTCATCTATCACTTCCTCAGAATGTTACTGGCACACATAAAGCACCCTCTCCCAAATCACAGAAATATCTCCCATCTCTTTTCTAAAATCGTTTTTTTTCTTCAACATCTCATCTTGAAATCTCCCTCCTGGGAAAAGGCAGCTAACGTTAACTCTATCTAAACTCTCAAAAACTGCCGCTGAAAAACCTATCCTCGAGTGAAAAGAGTCTCAACTAACAGAAAGTGAGGACTGCAGATGCAAGAGATAAGAGCCGAGAGTGTGCTCCTGGAAAAGCACGGTAGGTCAGGCAGCATCCAAGGAGCAGGAGAATCGACATTTCAGGGAAGAGCCTGATGAATGGCACTTGCGAAAAAAAATTATTTTCCTGCTCCTCGGATGCTGCACTAACTGTTGTGGTTTTCCAGCACCCAATCTCGAATCTGAAAGTAGTATCGACCTACCAACCTTTGAATTTAACTCAAGACTTATACACCTGGCAACATGCGCATATAGATATTCTGAACCAAATCCAGCTGAATGATATCATTCTTATAACTGGGCGACCGGAACTGGCCACAGTATTCCGGAAGAGGCCTCCCCAATGTCCTCACACAACTTCAACACAACATCCCATCTCCGATCCACAAAGGACTAAGCAATGAAGGCAAGTGTGCCAAATGACTTTTTAACTGTTCAATCTGTATGTGATGCAAACTAAGAAGAGTTACGTACCTGCATCCCGTGCTTCCGTGATCTACAACACTACGCAAAGCCTTATCATTATCTATATAAGCAATACTCATTTTGTTGTACCAAAATGCATAACCTTCCATTTATCAACATTGAATTCCATGTGAGATTTTTCAGTCCAATGGCAATTTGAATCTTAACTGGTCTTCTTCAATGTATGCAATTCTTGTGTCATCTGCAAATCTACGAAACAAGCGTGCCGACCATACAACAATTAGTCATGTAATTAACCATGAGGAAGAAAGCTGCAGACTTCAGGGAGATATCAAACAATTGGAAAGAAAAATGGTGAAAGCAATTCAATCCAGTGAACTGGATGATAGTGAAGCAAACTCAAATTTCATACTAGCCGCTGAACGTTAAGCACTCAATATGCTCCACTTGTGGCATTCAGCTGTCTCAGCAAGATGCACTGTAGATTGCTTTGTTATTATAAACATGAGCAAATTGTCCCTTCTGCCCCGCCTTTGAGCGGGAGCACTCCCGATCTCGGAATTGCTTGCGCTTCTGCTACCGTTACGGAAGGACTGTGCATTCACCGATTGCATCACTGAATTCATCAAGTAGCTCTGCGATCTCGTTCCCGTCCCGATTTCCAGTTGGATCTTCGCGACTGCTCCCTCAGTTCCTCTGATTCTGGGGCTGGGAATTGGGACTATGTGGCAGCAGTGGTTACTGCCTTCTGTGGGGAAACTGATGAAGTAGCCGAATTTAAATGCATTACTATTGAAGCATACATTTCAACAAAACCTGCACTGTCCTCGAGTCTTTGATGTTTTGGAGAAATCTAGCAATCTCAGCCTTCTGCATGTTAAAGATTGAATCACTAGAGCCTCTGGGGACACCGATGTTAAACGTTCAGTCCATTCTAAGTTCGTGCATGTCTGTCACTGTTCTGAGAATTACTGATGTTGTGGATTTGGAGCTCTGCATAACATTTCCTCTGCTACTATATCAATGGTCCTTTGTCACTGTCATTTTCTATTGTGTGCCGTGATCGTATAGTGGTTCGTACTCTGCATTATGACCGCCGCAACTTCGACTTAAATCCGAGTCTCGGCACGCCATTTTTTTGTCTGCTCCAGCGTTTGTGTTACACCTAAGAAATCAATTGTTTTTACATGGTAATATTCTCAGAAGCAATATTTTTATTGACTGCAAATTCCGCTCGCTCACATCACTGCGTATCATATGTCAGAATTCAAATCCAGCCATTCTCAGAGATTTCTCTCCCTCCAGTGATCACTAACCGTCCTTTCCGTCCGCCCACAACTCCCCCCACCCCCCACAACACCCACCTCCTTTCATTAATTTGGAGATGCTGGCGTTGGACTGGGGTTTACTCAGTTAAAAATCACACAACACCAGGTTTTAGTCTTACAGGTTAATTGGAAGTTCTAGGTTTCAGACCGCTGCTCCTTCATCACTTGGTTATTGAGTAATTTACTTTTTCATTAAGGCATGCAGAATCAAAAATTCATTCTCACATTGATACCACTCAGTCTGTGCTGCTGTGATCACTGTTGCTGGGTGAATTTGTCCCAGTCTGACGATCAGGATCTTCAAACCCGTTGATCCATTTGGTTGCCACAGTTTTGAGATCTGTCTTCATGTAGCAGCTTTTACTGACATGACCAGAGATGATTGGAGCATGAGGTTCAGGGAAATGACACACGGCATTATAGGGAATAAGTGACTTTATTGGAAAAGACGAGTCCAGCACCTTTCCGAAATGGCAGAGTGCTACCAGCACTGGGCTGCTCCTTCAGACTCTCAGTTAATGTGCCCGGCATACAGGTTCGACTCCAACCGTGCTAGGTAGCAGAATCGGATTGCATTAAATATCGGGTACTACAAATGCAGTGACTTCTAAGCATTTTTGACCAATTGTTGAAAAAACAAAACCATCCAGTTCATTATTGTCATTTGAGGATGGAAACCGCCATTGTTACCTGGTCGGGCCGTTGTGATATGGTTCAGTATCACTGCCTTCTTGGCAATTAGGGATAACATTAAATGCTACCGAGCCAGCGATGCACACTACCCTGAAACAGAATTTGTTAATATGTGTTCATTTGGCTCTAGCCAGTGTATTGCGTGCAGTTCTGCAATTCATATCATAGCATGGAAGTGACCGCACCAGGAACAGTGCAGGAGAGATTCGCTAGGATATTTTGTGGTCTGAAGACTTTCAGTTATGAAGAGAGACAGGACAGACACGGGTTGTTTGTCGCCTAGCAGTGGAGATTGAGAGAATACATGATTGAGATGGAGAAAATAATCAGGATTATTGAGAGAAAGAAACTTTTCCGACTGATGGACAGACGGAACATTGGGGGCCAGAGATTTCAGGAAAAAGCAGCAAGGTTTCAATAGCTTTATCAGCCAGCGGGTGGTTGGACTTTGGAATGAACTGTCCGTATGGGTCAGAGAGACAGAAATCCTCGTAACCTGAAGAAATACCCAGATATGAATTGGTGATGCAAAGACATATAAGGTTATGGGCTAAACGATGGAAAATTTGATTCAGGTCGTTAAGTAGTTAGAACATAGAACATAGAACAATACAGTGTAGAATAGGCCCTTCAGTCCTCGATGTTGCACCGACCTGTGAACTATTCTCAGCTCATCCCCCTTCACTATCCCAAAATCATCTATGTGCTTATCTAAGGATTGATTAAATCTGTCTAATGTGGCTGAGTTGACTACATTAGCAGTTGGGGCATTCTGCACCATTACCACTCTCTGCATAAAGAACCTGCCTCTGTCATCTGTCCAACCTATCACACCTCAATTTGCTGTTATTCCCCCTCGTACACGCTGACGACAGCATCCGAGGAAAAACGATTTCCACTGTCTACTCTATGTAATCTTCTGATCATCTTGTATGTCTCTATTAAATCCGCTCTTAGCTTTCTTCATGCCAAATGAGAGCAGGTTCAAGTCTTTCAGCCTTTACCAGAAGACCTTCCCTCCAGACCAGGCAACGTCCTGGTAAATCTTCTGTTCACCTTTTCCAATACTTCCACATCCTTCACCGAAATATGGGGCAAAGGACTGTAGACAATATTCCAAGTGTGGCCGCACCAGCGTTTTGTATATTTGCAGCATAATATTGCGGCTCCGGAACTCAATCCATCTCCAAATGAAGCCTAACACATCGTATGCCTTCTTAACAGCACTATCCACCTGAGTGGCGACTTTCAGGGATCTATGCTAATGGACTCCAAGATCCCTCTGCACACCCACACTAACAAGAATCTTTCCATCGACCCAGTACTCTGCCTTCCTCTTATCCTTTTCAAAGTGCATCACCTCATATTTAGCTGCATTGAACTCCATTTACCAACTCTCAGCCCAATTCTGCAGTTTATGAAACCCCTGCAACCTGTAACATTCTTCCACACTCTCCGCTACTGCACCAACTTTCATATCGTCTGGAAACTTACTAATCCATCCACCTATGCCTGCGTCTAAGTCATTTATAAAAAAATGATAAACAGCAGTGGTCCCAAACAGAGCCTTGTGGTAGACCAGTAGGAACCAGCTGTTTTTGGCAAATGCGTCCACAACAGGCTGAATGACTTCTTTCGACGTTGTTTTCCTCGGTAGTATCGTGGTTAGTATCCCCGCCTGTCACAGATTTAAATCCCCGCAGGGGGCATTGTAAATATTTTAAAACAGTCGCTCTGTTCCCCAGTGAAGACTATTAATGTTTGTTGTTCCATTCTCGATTGGACATGCCACAGAACTTACAGTGCTCTCTGAGTCAGTGTGGGGAAAGACTGCAACTCCCGGGGAGACAGAATGTGGGTGAAAGTGCAAACATGTGACTTCTGCAAGCTTTATACTCTGTCCGTGTTGGACTGATAACCAGTTGATAGACTTACTCCAGATTGAAGTGTTTACTGGACGCATGAAGTTGAGGGAGAAACATGGGTAAAGCGATTCAGATCTGAGTGCAGGAACATTTCCTGCAGCAACAATGAGGTTGCACAGCAAAGAGTCGCGTTTGGATGCTTTGAATTCGGGTTGATGGGCGCAGCTTGCTTTCACTAGGCTGAGTTACCAGGTTATAAAGCCATTAAAATGAGAGACATGGTGCTTATTGTGATGGTACATTTGCTCAGTGGTTAGCACTCCTGTTAGGTCTGCAGTTTCGGTGGATTGCCCATGTTAAATTGCCCTCTCGTGTCCAGGGAGTGAATTCAATAAGTTAAGTTAATTAGCCATGGGTAATGCGGGGGTAAGGTCAGCAGTAACACGACACCAGGTTATAGTCCAACAGGTTTATTTGAAATCACTTGCCAGAGGGCTGCCCCTTCTTCAGGTGAAATATACGGGAATAGAGAAAGGGTCTATGCCTGGTTGAGATACTCTTCTGTCAATCAGATAATCTGTTTCCAAAACATTTGGAAAAGCAGTGAGTTTCACTAGGAGAGAGACAGCCTGCGGCGGGGTGTAAGTGTCAAAGTAGGGTGTGGAGGATGGAAAGTGCGAGGAATTGAATGTCTAATTTGGATGACTTTAAATGTAAAGAAATATCGTGAACGGTGCAGCTGAATAAGATTCGGCCAAAAAACCCAACGATTTTGAAGAATTTGTATTAATATTCTACATGAAGCATTATAATTGGAACTGAGCAGATGTGATTCATTGTCAAGGAAAGACATTCCATAATGAATAGGAAGTGACGCATCGTTTGGAGATAGATTTCCTGCATTAATCACATGCCTTAAAGATTTGAGAACAATCACCACGATGTTGGATTCATTTGATACACACTGAAATCGGTCAATGTAACTGAGCACCAAAACGGGCATTTTGTTTATTGCAGATTAACCTTCTGTTTTTCTCATCAGTGATTCATTTAAGCTGAAATAAATTTGAAGCAAAATTTAATACATCTTTAAACGTTCCAATGAAGTATATCCCATTCACTTCCGGTCATTGTACTACACAGAGTGAGGTTGCAGCAAAATTAATAAAATAAAACAAAGAAAACAGCATTTCCAGGAATTTTACCCAGGTTCAGCCATAGGAGAAAGGCCATCGACCTTCACTTCTCTCCTCATATCTGCTTCTTGACGTGCGAGAGAATCTGACTGAATAAATGATGAGTCGAGGCGAAATGTGCGTGTGAATGTGAGGGGCATTTCTTGTTCGAAGGTTCATTCTGAGACAGTTCTCACTCGGAATGAATTAAGGACAGCTGTTCCTTCCAAGGACCACGTTAATTTCTTGAATTTTACTGGTATTATTCCGCTAACGGCAGGAACATAATGGTGTGGATTCGATTCTGCCCAGGGAATGTCTCATCCCCGACCTTCACCATGCATACTCTTGATGTATCACATGTCAGCCAGCTTGCGAGCCCATTAAGGGGCCAAGAGGTTAAAGTGGTGGGTTGGTAATTCATTGAGTACGTGTGTGTTCGAATCCTACTCGTCTTTCTCCTTCCATTAAATGTAGATGTCGTTTTCCTTTGTGTCTTCTATTCTTTGGTTGACATGAAATGGAGAACGTTGCTTTTGTCTTGCACTGTATGGGAGGTTCACGAATAATTGAAACCACATCAAAGTCGAAATAAAGCATTTCATTCTGTTGTAAGTTAAATTTGGATAATGAAAGTCAATGCAACTTTTCTTTCCTCCTTTCATTCCATCTTGACTTTCTAGGAGTTTACATCGAATGAAGGAGAAACAAATAAGGAGAGAACGGGAGCAATAATTTATCCAGTGGGATTGTAAATTACTGTTTTAACGTAACACTTCTCACTGACCAGTATTTCAAACGGTGAATTGGATTTGGAACCGCAGAAAACATCTGCAATGAAACGAACCCTTCATTCTTCCACAACTTTTTGCTGTGTGTCAATCATACTGTGAACCATCCTCCAGCGTTATCACAAAGTTGCCAACAATATAAGATTCACCAATTTCCTTTAACAATCACAACTTCTGCATATATCCTTTTGTGGTGTGTCGATTGTCATTTGTTGCCTGCAGGTCTTGAAGATCTTAGACCCCTGAAGAGGGGCCTTTTGATTTGAGATCGGTCAAAAGAATAAACGAATGTAGTCTGTTCAAAAAGCAAGCGTCATTAGTTTATTGAATTAAGGTACCTTGAAGCAATTCTATCCAGCAACACAGAGATTGAAGCTTCTGTGTTCCGTTGTGAAATTGCACAGCTATATTTGAAAATTAGGCATTATTTACACGTTTTTTAAGGAATACTATAGCCTTGATTACAAGAAAGACTAATCAGATATAATATTGTGACACGATTTGCAGCAAGTTAATCCAATGATAATTCCTGGGAAAGAGTTCTTAATTACAAAATCCAAACAACTGTAATATGGAGGCAAAATTGACAACATGTTAATCCAATGGTAATTCCTTGGAAAAGAAATCATATTTACATAAATTGTCATGCCATGGCAAGAGTTCAAGGTTCTTTCAAATGGTCAATTAATGTGTCAGTATTCATTTTATGCAAACTCTGTTGTTCTCTTTGCTTAGGATTTCAGCTTAATTCTGCAAATCACCAATACAATTTCGCAGGGTTCAATCACTATTCTCATCGTTTTCTTTTAAATTGAAAAAGAAATTGTGTTAAGCAAAAATCCACATATACGTATTGCTTCAAGCAATAAACTAAATTCAAATTTTAGATCCTCATCTCCCCACTTTGGTCAATCTATGACCACATCATAAAGGCATGGAAGAAATCATTCCAATTCGATGGCAGTAAAGACTTCATTACTTCCTCTTCCATCGAACGGGAACCAAGGGCAGGCAATGGTGTTTCCTCATCTTCATCTAAGTGGAGAAGAAGCATTTTCTGGGTAGACCAATATTGTCATTAGAAGATAATATTTTGCAAAAATACACTTCACGATCGCAATACCAACAAAACGACCAATTAAAACCATAGCACTATACATAGCCGTATTAATTAGCCAGTTGCACATTTCTTTTTCATGAGATAATGAGGCTAGTTCGTGATCTGTTTGATCAGTTGATAAACTTTCTCGATCACTTCATCCTATCCCGTCGGAATTCTAAACTTATCAATAAAAGAAGGTGTTAGACCAAATGATGCAGTAGTGGAAGTCGGCCATTAAGACCATCGAGTCTGCTCGAGCATTCAATGAACTCATGGCTGATCTGATAATCTTCAACTCCATTCTCCTGCATTGTCTCGACAAAGCTTCATCGTCTTTCTGATTAAATATATGTCTAGCACAGTTTAAAAATAAGCAACAACTCAGCCTCAACAGCGGTTTCGGGAAAGAGGTCCACAAATTCACTGGCCCCTGAGCATAGAAATTACTCTTTATTTACGAATTAAGTAGGCAATATCTAATTCTGAGATTATGTCCTCTGGTGCTCTCCTCACACCAGAGGGAAACCACATGTCCGTATCTACCCTGTCAAAATCCCATGAATATTTAACGTTTGCAAATGTTATTACGTGATTATAGACCTCTCTCTCATCCGCCCTCCCCGCCTCCTTTGCTTCAAGGAGATTAATCCCAGCCTAACCAATCTTTCCAAGAAGTACCATTTTATCCAATGTTGGCAACATATTCGTAAATATCTGCTGTTCCCTGCAGCATTCTTGCATATTATTAAGGCAGGTAGAGACACTTATGAGAGGCAACAGTTGAAATTTCAGGCAAAGACAGGAATTGGAACTTGAAATCAGATAAGAATAGGAATTAGATTGGTCCGCACAAGGACTAAATAACGTAATGAGAACTCTGACAAATGAGAACCTAATCATATCCCATTGACATTCAGTAAACTTACTGTACCTTAACCCTCATGTAATCATCCGCGGAGCTAGTATTTAGGAAAAACGGACTGAGACTGGCTATATAATCACTTTGACAACAGAAACTTGTGCGTTGGTAGATATTTTTGTTTACAAACTCAACTCTTACCTCTGTGAAGCCTGCATAGTTTGTAAGGCACAATTGAGATGTGGAACAGAACTCTCTCCATTTGCCTAGATGAGTGTAGCTTCAATTACACTTAAAGAACTGGACAGCCTCCACGACAATGCAGTCACTTGATTGTACCCTCTTCAATACTGGAATATTCATTCCCATCACTGCGAAGCTACAATTGCAGCAGAGTGCACCAACTGCAAGATGCACTGGAGTAAGTCATCCTGACATTTTTGACAGGACCTTCAAAGCTCAACATCTGTAAGGAGGATGCATTGAAATGCCACCATTTGCAAGTTACGCACTAAGACACATAGCACCCTGACTTGGAGAGGTATCAGTGATAAACTCATTGAGTCGTGAAGCCGTCTTGATGGGCGAAGTTGTATACTTCAACCCTCCATCTTTTATCTTACAATTTTAAGAAATGTTGATTCTTGCAGTGACCAGACTTGTGCTCAGTCCTTTTGCTGTTCCTTAAACTGCAAAAGATCTACTATCCTACACAGCCTGTGGTCGACAACAGCAAATATCCAAAAACCCTCTGAATCAACTGATTCCCCTCAAGATTAGAGTGGTGCTGGAGAAGCACATCCTGTCCGGAAGCATCTGAGGAGCAGGAAAAATCGACGTTTCAGGCAAACGCCCTTCATCACGAATGAGACTGGGAGCCTATGAGGTCGAGAGATAAATGGGAGGGTGTGGGCTGTGGAGAAGTTAGCTGAGAGTGCAGTAAGTGGATGGAGGAGGGGTGAAGGTGATATGTCACTGAAGAAGATGGAGCAGATAGGTGGGGATGAGGATACACAGGTGTGACAGGTCAGGAGGACGGTGTTGAGCTGGAAGGTTGGAACTGAGGTAAGGTGGGAGGAACGGGAATGAGAAAACTGATGAAGTGCACATTGATGCCATGGGGTTGAAGGGTCCCAAGGCAAAGGATAAGGGTTTCTTCATCCCGGCATCGGGTGGTGAGACACTGGCGATGGAGGAGGCCCAGGACCTGCATCCTCGGGAGAGTGGAAGGGGGAGTTGAAATATTTTGCCAAGAAGCAGTGGAGTTGATTCTTGCAGGCATCTTGGAGATATTCTCTGAAGTGCTCTGTGAGAAGACATCCGGTCTCCCCAATTTAAAGGAGACCACATCGGGAGCAACAGGCGCAATAAATGATATATGTGGAAGTGCAGGTGAACCTTTGATGGATGTGGAAGTCTCCATTGGCGCCTTGGACGAGGTGAGGGGCAAAGATATGGCTGCAGTTTTTGCAATTCCTGCGGTGGCAGGGGAAAGTGCCGGTGGGGGGGAAGGGTAGATCATTGGAGGTCGTAGACTTGACTAGGTAATTGTGGGGGGATTGGACTTTGGGGAAAGTGGATAGGCATGGAGAGGGACATATATCCCTGGTGGTGGGATCCGTTTAGATGAGGCGAACCAGTCGGCGGGTGATATGATTTATGCAGAGGTTGAGGACCAGGGTTTTCTGTTCTTTTTGTAGTTGGAGGTGTGGTGTTCATGGGCGGAGGGGCGGGGAATGGAACAGATGTATTGGGGGGCATTTGAACCGCATGGGAAGGAAAATTCTGGTCTTTAAAGAAGAAGGGGATCTGGTGTGTTCTGTGTTGGAACTGGTCCTTTGGGAGCAGATGGGGTGGAGGCAATGGAATTGGGAATACAGGGTAGAATTTCTGCAGGAGGTGGGGAGGGTGGAGGTGTAATCCAGATAGCTGTGGAAGTCAATGGGTTCGTGAAAAAATGTCAGTAACACTGACCTCCTTGGATATTTTCCCTCCCCACCCCTATCCACTTTGAAATAAGACGGTTCAATTCACAAATACTGCGTCAAGTCCACGCCGTCCAACGACCCACCGTCCCGTCCCAGTACCTTCCTCTGCCACTGCAGGAATTGCAAAACCTGTGCCCACACCCCCCACCTCTGTCCAAAGCCCCAAACGAGCCTGCCACATCCAACAATGTTTCAACTGCACTAGCACACATGTCGTTTGTTGTGTCCATTTCTCCCGATGTGGTCACCGCTACATTAGGGTTACAGGACACCTTCTTGCACAGTGCTTCAGAGAACATCTCCAGGACACCCTCAACAATCAAACGCAATGCCATGTGACCGAACACTTCCACTCCAAGGGCATGAAGGTCCTGGGCCTCCTCCACTGCCACTCCCTCACCACCCGACACCTGGTGGAAGAATGCCTCATCATCCGCCTCGGGACCCTATAACCCCATGGTATCAATGTGGATTTCACCAGTTTCCTCATCCCCCCCCCCCAGCTTACTCTATTTCCAATCTTCCAGCTTGGCACCATCTTCGTCACCTGTCTTACCTGTCTATCTTCTTTCACACCGATCTGCTCCACCCTCTTCTCTTATCATCTTTGTTCCCACCTCCATCCACCTATTGCACACTTAACTAAATTCTCCCCAGCGCCACCCCTTCCCATTTATCTCACAACCCTCGAGTCTTCCAGCCTTAATTCAGATGAAGGGCTTTTGCCAAAATCGTGAATATTTCCTGAAGCTCGGATGCTGCTTGACCTGCTGTGCTTCCTCAACCCGACTCTAATCTTGACTCTGATCTGCATCATCTGCAGTAAGCACTTCCGCCCAACTGATTCCCCTTTCCATTTACCTTCAGCGATCATAAAAGCATACTCCAAGTGGGTGGCACGGTGGCACAGTGGTTAGCACTGCTGCTTCACAGCGCTTGATAACCCGGGTTCAATTCCCGCCTCAGGAGACTGGTTGTGTGGAGTTTGCACGTTCTCCCCGTGTCTGCGTGGGTTTGCTCCGGTTTTCTCCCGCAGGCCATGTGAATTGGCCATGCTAAGTTGCCGACAGTGTGAGGTAAGGGGTAAATGTAGATGTAGGGGTATGGGTGGGTTACGCTTCGGTGGGGCGGTGTGGACTTGTTGGGCCGAAGGGCCTGTTTCCACACTGTAAGTAATCTAATCTAATCTCTTTGTCCGTCTACACCACACAGAATACTCCCTGTTATTGTTTCTTATCCACAAATTCATTAACGTTCATTGGTCTAGATTCAATTCGATTCACCATTTTACCTTTCCACCTGATTGATGCATCCCTGCAGTCCCTGGCTTTCTTCGTCGCTGTCAAATGCACGAGCAATTGTTGCATTTTCAGCAAACGTCTAAATCATGGGTCCTACATCTAAGGCTAAATCATTGATCTACATCAGAAAACAGTGGAACACCACTGAAAATAGGCATCCAAATATGGTTCTACTGCTGGTTGGGATTAACAGATACAATAATAGCAGAATCGATCCCCTGCTGTCATTTGTAAACTTGCTGGTGATTCTGCCAGTTGGTCTCCTGAGTGATCACTTCTCACATATGGGAGTGGTGAATGACCTGTGCGCATTATGATTTTGCAAGTGAGTTTGCACCTCAGCAGATAATTGAATCCCATCCTGCAGTCATCCTATGAACCTGACTTCTTGGCAACATGGGTTTCCTTGTTTCTATTTAGTTTGGATAATCAATTGAATTCGAGTCCACACGGACACAATTCCCATTTTCCCCGTCGTCCATGTATTTTTATTCTTCATTATTCTCCCACTGAACGTGGCTATCATTGGTCTGAAGAGCAGTTGTTGTTCATTCTTAATTCCCCTTGAACTGAGTCAGAGAGCACTTATTGGTGAACCGCACTGTTGTAGATCTTGAGTCACATGTTGGCAGGGCTCGTTACAGTCAGCAGATTTCTCTTTCAAAGGGACATGAATGAATGAGTTTTGAGTAAATTAAAGTTATCGTCTCTGTTCCTGAGATTGGGTTTATTTTCCATATTTTATGCATGCATTTAAATAACAGCAGCTGCCATGTTCCAGTCTCCAAAGATTACTAGCCCAATATATCGCCACTTCTGCATTTCTCCATTCAAAAAATGACATTGTCAATTCAGATCATCCAAAATGGAGACAGATGAGGACGCGTTTCTGTGTTGGAATGGAAGCAATGTACGCTGGATTGGAGAGTTTACTGGAGCAAGAGACTAATGTGGGGACAATGTGAGCAAACACAACTCTTACTGTCAAAGTAACTAAATACTGCTTGTTAAGGAAAATTTCATAGGCTGCTTTCAATGCATCGACCTCTCACTTAAGGTTCCAGTACACTTTCTCTGAGTCAATCTTCAGTGCGGGTTGATGCTGCTGCAGAATCTTAATAATATAGTAAATGGAAACCAATATCGCCTGCCACCCCGCCTTTGACCAGGAGCACTCCCAGCCTCAGCGTTTCACGCGCTTCTCTACCGTCATAGAAGGACTGCGCCTTTACCAATCACGTTACTGGTGGCACAGAATAGCTACACGTGCTCATTGCCACCCCCATTTCCGATTTGGTATTCACGGGTGCGCCAATAGGTTTGACTGATACCAGTTCTAGGAACTGGGATTATCTGACTGACTGCAGCAAAGGTACTTCCTTGTGTGGAGAAGTTGGTGAAGCCATTGTAATTGAAACCATTGTTATTGAAACACACAGTGCAACTATATCCGTCACTATCCCCTGAACGTTCATTTTTTTTCTGGAAATCTGCCAAACTCATTATTCAACATGTAGAACTCTATGGAACCATCTGCTATCACTCGCCTCATATTCCTGTTGTGAATCTGCTACTTTTCCTAACATATCCTCTGTCACTGTAATTATTGCTGGTTTTAAACGGATGTCTCTGCATGACTCAGTGATAGTTTCAATGTTAAAATATTCTGCATTGTTGGCACAGTAACCTTTTTCGAATCCGAGTCACTGCAGTAACGTTCCCCCATTTCACACCTTGTGACACATGCTGAAGAAACACACAAAGGAATTAGTTGACTTTACGTGAAAACATTCCCCGAAATTATGACTTTTCCATCAATCCCGTCTCTCTCACATTTCTGAGAGTCAGATATAAGGATTCAGACTTACTCATTCTTGGAGAATTCTCTTCCTCCAAGAATCATTTACCTCCTTTAAGTTCTCCCTCCCATTTCCCTTACTAGCACTTTCACATTGCCCCCTGTTCAGTCTGTGCTGCTGCGATCACTGTTGCTGGGTGACCATGACTAAGTTCCATCATCAGGACCTTCAAACTAGTTGGTCCATTTCTATACCGCGGTTGTGAGATCAATCCTCACTCAGCAGCTTTTAACTGACCTGGACCAGCAATTATTTAAACATCAGGCTCAGGAAAAGGACACAGGGCAGCATTGAGGAAAACAACAGTTATTCAAAAAACACCAGTTTCTGTGGATTTCCACATCATTTATTTTACGCGTTCATTCGGCTCCAGCGAGACTATTGTGTGTAGTAATGCAATTCAGGTTATACCAGGGATGTGATAGCACTGGAAAAGATGCAGGGGAGATTTGCCAGGATATTGTCTCGGCTGAAAAAGGGAGATTGTCCAAACTGGAGTTGTTTTGCTTAGAGCAGAAGAGATTGAGAGGGGTTATGATTCAAATGTACAAAATACTGAGGGATATGGATAGCCTACACTGAAATAAATGTTCATTTGATAGAGATTTCGATCACGGAGGGCTATCGATTTAAGGTCAGAGGCGGAAAGATTAGAATGAATGCGTGGAAAAACGTTTTCAATCAGTGGGTCGTTGAAATCTGTAACACAGTGTATGCAAGGAACTGGGAGGCAGAAATCCACATAACTTTCTGAAATATTCAGATGTGAATTTGTGATCCCAAGACATATAAGGCTATGGGTCAACTGGTTTAAAAATGAGTTAGGATAGTAAAGCGATTGTTATTGAACAGTACAGATGTTCTGGTCCTAAGTGCGGGTTATAATACCTGTCCTTCGATTCTCGAAGTGGCATGTCACAGGTGCTGTCTGAATCAGCGTGGGGAACTATTACAGATCCTGGGGAAACACAGTGAAAGAGAAAGTGCAAAGACGTGACTTCGGCAAGCTGTACCTAGTATCCGTGTTGGAATGAAAATCATTAGATAGTTTTGCTTCGTACTTATAGCAGGAACCTCAGGAAGATATACATTCTACTGCACTTTCCACACGAGCTCATCCCACTGAATACTACCCATTGCTGACACTATGCAGGAAATTTCTCTCTATACACCCTGGTCCAGCCCTCCTTGACCCCCAGCACTTCCCCATATGGCACCATACCACGAAATCCCAGAAGGTGTAATGCTGCTCGTTTACAATGTCTCTCCTCACTGTGTCAGGATCCAGTGACTTGTCTGACCATTACTCTATTTAGCAAACTACATTTCCAGCTTACAAAGTGATATCGTCGAGACTGGGGAGAGAAAAAACAGAGCGGATGACAAACGTGAGTAAACCTACGTTCTTTCTGCAAGCAAAAAAAGACACTGAGCTTGCAGGTTCCTGTCACTGCAACATCCCACTGTGTTCCCATGCCTTCATTTCAGTTTGGTCTACTGCAGAGCTCCCGCAGAGCACAGCGCAAGTTGGAAAAGCGGCACGCCATTTCCTACTGAGAGACCGTGCAATCTTCTGTACCCAACATCGAGTCCAATCAATTTTGACCCTGTCCACCTTCTTTCACGTCCCTGCCCCACCCACACATACCATTCGTTCCAATTCGTTTTGCTCGAAAATCTCTCCCCAAATTGGACAAACTGGAGTTGTTTTTCTTAGAGCAGAAGAGATTGAGGGAATTTTAATTAAGATGTACAAAATACTGAGGGTTTTCGATAGCGTTGACTGAAATACATGTTTCACTTGGATGGAGATTTCGATCACGGGAGGCAATCGATTTCGGGTCAGAGCTGGAAAGAAGACAGTGAATGCGTGGATAAACGTTTTCAAACAGTGAGTGGCTGAAATCTGGAACACAGTGTATGCAAGGATCGGAGAGGCATACAAGGCTATGAGTCATGTGATTTGAAAAGGAGTTAGGATTGTTAAGTGATTTTTATGGAGCAATGCAGATACTCCGTTCCAAGTGCAGATTATAATTATCTGTCCTTCCATTCTCGACGGGACATGTCACAGGAAGAACTGTGCTGTCTGAATCAGCGTGAGTACTGCTGCTCCCGGGGAGACAGATTGACAGTGACAGTGCAAACACGTGCCTTCTGTAAGCAGTACCTCGTGTCGGTGTTGGAATGAAAATCGTAAGAAACTTTTGCTCCGGAGTGAGGTGTTTACTTATAGCAGGAAGCTCAGGAAGATATACATTTTACTGCCCTTTCCCCACTAGCCCAAACCACTGAATACCAGCTCTATGCAGGACCATTTCTCTCTATTCATCCTCGTCCAATCCTCCTTGACCCCCAGCACTTCCTCATATGGCATCAATTCCACGAAATCTCAGAAGGTGTAATGCTGCTCGTTTACGATGTCTCTCCTCATTGTGTAAGGTTCCAGTGATATATCTGCCCCTCACTAAATTTAGCAAATCTACATTTACTGCTCACAATATCACCTCAATCAAGACTGGAGAGAGAAAAACAGAGTGGATGACAAATTTGAGTAAACCTACGTTCAGTCTGCAAGCAAAAAAGGACTCTAAGCTTCCAGGTTCCTGTCACTGCAACATCCCACTGTGTTCCCATGACTTCATTTCAGTTTCTGGTCTGCTGCAGAACTCCCATATAGCACAACGCAAGTTGAAAGATCGGCATGTCATTTTCTACTGAGAGACCGTGCAACCTGCAGGACCCAACATCGGGTTCAAGCAATTTAGACCCTGTCCACCTTCTTTCACGTTGCTGCCCAACCTCCACGTACCATCAGTTCCAAAGGTAGATCGTTAGGCTGGAAGATCTCTCTTCCAGATGCACTAGACCTGCTAATTTTGTTCAGATATTCCTGCTTGTTTTTGGAGAACTTGTTCTGTTGTGTTCGCCAGACTTCAGGAAGCGTGTGTTTGCACGAGAGGGTGTTCAGAGGAGATTTACCAAGTTGCTGCCAGGGCTCGACCATTCCCACTGCGAAGATAGGTGGAAGTGAAGGCTTCAGGTGCTGGAGCCCAGAGTCGAGAGTGTAGTGCTGGAAAAGCACAGTCGGTCAGGCAGCATCTGAAGAGCAGGAGAAGCAATGTTTCTGGCACAAACCACCGCCATTCCATTAGCACCTGATGCGTGGAGGAAGAACGACTCATATTTCACCTTCGGACCATGTAACCACACGGGATAAATGTGTAGTTGAACAGCTTCCTCATTTCACTTCCTCCCACATTATACCAGTCGCAAGCCTCCAACGAGGCACTACTCCCTTGACCCGTCGATCAAACACCCCTCTGAATTATCACCTTCTCCTTCACCTTCATCCACCTGTCGCTTTCCCAGATACTTTACCACCAACAAAACTCCCCTCCCACTTATGTCTCAACCCCGACCTATAAGCCTCATTCCTGATGAAGGGCTCATGCACAGGACGTCGATTCTCCTGCTCCCAGATGCTGCCTGACATGCTGTGCTTTTAACGCACTGCACTGTTGCCACTGCAAAGATAGATGAGCTCGGCTGGGGATCTTTATCTGACAGTGGAGAAAGCTGAGCTAGGAACCGATTAACGTGCACAGAAAGGGGATAGATATATGTGATAGGAATAAACTTCTTACGGGAAGGATTAATAACTAGGGATAGAGCAAGAGAGAGGATATTCAGAGAAGATTTAGGAAGAATGCTTTCATCCTGAGAGTGTTGTTTGTCTGTAACTCACTGTTTGAACGTGTGGTTAAGCTAAGGGTCATCAGAACATTTCCGGAGTATTTTGCCGAACACTTGAGGGGCTATCCATTAATGACTAGGTACTGGAAAGTGGGGCAAGGATAAACAGATGTTCGATGAAAGACTTGGAACCGTATCTTTGAATGCAGCAAAATGGAGGCTAGCGCACCTCTGTGGCGAAATGAAAGGTGTTTTCGACTTCCACTGCGTTTTTAAGATTGCGATTCATGGATTGTTTGTTTGAGTCCCAGCAGATTCGGAGTTTAGAATATAGAACATAGAACAATACAGCACAGAATAGGCCCTTCGTCCCTCGATGTTGCTCCAACCTTTGAACTATTCTCACTGCGTCTCCCTACATTATCCCAAAATCATCCATGTGCTTATCAATTTATTTCACATTTCAACTGAATCAATGCTTATTCTACTGATTCATCGTCAATTCCACTCATCTGGAGTTCTCGTCTCTGCTACGGACCAGAGGACATTCCTCACCTTCTTGATGGTGAGCTTTGAGGGAATCGTATCATTTGAAACATGATCACACCAGAATCGGCTGCTAATTCACAAAACCCAGTGCAAAAGTCCACTGTCTCTAAACACATTTGCCACAAACAGTTGCACAGAGTTTTACGGTTTATTCACTCTCTTTTTCCCCTTAGGTGACAGGTTGATGTGGATAGGTTGGGAAAAGATATTGATGTGCTTGGTCAGCCATAATGATATCAAATGACGGGGTAGCGCCGGCGGGTGAAATTGCCTCCTCTTGCTCCTCTCCCTGTCTGTGCTGTTTCTGACAGAGGAAATTAAACAAAAACATGATGAGGACACTGTGAACGTACACCACTGAATATCAAGGACCTCCCCTTTATCCCACTGCTCACACATCTGGAATACACGGCTCCTGTTGCTTTGATCAGACAGTGCACTACCTTTCCCGTGAGCAGTCGAACAGACTAAATGATCTTGCCACAGACTGCGACGGTAAGCTCCGCTAAAAAGTGATCCTTTAAAGCAGGTGTAAGCAACACAACGTTATTGGGGGACAACGCGTGGAAACAGATACTTCGGTGTATCTCGTCCATGCTCTGCACATAGCCAAAATTAAACAAGTCCCATTAAACAACGAGCTCATGGAAACAGAAAGGTGAAAGGTAGAATGGCTTCAACTTTCAGTGCTGGATGCCACTGAGCCGCAGGATGGGCGGCTGAGGCTGTTTCTGTAGTGTAATGGTCATCACGTTCGCCTCACACGCGAAAGGACCCCTGTTCGAAACTGGGTAGAAACTGCTTTGTTCTTCAACTGTAGCCTTTTACATGGACAAGAACGGAGCTTTCTTGCTTGCTTTTCCATCTGCAAACCTGCCTTCGAGTTTGCTTGAACAAATCTGCTCTCGAAGAGAAATGTAATGCTATTCCATTTACTTACAGTGCAAAGCATTGTAAAGTTTTTCTCCAACCTGGTTCTGATCATCTGTTTGAGAGTTTAGTTACCCCCTTCTGATCCTTCCACGAAAAGCATTACCGCATTTGCATTCCTTGCGCAGGCGGCCCGGTTCAAAGGCAGGGAAGAAGCTGCTGCGCTGGTGTCACAGCGCACCACGGATTCCTGAACTTGTCTGTCTGTCAAATGTACCCCAAAGTCGTCTCTGAAAGGCCTCATTTGGAAGGTGTCTGTCGTTATTCAACGTGCGAGAATTGGCACCAGAGATCCTGAATCATGTTTCGGAGCAGTTCGCACGTTAGTGGCTCATTCAATCAGCAACAGCAATGAAAGAAATTACACTCTCAGAGGAACCTCTGGACCTGTGCTTTCATAGCGTCGCTAGTATTAAGGTGCGCCCCGAGATCTAGCCACGTTGGAACTGAAACGGAGGAATCGACAGAGAGGCTACAGAATGACATCGCATCCATTTGGTTTTCTTTAAATCACTGACGAGCAGGAAAATGTAAACGGGGAGGGCGAGTGGGGAAGTGAGGCAGTTGCAGCTCTGGTGAAAGTCCTTCTTTGTGATTCACTCCGCAAACAGAGAGTTGAAGGTGACTCAGAGGCGTGTGAGCACTTCACATCGAGATCAAAAAGCAATCAAGGGCAGTTCGCACCTCTTCCGGAGTGGGGGTGGGGTGAGGTAATTACCTTTTGACTTCTGTTACTATGTTCAGAAACTGCCTTTTAGATTGAGGTGAACAGAAACTGCATTTCTAAAAAGCACCATGGAATTTGTTAAAATTTATTGTGTCGCTTCACGTCGATTCCCGCACGGGTTTCCAACTCAGTTGGTATCCATGTGGCTCATGTCCAGGAGTGAACATCTCTGCAGCAAATTGCACAGTTAAGGTAAAAGGCAAGGAAAGTGTCATCTCGAACTGGCTCCGAGGGCAGAGCATCCTCACAATGGGATCTGTCGCTCTCGGATTGGAATGTGACCTCCGGTTTTAGGGGGGAGAACATTCTTTGGGACTCTTATTCTGCAAAACAGACACAGTGACTGAAATTATGCTGCACGGTATGATTTGGAACACGGCCTGCTCAGCTTTGTGCATTTTCCCTGTAGTCCGGTGTGTTTCATGTTCCATGTAAACGTGAAAGTTGTTCGGTTTTGAGCAATGGGTGAAATCATTTAGCAAAGCAAGAATCGAAATTGCAGTAATGTCAAGTAGCTCATGGTAATTTGACCCAATCGTAACCGATCATATATTCTCACGCACTCACAGCTGCATTTGTCGCTGAATCCAGTCTGAGAAGATAGACTCAGCTTACCATTGATTTTTGTCTGGATTGATGGGCTATCATTATCTGCTGAGAAATTGATATTGTAGACAGGCACATCCCAGCAGCTGTGGGAGTCGGACAGGGATCATGGAACCCTTTTCACGTGAGTTTGCATCTGTTGTTATGCAGGAGCACTTTCTTGGAAGTGCAAAAAAAGGCCCTGGGCTATATGTTGGTAGTGTGGCCGAGTGGTCTAAGTCGCTGGTGTAAAGCTCACAGTCTCGACAGAGTCGTGGGTTCGAATCTCCATGTTGTCTTTGGAAGGTGTCTGTCGTTATTCAACGTACGAGAATTGGTACCAGAGGTCCTGAATCACATATTGGACCAGTTCGCAGGTTAGTGGCTCATTCATTCAGCAACAGCAATGAAAGAAATTACACTCTCAGAGGAACGCTTGGACTTTCACCAGAGCTGCAGCTCCCTCTTCCCCACTCGCCTTCCCCGTTTACATTTTCCTGCTAGTCAGTGATTTAAAGAAATCCAATTGGATGCGATGCCATTCTGAAGCCTCTCTGTAGATTCCTCCGTTTCAGTTCCAACATGGCTTAGATCTCGGGGCGCACCTTAATACTTGCGATGCCACGAAAGCACCCCTGTTACCTCAGTGTAATAACAGGCCAATTGTTTGAAAAAAATGACCCTCTAAAGAGTAACCCACCCAAACACTTTTCCCGATCATATTTCTTCCCGTTTATTGCTGACAAAGACATATATCCCTGAACACAATGTGCGATTTAGCATGGCCCGCTCACCTAACCTGCACATGTGGGATTGTGCGAGGACACCACAGCAAAGTCACATAGACTTGGGAAGAACGTACAAAGTCCCCACAGTCACCCAAGGAGAGAATCAAACCAATGTCCTTGGCGCTGTGAGGCAGCATTGCTAACCACTGAGGTACCATGTAATCTTTTGCAATAAGTAAAATCAGTGAACGATACGAAAAAAACAAGTTTCAAATGAACACTCTCCGGCATTGTCAACGCATGTCAATCTTCCATTCAATACGAATAGGTGTATTGAAAACAATAAAAAAAAATCCCGGCAATTCATGAATAAACTATAATTAAAAATTTAATTTGATCAAAGGTCATAACAATATTTAGAGGAATTGCAATTTTTAATTACAAACGTAGGTAATTAGCTGACTAATGAATAATTGGAAGTGGCATATATTTACTTAATGCCGAAGAAAGCGACTTGTTTTTCCGCTTGTTACACAGCAGAATAACAGTGTGTGTCTGTGTGTGTGTGTTCGAAATGTTTGAATCAAGCTCGTTCTAACAAAATAAATGATGACTTACGATCACTTCGCCTTGTCACCTTTAAAACCACAACATTCTCAAATATTTTCCAGGAATTTACAACCAGAAGAAATAGTTAATTTATTTTCATAAGAACCCAAAGAGAATAAGTAGTGGACACTGTGAATTAGTGAGTCAAAGCAAGAATTCACCTGAAGACAACTTCCCTTTTCTCCAAAATTTTTCAACATTTAAAAAATCAAAATTTATTGCCAATGTTGAATGAAAGAATAGAGATGCTAATTCTTTTTCATTTGATTTTGTTGCATGAAACATCCGTAAGTCGTATTATGAATACAAACACAATAAATGTGAGCATTAAAGTCAAATATAATTATTTTAATTCAACTATGTTTGAACAAAGAAAATAAAAATTGATATTTACAATGATTGAGAGATTGTGCACTGCAATAGCTTTACAGTGGTTAATGTACTGTGCCGTAAATCCACATTTGCGCATAAGATTGAATAATTATTATTTTTATTCTAAATCAGCAACAATTGAATTATCAAAGTCTGTCAATGCATTCAAGAATAATGAAAAATCACTTTTTGCAAGTGATTGAGCAATGTCTGGAAATGAACTGGAATTAATTTAGTGAAAAGTAATTACATTTTCCTGAATTTTAAGGCTGACATTACCGTGATCATTCAAATGAGCAAACATCAGATATTTGCAATGACTTTGGATGGGAATTCATTGGTTCCTTTGTGGGGTAGGTGACCTGAAAAATAAAGGCATTTTCATACTGTACTATTAGTACTCAGAAATAATAGATTAAATGTAAAAGTGAATCTCACTATACTTGTTCAAAAGACTTTTTAAATAAATAATTGTGCCATTATTATAATGGCAATGACTTGATAATGAATGCTGTTTTGAAGAATTAAAATGATTCAATATTTCAAAAGCACTTTGCTGTGATGTTGATTGGATATTTATTAAGATCAATAAACTGAGGAATAAAACATTGTACCTAGCTTTATGGATTGAAGAAAAATGAGCCATTCAGTGATTATTGAGCGAAATTCTTTTTTTTAAAGTACAAAATGTACGTAATACAAGAATTGTGAATTTCCATACACCGGATTCCTTGTAGAGATATATTTCATCAATTTATATGATCAATATTATGATCAATGTTTAAAGATTTGTGTCAGAATTAGGAAGAGAATTCATAAGTCATGAAAGTGAGCTTGAAACTGAACAATGTAGGCAATGACATGTGGTGTATATGCGATTTTAATAATATTGTCATCTTTGGACAATGATGAAAAATGTTGGAATAGAAATGCCAAAAACATCAACATTGTCAAAGCAGTTCTTTTCCTACAATGAAATGAAAACAATAACCATTTTGTAGCACGTGTGATTTGAAATAGCAGTTTTTTAATGTGACATATACAGTGAAGACTAACACTTTTGCAAAAATGTAGGAACTTCACAAATTTAAAATGCAGTATTTGTTCAATTTGTAATAAAATGGTTATAATTTGAATTGTCTCTTGTACACACACAATAAAAAAGGAGCTTAAAGATTGTTAGATTGACAAAAAATTGCTTCCCAACGTTATTGTAGTATAGTCAATATCTGTGATAAAGTAGAATTATTGGTTTTAACAATATAAATCAACATTAACGACTGAACTGAAATATAACACATCAATTGCATTAACTGCATAGAATAGTAAATAAATGCTTACTGTTGTCATTTGTCCCAGGAACAATAAGATACTTACTCAGGTTATTCCACTGAATAGTAATCAGCTGAATATCTTTGTGTGAACATTGATTTCAATAAACTTAGATATTTACATGAATTAGGAACTTATTTAAGATTAGACAATTTTTAGGATTCACTAGGTTTGCTGAACAAAACACAGTTAAGTCATCATGCAATAAACTGGATTAGAGAGAAATATGCAAATTCAATTTCAAATGGATGCACTCGGATATTTTCACAACATTTCAATCTTACATTCAATATAAATAGATGAATGGAAAACTAAAAACAAACTTCAGACAATTCATAAACAGATCAATAACTAAAAATTGATATATAGTAGGAAGTGGCATTTGTTTATTTAACTGAAGAAGAACTTGATTTTTTCTCATATTTATACCTTTGAAGCATCCAGTTCTATGTGCAGTCTGAACTCAGCTCTTCAGAACAAACGAAAATCAAGGAATATCTGTACTTTGCATATTTCATCTTTGTGAGTGCAACATTATCAAATATCTTGCAAAGAATATTGATTGAGTGGAATTAGATACATTCTGTTATTCGCAGACTGAGGAAAATATATAGCTGATATTGTGATTATTGGAATGAACAACAAATGAAAAAATATCTAAGGTTGATTTGAAAGGCAGTTCATTCGATTCTTAGATATTTTCTTATCAACATTCAGAGCTGCTTTGGCACAACTCTGTGCAAGATGGGAATTGAAATTTTACCCTCTGGTCTGGTGACAGAGACACGACCAGAGTTGCACAAGATTCCTTCATAACATTCCCAACCAGGCTGGGCAGGGCTGAAAACTAACCAGATGTTTATTGTGATAATTGGAATGGAATTAAATGGTTGGATACTGTGTGTAATCTAATGAAAATTCAGTAGTAATTTACAATCATGATGTGAGTTAACAAATGTCTTAATTAAACATGATTTTTATGATCACTTGTGGAACGATAGCTTGACAGGATTGTGTGATTAGTGTGCATTATATACAAAAAATGAATTTAATTATTCTATATGGTAAGAAGGTTCTCATTTTCTGAAATGCAAATTAAAATGTTTTTGTTCTACACGTAAATTGGAACAAAATGATGAATTGGTCAATCAATGTGCCTATTCAGCTGAAGACAACTTTCGTTCTTTCTGAAAATGTATGATTTCTAAGAAGTCACCATTTCCTGTGATTGTTTAATGAAATAAGATAGATGCCAATCCTTTTTGTATGCTTCAAAAAATTCATGAGGATTTGAATGATTTTGCATATGAAAAATATTCAATTATTATTGTGATTAAAAACACAATAATTGTTAACATTGCAGTGATTTCCAATCAAATCAACTCAAAAGTGTTTCCAAGTTTAAAATGAAAAGCAATATTCAGAATGATTGAGAGATTGTACATTGCAATCTCCTTGCATTAGTTATTATATGGAAACATAGTTTCACAATTACACCCCTTAGCGAATTGAACAATTATTAGGTATTGGCAACAAATCGATTTGAAAACTTTTATTACTGAATTTAAGAATGATGAGGTATCTCCTCTTCCTATTCCACTGAGTAATGTTCAGAAACGAAGAGAAATATTGCAGTGTAAATTAACTGGTGTTTTCTGAATTCCAATGGCTGAGAAGACTATGATCTTTCAAATGAGCAAAAGTCAGATATTTACAAATGATGTTGCATTGGCAATTATTGGTCTTTTGTGGGTATATTGGCCTGATCAAACAGGTTTTAATATTGTAGCACTCACACTAAGAAATATGGAAGGTATTAAAAGCACATTGTTCTTGTTATAAAGCCTAAGTTAAAGTATTGCATAATTATTGTAATTGATCATTGTTTCTAAAATCCTGATAGATAAATTGACTTAATATTTTGAATACACTTTGCTCTGATGACGATTGTATATTCATTAAGATTAATAAACTGAAAATTAAAATATAAAACGTGGCTTTAATAATTTTAAAAAAACTCAGCAACGATTGAACACAGTTCAACATTGTTTTTTGGTCAGTTCTTGTCTATTTTATTAATGTAACTTTTATCATGATAAATGTTTAGACAAATGTCAGAACTGGAAGAAAATTATTAGGCCGGGAAAGTGAGCATTATTATGAGCAAAACATCGGGTTAATGACATTTGGTACAGGAAGTCATTTTGTAGCAAATTACTAATAATTATGTGATAATTCACTGGCAACTAATGTTGCAAGAAAATGAAACAATCTCAAAATGAAATTAAAATAAATATCATTTTGGAGGTCAAATGATTTGAAAAATGTCTTTACTTTAACTTAATGTGACATTTGAGCTGAAAAATCGTTCTTCCCACCCACTGCCCACACCCAGTGTAGTCTTTTTAATAATTTAAAATTTAGTATTAGTTGAACTAAATAACAAATGGATGTACCTACATTGTTTTCTTGCACACGAAAAAAAGTAAAACAATTTTAACATGAAAATGATATCGCTCTGCAAGTAATAATTTCACAGATAATAAGTGTTCGTATTGAATTTAAATGTCACCATAGCTGCAGGAGTGACTTCCCCTGACAGGGAATGAACACGCAGGAGATAGGCAGAATTCAGACAAGTGGAAGATGTTTACACATGCTGAAATCAGTTAGTGCAGGGATCATCCCCCGAGGCCAAGTTCGGAAGGGAGGTCCATGACACACTGTAACGTGTACAGTAAAAAGCAGTATTTTTACTCACTTTCTGTATTATAATGTCCACATGCAATGTGGTTACAGTCCTTCCCTCCTTATACTGACACCCGATCCTGTAGAACACCTAATCTTAGATGGACATCGCTTTGGATAGCCCCAGCTTCCTATTGTTTCATGGTGTTGACAGGTGCTATAATCGCCAGTCCTTGGGATCTCTCTGTGTATTTTATTTCCGCAGATTACCAAATTAATTGCTGCAGTCCTATGGGCCTCTCACTCTGCCTTATTCACTATTCTCAAGAGTATGTAATTAGAAACTACTTAAATGTTCTGAGCAACTTTGAAATAGTAACTACTTCTGTCAATCAAATCCTGCCTGCTTCCCTGATAGCATCTGTGGAAGTTAACTGGGCTCTATCCTACAGCTGGTGTTTATTCATTCACTGGGACAATCATTCTTTCATTAATGAAGGTCAGTGTTGGTCATTTTTCTGTATGCTGGCATTCTCTTATCACTATCTGGAATATGACTGTCTGGAATGCCATACTTATGGATTTGGAGTAGGATTGTACAAAATGTTCTTTTTTTTCCTTAAGACTGAAACAGACTGTTAGTCTTGTTTATCTACCCACCACTGTTTGTGTTTTAATTCCAAGGCAGGCTGCTCAGGGCATCCCTACAACAGCAAATCAACAAGGATTTCAGCATTAAAATAAAAATCAACATTCGCTACCATTAGGAACAGTACCATGCAATATGCTTACGTCACTGAGACTTAATTCCACACTTAAAGCCGGATTTGATCAATGATTAAATATTAGATATAAGTAACAATTAGTGTTAAAACTGATCACTGTAAACATAAAATGATTAGAAATGTCATATTGCTATCTGCTACATGTAGAATTGAACATTAATTATTGGAGTCTAAAACAATCAGGCGTATCTTCATTTGTAAGGCCGAATATTAATCCAATGATTTCTGTGAACATTCAAATTGGAAGATATCAGATATTTCCTGTCAGTGTTGGATGAGGAATCATTACTTGGTTTGTGGTTGTGTTGACCTGGAATAAAAGATCAATTTTTCTTTGTAAAATTGGCACTACGAAATAGTGACTTAAATTGAAATATGAATCTCACGATATTTGTTACAATACCTAAACTGAATGACTGTGTGATTGTTGAACTAACAATGAATTGGTAATCTATGTTAGAACACTGACACATTAAGTGATTCAATATTTCCAAACGTGTTTGCTGTGATTTTGATTATACAATAATTAGTATCAGTGAACTGAGCATTAGAATGCTGGCATGATGTTTTGGAAAATACATTCGATATGCAGTCATTATTGATCTTTCAACATTCTCAGATCCTCCTGCAATCTGTACTTGCTGACTCAGCTTTTCTTCTGTAGAAATACAATATATAATCCATGCAAATTTTCTTGTCATCAATATTCAGACATTTGTGTCAGCATTACAAAGAAAATAAATCGACAAGGAACATGGGTATCATAGCAAAAAACAGTCAGCAGCATTTACAGAGGAAATGTTTCAACATTGTCGCTGACTAAATACATGAAAAAGTTTAATGGGGATTTGTTACAATGTGCTGAGCCGCAATTACATTCTTATCATGATGACTGGGGAACCCTATTAGAAAACGCGCCTATATTTAGGAATTCCTTTATCTCAAAACATGCTACTTTCAGCATCCTTCGTGTAAACAATGAAGTGTGATTATTGGGGTGGGAAAGCTGTAGTGTGTAAATTATAAGAAGGTATCTTGTATATATTTGAGATGTTGTGAAAGCGTGATGTTTGCTGTGGCTACTCATCTTGAGAACAATGCAAGACTGACAAAAGGTTTTGCACTGAACAGTAGTTAGGTGGCCTTGAATACCATCGTGTGGCTTTATGTGCAGTGATTACTTTTATTTCAAGAGCTTTGAGATATTTTCCATGGTTTGTAAAATGATTAATAATTTTGTGACGAACGTCCACATGTGGTTATGAGCTGGATTTAAAGAATCCAATGCGTTGGTGTAAAAAAACCCCCTTCATTGTTGACATTTGCAAGCAAGGTGTACAATGCTCAGGCACTGGCTGGAAGTCATGGTGTAAGAAATACTGATTCATCCTGGAATAGATTGATTCTAGCTGCTGTTTGACTTAGTTTAACTAATTTTGTATTTGTCCCGATTTCTCTGCCTGTAGGTGAATTTAGAACGTACAATTTCAGTCCAAGGGTCACTTCACATCACTGGAGAGTTAAAATATAATTCACATATTGTGATAACAATGAATTTTCAATTAAAGTTTATGTTTTAACAAACAAAACGATTTGATGTTTTCTGGGAATTTACACTGACATTGATTAAATATTTATTAAGATAATAAACTGAGAATTATAATCTAGTTGCAGGAATGTGAAATTGTTAAACCACAGACTTAGGAGTGTTTTTTTGAATGATTTGGAGGCGCCAGTGTTGGACTGGGCTGTACAAAGTTAAAAATCAAACACCACCACGGCTCTCGTCCAACAGGATTATTTTGCTGAACTAGCTCTCAGAGCGCTGCTCCGTCATCAGGCGGAAGCTAGTGCTTCCAAATAAACCTGTTGGACTATAGCCTGGTGTTGAGTAATTTTTAACTTTGTTTTTTAGAAGGAATGTTTTCTTTTATTCAAATATACAGGCTGTTCAAGAATTCTATCTAGCCTTCTGTGATTTTCTTTTAGAGACCACTCATGTATAATTCATACAATTTTCACTGAAATCAGTATTTCAAATTTCCATCAGATTTAAGATGAAAATGAGTACCAATTAATGAGTACTTCCACGAATGGAAAATACAATAAATTCAATTTACAGAGGCAAGATTCAAGTTCGATCCGAATAAGCAAATAAACACTTTGAATGGAAAATATCTGAAAACGTTTACATTTAAATTTGAACGAAGTCAAATTACTTCTTTTTGAAATACATGACCTGAAAACCTGTTTGAAAACATGAACAAATCAGGACGATCAACATGTCTTGCTGTCAGTGTCGTCGGCCAATTGTCATAAAGAATAAATACCACTTTCAACAACAAGGATCATGTGTAATTGCTGAACTGCAAAGTAAGAGGATAGCTCTTGTATTTATTCGCAAGAATGATAACCAGATGTTTACTGTGGTTATTGCACTCAGTAACAATAAGATCAAGATCAATGGTTGTTAGAATCATTGGCCACTCGTAATGAAGAATAGACACTGCTTTGAGCAACAAGTATCATGGATAATTACTGAACAGAAATTTCAGAGACACCCATTGTATTTATTGGAGGGAATGATGACCAGATGCTTACCGTGATGATTAATCTCAGGAACAATAAGACAATTACTCAGATGATTTCCTGAACAGTAATTAGATGGTCATGAAGACCATTGTGTGGCTTTATGTATCGTGGTTTGTGTGAGCATTGATTTCAATAACATTGTAATAGGATACAAGTGTGCAGCTGAGGTGAGTTGGCCATGCTAAATTGCCCATAATGTTCACGGATGTTTAGGTTAGGTGTATTAGTTTTTGTAAGAGTGGTGCTGGAATGGCACAGCAATGCATGCAGCATCAGAGGAACAGTAAAATCGACGTTTCGGCAAAAGCCCTTCATTTGGAATGCAGCCTGTATTCCTGATGAAAGGCTTTTGCCCAAAACATCGATTTTACTGTTCCTTGGATGCTGCCTGAACTGCCGTGCTTTTCCAGCTCCACTCTAATCTAAACTCTGGTTTCCAGTATCTGCAGTCATTGTTTTTACCAAGGTTAGGTGTATTAGTCAGGGGAAATGTCGAGTACATAGAACATAGAACATAGAACAATACAGCACAGAACAGGCCCTTCGGCCCACGATGTTGTGCCGAACTTCTATCCTAGATTAAGCACCCATCCATGTACCTATCCAAATGCCGCTTAAAGGTCGCCAATGAATCTGACTCTACCACTCCCACGGGCAGCGCATTCCATGCCCCCACCACTCTCTGGGTAAAGAACCCACCCCTGACATCTCCCCTATACCTTCCACCCTTCACCTTAAATTTATGTCCCCTTGTAACACTCTGTTGTACCCGGGGAAAAAGTTTCTGACTGTCTACTCTATCTATTCCTCTGATCATCTTATAAACCTCTATCAAGTCATCCCTCATCCTTCGCCGTTCCAACGAGAAAAGGCTGAGAACTCTCAACCTATCCTCGTACGACCTACTCTCCATTCCAGGCAACATCCTGGTAAATCTTCTCTGCACCCTCTCCAAAGCTTCCACATCTTTCCTAAAGTGAGGCGACCAGAACTGCACACAGTACTCCAAATGTGGCCTAACCAAAGTCCTGTACAGCTGCAACATCACCTCACGACTCTTGAATTCAATCCCTCTGCTAATGAACGATAATACTCCATAGGCCTTCTTACAAACTCTATCCACCTGAGTGGCAACCTTCAAAGATCTATGTACATAGACCCCAAGATCCCTCAGTTCCTCCACCTGACCAAGAACCCTACCATTAACCCTGTATTCCGCATTCTTATTTGTCCTTCCAAAATGGACAACCTCACACTTGGCAGGGTTGAACTCCATCTGCCACTCCTCAGCCCAGCTCTGCATCATATCTAAGTCCCTCTGCAGCCGATAACAGCCCTCCTCACTGTCCACAACTCCACCTATCTTTGTATCATCTGAAAATTTACTGACCCACCCTTCGACTCCCTCATCTAAGTCATTAATAAAAATTACAAACAGCAGAGGACCCAGAACTGATCCCTGCGTAATCGAGCAATGGTGTGTCTGGGTGGGTTACTCTTTGGATGGTCAGTGTGGACTGTTGGGCCAAATGGCCTGTTTCAACACTGTCGGGATTCTATGACTCTATGATTCTATGATTTTGTATTAAATTGATAAGTGAGTGCTCAAGATACTACTTAAAGTCAACAAAATCTTTAAGTTTAGCAAAGTGCATTGAAGCCATCTTGCATGAAGTGAGATAAGTGAGTGAGAGAGAGAGAGACAAATTAAATGTTCAAATGAAAACATGCTAATAGTTTCACAGCATATCAATCTTACATTCAATATGAAAAGGTGAATGGAAAATAATTACAAATTCCTGACAATTCATGAATAACTAATAATTAGAACTTTAATTTGATCAATGCACATACCAGTATTTAGATGAATTGCAATGTTTAGTTACCAATGTAGGTGATCAACTGACCAATGAATAACATGAAGTTGCATTTGGTTATTTTGCTGAAGAGGAATTTCGACTGTTAATATTTTCCTCTTTATAATACCGGAGAATAAGGGTTTATGTGCTTAAAACGTTTGAACTCCTCAAGGAGACTTCATAATGTTCCCATTCGGGAAGGGCAGGACCATAGTCACATGCTTACGGTGGCAACTCAAATGAAAATTAATCAAATGTTTCTTGTAATTATTTGAATGGGAATTAATTACGTATTTCCTGTGTGTAATGAACTGACAAATCGAATTAGCAATTTACAGTAATAATGTAATAAATCAATAACGACTTTAATTAAATATGAATTACGTGATTATTCATGATAAGAAAAAACTAATCATTTGATCACTGTACATTAATGAACGAAACTCAATCTATATAATATTTCCATATGTCCAATGCAGTTTGTCACAAAATGAAAAGAAAATGAATTTGCATTTGCAACATAAATGATTAGGAAAATAAATGAATTAGTCACTCGATGCGGCTACTCGTCTGAAGACAACTTCCTTTTTTCCCAGAAATGTTCAACTTCCCAAAGTTTAAAATGTACTGTGATTATTTCAGGAAACAATAAAGAGATGTTAGTTCCTTTTGTTGTACTTCAAACAGTCACAAGAATTTTAAATGATTTTGTTCCATGAAAAGTGATTAACTTGTATTGTGTTTATAAATACAGTAAACGTTAACATTGAAGTTAAACATAATTAAAACAATTTGCTGTTCCCACGGTTAAAATAAAAATTGATATTCACAATGCACACTGCAAAATCTTTATTTAATTTATGAGCCATAAATTCGTAGCCATAACCTGAACTATATTGAGCAATGATTAGATAATAGCAACAATTGAATTGTCAATTATATCATTTAATTTAAGAATACTGAGAATTTGGGCCGACTGCCCGCCCCTCTTCCACGGTTACTTTTGGCCCCGGGTGTCCTTGGAGAAGGAGCACGCGGTGTCCACCAACACCCTGGAGTTGTTCAGGGAGAGGTGGGAGCCACAGGGAGTGGAGTGCATTATTTCCCCCTCCAGCTTTATTTTAATTTAGTCCCTACCCTCCCCTTCACTGTTTTGATCACACAGCACTGCCCTTTGATGTGAAGGGCAATGCTTGTCACTGGCCACTCCAGTGTTTTCCTATCTCCCTGGTGGTGGAATTTGAATAAAGAATCGTGCACCTTGTGGCTCTCACTGTGTCTCACACCAACACACAAACACCATGGGTGCTGGGGAAAAATAAGCAGTACCGCAGTTAGGCGGTAGTGTGGGGTTTTTAAAAAATATATATAACCAGGAGATTGCCCTTTGATGAGAAGGGCAGTGCTTGTCACTGGCCACTCGGGTATTAAAAAAAAGAATACTGAGAAATCTCAGTTGATTATTTAACTGAGTAATGTGGAGAAACGATCAGGAATTGTTCTGATGAAAATAATTGCAGTTCTCTGAATGCTTCCACTGAGATTACCACGATCATTCAAATGAGCAGTCATCAGATATTTACAATGAGGAATCGAATGGGAAATCATTGGTTCCATTATGGGATCGTTCACCTGAAAATTAAATTGATTTTTATATTGTAGTGTTTGTACTCAGAAACAATTGATGCAATTAAAATGCGAATCACACTATAGTTTTTACAATGACTAACCCCAATAACTGTGCAATTGTTGTCATGGCAGTGACTGGAAAATTACGTTGTAATCTAAAAAAAATAAATTGATTCAATATTTTATAAGCACTTTGTTTTGATGATGATTGGATATTCATTAAGATTGGTAAGCTGCGAAATATAATATAGTAGCTAGCTTTATGATTCAGAAAAATGAGCCATTCAGTTTTTATTCAGCAGAATTGCTTTTGGTTCAAAAATGCAGGATTACAAGAATTACATGTTTCCATCCATTGGTTTGCTTATTGAGATGTAGCTTTAATTTACAACTTTTTGTTCATGAACAATGTTTAGACATTCATGTCAGACATAGGAAGTAAATAACTAGATAGTGAAAGTGCACATTGTAGTGAACATAAGATACAGGGATCTTCCATAATTTACTGATTATTGTACATCGATAAATAACTAGAAATCAACATGTTCAAAGCAGTTTTTTTTCTTATAACAAATTGAAATAAATCCTTATGCATTGCACATGGTTTGAAAACACATCAGTCACGAAAACATCAGTCAGAAATAAAATCAAGGTCATAATAAGCATCAGTTCAAGATAATAAGACTCTTATGAAGAGTATTCTGCTCAACAGTAATTAGAGGACCTTGAACATCTTCATGTCGTTCTTGCAGAGAAAACTCTTTCATTATTTATAAAGAGTTAATATCGTAAATATTTTGACATTTGTATCAGAACTAGGAAGAAAATGAAAAGCAATTCACATGATTACTTTCGTGAAAGAAAGTCAAAATAAGTTAAATGTACAGTGCCACCTTTCAGTATTTTCTCTGGATAAGCAGATAAAGGTTTTTAATGCGCAAAGTCAACATGTTTTCACCTACAGTTGTACTAAGCCGAAATTAAGTTATTTTATTTTGCAATACTTCAACTGGAACCCTGATTGGCAAGCTGCTACGTATGTTGACGTTAGCATCCTCGGTCATTTGTAATAAAGCATGGTTATTGGTTTTAGCTAAATATTTTATGTGCAATTACTGAACTAAAATGTAAGAAATCAAATGCATTTATTGGATGGAACTGGTCACCAAATGTTTATTGTGTCTCTTGTTATCAGGAACGATAAGATAATTACTCCGGATTTTCTCCTGAGCAGTAATTAGATGACCAGGAAGACATTTGTGTGGTATATGCGCCCTATTGTGTGAGCATTGATTTCACTTACGTTGAGATATTTTACTAATATCAGAAGGGATTAATAATCGCGTGTTAAAGTGCTTAATTAAAGTCATATTTTCTTTTTAAAAATTATGGGAATTCCTTTGTGAAACAATGATTTAGAGATGCTGGAGTTGGACTGGGGTGAGCAAAGTTAAAAATCACATGACACCAGGTTATAGTCCAACAGGTTTATTGGGAAGCCCTAACTTTCAAGGTACTGCCTCTTCATCAGGCGATCTTCATCTCTTCATCTGCTCGGACTGGAGAACAAGGATTGGTGTACGGGAGGAGTTGAAATGCACAATAATGATGTGTTAAATGTTTATTGAAACTCTTCTGCAGAATTAAGTTCACAGAATAAACAATATTTGAACATTCTTGAGCTGACTGGAAGTAAAATCCTGTTGCCCACCATATGAATAATACCCGAATGTATTTTGATTAACCGAAATGAATTCCATTACTTAGATACTTTAAAATTTTAAAAACTGCAGTGTCCTCAAATCTAAAATTTGGATCTAATGTAATATGATACATAATGTTATTAATGACCTGAGGATAATAAATTGCAGATTGAGAGATTATTGGAATGAACAACAGACAGAAGCAGATCCAAAACTGGATTGAAAATCAATTCAAACTCTGCCTAGATATTTCCTAATCACCATTCCAAAGCTGCTCTGGCATATCTCTGTTGGAGAAGGGAACTGAACCCACACCTCCTAGTCTCATTGGAGAGACACTACTAGAGCTGCACAAGTGTCTTTCATTATGTTCCGAACAAGGAAGGGTGGGATTATAATCAATTGTGATAACTCAAATGAAAACTAATCAATATTCATTCCGATAATTGGGCTGGGAATTAATTGGACTGTTTCTGTGTGTAATGGACTGAGAATGAAATAGTAATTCCCAATAATGATGGTACTAAGCATATATGCTCTTACTTAAAAATCAAAATCATGACAATTGAAAGAAAGATAAATACACATATCATGCACTTATTATAAATTCATGAAAAATATGATTGCAGAATGTGTTTAAAGCCGTTTTTCTTATCATGAAAAGATAGATAGAATGCTTAGCAGCAGGATGTAATCGCAAAAAAAATCATTCAGTGTGACTATTATGCTGCAGGCAGCTCCCCTTCCTTATATAAATGTATAAATTCCAACAATTCAAAATTTACTCTGATAAAGAAAAGAACACACGCATGTAAATTCTTTTTTCTTGTTGACAAAAAATAACAAATTTGAATTTTTTTAGCTTTAAAATATTTAACTATTACTGTGATCAGAAATACAATAAATCTTCATGTTGAAGAAAAATATAATCAAATCAAATCAAATCAAAATAAATATCGATATTCACAATAATTGGGAGAGTGAACACAACAATATGTTTCCATCAGTTAATGTACTGAGCCATAATTCCACAGTTATACCCCTTACTGGAAGGATCAGTTATTAGATATTAGCAATAACTACATTTTTAATATGCTGTCAGTGAACTGAATATTAATGAGAAATCTCACATTGCTGTTTGAACGAGCAATTTGTCGAAATAAACAGTAATTATTAGTGAAATGTCTTAGATGTCTCTTAATCAATGAGGCTGTGATTACTTTGATTGTTGAAACGAGTAGCATTCAGATATTTATAATGAGCTTTGGACGGAAATCACTGCTTTTTGGTGCAGAGCTGAAAGATTTTGTTATTGTAGTATTGGCAGTAAGAATTAATGGATTAAATTATGAGGTGCATCTCACCTTACTGAATATTTTCAAGTTTTCTGACAGGTTTCTGGTCCAATCTTCAGTTTAACAAGGGTCATTTTGCGACAGCACATCAGTAACTGCAAAACATTTTGGAAACATCTACAACAAAGTTATTAATCTGATAATTCAGAACAAATATCAAAAAAACTCTGCAAATTTAATTGACTATATTTTTAGATTGGAGTCAAGTTCGTTTTCTACTTATTTCCTTCCTATTTCTGACACCAGTGGCTAAATATTGATTAGATTAAATTTCATATGATAAAGACGTTAACTTTCTCTCACAGATCTGTGCAGCACAGGAATTGGCCATTTGGCCCATAACGTTGTGCTGAACATAATGCAAAAGAAAATCATCCCTTCTGCCGGCTCTTGGTCCATATCCTTCAAAATTATCGAAATGAACATTAAAGAGCCTTAATGTATCTGCCTCCACCACCAACAATGGAAGTTCATTCCAGACATCTACCACTCCCTGTGTAAAAACAAATTGCCCGTTACATGCCCCTTGAACTTTCCCCCTAACCTTAAACGCATGTCACATAGTTTTTGATGCTTAAACTCTGGGAAAAACTTTCTGACCATCAACCCTATCTACGTATCTCATGATTGTAGAGACTTTCATCAAGTCTTCCGCCAGTCTCCGCCACTCCACAAAAAAGCAATCTGAGTTTTTCTCGCCTCTCCAAATCCAGGCAGCATCCTGGTAAACACCCTCTTTACCCTCTCCAAAGCATCCATACCCTTCCTAGAATATGGCGAACAAAAGTGAACACAACACTTTAGGTATGCAATAACCAAAGTCTTATAAAGTTACAACATGGCTTCCTGACACTTGTAACCAGTTCCCTGACCATACCATTTGCCTTCCTAACCACGTAATTACTCGCATGGTCACTTTCAGGGAAATGGTCTTGACCGCCAAGATCCCTTTGAATAATAAAACTGTTAAGGTCCTGCCATTAACTGTCTACTTTTCCTTAACATTTGAGCTTCCAAAGTGAAACACCTCACACTTTTATGGATTAAACTTCACCTGTAATTACTCTGCCCATAGCTGCAATTTATCTTTTTCCTGCTGCTATTATTTGACAACCCTCTACATTGTCCCCAACTGCACTGAATGTTATATCATCTGCAAACGTATTAACTCCCCCAGTTAGATTTTAATCCATTTCACTTCTATATATTTGTATCGCAAACAGAAGGGTCCCAGTACAGATACCTGTGGAAAAAAGACAGATAATGAGGGAGATGCAAAATTCTTGAAGAAATGATGTTTTTTTCAATGACAGAACAACTTTGATGAATAATCTTCTAAGGTGTGATTTTTGTTTTTAAGTTAACCCAATGTTTTAATTCTCAGTTTACTGATTTTAATGAATATCCAGTACAAACTGCTTTGATAATGTTGAATCATTTTAAGTGTTGAGTTCTAACATTAATTATTATTTAATTGTTAGTTCAATTCACACACCATCATGAGATTCACATTTTAGTTGAATCCATTATTTCTTAGTGCCAGTATCAACACACCTGCAATCAACCAAAGTTTTCTCATCCAACAATCATTCTAACTATCTCATTCTCTTTCATTTGAATTCTCATATTAATGGAAGGATCATTAAACAGTCTGATCAATTAAGAGATGGCTAACTATTTTTCACATAAATATTAAATTTTTTTCCAACATATTGCACAATTACATTGCAATAAGAGTTTTCTCATCATTCTTAAATTTGTTCTCAGCTATTTTAAAACTAATTGTGGTCAATATCTAACCGGCAAACATTGTTGAAATCCAATATATCCAGCTGTCGATGTGGAGCTATGGCTCAATACATCAACTGACGTAAACAATATTTCACTCTGCAATCTCTTAATCTTAGCAAAAATAATTTTAAGTGTTTACGCTTAGCTGGATTGAATTGTTTGTGAGCAAAAATGCAGTCTGAAGAAAGGTCACTGGGCCAAAAGTATTTACACTGATTTCTCCCCACAGATGCTGCCAGACCTGCTGAGTTATTTTCCAGCAATTACTGATTTTGCTTGTGATTTCCAGTATCCACAGTTTTGTTTACATTCTTGTATTGATTGTATTTCACTTCAATTCTAACATTTCTATATATCTGATTATTTCAATAAGAGCTAAATATTTTTCATGTTAAACATTATTTAATTTTTCCGAGTTTCTTGTCTAAATAAACCAGAATTAACAAATGTTTGCTCGATGCTTTAACAATAAATCTTGAATTCTTAGCAATCACAATTTTTTGAAAATGAGGAAAGTTGTCTTTCGCTGAGTAGTCACATTGAAAGACTAATGCTTTATTTCCATTTCATGTGTATTACAAAGCGTGTTAATTTTTATTTATGCAGATGAATAACTGCTTCAAACATATTGACTTACTTGATTAGCATGAGATCTATGTTTATTTAAGATGATTGTTGTTTCGTTCCTTCATTATTAGAAATAACTAATTGTGGGTGGTACAGTGGCACAGTGGTAAGCACTGCTGCCTCACAGCGCCAGAGACCCGTGTTCAATTCCCGCCTCAGGCGACTGACTGTGTGGAGTTTGCATGTTCTCCCTGTGTCTGCGTGGGTTTCTTCCGGGTGCTCCGGTTTCCATCCACAGTCAGGTGAATTGGCCATGCTAAATTGCCCGTAGTGTTAGGTAAGGGGTAGATGGGTGCGGTTGTGCTTCGGCCGGGTGGTGTCGACTTGTTGGGCCGTAGGGCCTGTTTCCACACTGTAAGTAATCTAACTAATTCGTTTATCGATCCATTACACTCTGCAACTGTCTAATACAATCCTAGTCCAATTATAACAATAAATATCTCAGTAGTTTTCCCTGTGAATAAACACATTAAGCATGTGATTATAGTCCTGCCCTTCCTGCAAGGGAATATTATGGAGGACTCCGGTAATGTCTGTACTAGTAGACCAGGGGGCATGGGTTCAATTCCCACCTTCAACAGAGATGTGTCAAAACACCTCAGAGTTGATTAGAAAATATCTAAGTGTCAATTGAACTGCTTTTCAACCAACATTGTCTCAACTTGTAACTGTTGTTCATTATAATGATCACAACATCTTGAATTTATTTGCTTCACATCACTGATTAAAGTATGAATGTTATTACGCTGCTTCTAAATACCTCTCAACTTTTAGTAACTTTGCAGTCTTAAAGATTCGACGGTGTAAATAATATTTAAGATGAGGGGGAAAGATTTAAAAGGGGTCTGAGGGGAAACTTTTCCACACAGTGTGTTTCACAGATTAGGCTGGTACAATTACAATATCTAAAAGACTTTTGGATAGTTTATTGGATAGAAAACGTCCAAAGGGTTATGGGACAAACACAGGTAAATGGGACTAGTTTAGTGTAGGAAACCTGGCCAGAATGCCAAGTTAGGCTGAATGGCCTGTTTCCATGCTGTATCAATCTAGCATTCTACAACTCAAACTTCACTGTGATTGGTAAAGGAAAGAACAAACGGGTGATAATTCTCCAGTGGTACTAAATTCCTTCATCCCTGTAAACCCTGACAGTCCTGTCTATCCCTGTAAGCTCCTCCTACCAATACCACCCTCCATGTCAATATATTTGCCTTTAACCTCTCCATCCGTCCCTATCTGGGTAAACTTCTCCAGCTCCTCCAACCCTTCCTTATCCGTGAAAAATTATTCAGTCTATTAAGTTGTCCAGATCTATGTAATCCCTTCCAGACCTGAAATACCTCCCTGTCTTTGTAACGATGTCTGGCTCCTACCTGAGAATCTCACTATCTGTGAAATCTCACAAGGAATCCTGACCTTAGGAACCTCCTCCACCAGTTAACATCCTCCATGGCTGTGGATACCATCAAGTTCTACTGTTCTTATCATGGAATTTAGTCTCTACCATTATAATGATGCCAATAAACTCTTCCTCTCTCAACTAGACTCAATCTCTGTAAACTGTAGTAGTCCCTACTCCCCTCACTGTGCATGTAATCTCCTTCAGTCACTACAAATCTTTTTTTAATGTGCACCCCTTATCACTACACTATTTATTTCTGTTACCTTCATGAGTTGCCTTAATTGTCACTGTGACTCTCACCATGTTCCATCCATACATTCTTCTGTTTCTCTGAAAAGTCCTCCTTATTTTTAAAACCCTCCCTCTCTATGTCACCTGTTCCAGCCCACAACTCTCCCTATCTCTGGAGAAACTATACAGTTAAAGCTGCTCCAATAACCTCAAATCCTCCTGATCATTTTAACTCCCTTTAGTTGTTAAACTTTCCCCATCTCTGTAACATGCTATCCCACAGGGTTGAAAGCCCTCCCTATATTTCTTTGCTCCTCCAATCCCTACAACTGTCCCAGTCTTTGTAACTTTGTCCTGCACCTTGAAACCTCCTGGTTGCTGAACCCTCTTCAGACACTGCACTTTCTCTATTTCTGTTACTTTCCCCTGCTCTTAGAAATCCCCCCTGTCTGTATGATCCCCTGCAGTCTCTGCAGTGCTCCCTATCTCTAACCACCAACTGCTTCCACAAACCTTCCTACATCTTTTACCACTTCCAGTCCCTTCAGCACCTTCTATAGTTGCAAACTCGCCATTTTCCAAGGCTACTCCACTTCGTACAATGGCTGTCAGTATCTGAAGCCCACAATCTCTCTAATCTACAAGTCTCTCAATAATCCGTTAACATCTGCTGCCACCACTGCTGTCTGTACCTTTCTTCGCTCCTCCAGTCCCATTAGGCTTCCTATTCTTTCATTAACTAAATCCAGTGTATCTTAGTACTGTCCTAAAAGTTTTCATGTCTCTGCTAACTGCTTCAGCCCCGCCACTATCTCCATAAACATCTCCAGCCCTTGAAGCCCTCCCTATCCGTGTAACCTCTTCCAGTCCTGACAACACCCCAATCTATGGAGCCCTTTTAATCTTCACTTGTTGGGTAATCTCTTGAAGTCCCTGCTGATTTCCCGATCTTAGCACCAACCCCAATCTTTGTGACTCTCCAGTTCCCATAAGACTCACTTTCAATGTCAGCTCATCCAATCCCTACATCCATCTGTAACCTCCTTATCCTTCTCCAATTCTTCGATCTTAATCTATTTAAAACTCCCCCTCCCCCCCAACCCTCCTGACCATAGGAACCTCTTTCAGTTTGTGCAATACTTCCCATTTGTGTAACTCTCTCCAACCAAGAAACCTGGCATTCTCCATTGCCTTCATATCTATGCAGCCTTCAGAATCTGGAAGCCTTCTTATAACAGTAAATGTCTTCCGTCACTACAAAGTTCCATATCTCTGTTAGTATATATAATACACTTCTCCCTGAAACACCCCCTGTCAGTGCCTCTCAGACTGCCTGCCTCTCCCTACATCCATCCCTATCCCTATCTCTAGAATCTAATCCAGCTACATCTATCTCTGCAAATTCCTCCAATCCCCAAACCCGTTTATCCCACTGAATTTCTTGACCAGATGTAACTTTGTTTAACTCTAACATCCTCGAGCCCCTGTAAGCCTCCCTATCTCTCTAACCTCTACCCATCTCTTCAACCCCCCCCCCCCCCCCCGCCATTACTGAGGAATGACTCCCTGCATTCGCCATAAGGCAGCTTGAATGACAGTGAACAGATATAATGGAACTGGAACCGTCATTCCAGAGACAAAGCTACGGATGTCCATTGCTGGGAAGTGTATATTGAAAGATTGTTGGGATCAAGGCAGGACAGGCAAAAAGCCACCAAGTTGTGAAGAAAAGTTGAGTTTAATGCATTAATAAGATAGTCATGTGGATCAGAAGATCAAAATTTGCAGTGCATTTGGGTGGAGCTGAGAAACAACAAGCAGCAGCTACCGTTTGCTGGAATTCATTTGTAGGCACCAGGCCGTGATGGGAATGCCAATATAGTTATGGTCACGACACTGAATGTACTTGCAGCAAGGAAAGGACAGGAACTGTGTGTGACAGTGGTCTCCATACCGACTGGATAACTAATGAGTATCAGGGCTGGAATGGATGGAATCCTGGATTGTATACGAGATGGATTTCCATGACATCATATCAAGGAGCCATCAAATTGTCTATTGTAGATCAAATACTGTGTAATAATAAATATCTAATAATCCCATTATAAAGCAGAGATCCGTAATGTTATAATGGAGATACTGAGTTGAGATGTAGGAGCATAATTAGGCCATTTGGCCCATTGAATATTCTCTGCCCTTCAATCAGATCATGGCTTACCTAATGATCTTCAACTCTACTTTCCTGCCTTTTGCACAAAACCCTTGTTTCCCTGATGCATTAAAGTCTAACCATCTCTGGAATAAATATTCTTAATGACCCAGCCTCGGCAGCCCCCTGAAGTCAGGAATTCCCACAAAGTCCCTACCCTCTGAGTGAATACATTCCTCCTCATCTCCATCTTGAATGGGTGAACCCTTGTTGGGATTTTCTGCCCACTGGTTACAGATTCTCACACAATTGAAATTAAAGGTGGTGACAAATATAATTGCAGATGACATGAAAATTGGTTGAGTTGGGGTTAATGAGCAAGGGGATCCAAGGTTGCAAGCGGTTAAAGATCAGTTGGAAAGATGTGCAGAGAAATGGTAAATTGAGATTAATCAGGACAAGTGTGAGATGATGCTGAAAAATGTGTTGCTGGAGAAGCGCAGCAGGACAGGCAGCATCCAAGGAGCAGGAGAATCGACGTTTCGGGCATAAGCCCTGAAGAAGGTGCCAAGCGAGGTCATAGAAACAGAAATGTGAGTAACGTTTTGAAGTGGCATTTAGGGAGAAGCATGAACGGGTAGAGAATAGAGGGACATGGACCATGTACATAGAGATGGTATGAGTTGAGAGTAGCATCATGGTGGGTCGAAGGGTCTATTGCTGTGCTGCACTGTTCTATTTCCTATATTCCCAGTATTTTACCGATCAAAGCACTTCAGAATCTTGCATGTTTCATTCAGTTTCTCTCTCATTTTTCTCGACTTCAATAGGTTCATTCTCAATCTACTCCACCTCTTCATATTATAAAATCCCTCCATTCCCAAACATCAGCCGAGTCAACCTTCTCTGGCCTGCCTCTGATACAAGAATGTCTTTCCTTCGGGCATTCACACTGTTCATAATATTGTAGGTGTAGTCTGACATGTACCTTGCATCCTTTTGGTAAGATCTCCCTATATTTAGCCTCCATTCCCTTTGTTATAAATGGCAGCATTTGATTTGCCTTCTTTATTACTTCATGACCGTGTAAGCTACTATTTTCCAGATTGATAAACAAGAACTCCCACAACCCATGATGTTTCCAATCTAAAAACAAGTACTGTTAGCCTGACAGTAAGTCAGGAGCATGCTGAAATGAGTGAAAAACGACATATCAACAAAAAATAACTGGACCCTGAGAAACACATTTTATAAAAGAGAATTTGTTTTTGAGCCTGTTGGATTTTATTTGTTGCCAGAATGGATAAGGGTCTGGTGGGGGTGGGGGGGGGGGGGGGTGGGTGGGAGAGGGGGCGGTGATGGTACAGAGGATATGGTTTATTTGAATTTTCAGAAGCCTTTGTGCAAGTTTCGATAAGGGCTAAAGGATAACTTGGTACAGAATAGGGCCCCTTAAAGCTCAATAAGGTCGCCCATGTGTGGAACCAGAGGAGATAGTTGAGATCTTAAACAAAAATAAAAATTCTTGTCAGTATTTATTGTGGAGAAAGACATGGAAGCTCGGGAACTTTGGGAAATAAATTGCGATGTGTTCGAAAGGATCCTCAACAGAGAAGAGAAAGTGCAGGAATATTAAAAGAAGTAAAGGTAGATCAATCCTCAGTAGCTCATTAGGTCGATCCGAGAATATTGTGGGAAGCTCAGGAAGAGATTACAGTGTCCCTAACAGAGATATTTATATTATCAACAGACACAATGAGGTGTCGACAGACTGGGGGGTGGCTAACGCTGTTCCATCACTTAAGTGTTGCAGTGAAAAGCCAAGAAATTACAGCCCCGTGAGCCCAGTGATGGGGGAGGAGATTCTGAGAGAAAGGAGCTACACATATTTGGAAAGGCAAGGGCTGATTAGAGATAGTCAGCATGGCTTTGTTATTGGAAAACTGTGTTTCACAAACCGGATTGACTCTTCGAGGAAGTGGCACAGAGATAGATGAGGGCAGAGCAGTCAATGTTGTCTCCATGGAGTTCAGCAAAGCATTTGACAAGATTCCAAGGGATGTAGTCCATCTAGTCAAGAGGAAGAACGATGCTTACATAAGGTTGAGGACGCTAGGATCGTTAGACCTCTATAGGGTTATATGGGGGCAGCATAATGGCTCAGTGGTTAGCACGGCTGCCTTCTAGCACCAGGGACCCGACTTCAATTCCAGTTCCGCGCGACTGTGTGGAGTTTACACATTCTCCCCATGTCTGCGTGGGGTTCCTCCAGGTGCTCCAGTTTCCATCCATCATCCAAAGATGTGCAGATTAGGTGAATCTTGGATGTGGTTGTGGAAGAATGGATTAGCAATTTTGCCAATGACATGGAGGTTGGTGGAATGGTAGATAGTGTGGAGGGCTGTTGTAGGTTGCAGCAGGATATTGTCAGGATGCGGAGCTGGGCTGACAAGTGGCAGATGGAGTTAAATCTGGAAAAGTGTGAAATGATTCATTTTGGAAGGTCGAACTTGAATGTAGAATACAGGGTTAAAGGCAGAATACTTGGTAGTGTTGTGGAATAGAGATCTTGCGTTGCACGTCCATCGATCCCTCAAAGTTGCCACCAAACTGATAGGGCTGTTAAGATGGAATATGTTGTGTTGCCTTTCAATTGCTGGGGGTTTGGGTTTTCGAGCTGTGAGGTTATGCTGCAGCTCTACAGAGCCATGGTTAGACCCCACTTGGAATATTGTGTTCAGTTCTGATCCCCTCATTACAGGAAGGCAGTGAAAGCTTTAGGGAGGGTAAATTGGAGATTTACCAGAACGCTGCAAGTGCTGGAAAGCATGTCTTAGGAAGAAAGGTTCAGGGAGGTAAGCTTTTGTCATTGAAGTAAAGAAGGGTGAGGGGGACTTGGTAGAGGTGAACAAGATGATGTGAGACATGGACAGAGTGAATAGTGAGAGACTTCGTTATACCATGGCATAAATGGCTATTGGCCGTGGGCATAAATAATTTTAAAGTGATTGGTGGATGCCTAAGGAGAAATTTCAGAGATAGGTTCTTTACAAAGAGTGTTGCGTCGTGGGAATGCACTGCCAGCAGTGGTAGGAGAGTCAGATATATGAGGGACATTTAATCGACTCTTGGATAGGCACATGGATGGCAGTAAAATGAAGGGTATGTAGGTTACTTTGATGTTACAGACGGATAAAAGGTTGGCATGGCATCATGGCCGAAGGGCCTTGTACTGTACTGTTCTGTGTTCTCCATTCCGTGTGGTAAACTGAGTCATAAGCCCAGAACATTGTAAAAGGATATAGCATTCCGGAGGAGCGAGGGAACTGGATACAAAGTTGGTTTGATGGTAGGAGACAGAGGGTGGTGGGAGACATGTTGTTTTTCTGACTGGAGGCATGTGACCAGCGGTGCAATGGATGCACTGTTGTTTGTCATTTGGATAAATGATTTGGATGGGTTATTGGTTTCCTGGTAAGTAGGTTTTTGAGTGACACTGAAATTGGTGGTAAAGTAGACAGTGAAGAAGTTTATTTATGAAACAACAGAATGGACAGAACTGCTGGGATAGTGGGCTGAAGAATAGCAGATGGAGTTTCATTAGATAAATGTGAAGTGTTCCATTTTGGTGAAACAAACCAGGGCGGGACTTGTACAGTTAATGTTCTGGCCCTGGGTAATGTTGTCAGTCAGTGACCCAGGGATGCAGGTACACAGTACTTTGAGAGTGGCGACAGTGGCAGACAGGCTGGTGAAGCAGGAGTTTGGGTAGGTTACCTTCTTTGAGCAAAGCATTGAGAGTAGGATTTGGGATCTTATGTTGTGGCTGTACAAGACATTGGTGCAGCCTCTATAAAAGCATTGTCGATCAGTCGGAAGAACTCATCAGGTTCACTTAGCTCCTTTAAGGAAGGACATCTGACATTCCAACCTCGTCTGGCCTACATGTGAATCCAGACCCTCACCAATATGGCTGACTCAAATCTGCCCTCTGGGTAACTAGCAGTGGGGCAAAGAATGCTGATCCAATCAGTGTCACCCTCATTCCATGAATGAACAAATAAAAATACATCTGTCTCTCCCTACCGCTGCAAACCTCTCCAGCTGCAGCAGTCCGTACTGGCTTTTTAACACCATTCAGGCCGGGACCACTCTCTGTAACACTCTCACCACCTCTAGCACCTTCACCTCTCCCTGTTCCTATCGTGTCATGAAACCCTGACAAAGATTCCTCTTCCTATTGCCCTCCACCCTGCTAGCAGACCCGTTTCAATCCGTTTATCACTTACTGCGTAAACTCTCTCTCATTTCAGGATTTTAATTACTTTGTGGTAATCGTCTAAGCCTCATAATCTAATATGATCCATTTTGTGCTGAGTGACAAAATTCCCGGTGGGAATTTCTTGCTGAGGTTAAGTCTGTTTCAATGGAATATCTTTTTGTTGAGTGATTTACACTGTTCCTTCAAATGTTTTCCACTGTTCATTTACAGACACATGTTTCAGTCTGTTTAGCCTGTTTACCTTGGTCAGTTCTCCTGTCAAACTCGTGTAAATGGCCGTTTTTATTTCTAGGTGTAGCTTGTCCTTTCTGTGATTCACTTTAAAACTTTACATTACTTTAAACTGCACTTTATCACAATTTCCCAGAGGATCTCTCCAGGTAACATTACTCATTCACTAAGTTTCATGACACAACGGTCACTCTCATATAGTTACATCCCTAGCCAGTTGCACAATGTGTTATTCAAAGAAAGACGGAAAAAATTTCTACAATCTCCTCTTCCAATATCACTCTTGTCAGTGTGATTGTCAAGATTATATGAATATTGAAGTTTGACTAAATTATCACAATGCCTTTATTAAAAATTCCAGTGAGTTCCTCTTTCATGCAATGATGAGCAATGAAATGTTGTTAAGTTGCCTAAAACTGTTCTGCTGCTTGTGTCCTTAGCATGTAGTAGCCAGAATTTACATGCAGACTGACTCTACTTCATGATCTGAGGCTAAATGCTTTCTCTGTAACCTCTTTGTTCTCCATTATTGTTAGCGTTACCCATTTTCCTGAGTTTCTGCAAGGTTGTGAACCATTGTATATTTATGTTCCAACTGTTGTTCGTCCTGTAACCATGTCTCACTGGTGTCTAAATCTCTTTTATCTCTGTGTCACATATCAGTCTACCTTGCTGCAGAGACTTTGTCCTTTGCAAAAAAAAACATAATTTACTCTTTCCCACAATTTCCTGTCACAAATCGATTCACTGATGTAGTTTTAGTTAAAATTTGTCCCTTCCTGTTCCTTTCTGCTTGTCTTCAGCCACATCGCCGTGCTGTTCACATGCGTCATCTTTTCTATTTGGATTTGGAAGGCTCCTTTCACCTGATCCCTCTGTCCGTTTAAAGCCCTGTCCATAAACCTACCGACATGATTGGCCAGGACTGCGGTCCCAGCTCAGTTTCAGTGGGACCCCATCCTAATGGATTTTTTTAAGATCAGGTATGGGATGTGGGTGCCTCTCGCTGACCAGCCTTTCTTGCCCAGCCCTAGCTGCCCTTACGCTGAGTAGATTGCTCGGACATTTCAGAGGGTAATTGAGAGGCAAACACTTTGCTGTGAGTATGCCGTGCAGACCACGTGAGGATGGGCAGATGTCCTTCTCTGAATGACAAGCGTTTGCATTTATTGTACATCAGTAATGGCATTTATAGATTGTCAATTACTATTTTTAAAATAATTTATTTCAAGTTCCACCATTTCAGATGATGTGGTTCAAACCTGCCTCTCCTGAACATTAGCTGAGGTTTCGGATACATGCTCCAGCAACAATATCAGTAGGACATTACCTTTGTCTGCTCACAGGCTATTTATCCCTGAACACTGATACTAGTGTATCACGAAGCTAAAACTTTTTTTTCTTCATGATTGTTTTATCCTGATACCTTCCTGCACTCTGGTGATATCACTCTGTCTCTCTCCATGTGGTATCCCTTACTGTGTGGGCCTAATTGCTGCCTCTTTCAGCATTTCTCACTCTTGCAGCTCTTCCAGATCCTGAATCAGCAGAATTCTGCACTCCAGAGAGATGCAGCAGCACCGGTCAGGGAGGGAGACTGGGATTTTCCAGATCTCTGTGGGGCACAGTAGTATTCTCCATGCGTAAACCTCACTGCATTAGTCTAAGTTCCCATTCTGTCTATTTCTCTGTCTCCTGTGGGGACTCAGGAATTTCCTGACTGAATCGACTTCCCAGCTGCTGGGTGTCTCGTCCATCACCACATTGAAGATAGTTGGTCAGGTAGAGAGACAAAGGTCAGGGACATCTGGAGCCTTCAATAAATCCTGCACTGAGGTAAGATCGCTCACTGTGAACAGTGCAGAGAGCATCGAGAGGACTCCAAACATCAACTAACAGTGCTGGAGGGGGAGCAGTGTACAGGCACACCTAAGGCTCAATCAAAACGTCTACTGTAAGTTTTGTTTTTCTGGGACAGTATCGGGAGTGTCACAGTTATCAGTCCAGGCCTGTGATGTCTTAGTGAGCATCAGGACAACAGCGGGGAAAGCAGGCTTCCCATGAGTGAGTGTGAATGCTACCTGGGATCTTTCTGTTCTGTGTTTCCCTCCAACACTGTACATATATCATGTCTCATGGACGAGTGTCTTCAATACATTGTAACTCCTATAACAGTTCCTGTCCCTGTAACCTCCACCTTCCCTATGGTCCCTCCCCGTACTTGAAATGTACTCCATTTCAATCTATTATCCCTATCTCTGTAACTTTCTTCAGTGTCTACACCATGCCTTATCTCTATAGTCTCCTCCTCCAGTAACTAGAGACAGAGGCATGCAGAATGGAAACGGTTCCTCTATCCAACTAGTCCATGCTGACTACTGTTCATGAACGAGTCGCTTTTGCATGTGTTTGGTCCATATTTCATCAAATCTCCTCTCCTCCATGTATCTGCCCAAATGTCTTTTCCATGTTGTAATTTTACTTTTCTCTACTCCTTCCCCAGACGCTCATTACATACATGCACCATCCTCTGTATGGAAATGTTGTCCTTTGGTCGCTTTAAAGTATTTCCTCTCTCACCTCATATTTCTGCCCTCTAGTTATGGATTCCCCTACCCTGAAGTAGAGACCTTTACTATTCACATTACATATACCTCTCATGGTTTTATAAACCTTTATAAGGTCACCCCTCAGCCACCTCCGCCCAAGGGAAATACGAAGGATAATGATACAAATACCTCTGCCACGGTCCCCGCTGCGACATTGCCACAATGTTGTGGGATACATTTGTTCAGGACCTCGGGCGTTTTCTACCTTTGTGTGCTAAGACCTCCAGCACCACCTCTTCTGTAATGGGGACTCTTTTCAAGACATTATTGTTTCTCTCCGTTTGTTTCCTAGTCTTTTTCCACAGTATGTTATGACATGAAATATTCATTTAGGATCTCACCCATCTCCTGTGGTTCCAGGCATGGATGGCCTTCTTGATCTTTGAGGGGCCCCACTGTCTCTCTAGTTGCATTTTTGTACTTGTATGCTGTAGAACCTCTTTGGATTCTCCTTAACCTTATCTGCTAACTCTATCTCATTCCCCCCCATGTTGCTTTCCAGCTTATCCAGCCTCTCTGTTTCTGTCAAACCCTCCAGTATCAGTAACATCTTGGTCAATCATTGCTCCATTTGCAGTTTTGGAAAATGTTTCCTAAAGCAGGAGGATCAGAATTCTACACAGTACTTCAACTGGAGTCCCAGCAATGCTTTGTATCATGATGTACCAACCCATGTCCTCAATGCTCTGACCCATGAGGACAAGTCTGCCTAATCCGCTTTCCCCGCCCTGTCCACCTGTGATGTCACTTCCAAGGAACAATGTAACTGCACCCCTTGGTCTCTCTCTGTTCGACAACACTGTCCAGGGCCCTACCATTAACTGTGTTAGTCCTCCCTGGTTTATCTTAACAAAATCCAACACCTGAATTCAGCTCCATCATTCATTTCTTCACCCACTGGCTCAGTTGGTTAAGATCGCCTTTGATAACAGTATTCACTGCCCACAAGAACACGTATTTTACAATCCACAATCTTACTAACAATAATTCATATATTCTCGTTTATGTCAATAGTGCACATGTGGACCCTGCACCGATCCTTATGTCACACGACTGGTCAGAGGACCACAGTCTGCACAACAACCCTCTCCCACCATCCTCTGTCTCCTACTGTCAAGCCCATTTTGTGTCCGTTTGTCTCACTCTCCCTGATCCCCTGTGATCTAGCCTTACTAACCAGTGCACCATGGTAAACTCTGTCAAATTACCTTGCTGAAGTCAGTACAGACAACGTCTACTGCTCTGCCTTCATCCATCCCCTTGGTCACCTCTTCAACAACCTCTATCAAGTTTGTAAGACACTCCTTTGTACGCAGAAAGCTGTGCTGATTATCCCTACTCAATCGTTGCCTTTCCAAATTCATGTTACTCCTGTCCCGCGGAATCGCTTCCAACAACTTTCGCATCACTGACATCAAGCTAATTGGTGTTGATGTCCCTACCTTTCCCTCACAGCCTTTCCTAAATGCTGGCACAGCATTAGCCACCCTCAAGGATCCCAGCGCACCACCCGTGGATGTCAATGACAGAAATATCTTCGTAAGTTTCTTCCCTAACTTACCCCAATGTCCAGGGATGTACTGGATTAGTTCCCAGGGAGTTGTCTAATTTTAATGCGCTTTAAAACCTTCAGCACCTCCTGTTCTGCAATGTGGACTCTTTTTAATACAACACTGTTTATTTCCCTGCTTCCCCAGTGTGTTTTCCACAGTAAGTTCTGACTTGAAATGTTTGTTTCGGATCTCACCCATTTCCTGTGGGTTCTCACATGGATGGCTTCATTGATCTTTAAGGGGTCACATTCTGTCTCGAGTTAATCTTCTGTTGTTAATATTTTTGTAGAATCTCTCTGGATTTTCCTGACCCTTCTCTGCCAAAGGTCTATCAGTTCCCCTTTACGCCCTCATGGTTTCCCTCTTTTGAGTATTACGACACCCACAGTGTTCTTCAAGGGATTGACTTAATCCAGCTGGCTGTATAGGACATGTGCCCCCTTTTGTCTTGACAAGAGCCTCAATATCCCCAGTCATCCAGTGTTTCCCACTTGTGTCAGTATTGTCCTTCACACTAACAGGAATATGCTGCACCTGAAATCTTAATTTATCACTCTTTTAAAAGAATCCCACTTATCCGACGTCCTTTTACTTTCAAATAGCCTCCATGAATCATCTTTTGGACAGTCCTGCCTAATAACTTCTGGACTGGGGCAAGGTCAGTTTTGATCATTAACTTGTGGACCAGGCCTGTCCTTTTCCATCGCTATTTTCAAACGAATAGAATTGTGGTGACTTGGCTAAACTGACCCCACCACCACAAACACTTCAGCCCCTTTCTCTCCCTTGTTTCCCGAAGGGAGGTCAGTTTTCATCCCTTTCTCCAGTCGGGCCAGTTACATACTGACTGAGACAGTTTTCTTGAACACACTGAACAAATTCCTCCCATCCAAGCTGTGAATATTATGGCAGTCCCTGTCTAGGTTTAGAAAGTTAACATCCCCGACCATCACAACTCTATCATTCTTACAGCTATCCCTGCTGCCCTTCTTGAATAAAGGAACCACATTAGCGATCATACAGTCATTCGGCACTTCACCTCTGGCCAGAAAAGTATTAAATATATCCACCAGGGCCCCAGTAATCTCCTCCCTTATCTCCCATAACAGGCTGGGATACATTTCATTGGGCACTCGGGATTTCTCCACCTTTATGCCTGTGAAAACAGTTAATACGTCCTCCTTATTGATCTTAACATATTCTGGAACCTCAGTTTCCCAACTGAAATCCCCGGCTACAATGCGTTTCTCCTGTGTGAATACAGGTGGGAAGTATTCAGTGAAGACCTCACCTACTTCCTCTGACTCCATGCACAGATTGTCCCTTTGATTACTCACAGGCCTCCCTCTTTAGCTGGGAATCCTCTTATTCTCATGATGCTGATAAAATAGCTGTGGCTTTTCCGCCATCGTATCTGCCAAATATATTTCATGACTATTATTTGTCCCTCATTTTCCACAATCGCCTTGCAATCTCTATACTTGTGAAGGGCTTCATCTGATTTTATTGCACTGTATTTTCTTTATCAAAAACGCGTTATTACTTAATCAGTAATCGCTGGACTTGCTGCCTTTACTATTCACTCTTCAAGGAGCACACTGGCCCTGCGTTCTCACTGCATCACTTTAAAATACTCCCACTTTCCTAATATGGACCAAGCTGTAGGGAGTTCCTCCCTGTCTCTGTTTTCCAGTTCTTGTCTCATGATTGTGATACTGATAAGAGACTCAGTTGTGAGGGCGACAGACAGGACACTGTGTGGCTGCAGAAGAGATGGTGTGCTGCCTCCCGGGTACCAGGTAATGGGTGTCTCTGAGCGGTTACTGAACATTCTGAAGGTGGAGAGGGAACAGCCAGAGGTCATTGTGCACATCGGCCCATATGACTGAGGTAGACAAAAGGATGGGGTCCTGTTAAAATGAGTACAGGGAGTTGGGTGAGAAGTTAAAAAAGCAGGATATTGACCTTAATGATCTCCAGATTACTCCCAGTGCCCTGTGCCAGTGAGGATAGAAATAGAAAGGTAGGCCGGATGGATTTGTGGCTGAGGAGCTGGTATAGTGGGCAGGGTTTTCAGTTCTTGGGTCATTGGGATCTCTTCTGGAGTAGAGGGGACCCGGACAAAGGGGATGGATGGCACTGGATGCAGAGGGGCACCAGTCTCCCTGGAAGGAGATTTGCTAGTGTTACCCTGGCAGGATTTAAACTAGTTTGGCAGGGAGTTGAGACTCTGAATAAGGCATGGGCCATCAACCAGTCAGGGGAAAATACATCAGCCATCGAGAGCAAGTTTCCTATCCAGGATATCCGGGGCACAGTATAGGGAGGGAAAAGACTTCTAGTTTAAAGGGCATTACTTTCAACGCACGAGACCTGACTGGTAAGGCAGACAATTTCAGACCATGGATTAGCTCTGGGGACTGGGATATTATAGCCATAACAGAAACATGGCTGAGAGAAGGACAGGACTGGCAGCTCAGTGTTCCAGGAGACAGAAGCTACAGGCGGGACAGAAGGACAAGTAAGTGAGGAGGGGGAGTTGTCCCTTTGATTATGAAGGACATTGCAACAGTGCTGAGAGACAATATTGTTAAGCGGTCCTCAAATGAGGCCATATTTTTAAAAGTTAGAAACAAAAAGGGGACAGTCAGTCTGCTGGGATCGTGTTTTAGACCCCCAAATAGCCAGCGGGTACGGGAGGAGAAAATGTGCAGTGAGATTGCAGGTACCTATAAATTAATAGAGTAATGGTGATTGGAGATTTTAACTTCCCCTGGATTGACTGGGTCACCCAGAGTGTAAAGGGACCATATGGGGTGGAATTTGTCAAATATGTTGAAGAAAATTTCCTCAACCAAGATGGAGAGGGCTCTACGCTACTCTGGCGGGTGCAACACTGGACCTCCCCTCAGAAACCGAGGATGGGCAAGTGACTGAAGTATCAGTCGGAGAAAACTTTGTGTTCAGTGACCACAACTGTCTTTGTTTTAAACCAGTTATGGAGAAAGATCAGACAGGTCCACAGATTAAGGTCTTTAACTGGAACAGGGCCAATATTGGGGACATTCAGAAGGATCGAGCAGGGTGAAGGTAACAATCACACAACACCAGGTTATCATCCAGCTGGTTTACACAGGAACCTTGATTATCTGAACGAGATGGGCAGGCAATAGTTCATTCAGATAATTGATGATTCAATTAATCAATTCAATGCCTTTCCTCTCTGGCTCGGATTTTTCGGTAACGTCTAGTCCCCGTTGGGGTGACTAGGCAGCACCAAACCTTGAGTGAGCCATCACGCCCCGCCAACCCTCAAAAACGCCCCGCTGCTCGCCCTCAAACACTTCAACACCGTCACCACCCACCCCTCAACGTCGCCCTCCCTGCCAGACCCAAACTCATCCAACAGTGACCTACGCCTGCCCCCGCCACCAAAACCGTCCAACGCCACCCTCCACTTGCCACCCGCCCCTGCCCCCAAACCCATCCAACACCACCCTCTGCCTGCCTCCAATATTGCACCCCGCCCGCCCCCAAACCCATCCAACGTCACCCTCATCCCGCTCAAAACCTGTCAAACACTGCCCACAAATGCCTCTAACAGTGCCCCTTCAGTGCCAAACCTGTCCAAAACTGCACCCCCGCCCGCCCCACCCACCGTTTACGCCCATACCCCCGGCTGTCCAACCGCTTGTGCTCCCCTGCCCCCGTCATCTACTCCCCCTCCTGGGCAGCCGGAGTGGACACCAACAGTAAGACAGCTGCTGCCTTTGGTGGTTAAGTCTCTAAATAGTGCATGCACACATACACGCACACATAGCCGCACACACAACTTTTTACTGCAACATTTCGAAAAGTTCCACCTCTGCACTGTACAGGACAATGTTCGAGAGAATATCTAGGGAAGCGGGGGTTTAGGATTTACCTCTATGTAGAACTCCAGACTAAGTGTGGGGAGAGCCAGAGAGGATGGGAGGAGTGTCATTTGGAGATGGTACCTGGGCTTAATGCCCAAGATTGTTCTCGGCAGGATTTCTGTGAGCCAAGATCTGTTTTAATCAGTGTGAACAAAAAAAAAATCAGAGTTGAATCGGCTCTTTGATGTAATGTTTCTATCGGGACCTCGAGATCTCCTTTGGATAATCCGATATTCAGCTAATTGATATTTGGATAATCGAGGACCCTCTGTGTTTGGAAGCGCTAGATTTACAAGGGCTGGTGATCATTCTAAAAGATGAAAGAATTAATCAAAACTTGTTTAATATTTCATTCCATGACACTGCCATCCTGTTGCTATAAATTTTGTGTCCTATGACTGTGCTCCACAACCACCTGACGAAGAAGCAGCACTTCGAAAGCTCGTGCCTCTAAATAGACCTATTGCACCTTTAAGCTAGTGTTGTGTATTTTTTTAACTTTGCCCATCCCAGTCCAACACCGGCACGTCCAAATCATGGGTCGGTATGTTTGAATAAAAAGGAATTACTGGCAAATGGGAGGTTTTTAAAAGTGTGATCTCAATAGTCTAGTATGTCCCTGTTAGTAAGAAGGGAAAATCCCCTACAACCCTTCCCATTTTGAGCATTCTAGAGATAGTTACTAATGCTCCGTCATCTGTGAAACTGTCTCCATCTAAATTTGCTGCCATTCTGGAAAATCTGTCAGACTCCATACCCTCCATATCTAAATACTCTGCAGAGCCAAAACCTTCCTGTATCTATAAACATCTTCAGCCATGACTACCCTCCATATCTCTGTTTGTTCGTCCAGTCTATACAACCCACTTTATCGCTGTAATCTGGTCGAATCGCCTAAAACATTCCTGACTGTGTAAACTACTCCATTCGACCAACATGCTTATCCCTGTAAACTGGACCATCCCTCCCAACCTCCCCATTTCCATGAATTCCTGCAGGCCATACAGCTCTCTGCATTTCTGTAACTTCCTGTGGCCTCTATCGTCCTCCCACCCTGTGAAACCACCTCGAATCCCCACACCCATCCCAGTCTGGGTGATCTACTTCAGATCAGGCCATTGGTGTTTCTGTTACCTCTGGCACTCCAAGGAAACCATCCTAATTGTGTCTATTCATTCAGATCTCATCATCTCCAACCTCCTGAAACCTCTTCCTGCTGTTGTAACGCTCTCTGTTTAGAACACAGAACAGTACAGCACAGTTTCTCCTGTAACCACATCTTTCTGGTGACCAAATCATATTTATCCCTGTGTCACAAGTTATTGCTGATACTTTGACAATTCCAAAAAAAACTGTAATTGACTTTTTCCCAGAATGTCCTGTCACAGCCTAATTCACTGATGTACAGATTTAGTTAAACTCTGTGCTTTCCCGTTCCTTTCTGCTTGTCTTCAGTTACATCCCCATGCTGTTCTGATGCGTCACCTTTTTATATTTGGATTTGGAAAGCTCCTTTCACCTTAACCCTGTCCCTGCATCCTCTCTGTCAGTTTAAAGCCCTGTCCATAAACCTGCCGATATGATTGGGCAGGACACTGCTCCCAGCCGGGTTGTTTTTAATTCACTCGTGGGATGTTGCTGTCTCTGCCTGGCCAGCATTTCATGTCCACCCCAGAGCGGCCCTTGAGCTGAGTGGCTTGCCAGGTCATTCCTGGGGGCAGCTGAGTCAACCTCTTTGCTCTGGGTCTGGATTCATATGTAGGCCAGACCGGCAGCCAAGAACAGATTTCCTTACTTATAGGGTATTAAGCAGTCAGATGCTACCAGCATTAAATTCTGGATGAACAGTTGAGTGAGAGTAACACTAGACCATTGCCTGGCCGACTGATAGCTCTCTCATCCGTGCGTACCAATCCCAGTGCACCTCCTTCCTGACTGTGGTTTGATCCTGATACCTTCCAGCACTCTGGTGCTATCCCTCAGTCTCTCTCCATGTGATATCTGTCACTGTGAGGGTTTAATTGCTGCCGGTGACTGCACCTTTTGCAGCTAATCCAGAACCTGAGCCAACAGAATTATCCACTCCAGGGAGATACAGCAGCACAGACCAGGGATGGAGACTGGGATTTTTCAGATCTCTGTGGGACTCGGTGGCTTTTTTCAAGTGTAACCCTCGCTGCATCAGTCTAATTTCCCATTCAGTCTGATCCTCTGTCTTCTGTAGGTACTCAGGATGCTCCTGACTCAGCAGAATTCCAAATTCCTGTTTCGTCCATCACCACACTGAAGACAGTTAGTCAGCCAGAGAGATGGAGAGTGAGATGTGGAGCCTTCAGTAAATCCTGAAGATAGGTAAGATCACTCACAGTGAACAGAGCACAGTGTATTTAAGGTATTGAACTTTGGTCCAGAAGACATGACATAGATACAGTGTTGAAGAACGAACACAGAGCACGATTTGTCCCAGGCTCAGTCCACACCCTTTTGTTAATATTCATCTCTGCTGTACTGAGCCTTCCTGTGTCAATATAGGAAGTTGACAGTTATCAATCCAGTCTTAGTGAGGATCAGTACATCAGAGGGGAAAGCAGGCCTCCCTCAAGGATAAAAATCACACAACACCAGGTCATAGTCCAACAGGTTTAATTGGATGCACACTACCTTTCGGAGCGACACTCCTTCATCAAGTGAATCCTAACACACAGAATTTATAGCAAATATTTACGGTGTGATGTAACTGAAATTATTCATTGAAAAATTGATTGTCTGTTAAGCCTTTCATTTGTTCGAATACAGTGATAGTTTCACTTCTTTCATGTGTAAATCACAAAACCTTTTTGTCACGTTGGACACTGAAAGACGTGTCAGAGTGTGGACATAGATACCACCATTACACGTGGGGACACCTCCCACTTTGTACATGGCAGGTACTCATGTGACTCAGCCAACGTTGTCTATCTTATACGTTGCAGGCACGGATGCCCAGAGGCATGGTACATTGGGGAAACCCAGCAAAGGCTACGACAATGGATGAATGGGCACCGCACAACAATCAACAGACAGGAAGGTTCCCTCCCAGTTGGGGAATACTTCAGTGGTCCAGGACATTCAGCCTCGGACCTTCGGGTGACCATCCTTCAAGGTGGACTTCGAGACAGGCAGCAGACAAAAGTGGCCGAGCAGAGACTGATAGCTAAGTTCGGTGCCCATATAGAGGGCCTCAACCGGGACCTTGGGTTCATGTCACATTTTAGGTGACCACCATTGCACTACTCACACACACAGATATTCCTACACACACGCTCTCTCACATACACACGGACACACGTACACACAGACGCGCACACAGATACCCACACACACCCTTACAGACACACACACTGCCACACTCACACATGCACCCCCTCACAGACTTAAGACACTCTGCACTCACTACACACACATACACTTTCTCACACTCACAACCCCCAACCCAGACAGACATATACACACAGACAGACAAAGACCCACATGCACACATATATTTTGTGGGGTGAATTTGAACTTTCAGGGTTACATTGTACTTTGCTCAAAAACTGCATGCATTCATGTAGAACTCTGAGATCAACAACTGCATGAATTTATGTAAAACTCCGTAATCTCACTTTTTAGATTAAAATCAATCTTAGCATTATGGCATAGACAGAGAACACAGGGGGCCAACACCTTCAACATATTGTCTAGCTATCACCATTGTTAACAGCTAACCCAAGAATGCATCTTTGTTAAAAAAAAAGTTTTGTGATTTACACATGAAAGAAGTGAAACTATCACTGTATTCTAACAGATGAAAGGCTTAACTGACAATCAATTTTTCAATGTATAATTTCAGTTACATCACACTTTAATTTTTTGCTTTAAATTTTGTGTGTTAGAATTGAGCCCTCCACTATCACCTGATGAAGGAGCGTCGCTCCGAAAGCTGGTGTGCTTCCAATTAAACCTGTTGGAGTATAACCTGGTGTTGTGTGATTTTTAACTTTGTACACCCCAGTCCAACACCGGCATCTCCAAATCATGACTCCCTCAAGGAGATCGCATTGAATCCTTGGATCTTTCTGTTCTATATTCCCTCCTCACATTGTCTCTTGTCATGTGATACAGTCATACAGCAAGGAAACATGCCTTTCGGTCCAACTTGTTTGTGCCAATGTCTTGAATGCTTGTAATTCCCAAAACGTTTCCTGTTTCTGTAACCTCTAGTCTCCCATATTACTGCTGTATATTTGAAACCTACTCCAATGCTGACGACTCTCCTGATGTGTAAATTGCTTCTGTGTGGATAACATGCTCAATCTCAATAATCGCATCCTGCACTCTGTACAATGATCCCTATTTCTGTCGTCTTGCACAATACTTACAGTGCCCCCGTCTCTGTAAAATCATCCAGTCTGGACCAAATTACCCACCTGTGTACCTTCCTCAAACCTCAAGAGAACATGATATCACTGTAACCTTCTGCAGGCCCTATAACACTCCAGCCTCCTGGCCTATAGCACCACACGACCTCAGTAACCTTCTCCCATCCTTACTGCCGTCCTTACGGATATAAACACCTCCAGACACTTTTCAAGCCACAACAGCACTCCACATCTCTGTTTGCTCATCCACTCCCTACAGTCCCCCCCACCTCAAACTCTCTCTCTTTATGTTATTCTGCAATTTGAGCAGCACAGTGGCTCAGTGGTGAGCAGGGACCCTGGTTTGATTCCTGTGTTTGGTGACTGTCTGTGTGGAGTTTGCACTTTCTCCCTGTGTCTGCATGGGTTTCCTCTGGGTGCTCCGGTTTCCTCCCACAGTCCAAAGATGTGCAAGGATCGGCCATGCTAAATTGCCCGTCGTGTTAGGTGCATTGTCGGAGAGAAGTGGGTCTGGGTGGGTTACTCTTTGGAGAGTTGGTGTGGACTTGTTGGGCAGAATACCTGTTCCCATGCTGTAGGGAATCTAATCTAAACTATCCCTCTGCGTAAATATATCCCTCAATCCATAATCAGCCCCAAACTGTTCAAACTTCCGAGTCTCTGTGAACTCCCACAGCTCCGACATCCCTCCTTAACTGTGTAACATTTTCCATTCCTGAAACAAACTGAAAATGTAGGCATCCTACAAACCTCCCTATCTGCGTAATCCTCTCAGGACCCTGTAAATCCCCCGATCTGTGGAACCAACTCCAATGCTTGTGACTCTCCCGATCAGTTTCTACAAGACTTACTATCTATGTAACATCTTCCCATCGCTATCACCAGCCTTGTCAATGTAAGCTCCTCCAGTCTCCCCAACAATCTAATCATCTCCATAACCTTCTCTCGCTCTTACACCCCTAACTGTGTAAATGTCACACTTCCCTACAACCATCCCACCAGTGTGTGCAATACTCCCTATCTGTATTAGTGTCTCCAAGCTCTATTGCTGTTCCTGTCTCTCTGAACTCTGACAGATTGTCCAGCTTTCCGGTCCATATATTTTTCAATGTGTCAGCGTGGACGTGCTGTTTGAAATGGCCTGTTTTCCCAAAGTAGGGATTCTATGATTCAATGATTTGTTCATAAGAAGTGGGGTCGGTGCCAGGATCAGTAATGTCTCCGAGCACGCTCAGGGCATATTGAAGTGGGAGGGTAAACAGCCAGGGGTTGTGGTTCACATTGACACCAAGGACATAGGTAAGAAGAGCGAAAGGTCCTGCAAAGGAAGTTCGGGGAGTTAGGAGTGAGTTTAAAAGCATGATCTCCAGGATTATATTCTTGGGATTACTCCGAGGCATCTGGAAGTGAGACAAGGAAGAGGAAGATCGTCGAGTTGAATATGTGGTAAAAGAGCTAGTTTGGGAGGAGGGTTTCTGATTTTTTGGATGATTCGGATCGTGTTCAGTGCACGTGGGAACTGTACAGAAATGAAAGTGTACACTTTAACTGGAGGGGTCCCAACATCCTGGAAGGGAGGTGTGATCATGCAGATTTAAGCTAATGATAGAGGAGGATGGGATACAAAACAGCAGGTCTGAAAATGAGCAGAAAGTAAAGGTTTGTCAAATAAACATGCAGAGCCATATTAATGACCATGCTGAGGGAACTAATCACAACAATTTTAAAAATGTGAGTTGCAAGTTGGAGTAAAAGATAGGCTCACTATTATCAGGGATCAATAAATAAGGATGGAGCGCCTGTATACACAAATATTAAAAGAGAAAGACAAATCGATTGAATTTATGTTAAATGTTTTCTAATTAAATGTGTGCAGTATTTGGAATAAAATGAATGAGCTGACAGCGCTAACAGGTATAACTAGGTATGGCATGGTGGGCATGACTGAAATGTGGTTACATGAAGGTCAGGACTGGGGTGTTAAATGTCCAAGCCTTCTCAGTATTCAGAAAAGAAGGAACAGCAGGTGGAGTGCCTGTATTCCTTAAGGATTATGTCAAGGTTGTATTCAGAAATGATATTAGCACGTGGGACAAACCTGATGAATCAGTCTGGTTTGAAATAAAACACGTAGAAATAAACCTATTGGTAGGAGCATTTTCAGCCCACAAACTACCTCCCACCCCTTCCCCGACAAATTACTTTCAAAGTAGGGAATAGCATGAACCAGGAAATAACGATGGCTTGAGACAAGAGCACAAGAGTGATTATGGGAATGTAAGCATGCAATTTGCATGGATGAATCAATTTGGCAAGAGGAGTCTCAAAGAACGATTCGTCGAAGATATGATAGATTATTTCTTCGATTAACATGTCATGGAACCAAACAGAGAACTGGCTTTGGCATGATGTAATGAGGAATGAGTGATAAATCATATTCTAGTACAGGATCATCTTAGAAAGAGTGACCACAACATGTTGGAGTTTCACATTCAGACTGTAACAGCGAAGACAGAGTCACATAGGAGAGGTTAAGTGTTGGACAATGATAATTTTACTGGTCTGAGGAAGGGTTTGGCCTGATTGGACATGTCAAAAAGATTAAAGTGCAAGACATTTGAAGGACAGTGGCAACTACTAAGGAAGATAGTCCAACTCCCTCAAATAAAGTGTAATCCTGAGTGGAAGAGGAATTGAAAAAAGGTGAAAAGCGATCCATGTCTTAACAAGGAAGTCAATAATAACATGAAGGTTCTTGTCTGGTGGCATTATCGCTGACTGCTAATCCAGACAATGTTCTGTGCTCATGGGTTCAAATGCCGCCACGGCAGATGGTGGAATTTAAATCCAATATGAACCTGGAATTAAGAGTCTATTGGTGGCAATGAATCCATTGGTCATGGTTGGAAACACCCATATGTTTCATGAATATCCTTTAGGACCGGAAAACACCACCCTTACCTGGTCTGACCGACATGTGACTTCAAGCCCAGACATATTTGGTTGACGCTTAACTGCCCTCTGGGCAATTAGAGACAGACAATGAGTGCTGTCTAACAAGCGACACCCCCATCCTTTAAGGAATTAAAGAAAAACACTTTAATTGTCAGCAAACAGCTACTAAAAACATAATCAAAATGGCTATGAAGGAAAATGAGGAGAAAACATAAGAAATGATAAAGAACACTTCTCTGAGTAGACAAAAAGTTTAAAAATGCTGAAAGAAAATGTTGGCCTCTGGGAGGATGAAAATGGCGAGGTAATAATGGGAAACTCCGAAATGGCAGTGGCCAAACCAACACTTTCTGTTTTCACAGTGCAAGATAATTTCATCCCAAAATGTAAAACAACTGCAAAGGATCATGATGGAAGTACGATGACGAGGAAGAAGATATTAAATACATTGATGGGATTATAGACAGGTCAGACCCTCGGCCTGCAGTATATTATATTAAAGGATGTAACAGCATAGATAGTGGATGTGTTAGGAAGGATATTCAAAAAATCCTTGAATTCTTGAACGGTACAGATGTATTGGAAAATTAATAATGTAGTACTCGTTCCCAAACCAGGAGATAGGCAAAAATTCACAAACTGCAGACCAGTGAGTTTAACCTCTGTAGTGGGGAAGTTTCTTCCGTCAACCATAAAGTATGAAATAACTGAACACTTGGAAAAACAAACATCAATTCACCAGTGTCAGTGTTGTGTTTGACAAACCTGCTGGAGTTCTTTGAGAATGTAACCAGCAAGGTGGATAATGGGGATACAGCAACTGCTGGACATCTGAACTTCAGAAGGCATTTGACAAGTTGCTGCCTAAAGGACTGATCTGGGTGGTTTGAACCGAGGGGTTAAGGGTAGAGTATTGAATTGGATAGAGGATTGACTAACTAACAGAAAGCAGAGCATCGGGATAAGTGGTCTTTTCCTGGCGAACTGAAACTAATGAGGTGCTGCAGGGTTCAGTTCTCAGGCCTCAATTGTTTAGAATCTGTCCAACTGACCTGGAAGGAGGGACAGAGTGTAGCAACTACATTCACAAATGGTATTAAACTCGGTGGTAAAACAGGCTGTAATGAGGAGCTAAAGAGTTTACAGATGAATAATGGTAGGGTTAGAAAATGGGGCGGATTGCTATATCTGGCAGATGGTGTTTAATGTGGATAACTGCACAGTTGAATTTCCTACCGCCACTCATAATTTCTATTTTCTTGTGTTGCACCACCTACAGTTCTTTGGATTTTATTCACCGCTTGTGGCTGGGGTTGCAGGAGTCGAGAGGTTTGGTTGAGGGAGATGCAGGTTGCTCTGTGTGTCTGGAGCAAGACACTAATGTGGAGGCCTTGTTGATTCCCACAGCAGGCCTGGCAACCAGATGGCCTATCCCTCTTCTTACTTCCTGATGTGTAATTGCCTGGAGTAATCCACTTCAAAATGTTACAGTCAGACAGATAGTCCATAATTAATATGCCCTGTTCATAATTAAGGGACAAATGACCACTTAGATCAGAAGTAAAGACTTGGTAATTCTTTGACATTTAATGACTATTTGCTGCAACTGCAGTCTGGGAACTGGGTGAGGGGACAACAAAACAGGTTAGTGTTGTTGCAAATTTATAGGTTAGATTTTGAGTAAAAAATGTTATGTTATCAATTCTGTTAGAAAGTGTCTATAATCTATATCTTATGAAAAATGTGTTGAATGTATTGTGGGAGAATACAAAAATTGAATTGGTTAGAAAAGGAAGATGTGAAGTGGATATAAGTCATAGAACATAGAACATTACAGTGCAGTACAGGCCCTTCGGCCTTCGATCTTGCGCTGACCTGCTGTGGTTCTGTTCGCCGAGCTGAGAATTTGTGTTGCAGACGTTTCGTCCCCTGTCCAGGTGACATCCTCAGTGCTTGGGAGCCTCCTGTGAAACGCTTCCTGATCTTTCCTCCGGCATTTATAGTAGTTTGAATCTGCCGCTTCCGGTTGTCAGTTCCAGTTGTTACTGACTGGAACTGACAACTGGAAGCAGCAGATTCAAACCACTATAAATTCCCGAGGAAAGATCAGGAAGCGCTTCACTGGAAGCTCCCAAGCAGAGGATGTCACCTAGACAGGGGACGAAACTTCTGCAACACAAATTCCCAGCTCGGCAAACAGAACCACAACAACGAGCACTCGAGCTACAATTCTTTGCACAAACTTTGAATACCAATCTGAAGCCCATCTAACCTACACTACTCCATGTACGTCCAAATGCTTGTCCAATGACGACTTAAATGTAAAGTTGGCGAATCTACTACCGTTGGAGTCAAATCATTCCATACGCTTACGACTCTCGGAGTAAAGAAACTACCTCTTACAACTGTCCTATATCTATCACCCTTCAATTTAAAGCTTTACCCCCTTGTTCTCGCCGTCATCATACTTGGAAAAAGCCTCTCCCTGTCCACCTTATCTAACTCTCTGATTATTTTATGTCTCTAATACGTCACCTCTAAACCTTCTTCTCTCCAATGAAAACAGCCTCATGTCCCTCAGCATTTCCTCGATACCAGGAACCATCCTAGTAAATCTCCTCTGCACCCTTTCCAAAGCTTTCACATCCTTCTTATAATGCGGTCACCAGAACTGTACACAATACTCCAAGTGCGGCTGCACCAGAGTTTTGTACAGCTGCAGCATAACCTCATGGTTCCGGAACTCGATCCCTCTATTAATAAAAGCTTAAACACTGTATGCCTTCTTAAAAACCCTGTCAACCTGGGTGGCAACTTTCAAGGATCTGTGTACCTGGACATCGAGATCTCTCTACTCATCTACACTACCAAGAATCTTACCATTAGTCCATTACTTTGCATTACGTTTACTCGAACCAAGGTGAATCACCTCACACTTGTCCACATTAGACTCCATTTGCCACATCTCAGCCCAGCTCTGCAGCTTATTTATGTCTCTCTGTAACCTACAACATCCTTCGTCACTATCCACAACTCCACCGACTTTCGTTTCATCTGCAAATTTACTAACCCACCCTTCTACGCCCTCATCCAGGTCGTTTATAAAACTGACGAACAGCAGTGGACCCAACACCGACCCTTGCGGTACCCCACTTGTAACTGGACTCCAGGATGAACATTTCCCATCAACCACCACCCTCTGTCTTCTTTCAGCAGGCCAATTACTGATCCAAACTGCTATATCTCCCACAATCCCATTCCTTCGCATTTTTTACAATAGTCTACTGTGGGGAACGTTATTGAACGCCTTGCTGAATTTCATATACACATCAACCAGTTTGCTTTCATCTAACTGTCTGGTCACCTTCTCAAAAAACTGAATAAGGTTTGTGAGGCACGACCTACTCTTCACAAAATCGTGCTGACTAATAATCAAATTATTCTTTTCTAGATGATTATATAGATGATTATCAATCAAATCTCTTATAATCTTTTCCAATACTTTACCAACAACTGAAGTAAGGCTCACTGGTCTATAATTACCAGGGTTGTCTCTATTGTCCTTCTTGAGCAGGGGAACCACATTTGCTATAATCCAGTCTTCTGGCACTATTCCTGTCGATAATAATGATTAAAAGATCAATGCCAAAGGCTCGGTAATCTCCTCCCAGACTTCCCAGAGGATCCTAGGATAAATCCCATCCAGCCCAGGGAACTTATGTATTTTCACACTCTGCAGGATTTCTAATGCCTCTTCCTTGTGAACCTCAATCCCACCTAGTCTAGTAGCCTGTATCTCAGCATTCTCCTCGACAACACTGTCGTTTTCTAGAGTGAATACTGTCAAATAATAATCATTTAGTGCTTCCCCGATCTCCTCTGACTCCTCACACAACTTCCCACTACAATCCTTGATTGGCCCTAATCTTACTCTCGTCATTCTTTTATTTCTTAAATACCTATAGAAAGCCTTAGGGTTTACCCTGATCCTATCCGCCAACAACTTCTCATGTCTCCTCCTGGCTCTTCTGAGCTCTCTCTCTTTAGGTCTTTCCTGGCTACCTTGTAACCCTCAAGGCCCTAACTGAGCCTTCACATCTCATCCGAACGTAAGCCTTCTTCTTCCTCATGACCAAAGATTCCACTTCCTTCGTAAACTACAGCTCCGACGAGTATAGCTTCCTTCCTGCCTGACAGGTACATACTTATCTCGCACACTCAGGAGCCTTTCGTTGAATAAGCTCCACTTTTCTAATGTGCCCATCCCTGGCAGTTTCCTTCCCCGTCCTATGCTTCCTAAATCTTGCCTAATCGCATCGTAATTGCCTTTCTCCCACCTGTAACTCTTACCCAGTGGTATACAACTATCCATTCTATCACTAAAGTAAACATAACAGAATTGTGATTGCTATCACCAAAGTACTCACCTACTTCCTTTTCTAACACCTGGCCAGGCTCATTACCCAGTACCAAATCTAATGTGGCTTCACCCCTTGTTGGGCTGTCTACATGCAGTGGTAAGATGCCCTCGTGCCCACACTGGACAAAAACTGACCCATCTATATTACTCGTACTATAGTGATCCAAGTCAATATTTGGAAAGTTGAAGTCCCTCATGACAACTACCCTGTCTCTCTCATTCCTATCAAGAATCATCTTTACTATCCTGTCCTCTACATCTGTGGAACTATTCGGAGGCCTATAGAAACTCCCAACAGGATGACATCTCCTTTCCTGTTTCTAACCTCAGCCCATTCTACCTCAGTTGACGATTCCAGAAACATCCTTTCAGCAACTGTAATACTGTCCATGACTAACAGTGCCACACCGCCCCCTCTTTTACCATCTTCTCTGTTCTTACTGAAACATCTAAATCCTGGAACCTGCAACAACCATTCCTGTCCCAGCTCTTACCTTGTCTCTGAAATGGCCACAACATTGAAGTCACAGGTACCAACCCATGCTGCAAGTTCACCCACTTTATTCTGGGTCCTCCTGGCGTTGAAGTAGACACATTTCAACTTCTTGCTTGGCAGTGCCATCTTGTGTCCCTGAAACTTGATTTTGGACCTCCCTACTCTCAACCTTTTCTATACTTGAACAACAATTTTGGTTCCCATCCGCCTGCTGGATTAGTTTAAATCCACCCGAATAGCCTTAGCGATTTCCCCTCCCAGGATATAGGTCCCCCTCTGGTTCATATGAAGACCATCTTGTTTGTAGAGGTCGAACTTACACTAGAAAGAGCCCCAATTATCCAAGAATCCAAAACCCTCCCTCCTGCATCATTCCTGTAGCCACGTGTTCAATTCCTCTCTCTCCCTTTTCCTCGCCTCACGAGCATGTGGCACGGACAACAAACCAGACACAACAATTCTGTTCGTCCTAGCTCTAAGCTTCCATCCTATCTCCCTGAATTTCTGCCTTAAATCCCCACCTCACTTCCTACCTATGTCGTTGGTCCCTATGTGGACTATGACGTGGGGCTGCTCCCCCTCCCCTTTAAGGATCCCAAATACACGATCAGAGACATAACGAACCCTGGCACCTAGGAGGCAGCACACCAACCGTGAGTCTCTCTCGTCCCCACAGAACCTCCTATCTGTCCCCCTAACTATGGACTCCCCAATGACTACTGCTCTGCTCCTCTTCCCCGTTCCCTTCTGAGCAGCATGGCAGACTTTTTGCCAGAGCACTGTGCCTACTGCTTTCCCCTGGTAAGTCGTCCCTCCCAACAGTATCCAAAGTGGGATACTTATTGTTGAGGGGAATTGCAACAGGGGAACCCTGCACTGCCTGCCGGTTCCCTTTCCAACCCCTGACTGTAACCCATTTGCCTTTTTCTTGTACCTGAGGAGTGACTACCTCCCTGTAACTCCTCTCAATAACTCCATCTGCTTCCCGAATGATCCAAAGTTCATGCTTCTCCAGCTCCAGATCCCTAACGCGGTATTCGATGAGCTGGAGTTGGGTGTACTTCCAGCAGATGTAGTCAGCAAGGACACTAGTGGTGACCCTTACCACCCACATTCTGCAGGAGGAACATTCAACTGCCCTCACCTCCATTCCCATTATTTTAACTTCCCAAAGAGTCTGTTAAAAATATAAGGAATAAAAAAAACTCGCAACCTTACCAATCTGGCGCACAGAAGGATTTTTTTGGTCAAAGGAGGAGGAGACACTGCCCGAGTCGTGTTTCTGGTAACACACCACGCAAATATATGACTTCCCAGAAGTCGTTTGCTCCTCCCTCACACCTCTCCGCAAGCGGAGGCCCGACTTCCGAGGTAAGTCCCTTTTAAGTCTTTATATCAGTCTAGGCATGTCAAGGAGCAGGCAAATATTGGTCTTTGGATCATAGTTAGGAAAATGTGTCTGTGTATGAGCACAATGACGAGTTGAATGTAAAAACAGTGCATTATTTCAATGAATTTAGTTCAATGAATTATTTCCTTATTATTGAGCCTTCGAGTAAGGGGAAGAGCTACTCTTTGTTTTCCTTGTCTAGACCCCTCATGTTGTTAAACACCTCCATCAGGGGCACCTCTTAGCCTTCTTTGCTTAAAAGTAAAATCAAGTAAATCCAGCCTCTCTTCAGTTTGAGTCCACTCTTGTCTTGTTACATCTGAAAGGTATCAGTGTTAAATTTCATTAGCGATTGATCTGTTCACCTGAACAACAGGTTTATACCATCCTGTAACCTCACACGTTCCTCCTCACTGTGAACCACGAGGTCATCTTTCTGTCATCCACAACATTATTTATCATTCTCTCCAAATTCCATCCCTTCCATTCTCATCATCGTTTATGAAGTTCACAACTAAGCCTTGATTTTGTCCTGTTCTTCAGATGTTGTTCACAGGGAAAGTATTGAGAATTCCATTCTCTTGTTTTTTCAATTTTGGTGAATTTACAGCGTGATGCAGTTCAGTTCTTTTTTACGAGGGAGCCACAAATTTTATTTTGGATATGGAGCTGGATTCCACCTATATACTATGCTCCTCTGTATGTTTTAATAATTAAGCTTGTACATAATTAGTATTGGATTAAGTTTAGATGGCTTACGCTGCAACATTTGTGTTCCACGTGGACCTGGATAATGTTCTTTGTATCGTTCCCTGCAAGAGACAGAGCAGAAGGAAGTTTCCGTCTCTACGATAGAGACACATTCATAATTTTGTTTGAAAGAGTTTGAGTGATGAGGATAAAGATTCAACTAAATTCTATATCTAGACTTACAGCAGGAGATCAAATCATATCGTCAAGTCCACCTTGATCTGGAAACAAATTATTAAACCATATGCCCACTTTTCTCTATATTGTAAAAACATTTTCAAAATATGTTCTTAGAGCAGCGTGGATTTATAGCTGCTCCTGGGATTGCAGGCAGTTAAATATTTAATATAGTCTTTTTGCAGTTGCTATTATAGTTTATTAATTTAACATATTTGTTTCTATTTTGTTCTATTAACATTCAAAAACATACAAAAAAGCAAACAAAAACTCACCTTTTTCTTTCAAACGAACTTTTTATAAAAAGAGTTTTTTTAAGGGCGGTTTACAAAAAAAAATGAAAGTCTATTTTTGTTTGCAAAGGTTTCTTTTATTATACTGCAGAAGTTTTTTTTTGTTTTGTAAAATTAATTAATTAAAATAAGGAGGTATACCTTCCTTCCGGAGAATCCTACACATTTTACGCTCTGGAGAAGACTATTTTCTTCTCGGATTTTATTGAAGAGGAATATCTTTATTAATTTAATTAGCTAAATGGTTGATTTTGTTTAATTTTTCTACGATTGATACGTATATGTGAATATTTTTACAATTTTAACATTATTGTCTGTACGTAATGAAAGGTAACAGAAGGTGTCGTAAAAAGTCGGTTTTTAGGCATAACAATATTAAGGACACATATAAGGCGCAGAGAGGATTGCTGGTAGATTTAGAAAAAAATATTATCCAGCATATCTGTTTTATAGATGTGTGGCTCTCAGGAAAAAAATAAGAAAGTAGTTCAAAATTCTCCAGTGGCTATTCCTCTATCAAAATGCTTTGCAGCTTTTCAAACAGCTGAAAGGGATTATCTCTCTGAGGAAAATGGAGGAGCAATCAGTTATTGGGCACTTGGAATTATTCTTATGTTCAGCAGCGTTTGAGAAGATTTAGTAGAAGTATTGCTTCAGTGGACTTTTCTATCGGGGCATTAACAGAGGATTCTGTGGCGGTGACCGTTTATTGAGGAGGGTTTGTTGCTTTCCCTGTGCGAGGATTAAGAACGTCTCGAAACATTTCAAGCACGTTGTTAAAGGTGAGATTGAATAGAGAAACATTATTGAAGATATTGGCAGGAATGATATTTTTTAGGGAAAAATTAAAGCAGTGCAGAGTGAACTTAAGAGGTGAGGTAGAGTATTAATAATAAAACCTTGAAAGCAATACTTTCTGATTTACTTCCAATGCTAAACCCAACTGGGAAGGAAGAAAAGGTTAACGGAGAAAAAAACCAATGGCTGAAGAGCTACTGTGTTGTTGAGGCGTTTCGATTTTTGGGAAATTGGAATCTATTTTAGAACAGAAGTGACCTGTTCAGAAAGGAATTTGGTCTAATCTAAACTGGAACGCAGCCAATATCTTAGCAGGGAGATTTGTTCCTTCTATGTAGGGAGACTTTATGTTGATAGAGTTGACAAGGGGGATATTCCAAGTAGAACTATAAATGGTAGGATGGATGGAGAAGTTTATGAATTTGAGGAGTGCACATCAATTAGAAAAGAAAAACGAGAGAGTCAAAAGTGTATAGTAATTCTGAAGCACAAAATTGCATTTATTTCAATGTGAGTGGTCTCACAGGGGAGGCTAATGAACTCAGGGCATGTTTAAGAATATGGGATCGGGACATGAAATATATTACAGAAAATTGCTTGAGAGAAGTTCAACTCGGAAATGGAGTGCTGGGAAAGCACAGCAGGTCAGGCAGCATGTGAGGAGCAGGACAATCAATGTTTTGGGCAAAGGCCCTTGATCAGGAATCGACTGATGAAGGGCTTTTGCTTGAAACATCGATTTTCCTGCTCCTTGGATGCTGCCTGACGTGCTGTGCTTTTCCAGCACCACACTCGCGACTCTAACTTGCAGCATCTGCAGTGCTCACTTTCGCCTGAGAGATGTTCAAGACAGGCAATTCAATGCTCCAGCTGTAAAGTGTCATAGAAAGGATGGAAAATATATACGGAGTTCAGGGAGGGGCGGTCTGCCATTTTTGATTAAGGAATAAATTATTTCCGGAACTGGGGAAGATATTTCTGGAAAAACTATCCAGTTAAAATATGCAGGTAGTATTAAAACTTAGAAAACACAGTTCACTTTGAACAGATTGCACTAAATGCTCTGTTGTGAAAAACCATCCAGTGAAAATATATTGATCAAAATTAAAAATAAGAAAGGAAAGAACACCTTGATTGTATTGTAACATATGCTCTCCAACAGTAAGAAAGAAATTGAGAAACAAACATGTAGGGAGAACTCGGATATATATAAGCTTAATAAGGTTGTAATAACGAAGGATTTGAATTTTCTTAAAATTGATTGGGACTACCACAGCCTTAAATGGTTGGATGATGAAGAATTTGTCAAATATGTTCACGAAAATTTTCTTCGTCAATATCCGGATGATTCTAACAGAGAAGGAGCAAAACTAGGCCTTCTTTTATGTAATAGGCAGGACAAGTGACTGAAGTAAACGTGAGGGAATATGTTGGGCATTGCAATCAGAATTGTACTAGTTTCATAATGGTTATGGAAAAGAAAAAGCCTTGCATTAATGTTTTTTTTAAAATTGCAGTACCATAAACTTTAATGGCATGGGGCAAGGACTTAAGAAGTTTAATTGGAGTAGGCTGTCAGCAGTTAAAACAGTGTCTGACAAGTGGGAGGCGTTCAACAGTGTGACGACGGGAGTTGAGAGGCATTTTGTTCCTGTTAAAGTGAAGGGAAGATTAAGGAACAATGGACAACTACAGTTATTGAGCTTTTATTCAAGAATCAAAGAAAACCTTACATTAGATATAGACAACTGTATTCAATTTTATCTCTTAGTCAATATTAAGTGTGTGGGGCATTATTTCGAGAGAAATCAGAAAAGCAAAAAGTCGATATGAGATAGCATGGGCAGATAAGGTTAAGGATAATCCAAAGATATTTTGCAACTACATTAACAGCAAGAAGGAAACCATAGAGAGGGTTAGGCATCTCAAAGATCATGAAGGATATCGATGATTTGAACCCTGAAGATTGGGAATAAAATCATCTCATTCCTGGTTCCCTGGACAGCAACAAACACATACTATTGCCTGCACCTCACATTCATCCAGCTTGAACTCTATCTGCTATCTGTCAGTCTACTGACCCATTTCATCAAGATTCTTTTGTATTCTTATAAGACATTCTTCACTGTCCACTGTGCCACCAGTTTTGGTATCATCCACAAACTTACGAACCATGCCTTCGATATTCTCACGCAAATCATTGAGATAAATGACAAACAAAGAAAACCCCGAACCAACCTCTGTGGAACACTGCTGGGCACAAGCCTTCAGTTCGAAAAGCAACCACCCCCCATTACTCTGTTTCCTGCTATTGCACCAATTGAAAGTGCTGGAGAGAAACCCCACAGTTCAGGCAGTATTGGAGCGGAGAAAAATGGAATTAACTTTTTTTTAAGTCCAACATAACTTGTTCAAGATAGGTTCATATAAAACTTGATATGTTAACTCTGTTTCTCTGCCCAGATCAGGTGTCATATGTTGCATTTCTCCATTGTTTTGCATTTGTATTTCAGATTTCCACTATCTCTAATATTTTGCTTTTTCTTGATTGGTCTGGATGTTGGTTATATTTGGACAATATGCTCCATTCCTGTTCCTATCACTTGTGTCAGTGAGACAAGTATTGCACTGGAGTCTGTTTCTTCTTTAAGTTCTGAAAATAACTGAGCGGATCTCACCAATGTGATTTTGATTTAAAAGGCCTTTTAGAGACAGCTACTCTTGATGAATAAGTAGGAATAGTTTATTAATTATGAAATTGTCTGTGTGTTTTATGACTAAACTTGTCTCCTCAGTCTCTGAACATTTTCAATACGTTTCACTAAAAAATTACAATAAAGATGGTTGTCATGCAGCCCATCTTCACTGTACCAGCTCAGTATGAGCTGGGTCTTCACTCTTACTCTGCTGCAACTCATGTTACCCAACACATTTTGTAGTCTGTGTTTTTATTTCTGTACATCCCGTCCCGATATAAACAATTTAACAGCCTATATAACCTGTGTCTATATATAAAATATAATTATGTACATCACATTTAAATTGTCCTATTCCATTCACATTGTCGTTCAGCATTCCATGTACCAAAGGTCATCCGTTATCTTGCTCTGCATTGCATTTCATTCCATTTGTCAGAATCAGAGATGGCTGAATACTAGTGACTGGGAGATATTGCTGCACTCCCCTCAGGTCTCCTCAGCCACTGGCCGCAGCCCTTTCTGTCTCATAGCCATAATCATATTAATTTCATTCCTTATTCATTAATTCATGACTTTTAATAAACAAGGTTATTGTACATTGTTATGGACCAGGCCCGACCACTCAAAACATTCTTAAGCACGTAGCCCAGTGTTGCCATTTGTTGAAGGTAAGTGGACAGTGGATATTCCTAGCGTGAATTAGTTAGTCCAACTGCCTACTTTTAAACAAACAGAACGTATTTGTAAAAATAAGGTATGAAACACAACGAACCGAAAACACCGTACCTGAATGATTCATTCTATCCAACACTGTCAGGCTACCTCGAATTAAGGATGCTGATCCAAATTACTTGCAACAATCCCAATAAACAAACCCACGAGCACAAAGAGTAAAAATTACATAAAAAGCTTATAGTTTACGAAGTCAGAGGACTGAAGGAGGGGGAGAGCGTCCAGTTTCAACAGTGACCCTGACTCCACTGAACTGAACTGACCTGTGCAGCTGGAGAACTGGCCACATCCCCTTGATTACACCGTTTTCTTTTAAAAGGCTCGAAAGCCTTCTGACCGAGGCATTATCTGTTAGGTAAGTAAAAGACAAAGGACCACAATGAAGCATTCAAAATTGAGACATCTTGGAACATTTGCTCATTTAGAATCTCTCTGAAAAAAATCAAGGACAACATAATATTGTAAAGATCCCACCTGTGTGACAACTCCCCCAATATAAAACTGAATCTTCAATATCCAAGATGGTTTCAGTTGTCAAAACTCCCAGAAATAGTAGTTTCTACTCTACAATGGGCATGTACATTTGTTTACTGTAAACATGCAAACATGCACAACTACATCCAGATTCAGTGCGTGGTCCTTCCATCACTGAGTGCCTCCATTTGTCAGTCAAGTCTCAACAATGCATTGGAAATCATGTTTTCAAGACCTGCCCCGTGCACAATTTTCAAATAGAATGGCTGTAACAACAGTCTCCAGCTAAACAGTCTCGCAGTCTTGTCCTAAAAAAATTTCTCAAAAGACTTCATTGAGTTGTGATCAGTGTGAATGGTTGTCTCCAATGCGTTTGTGTTAATATAAACACTGAAATGTTGTCAGACCAACACAAATCTCACAGTCTCTTTCTCAACTGTTGAATATTTCTACTAATGAACATTCAGCTTCTTGGAGGAATACCCAGGAGGTCTCACTGACCTCTCGTCATCTTCCTGCAGGAGCCCAACACCGATATCCACATCATTCGCATTTAAATCCACCTTGAATGGTTTTGCATCATCAGGTGTGTCTGATCGTGGGCAGTGGTTAACACATATTTCAAATTCCGTCAAATGCCTTCTGACAGTCCTCTGTCCACTGAAACTTCTTGCCTTTCTTTAACAATTCAGTGAGTGGAGCAGTCACACTGCAAAAATGAGGCACAAATATCCGATAAAAATGACTTAATCCCAGGAACTGCTCATTTTATCACCAGGATGCGAAATTTCCCAATTACCGTCTCTTGTAAATCTCATGGCACCGTTTATCTATGTCCAATAGCATGGCCAAGAAAGTTGGCTTTTGCTTTAGCAATTCTCTTTTCGCTAGGTTTACCACCAAGCCTGACTTCTGAAGTCGATCGAATAAGTCAGAAAGATGCTGTAGTGTTCCTTCCATGAGTCACTAAATATCACAAGGTCATCAATGTACACCACAGGTTGGATAATCCGGCAACTTGCTGGTTAGTCCATGAAATGTGGCTGGCACATTTTTCATGTAAATTGCTTGTCCCATATTTTCAATGCAGTCTTCCAACCGTGGAACTGGGTATACATCAATGTGTTTAACTGCATTGACGTTACAATAGTCGACACATAATCATTGGGTAGCATTTGGCTTTGGCACCATAACTATGGGTGATTTCTCGTCACTGTAACGCACGTTGATGATGTCATCTTAGAGCATGCGTTCAAGCCCCTTCTGAACCTGTGCCAACTTTAGAGGATGATGCCTGTAAGGATGTTGCTTAATCGCAACGGCATCTCCTATAGCTACATAATGCGCTATTAGGTGAGTACTTCCAAGTTAATATCTGCATATCTCCACGTATGATAATAATAACTCTTTCTGATCATTTCAATTCTTCTCATGAAGGTTAATCAATAAATTATCCCAATTTTAGACAAGAACCTCATTGTCCCACTATAATTGAGGAATATCTGATTCAGAATCCTCTCAACTTTGTTCTTCCTTCTGTGCCGTAATCATTAACTCCTTATCCTCTGGCTTTCCTTCCCTCTCAAAGTACATTTTGAGCATTTTCACATGGCATACACTGTGAGATTTCTTTCTTTCTGGAGTCCCTATCAAGCACTTATCCTCACTCAATATCCGTTGTATTTGATAAGGTCTACTAAACCTTGCTTTTCAAGGTTCACCTATAACCGGAAGTAACAGTAATAACTTATCCCCGATCGCACAAATGCAATTTTTTGATTTCCTGTCCGCTTCCTGTTTTATTGCATGCTGCAATACTTTTAACAGCTGGCTGGCCAACTCCCTACCACTATTAATCATTCCCTAAAACGTAAGACCTAGCCCAAATGTGTGGCCTTTGAATTCTGATTTACTATTTTCTCCTTAATCAATATTAATAGTCCTCTCACTTAATGCCCAGAAAATAATTCAAATGGATTGAATTTGCTCTGTTAATTCTGGTGCATCTCTGATCACAAAAAGCGCAAATGGAATTCCCTTACCCTAATCATCTGGATAATCTTGATCATAAGCTCTCAACATGGTCTTTCATGTTTAATGTTACCTTTCTAGCGCTCCCTGCAATTTTGGATGGTATGCAGTCGATTTGAATTGCTTTATTCCTAAGACACCATAGTGATTAAATTAGATGTCAAGTTTGAACCTTGACCTCACTGTATCTCTATTGGTAGTCCGTGTGTATTTTTTAAATAAGCGTAATTACTTTGCAATTCCTTTACTTGTGATACTGCATCATGGGATGGCCTCTGGAAATCTAATCGATTCATGCAGTATTGTTAACAAATACTGGTGCCCACCTTTTTGTTTGATGTTGGGACGGGGCCAATCAGTTAAGACTCTTGTGAAAGGTTCTTCAAATGCAGGAATAGTTCAGAAAGGCGCAGGTTTTATTATCACTTGTGTTTTTTCCAATTACCTGACATGTATGACACGACTTGCAAAATTCAACTACATCATGTTGCAGTTTAGGCCAGTAAAAATGCCTCTGTGTTTCAGCTTGTGTTTTCCTCACTCCTCAATGACTTCTAGGTGGTAGCTCATGTATTCACATCACCTCTTTCTGAATCCCATTGGCAATATGATTTGATGAACTTTTGCCCAATTATCAGCTCCTTGAGTATGTGATAGTCTCCGTTATCCTCATTTGGACATCATTTTTTAGGGTAATAACACTCAGGGATACATTCAAAATTCCAAACGTATATGTTTTTTGATAAAACTGCTTTACCCTTTTTTTCTTTCTGTTGTAATTCAATTAGTTTAAATGAGCTAAAAATATTTGCATGATGCCCCTTTGGCTCAATAGTTTTTTTTTCACGACTACCTGATGGAACAAAGTCTCTGCAAATGCCACTTCCGCTTCCTTATCTTTACATTTTTGATATCTGCTGTTTCAACTGGTCTCGTTGGGGCTTCGCTACCCACACTCAGGAAACTTCCAGGATAAGATTCCTGCATTTCTTTAGTTGCCTGCGTCTCCACTGGCTTTTCAACCAGAGTTGGCAATACTCCTACCGGTGAATCAGCTATATTTTTTGCAAGGATAGTTTGTATTCCTGGAGCTCAGAGTTTGTCCAATACTCATACCACAATTTCTCCACACTTTTCTGGATACCCTATCCTCACATTACATCATTCTGCGCTTTTTGTCTCTAGGTGAATTCCGTTTAGCAGTAACTTTTCTGGAAATAGTCCTTCCGGTGTATATATATCCTGATCTTTCAGCATCATGGAATAAGAGGATCCTGTGTCCCTTAATATTGCATCCTCTTTACATGCTCTATGTCAGAAAAATTTCCCTTTGCAGTATATTTTCTACGCAGATCTGCCATTTCCTCCTTAACAAACCTCTGATCAGCTTATACACTCTGATGCAGCTTTCTAGCTTCCACTGTGTTTACTGTTACCACTCCAACAAAACTTCCAAGCTTATCCTATTTTCCTGCAACTGTTTATTTTTCCCTGAACCCACCAACATAGTGCTTTCATGTGACATAATTTATTGCAATGAAAACACCGGAGCTTTTTAACTTCTTTGTTTCCTTCAAGTGTTTCCTTTGTAGCCTGTGCCATGTTATCCTTATGACCTTCTTCTGCCTTTCCCTCCCACGTGAGGATTTCTCTTTGCTCCAGTTTCTATCCCTCATGGACTGAAATTGATTCTAGGAGCTAAACCACGTTTTATGGACCAATTCATAATCGTCAGCCACTTCAGCTGCCAGCCTTGCCGTTTTAACTCTCTGCTCTCCCAAATATGTTTGCACTGTGTCAGGCAGTGAATCTTTGAACTCCTTCAAAGTAATTGTAAAGCTCTTTTCCAGCCATGAAAATTACTTTGTTTGATCCTTTCAAACTCAATATAGGTTTGACCAGGATCCCTCCTTATATTCCTGAAAAGTTTCTCGGAAAAGAGCTTTAAAAATACAAGAAACCAACGATGTTCTGAGAGGTACAATTACTTTGGAGAAGTTCAAAGATTCAATGCCTGACATAGTGCAAACACATTTGGAAGAGCAGAGAGTTAAAACGGCAAGGCTGGCAGCTGAAGTGGCTGATGATTATGAATTGGTCCATAAAACGTGGTTTGTCTAACTCTGAAGCACAAACCCTTTCTATTTTTCTTTCTCTCCTGGTAAGGATATTCATTGTTTTTTTTTTCTTTCCTCTGCTAAACCTATTCATTCTCTTTCTTTCTCCTTTGATCTTAGCCAAAACTCAAACTGCTTCATTTCCGCTTTTAACTCAAGCTGCGTCATTTTCAATTGAAGTCTGCTCATCTCTATAGAACCTGATGGAGTTTCCAGCAAATTGGAATGCTGTACTACTGCTGCAATCATCTCATCTTTCCTCACGTTGGGAGGTAGCTTCAATGCAAGCTTGTCCACTAATTCCCGCTTGGACTTAAGTGCATTCTGTAAATAAATCCAAGGTTTTTCCACCTCCAAAACATCCTTTGTTCCTGCAAGAGCCATTACTATCTCAAGCTCTTTATCTCCACCAAATCAACACACGGAATAGGAGACACTAATACTTGCCACTCGCTGCCTAAATCCCGCAAATGGCCCCCATTCTGTTATGGAACAAGCCAGACCCCACAGAACATTTTAAGCAGCTAGCTCAGACCGTAACTTTGATATTTCTTAAATGTTAGAGTGGAATGGATCTTCCCAGAGTGAATTAGCTGGTCAGACTGCTGAGATTTAAACAAAACATTTATTTACCAAATTACCGAATGAAACACAAGAGACCAAAAATAGAAATCCTGAATAACTAATCCTATGTAAACACGACAGGCTATCCAGACTTAAGGAAATTGTACCAAAATACTTGCAACAATCTCAATAAGCAAACTCCTTAGCACCAAGAGTAAAACTGACACAAAGGCTGACAGGTTATAAGGTCAGAAGGAGGAGAGAGCGTCCAGCTCCAACAGTGACCCTGACTTAACTAACCCCAGAACTGATCAGACCTGTCCAGTTAGAGAGTTGGCCACCTCCTCTTGATTGTCCAAGTTTCTTATTAAGTACTAGAGAGCCTTCTGGCTAAGACATTACCTGTTAGATATAAATAAAATGAAAACTTTCAGAGTTCAGACGTATTGGAATCTTTGTTCATTTAGAATCTCTGTAAAAAATTAAGGACAACATAACCTTGTAAAAGGACTGGTTTTGTGACAACATGCCATACATGGCTTTGAACTGGTTTCAGTAAATGTAAGTCTTACTGCTTTGAAGCCAATAAAATGTATTCAAGTGTTTATGGGTTTACATAAAACAAAGCTGAATCGCCTTGTGTGTTGAAGGTTCAACATTGTTTTATTAGAGCAACGAGAGGAATATCCAGACAGATCCACACTTCCTGTGTATGGTCAGGGAAAATATGCCCACTGAGAATTGATTGTCTGGCGTCTGGTCTAGTTGAGGAGAGATTAGCACTTCAACTTCATCTAGATCGCATATTTTGTGGGTGGCTGTGTTGGAGGGTGGTGGTGGTGGGGGGGGGGGGTGGGAGGGTGTGTTCAGGTAGTTACAGCATTGCAAACGGACAACACAGCAGAATCATCTAGCCTGTGATCCGGAGACTTCCATCATTCTCCCTCACAACTAGCTTCACGAGAGCAATTGGTGATGGGAGATGTGACCAATAGTCAGCGATGTCAAAATTCAATCAAGTTCAGTTGTTATTTGTGATCTGAAGGTACCATACTGAAAAGGGTTAGCTGGATCTGTTTGTTCAGTGACTGTGATTGATGTCAGTCTCCATGGATCCTACTGATGTCGCTGGATGGTTTCCCTCTTATATTAGTAAGGGGCTTCTTGCAGTCATTTATCCCATTGTAGCAGCAGAGGCAGTACCTGCAACACTAAGAGGAATCAGCAGTTGCAGAGACGGGGAGAGGAGAGGTCAGAATCTGAGAGTAGACTGGAATGTTTTAACAATGGATCAGAATCTGAGAACAGTAGATTGGAATGTTCCAACAATGGTTCAGAATCTGGGAACAGTAGACTGGAATGCTGCACCAATGGCTCAGAATCTGAGAACCCGAGGATGGAATGCTACAACAATAGACAGGAATTTATCCTCTGGTCTTTTCTATGTTTCCCGGTATTGGAACATATTGCGACTTCGGATATTAGGTATTCTGTGGATTATTCAGGCTGGTTACTATCCCATGCTCGCTATTGTTGGCGTTCCTGGTAAGTCTCCCCATCTCTATCTACTTATTAATCCCATAAGCCATGGTGAACTTCAGTGCTATTTCTGTTAACTGTATTTGGCAAATTTGGAAACTACTGTCTTCAGTTTCAAGTGGAAATGCATTCATTACCACAAATTTCAAAACCGCCCACACACACATCTGAGGACAAGACCGTTCAAAATCCGGAAGTATTTATTTGCCCTGAATTGATTTATGTCTTCACATTCTCTCCATCACCAAACAGTCACACCACCAGCACCATGGTATCCCCATTCCACAGCTTGACGTTTGTTCAGTTGCTAAATACAGCATTATGCATGCCTTGGAAAATTTCAGACTTCATGGTTCCAGCTCTCCTCTAATCACTCTTTCCATTACAACGTTTCCATCATGACCTTGTTCTTGTCTCTAAAGTAAATTCATGTCAGGGACACTGTGTCAGAATAAGAATGTCACTGGCCACGTAATTCAGTGGTCCAGGTTACTACACTAAAGACACTGTTTCCAATCCCTTCTCAGACGATGAGAGAACTTAAACTTAAATGACAGGAACTGGAAATAAAAGCGAATCTCACTAATATGACTCCACTAAAATTTTCTCAATAAGTTTATCTATTTCACTGATGTCCTTTGGTAAAGAAATCTAACATTATCACCTGGTTTCGATAAGGACGACGTCAGGTCCATAGCAATGTGCTTTGCTGTATACTGCCTTAAGAAATGACCTCACAGTAAAGGGCATTAGGTGAGGGCAACAAACGGTGCCCTTAACAGCGATGCAGACATCCTATCTAATGACAACACTAAAGTCTGGGGAAAAAAGAATGATGCGTGTGGTCAGAAGAATGAGGAAGTACCAGAGAAACTGAACAGATTTGGCAGCCGCGGATCGATATAAAAATAGAATTGGCATTTTGAGTCCAATGGCCATCCTTCAGAACTGCACACAACTGGGAAATAGTGTGATTGATGTTAGTGACAGGGACGTCTGTTGTGAAGGGGTGAAGGAGGGAGTTGAACAGATAGAGAAAGATAGAGATAGAGAGAAAGAAGCAAATAGAGGGATTGTTGATGACCAGCTGGAATGGAAATAAAAATCAAGATTAATCTTATTTATTTTTCTCCTGTTGCAATATTTATGAAAATCCTGTCCATGTAAGGTATACATCAAAGTCACGGTTTGAAGTGAGTTATGTCCCTTTGTCTCCCTTTCCTAGGAGTAATCATCTTTTAAAAATTCATTAATGGGTTTTGGGACAGCATGTCATTCCCTTTCCACGTAGTCCTTGAGAAGCTGTTGGTGAGCTGCCTTCCTAACAACTGCAGTCTGTGGGCTGTAAGCATTCATTACTTAGTTCCGTCTGGTTTAATTTCTTTGAGATTGATATACTGAGTGATATAACTGAGTGGTTGGGAATGGACATTTCAAACGGCAGCCGAGAGTTAACAACATTGTTATGGGTCTAGAGTCACATGTAAGCCCAATCAGGTGAAGGGGATAGATTTCATTCCTGGAAGGGCATCAGTGTGCCAGGTAGGTTTTCTGACAATCGTTTCATTGTTTCTTAATTCGTGATTTTTTATTGAACTCAAATTCCAATATTTGCTGTGGTGGGAATTGAATCTGTGCTCTGGGTCATAACCTGGGTCGCTGCATTAATAATCCGGAGATAATGCAACTAGACCATCGCCTCCTCAGCATCTCCAAACATCTCCAATCCCAAGAGTGATGATGCTGTTGGCGTGGCTATGCTGGAAGTATAGCGTTTCGCAAGGCAAAGAAATGATTTAGCAAAACATACCATCCTTCTCATTTTGTATTTATGAGAAGGTGAGATGATGGGAAGTGCTCTTTGTGAAAAGGAGCTGAATGCCCTTGGTCATGAGTCACTGACAGAATTCAGACAGAGCAGCAAGTAATCAGCACAGTATATTGTATAATGTCCTTCATTGAAAATTGATTCAAATATAGGCGTGAAGACACCTCCGTGCAGTTGTAGAGAGATATTGAGACAGCACGTGGGGCACTTGAACAGATTTTCTCTCCATTATAAGGAATAATCTCCTTGCCACAGTGAGATAGTGTAAAGGAATTTGACCAGACGAATCCCTGCAGTGATGGTACCACGAGGAGAGTGTGAAGGAAATGAGTGTTTAATCTGTAATGCTGGAAAAGATCAAAAAGTGGTTGCAATAAAACTTGAGCGTTTTTAACCAGGACTCATTATTCCCATAACAAAACAATGATAGCGTGAAATATAAAATGTTTTCCTGCAGTATATGTTTTCATATGTGTACAGATACATTGATAGGAAAGGTTTAGCAGGATATGGGCCAAGTGGAGGGAAATAGAGTTAACATGAATGGACATTTTAGTTGGCATAGTCTAATTTGGGATAAAGGGCCTGTCTCCCTCCTGTTAAACTCTTTGACTCTCTGATAGTTTACACTCTCTGTGGAGACCCCATGTTGGTTATGAGAGAGCTGCAGATTCTGAATGAACTCTCACCATCTCAACGTACAGTTGGAGTGAGACCCTGCACTAAGCATCATGTTGTTCACAAACAAGTCAGCAGCTATACTCTTATAGAGTTGGCCATTCCCAAAAGTTTCTGATATCCATGCAGAAGACAAGCCTGTCTTCTGGGGATGGCAGATACCTCCTTGCGACTTGGGACAAGGCATCCGGTGTGGTCCTCTCCATCAACAAAACACATTAATGTAACACATGTGTAACATTAGCAATGGAGCCAGGAGGAACAACTTGGGCCAGTGTGTCGGTGCAGTCTCTGGTTCATTGGTTTGTCGTGTTGCAGCATCAATTACATCCTTCTAATACAGTGTAACAATTTGGAGGGGCTGAATGGCCTCTTCGTTTCATGTGTCAGCGTCTCGAGGGATTGCATGTCCTCCTCCTAATCTCAGGGAAGAGGTTCATTGTTGGGTGACTCATGATAGCTGCTAATCAGCTTGTTGTACTACTAAACTCCTTATCGTCCTGTGTAATAACAGACAAACAGGAGGCTGGAAGAACACAACAAGCCAGGCAGCATCAGGAGGTAAAGAAGTCAATATTTCTGGTATAACCGTTCTTCAGGATACGGGGTGGGGGTAGGGGGAACTGCAGATAAAGTTAGAAGGAAATGGTCGGGGGTGGGGAGAGCAGGGGAAGGGGAATTGAAATGGGTGATGACTGGGAGTTCACTTTGGGCCCGGCTGTGTTGGTTGCGAAAATGTGCTCTTAGTTTATGTTTGGTCTCTCTAATGTAGAGAAGACCACATCGGAAGCACCTGATGCAGCGCAATAGGTTGGAAGGGAGGCAGCTGTATTTCACCTGGAAGGACTGTTTGGGGCGCTGGATGGATGTGAGGGAGGTGGTGTACAAGCAGTTAGTGCAACTTTTCCGTTTGCAGGGGCAGTGCCAGTGGCGATTGGAGGGTTTGGTGAAGAGTGTGGCACGAACCAAAGATTAGAGAAGGGAATGGCCCTTGTGGAAAATGTGCCAGCTGTTGGATCCAACCTAGTTTACTGTATCTGGTGCTCCCAATGTCGTCTCCATATATTGACGATCCCAAATGTAAACCAAGGGGATGTTTTGCTCAGCATCTCAGCTGGGCTCATAAGGGCTGAGCTGACCTCCCAGTCACTCCCTATTTCAATTTCCCCTCCCACGCCCTTGACTTCCTCCATTGCCACGATGAAACAAACCGCAAATTGGAGGAACATTTCATCTTCTGCCTGGGCAAGCCTACAGCCCGGGGGACTGAGCATTGAGTTCTCCAATTTCAAATAAACTCCCCTCCAATCTCCCAAATAGATTTCCAGCCCCTCCTCCTCCCTTCCATTCCACTGATCAGCCCTTCTTCTAACTCCCAATTGGATTCATGCCCCCCATCGACCAACCCGGTCATAAACTCTACTTTTGTTCACCTGTCCCAACCCCACCATCCTGTCTCCACCTCTCCCACTCCGCCTCTTTAAATGTAGACCCCCTTAACCACACACACCCCCCACACACACACACCAGTCCTGAAGAAGGCTTTTACTCAAGTCATTGACTTCTCACTTCCTGAAGCCGCCTCGCTTGTTGTGTTGTTCTGGTGTCCTGTCTGTCTACTTTGAATTCCAACATTTGCAAATTTTTTTAAAAAAAATCTATTCTTGTGGACGAAACAACAGGGGGTGAAATGGTTGTGTCTCTTCTTATCGAATAGTTTTGATGAGCTGAATGGCTTTCTCACATTCCAATGAAACCAGCTTGAGATGCTGAATGAGCTCCACTTTCTATACTGTGGAAATGTCCAGGGTCCAGCAGTGCTGACAAACAAATGTTATCTGCACGTTAATAGCATGAGCTTGAATATTGTCCAGGATTTGATGCTTTATGTGAACTTCACTGAACATCTTCACTTCTGATCGAATGACGGAACGAAAGACATTGATGAAGCAGCTGAAGATATTTGTGCTGAGGAAGCTACCCTGAGGATCACCTACAGAGATATCCAGGGACTGAGAGGATTGATGTCCACCAACTACATTGCGTTCTGAATGACCCAAACAGTGGGGAGTTTCCAACTGATTCCTATTAAGTTCAATCTTGTTCGGACTCTTTGAAACCTTGCTCATTCAAATCTCGATGTAATGTCAGGGCCAGTCACTCTGATGCTGTGTTCATATCTTTTGTTCATGTCAATAGGCCAAGGTATATGTGTGGGGAGTGTTTCTTTCTCTCAGAGGGTAGTGACTGTTGGGGCCTCTCTATACCAGACAGTTGCATCCCTGAAATGTTTGGTAGGGGGTAAGGAGGTTGTCAATGATTTTGAGAGAGTCAAGGGCTGCAAAATTATGGCATGAAAGAGAAATTGCTGCCAAGAGCAGATCAGCCCTGACTTTACTGAAAGGAAGGGCAAGCTTGAGGAGCTAAATAGCCTCGTGTTATTCCAGCATTCCCCAGAGTCCCGTCAGTTTGTGGTCTCTTCCATTTCCTGTGTTACTGACCTGAGGTAGCTGAATAGACTGATCCAGTCGCTGCATAACAGGATACCAGTGCTGCATAATATAATCTCGGTACAATTCTGTAGGTTCGATGGGCTGATTGGCCTCCTCCTGTAACTGTATATCAGGCTCCTGGTGTAACTGAAATCCACTAGAATTTACCACCCTAGATCTAGATCTACCACCCTAGCAGAAAGTGAGCACTGCAGATGCTGGAGATCAGAGTTGACAAGCGTGGTACTGGAAAAGCATGGCAGGTCAGGCAACATCTGGAAGAGGATCATCGATGTTTTGGATATTCCTGATGAAAGGCTTCTGCCTGAAATATCGATTCTCTTGTTCCTGCCTGATCTGCTGTCCTTTTTCCAGATCCACACTTTTTGACGTCTACCACCCCGACCTAACAACCTTCCTGGTCACATCATCAAATAACTTTAAGAAACTTTTCAAACATATAGCCATTCTCAATATTCCTAATCAAACCCTGTATTTACAAATTAATGTATATTTTATCTTTCAGAATTTTCTCAAGTAACGTACCTACCACAGATGTTAAACTTACAGCTCCATAGTTACAAGGCTCTATTTTCAGTCCTTCTTAAGTAAGGGCACAATATTTGATACCTCCAGCCTTCCAGGATCTCAACTCTGGTTAATGATGATCAAAACTATGAGCTCGGTCCCCTGCAAATGCTTATCTAGCTCCTTACAGTGTTCTTGGATATATCTGGTAATGAACATGAGATTTATCCAACCTTAAGAATTCTAGTGTGTCCAGTACCTCCTATACTGTGATATGGACTGTCCCTAAGAAATCACCACGAACTTCGCCAAGTTCCTAGGTATTCGTGTCTTTCTCCATGTTAAACACATCGGAGAAATATCCGTTGATGATCTCGCCGATCTCTTATGGTTCCACACATACATGTCACTTTCGTCTTTGAAGGGTCCTACTTTCTCACTAGTCTTTTGTTTTTCCTTTAAGGTACTGAAGGTACCATTTTAGATTCATCTTAATCTTCGCAGCCCCCTTTCATGCCCCCTTTTCACCCAACTGATTTCCTTCTTCAGTAAATTCCTGTATCCCTTATATACCGCCTGGGATTCACTTGATCCCAGCTGCCTGTAACGGAGCCGCTTTTTTTTGGGTCAAAGCCTAAATATCTCTTGTCATCCAGGGTTGCCCATTCCTGCCAACTTTCCTTTCACGCCTAAAGCAACAAATAGACCTTGAACTCCAGTATTTCGCATTCAAAGGACTCCCACCTGCCAGAGGTCCCTTTGCCAACACCGAACTATTCCAACAAACCCCTGCAAACTCCTACCTAATTCCATCTAACTTCATCTTGCCCCAATTTAGAACTTGAAGCTGTGGACCAGTTTTGTCTCTCTCCATAAATATATGAAAATTAATAGAACTATGGCCATTGGTTCCAGTGTGCTCCCACACTGTCACCTCCGTCACCTCTTCTGTCTTATTTCGTGAGTAGTTCGAATTTTGCCCCTTCCCGAGAAGCCCAACTACATACTGCTTGAGGGAATTTTCCTGGCATAATTAATGTATTCCACCCCACCAAATCCCTTAACGCTCTGGCAGTCCCAGTCAATGTTATAAAAATTAAAATCCCCAATTATGTCAAGCCTTTTGCTTCTGCATGTCCCACCTCTCTGCAAGTATATTAGTTACTCTAAATCCTGGTGACTCTTTCTGGTCCCATAGGACACCCCTATAACATCACTATACACCTTCCTATTTATTAGCTTCATCCACAAATCCTCGCTATTTGATCCTTCAGTTATTTCATCTCTGATTACTGCTGTGATACTCCCTTTAATCAGAAATGCAACCCCTCCCCACTTTCCACCATCCCTGTTCTGCCTAAAGCAGCTATACCCTGGCACATTAAGCTGCCAGTCCTGTCCCTCCCTTAGCTATGTTTCTGTAATGCCTGTAATATCCCAGTCCCACATACCTATCCATGCTCTGAGTTCTTTGGCCTTCCCTGTCAGTCCTCTTGCATTGAAATGAAAGCAATTTAATAAAAACAGGCATTCTTGCTCCCTGTTGTGTTCGAGTGTGACCCGTATTTTCACTGGACTGTTTATAATTACTGTATCTCCTTCCAGCCTCGCACTTGCCACCGTGCTCTCGAGGATCTCACCCCCTGTCAATCTCATTTAAACCCTCCTGGGAGCACGAGCAAACCTGACGCCAAGATATTTGTTCCCCCCTCCAGTGCCGGTGCCACCTGTCCCTCTTGAACAGGTCAACTCTGTCACAGAAAAGACCCCAATGATCTAAAAATTTGAGTGCCTTCCCCCTGCACCAATTCTTTAGTTATGCATGTATCTGCCATATCCTTCTATTCTTACTTTCCTGAGCTCATGAAATAAAAAGTACTCAGGGGATTACCACTTCGAGGTCTTGGTTTTTAACTGTTCTCCTAGCTCTCTGTAATCACACTGGAGGACCGCAATCCTATATCTGCGTGTATCATTTGTGCTGCCAACGTGCACAATGACTTCGGGCAGCTCACCCTCCGCCTTGACAACGTTGTACAGTTGCTCAGCGACTTAAAGGACCCTGGCACCTGGGACGTGGCACAACTTGCTGGATTCCCGTTTGAGGCTCCAGAATCTCCAATCTGTTCCTCCAACAATCGACTGTCCTATCTCTAAGACCCTGTTTAAATTTACCCTTTCCCGCTATGCTCCAAAACCAGTGGTAGTACCACCAATTTGGCTACGGCTGCTTTCCCTTGAAAGGTCGTTCCCTCCAACAGTATCAGAAGTGGTATGCTTGTTTTCGTGGAGAATGGCCACATGGGATAGCTGCATTCTCTGCCTCCTCCCTTTGCCATTCCAAACCTCCTCTCTGCCTAGAACATGATAGGGAGCAAGGACTGGCTGTTGGATTAAATTGTGTTTATTTAAATGCAACAGGGCTGACAGGTAAGACTGATTAACTCAGGGCATGGATCTTTATGTGGGACTGTACCATTATAAAAACATGGTCAGGATGGTGGATCTTGGGTGTGACCATTACACTAAAGCACTTATATATGAAGTTCGCAGCATCCCCGATAATCCCGAGTGCATCCAGCTCCAGCTCCCAAACATGGTCTCCCAGGAGCTGCAGCTGGGTGCGCTTTCTACACGTGTAGTCAACAGGGACAGTGTAAATCTCTCTGAGCTCCCACATCCCGCAGGAGGAACGTGCAACTGGCCTAACTGCCATCTTGACTGCTGTAATACTAAATTAAAAGGACTTTATTTCAACTTGCCTGTACGTTTTTTTTTGAGCTGCTGCTGTCTGAAGCCTCTGAAACAAATGACTTACTAATTACTCTGCTACCAACTGCATTTTCTCTATTCCTCCACATTTGCTTTTGTTTAGGGAAGAAGGGAGACACTACAGTAATGCAATTTTAGTGCCTTAAACACTCCTTGACACCCAAGCCCATGACGACCTGTCCTCCAGAGCACGTCATTACTTGTACTTAGAGGGTGTCTTGCTGAGTCTTTCTCCTGCTGGTGGTGGCTGCGCTGACACAAATATTCATCCCAACAGCCAATCCGCGTTGTCCGAGTCCCCTGGTCCTTTCTGTCTATTAATACTGCATTTATGAAATCCTTGGATCCGTCGATTGCATTCCAAACTGTGTCCCACTCCAAAGGGAGAGAAGTTATCTTCAAGTGAATACAGGGCTGTTGGAAAAAGAATTGCATTAGACATTGGAGCAACATTCTTGCTATCTGCCCACTAAGTCTGCTTTTCTGTTCAATTCCGTTATATTTATTCTGATAATACCCCATTCTACTTTATTTCATTTTCCCTATAACCAACCCTTGTTTAAAAATCAGTCTGCGTCACCCTTCAAGATATTTAATGATCTAGCCTCAACAGCCCTCAGAATATTCCACAATTATTTCTCTCTCGCTGTTGGAAGATGTGGTGATCTTTAATCCCATACCTTATTTCTAGCACACTGTGTGAGAGTTGTGCCAACATTAAATGTTATCGTGTCCCATCACACCTTCGCTGTGGCCAGAGACAAGAGAAAAAATAAAAATGTCAGAGCCTGTACTCTTCTCCCTCATCTTCCGCATCAGCCTAAGTTATAGCTCACTCGGATCTGGGGATTTGCCCACTCTTTCCCCTGAATAAACTTCCAATTCTTTCTTGGCTTCTGTATCATTTCGTTCAAGGGGCACACTGTCACTTTCCCTGAATCCAGGAACTGCTTCTCCCAACTTAAGACCGATATGAAGCCTGTGGTTATGATATCCTGTGGGTCCGTGCACAGGTTGCCCCTTTGGTCTCTAATACTCCCCCTTCTTTCTCTTGTTACCCTCTTTCTCTTAATAAACTGATATAATGTCTTTGGATTCATATTAATCTTACCCACTAATGTTTTATCGCGATTCCCCTTCTGCTCTTCTACTGAAGTTTTAAGATTAGCCTGACACTTTCTATATTCATTTAGTGCATCAATTGACCCGCTCACTTTGTACCTGCTTTAAGCTTCTCTTTCGTTTTTAATTCTGTTCTGAACTTTTTTTGTTGACACGCGAGGTTCTCTGGGCTTATTTTCCAAATTTTCATCTTTCGTGTAACACGTTGGGCGGACACTCTCATTAATTCTGTTTTGATCAAGTGATTCCCCCATCCCCCCGCCACATGGTGTTCTGCTACAGTTTCACTCAGAAGCCACTGCACTTTGGCCAGATCCCGTCATATTATTTCATAAAATCGGTCTCCCCAATCCAAAAACCTTTTATTTATCAGATAGTGCGTTTTTAAAATCTTTTCCTTTCCAAACATAAAATGTATGATGTCACGGTGACTGGCCGTATACCGCTCTCCCAATCCTGCCTGCAATATCCTGACTGACTTCATTCCCCACAGTGAGACACATCACTGCCCCACCCATTGCTGTATCTGCTCCTTGATGATACAAGGAGCTTTCTGGAATAAATGTCAAGGCATCTGTCCCCTCTTAAAAAGTTATCACGACCCTAATTATTGCTAGGAAATGAAATGCCTGTGTATAATAAACCTATTATTGTTTTTACACACCTCAGTAAATCGGTTTTATATCTGCTCCTGTACTTTCTTTTATCTGGGGATCTAAAATATGTCCCCAGCAGTGCCTCTGCCATTGTTTTGATCCTGAGCTCTGACCACCAAGCCTCATTAAAAGATCTTTCCAAGTTTTTGTCCCTCCTTACTGTAGTAACTGACTCCATCACAAATAATGCAACACCACCTCCTCTTTTACCCCTCTCCTGTCCTGCCTATAGTTCTTGTACCACAGCATATTGAGTTGTCAGCCCTGACCTCCCTCAAATGAATCTCTGTAATGGCAACAATGTCACATTTCCACATGCCGTCTTTTTCCCTAATCACATCTGCCTGTCCGATAATATTCCCAGCATGAAGGTAAAGCACAACCATCCTGGAATATAACACCTGGAATACTCTGCACCTTGGAGTTCTTCAATCAATCAGTGTACCTTATCAAGCTGCCCAATTCATGAACCAAAACTGTGACTTGGGGCTGAATTAGTATTTGTTGGAATGCAATTTAGTTGTTAATAAATTTATTAATATAATGCAATTTTCCAGAACTGAGCAGTCTGCTCCACATACAACGAGTTTCTGCTGATGACTTCCCTGCTCAGTGTGCAGATGGGACAGCCGTCAGTAATAGGGAAAATGAGGATGGCAGATGCTGGAGATCAGAGTCGAAACGTGTGGCTCTAAAAACGAACAGTCAGTCAGGCAACATCTGAGGAAGAAGAGAGTCAAAGATTTGTGCATCACCCCTTCATCAGGAGCGCTTTCATGCCTTCCCATATTTTCATTCCATGGTTCACAGGATATTGGGAACCATGCATGCTAAGTGAAGCAGCATGGTATATAGCCCTGAAATGGAAAGCAGTCAATCAGTTGGTTGGACAGGGAGTAGACAATTTCAGGCGAAGTACAGACTAATTGAAATACAAACATAAGAATAGATAAATCCCCTGGGCCAGAGGAGAGAAAACACCCTAGGTTGCTACAGGAAGAGAAGGAAGAGATTTCTGCGCCTTTGGTGATGATCTTTGCGTCCTCACTCTCCATTGCAGTAGTGCCAGATGATTGAGGGTGGCAAATGTTACTCCCTTGTTCAGGAAAGGGAATTGGGATAATCCTGAGAATTACAGTCCAGTCAGTCTTCCTTCAGTATTGGGCAAAGTAGTGGAGAGGATTCTGGGAGACAGACTTTATGATTACTTGGAAAATCATAGCTTGATTAGAAATAGTTAGCATGGCTTTGTGAAGGCAAAGTCATGCCTCACAAACCTTATGGAATTCTTTGAGGATGGGATCAAACACATTGAAGAAGGTAGAGCAGTGGATGCGGTGTGCATGATTTTAACAAGGCGTTTGATCACGTTCCCATTGTTGATTCATTTAGAAAGTAAGGAGGCTTGGGATACGGAGAAACCTGTCTGTCTGGATTCAGAATTGACTGGCCCATAGAGACAAAAAGTGGTAGTAAATGGGAAGTACTCCGTCTGCAGCTCGGTGAAAAGTGGCGATCTGTACGATTCGGTTCTGGGATCTCTGCTGTTTGTGGTTTTTATAAATGATTTGGATGAGGAAGTGGAAGGGTTGGCTATTATATTTGTCGATAGAACAAAAGTCAGTCGAAGGTCGGTAGAATTGTGGATAGTGTGAGGGCTGTTGTAGTTTGCGCTGGGACATTGATAGGATGAAGAACTGAGCTGATAAGTGGCAGGTGGATATCAACATGGAAAAGTGTGAAGTGATTCATTCTGGACAATCACTGTTGAATGCAGAATACAGGATAAAAGATAGGTAGTGCTCCTCAGGTCCGCAACAATTCACCCTCCTGTCTAGGCACCTTTCCCTGCCACCACAGGAATATAAGACCTGTGCTAACGCCTCCATCCCCCCCCCCCCCCCACACCGCCCCCAAGGACCTAAAGATCCTTCCACATCCATCAAGGTTTCACCTGCAGTTCCAGACATGTCAGCTACTGTCTCCGTTCTTCGAAATGCGGTCTTCTATACGTTTGGGAGATAGAACCTTTACTCGTAGAGCACTTCAGAGAACATCTCTGGGACACCCGCACCACCCAACCCCACTGCCTCGTGGCCGAACGCTTCAACTCCCCCTCCCACTCTGCTGAGGACATGCAGGTCCAGGGCTTCATCTATTGCCACTCCCTTACCACCTCATCTTCGACCTCGGGACACTCGAACCCCATGGCATCAATATGGATTTCACCAGTTTCCACATTTCCCCTCCTCCCACCTTATCACAGTTCCAAACTTCCAGCTTAGCACCGACCTCATGACCCGTCCCATCTTTTTATTCAAAGTGGGAATGGATTTTTTAGATTTCCCACAGAGTGGAAGCAAGCCCTTTGGCCGAATAAGTCCGTACAAAACCTCCGAAGAGTAACCCATTTCTCTCTGACTAATGCACTTATAACTATGGGCAATTTAGCATGGACAATTTACCTGGCCTGGGCATCAATGGACTGTGGGTGACAACCAGAATACCCGCAGGAAACACATGCAGACATGTTGGACAATGTGCAAACGCCACACAAAGAGTCGCCTGAGGCTGGAATCGAAACTGGTTCCTGGCACTGTGAGGCAGCAGTGCTCACCACTGAGCCACCGTGCCCACCTGTCCATCTTCCTTCCCACCTATCTGCTCCACACTCGCTCCGATTTAGCACCCATTACCCACACCTCCATCCAACTATCGCACTCTCAGTTACCTTTTCCCAGCCCCAACCCCTCCCATTTATCACTCCATCCTCATGAATCCCATTCTTATTGCTGATGAAGAGCTTTTGCATGAAACATCGATTTTCCTGCTCCTTGGATGCTACCTGAGCTGCTGTGCTTTTCCAGCTCCAGCCTCACGACTCTTACTTCCAGCATCTGCTGTCTTCGCCTTCGCCTTGTTAACGTCTCCACTCAGTGCCTGTCAAGGATGCAGATGTACGGAGTCTGGGAGGTAGGCCAGATGTCATCACCGTAAGGAATTTGTGTGGTGTGCTTCTGACACTCCATGTACACACATCTGCTCTCTGGGCCAGGGTCTGAGTGAAAATGAATTTGTAAAGCATGGTTGCTAGCCAGTCATTGATGTCTAATTTGGACAGCATTTGTATTTACACAGAGACCAGGGATAGCCTGGTGGATTGATTCCCACCCCACCCCCACCCCCCAACCAAGGTGGATTTATTACAAGGTGATGGAGTTTATGATCCGAATATTTGCTATGTTTCATGAATTGCGCAAAAATAAGATGTAAAGTATGATTATTCAACCAAATAATAATTACATCATCTCCGAAAACAATGAGTCTGATGTTATATTTATGGAACAAAAATACAAGCTCCTGTCAACATTTAATGATTCAAAAATAAAGATGGACATTTTATTTTATTTCGAACAAAGAATATGCTATCTGACTATGGACGTAATTACAATTACATACTCATTGTCGGTATTCAAATAAACACATTGTCACACCAACATTTGGAAAGTGCTTGGCGTCTGACCGATTGCATATTCAGATTGAGAAAATAATTGAACAATCATAAATAAAAAGCATTCTCATATATTTAAATAACAATCAGTTTAGTTTCTCACTTTAATGTACGAGCGTCAGCTATTTATCAACAATTGAGAAATGACAATAATTCTAAATGCACTGTGAATATTAACTTAAATAAATGATTTGTGATAGTAGTGAACAATAATTTGAAATCTTGCATTTTTTAAAGAATGAATGGCATTTAATGCGACATTTGGTTAATGATATAAAACAATGAACATATTTCCTTTGAGAGAAAAGTCAAACATTTGCAAAGTGTTTTGTGCCAAAGCAAAGAAATATTTGTTTTAGTAATTGGGATATAAGATTTAAAATATTTATGTACTGAGTAATAATTAGACTTCATCATCAAGTTGACATTGCAATACTTGCATTTTAAGTGGTTATGCTGCAGCAAATATGATCAGATATTCGCCAGCATTTACAACAGGAAATAATCAGATACTGATGTTGACTTGCATCTGTACATGATTGAATACAGAAATTTAATGGACAGAAGGAGGTTATTGGGCCACTGTGTATGCATCAGCTCCGGAAATTTGCCACCCGGTCTCTGCAGCCCTTTACATTCGTAACTTACAAATATGTATCCAGTTCCCTTTTGAATCTTCATTCGCAACTCTCCCAGGCAGAGCATTCTAAGTTCTAACAAATCTCTCAATAAAGAGGTTTTTCCTTATCTCACTCCTAGCTCTTGTGCTGACAATCTTGAAACTAGGACTCCTTCGACGCTGAAATGCCAACGAACAGAAACAGAGTATTCATATTTTCAGCTGTCATTTTTTCCATAATTTTGAGCCCTGCAATAATTTCACAGCTTTGTCCGTTCTGCTTAATGAAGAGCAATCCTAAATGTTCGAATCCTACCTTGAACCAGTTCGTTCATTCCAGTTGTCATTCTGATTATTTATAAGGTTACTGGGTATACTTCTACAAAGTAATGCGGTGTTTGTTTGTGTGTCTGCATATGTTCATGTGAGCATTAGTGTGCATACGTCTGTCTGTGTGTGCATGCGTGTGTGTGTGTGTGTGTGTGAGAGAGAGAGAGAGAAAGAAAACAATCCGATGGAATGCCTGAATTGATCCCAGTGCCACGTGGAAAAGAGGTAATGATTAGGCAGGTGGTATAGTTTGACATGTGGTTAAAGACCGAGTATAGGGGTGAGGGTTTCAATTTTTGGATCATTAGGTTCTCTTCCAGGGCAAGTGAGAGCTTTCAAAAGTGGACAGGTTGGAGGAGCACCAACATTGTCATGTGGAGGTTTGCTAGTGGAAAGTGGGTGGATTTAAACGAATAGACCAGGAGGCTAGGAACCAAAGCAGCTAGTCAGAAGCTGAGCAGAGAGTAAAGGTGAATAGGACACAGGCATGGCCAGTCTCATGACCATGATGAAGGATGGAACATGTCAATTCAAAATATGAGTTGGAGATTGGAATACATCATAGAGATGAGGCGCATAATTATCAGGGATTAACAAATAAGGTTGGACAGTGTGGGGGATGTGAGGGAGCGAAGTGTGTGAGATCAGGAAGCTAAAGTATGAGAAGGGAAAGACAAACCAATAAAACATATTTAAATACATTGTACCTAAAAAGCACAACGTTGTTGTAAAAATACTGATGAGCTGACCATAGGTACAGAGACAAACGTGTATGACCTGGTACAGATTGCTGAAACATGGTTACAGGGAGTTCTAGACAGGGCAGTGACATGTCCGAGGGCATTCACTTTTCCGGAAGGTTAGACAAGGAGGAGCAAGAGGTGGAATTGATGTATTGGTTAAGTATGATATCAAGGCTGCACTAAGAAATGATATTGGCACGAGGGAACGACATGTAAATCAGTCCAGGCGTAAATAAAAAGCAAGAGAAGAAATCTCTTGGGAAGAGTAATGTTCTGCTACTGTCCCCCCGAAGTATTTCTGAGGTCGGAAATAATGACGGCTGGTGACAAGGGCACAACAGTGGGATGAACATGCATATTGACTCAATTAATCAACTTGGCAAAGGTAGCCTCGAAGAACAATTCGTAGACTGTATGAAGGATTGTTTTTGAGAGCAACATGTCATGCATTCAACCAGAGAACGGGTTACTTCAGATTTGATTTTATGTGACTAGGAAGAATCCTTTTGGAAGCAGTGTCCGCAACATGCTGTAGTTTCAAACTCAGATTGAATGTAAAAGGCAAGAGTCACATATGACGGTTTTAGTGTTGAGCAATGATAATTATATTGGGCAAAGGAAGGAGTTGGCTTTGGTGGAATTGCCAGGGAAAAGAAGCAAAACTATCAAGGCCAGGACACATTAAAAAAAAGGTAAAGACACAAGGAGATACTTAATAACTTCTCAATTCAAGTATTATTGGTGAGTGGAAGATGAATTGCGTAATGGATAAAAATCATCCATGATTTGACACGGAAATCAATAATAGCTTGAGGGAAAAGTCTCGGGCAATTCATCTTACACAAGTTAGTCATACTCTGGAGGACTGGGCAAGGCAGTGGTGTAGTGGTGTTATCGCTGAACTGTTTAAGCAAGAGACCCAAATAATGTTCTGATGACCTGTATTTTAACTCTGCCATGGTAGATGGTGGTGCTTGAATTCAAATGTGGAATTAAGATTCTGATGGTGATCATGAATCAATTGTAAGGGAAAGCTCATCTGGTTCACTAATGTCCTTTAAGGAAGGAAAGTTCCAACCTTACCATAGATTCATCACTCTCTGACTGAAGACCGTTCTCCTTATCTACTGTATAAAAGGTCTTCCCTTAACTATGAGACTATGTCTTTGGGTCCTTTCCCTCCGAACAATTGGAGCATCTTTCTGACATCTACTCTGGCCAGGCATTTAGTATTCTGAATGATTCAATTAGATCCCCTCATCCTTCTCAACTTCAACGAGTTTAATCCCAGAGATCTCATATGTTAGGCTTTTCATTCCTGAGGCCATTCCTGTGAACTGCCTCTGAACACGCACCGGGACAGTATATCCTTCCTGAGATATGGGGCCCAAAACATCACACAATAATCCAAATGTAGTCCGATTAGAACCTTATAGAATCTCAGAAGTACATCCATGCTATTATATTCAAGTGCTCTCAAAATAAATGTCATCATTGTATTTGCCTTTGTGACCAGTCGTGCCACCTGAAATTATGATGGACAATAACAAATTTCCATGGAGTTACAAAAATGAACAATGATTAAGGCATGCTGGGAAATGGATCCCGGCCTTGAGTAAACTGTCTGTGATAATCCACATGCTGTCGAATCCAGACAGGCTGCAGCTACGCACAGACGGTTTGTAAACAAACTTGACAACTACAGACCACGGAATACAAACCTGGAGCTGAACTTGAATGGGACAACGGAATGCCGCCCTTGGCCAATCAATGCGCCAACCCTTGGTTGGGTCTGATTGATCAGAGTTATCCAACATGGTCATTCTGTTGACAGATCATTGCATATCCTCTCAAAATGAGGTGAATTCTCTGAAGAATGAGAATCACTGCAAAACGTAGCGCAGTAAATTGAGAATAACCACCAGGGCAGAAGTTACCTCCAAGTCCATTGTAAGAAAGAGAAATCAGCACGTGGAGCAAGGCAATATTCTGTTGGAGTGGTATATCATCAAACAGAGTTAGGTTAAAGCATATGATAGTTGGTAGTGTGTTTCGTCACGTTACAGTACAATTTATTGTACTAATATTAATTGAGTTCAATAAACCGATGTTGTTGTTTATGAGTCGACTCACAGTTCTTTGGTGAATGCAAGATTTTAAAACACACTGTGTCGTGATATAAAAGTTTCCTAATAATTGGTTCGCCTGCAAGTTTACCTTGAGAAAACCTTGGTCGAGAACTCTCAAGTCTCTTTGCACTTCAGACTGAAGAATTTTCCCGAATTTAGAAAATAGTCCATTCCTATATTCTTCTTACCAAAGTGCATGACCTCACACTTACCCCTATTGTACTCCATCTGCCACTCCTTTGCCCACACTCCTAACGTGTCTAAACCCTTCTACAGCCTCTCCACTTCCGCAATGCTACCTGTCTCTCCACCCATCTTTATATCATCTGAAAAGTTAACCAGAATGCCCTTAGAACATTCATCTAATTTACAAAGTAAAAAGTCGTGGTCCCAGCACTGAGCCTTGTGGAATATCACATGTCACTGGCTACCATACTGACATGATCATTCTATCCTCACTCGAAGTTTTCTGCCTTTTTAACCTTTGTTGTTTCTCAATTTCACCCACACCGAATTCTACACCATCTGTCCATATTTCAGTGATGGGAACTGAGGGATGGGACTGCAAAACACTTTAGCATTGGCGCTAATTTATCGCTTGGACATGGGCGAAAAATATGACATTTTTGATTCCACTGAATTGTGGCGTCAACCTATGTGTTTGACGAAATATTCTGTTTGCATTATGAAAGAATATAAACATGTGAACCTGCTTGAGAGGACACAGACAATTTCAAATGTTTGTATTCTTCCATAATACAGTCAGAATATTTGGTCAAAGACATCGGCTGCCGCCACATTCCAATGGAATTGACAATGCCATTTTTTTTTCGTTTTTATTTGCATATGAATAATACACGAGTTAATAAAGAGATATAAGTTGGTCAAATGAACAAATATTGCTGTATGGAGATATAATGGAAAATGTGTCTGTGTTCAGATATGTTGGAAGTTTGATGGAAACGCACGTATTATTTAAATGAAGAGATTGAATTGAGGAACAGAGGAATCAGAAACATGGATCACACAAAAAAGATCGTGTACATCAAGGTTTTAGAGAGGCCAGACAAATGTTGAAACTTTTTTGAAACAGAATTGATTTAGAAGTAGGAAGAGTTTTCTACAGTTTTACAGGGTACTGGTGAGACCACATCGAAAGAGATATGGTCATACTGATATGTAAAACAGTCCAGTGAAGATACACTCAACTGACTCCTGTGAAGAATTGTATTTCAGGAGGAAATATTGACCAGACTGGCCCTAGATCTTCTGGAGTTTAGCTGGACAATATGTGATCTTGTTTAAGCTCATAATATTCCGAATAGTCTTTTTAAGTTGAATTCTGAAATGATACTTCAGTTTGTATGAGAGATTACAATAAGTGGATGGAAAGTAAAACTGAAGAATATCTCATTTAATAAGACGCGTGTTGGTTCAGCCCTCTCAAAGTATTGTGTATTTGCGAAACTCTCTTCCGAGAGAGTGATGAAGGCGAGGACATTTAATATTCCTGAGGCAGAGGCAGGCAGACTCTTGACTAAGAATGACATAGTAACGTTGTAAGGGCAAAGAAGGAACACTTACACCTGATGCTTGCTTCTACTTTTTGTTGCCTTCAGCTTCCAAAAAATTAGCAGATCATTCTCATAAACATGAAGAGTTTTCCTTTAAGACTGATGGGCACAACTCTCCAAATGTGTTTTTTAAACAAGTGAAAAACTCCTTTGAAACTGCTTTAGAAATTGGATAATGTCGAATTGATGTCTTCATCGTGCAGCTTCCTTTCAGTTGTTGTTGTGAGGTGAGTTTCGTTAGCAAAGCCACCGATCTGTTGCCTATGTTTAATTTCCACTCATAATGTGTTAGTGAACCCCAGTGGACCTCGTGGTGCAGGAACACTAACATTTTTGTTTCAGAGAGAGTTGCAGGATTCGGAACAAGTGACAGTGAAGGGACAATGGTTTCGATTCAAGTCAGAATGCAACGTGACCTTGGAGACTATATTCTTCACCAAATGATGCTCACAAGCTATTGAAATGGTGAGACTATTTTCTGTTTTCAAGAATTAAAGTGATATAATCTTATGGCACACAAACAGGCCATTCAGCGCAACATATCTACACCAACCAGAAAACACCAAACTACATTAATGAAAGTTACCTCAAGGCGCATGGCCGACTCTGCTCTGGCATTTTGTGCTCATTCAGCAGCTGATTAAATGCTGCATTAACTTGTGGTTATTCGTGACCTGGGCTGTCAGTTGGCCTTTTATTTCAATGCATTTACAAAATGGTTTCTGCAAATGCATCACACTATTTCAAAGCCCGCAACAAGCTCATCAGATCAGTAAACATGGTTATATTGTTCAATTATTATTAGGAAATTGGATTTTTCAAAAATTCATTAGGGATTTTAATGAAACTCGTCCAATATTAATTGCCGTTGAGCAGTTCCAGTCAAGTTGGTGTTGGACCACCCAAAGTGGCTGTTGGGAGGGAGTGCCAGCTGTGCATGTCATCTGCCAGTTTAGCTGAGAGTAAGTATTACTGGTGGCGGACGTAGAGTTAAACAAGCTGCGGGACTGTGATGAGCAGCTGGCAGAGGGTGGTGTTTCACAATATATCATGGAATCGTATAATAAAGAAGATGCCTATCAAATCGGGCACCATCAAGTGTTGATACAAGTTCTTTGCCAAGTCTGTACGGTTTCCTTCCTCAACCACCCTCACAGGCAATGCATTCCAGAAGCATATCACCCTCTGGGTTCAAAACAGATTTCGCAAATCATCACTCAATCTCTTGTCTTTCACTTTAAACGTGTATCCCCTTGTATTTAACCGTTTGACTAAGGGCAACAGCTGCTGCTTGTTCCCTCTGTCTATATCTCTCATGTTGTTATACACCTCTGTCAGGTTCACCCCATAACCCTTTCTGCTCCAAAGTAAAGCAAAAGCAAATCTAACCTATCTCCATGGTTGAGTAATCTCTTGTTTTGTTACTTCTGTGAAAGTGCAGCATCTCACATATTGCAGTGTTAAGTTTTTCGGTCATTGATGTGGCCATTTGAACAATCCTTTTGTAACCTCCTGTAACCTAACACTTTCGTTCTCACTGTGAGCCACAGGACAGACGTCGAAGGTCATTTCTTTACTCAGCGAGCAGCAGGGGTGTGGAAAGCACTGCCTGCAACAGTAGTAGACTCACCAACTTTAAAACCATTTAAGTGATCATTGGATAGGCATAGTGTAAAGGATAAAAAATGAAGTAGTGTAGTTTAAATGGGTTTCATAGGTCGGCGCAACATCGAGTGCAAAAGGGTCTGTACTGCGCTGTAATGCTCAACCCTGTCGAACTGTATATTCAGTGAGTAAAATGCTTATGTAGCATACCACTCTTTTGGAATAGCCCTGTTCACATTCATCGAATGCATGTAGTGTGGAAACAGGTCCTTGGAAGAGTAACCTGACCAGACCCATTCGTCCACCCCATCCCCCACCCTGGATATTGACCCCTCACTATTGTGCCTAACCTACACATTGGTGTACATCACTAGAAGATTAACTTGGCCAATTCACCTAATCTGCACATCTTTGAACTGTGGGATGAAATACATGCAGACCTGGGGAGAATATGCAAACTCCACACAGAGATCCGCCTGAGGCTGGAATAGAACCAGGCCCTAGCACTGTGAAAGTGTAGTGCTCATCCCTGACCCACAGAGCCACATCAGCTGTCAGCAGTCTATCTAATTTTGGTTGCTTTGCTTTGTATTTCATTCTGTCTGTCAGAAAGCGTGATGGTGTCTGGGGGAATATCGTTGTCTTCCCCTCAAATCTCCACAACCACTGCTCCCATTCCTTTCTGTCTCCTAACTAATGATATTTTCATTCTGTCCCTGGCTCATTAATCCAGGAGTTTTAATGAACCAGGTCTTTGTACATTCCGTTTTATTTTTCTTTGGACTGAAGTCAAAAAAATTTAAATCTCACTCTTTTAAAGCGAATAAAACTGCAATAAGATGCTTGTCGATTAAAAAAACCCGAAGCGCATTGTGTGTTGACATTACAGTGTTGCCTTCAGACCACAGTCAGAGTCATGTCCAGACGAATCCAAGCTTCCTCTGTACGTCAACAGCAACTATGCCCAGGGACAATCTTTTGGTGGGCAGTTGTTCTAGTGGATGAGAGAACAATACAATAACAGCAACTTGATTGTGTGATTTTTGGTGCTGCAAGCTATTACAACATTGTACATGAACAACACAACAAAATAAGCTAACCTGCAAAAAGAAAACATCCGTCACTCCCACCCCGCCCTCACCTCGCCACTGACTTTGTAAGAGCAATTAGTGTCTGGAGATGTGGCCAATAGCTAGAGATTTCAACATCCAAACCAGTCCAGTTGTTAATGTGAGCTGCAAGTACAGTAGTGAAAGGGTTAATTGGAATTGTTTGTTCAGTAACTGTGATTAATGTCACCTCTATGGATTCAACTGTGTCAATAGAGGCTTTCCCTCTCCTATAAGTAAGGGACTTCTTTCGGTGCCTTATCCCATGGTAGCAGCAGATAAGCCACCTCCGACACTAGTGGAGTCAGCAGCTACAGAGGCAGGGAGAAGAGAGATCAGAATCTGAGAACAACAAACTGGAAAGTTCCAGTAATGGATCATAACCTGAAACCATTAGACTGGAATGCTACAACAATGTACAGGAGTTTATCCGATGGTCTTTTCTGGTTTTCCTGGTCTTGGTCAACATTAGCATTACAAATATACGGTGTACTGATGATAATTCAGGCAGGTTATTATCCCATCCTCGCTATTGTTGGTGTTCCTGGTAAGTTTTTCCATCTCCATCTATTTATTCATAACATAAACCATGTTCAACTTCATTGTTTTTGTTTTCGTTATCCTTATCTGGTAAAAACAGAAAATACTGTATTTAGTTTCATTATAAATTCCACTCATTCTCCACAAATTTCAGACATCTTCCTCACAAACATCTGAAACAAAACAGTGAGGACCCTTGTTGCGTTGAACTGATGTATGTCTTGGTATTGTCTCCATCACCAAACCTGCCCATTACACGCTTCATAATACCCTGAGTCTCCACCATTGTGTCAGTGCTGTTGTTGAATTAACCATTACCTATGCCTAGGTAAAGGTCAGATTTTAGAGATGCAGTTCTCTTCTCGCCACTGCTCCAGTTACGAATAGATCGATAACAAACTTGTAATGTCTCTAAAGTAAGTTCATGATAGGGACACTGTATCAGAGTAGTAATGTCGCTGGATGGGTAATTCAGGGGCACAGGTCAGAACACTAAAGATACTGTTTCAAATCCTACCATAGCTGATCGCAGGACTTAAATTCAATTGATAAGAATCTAAATAAAAACAAATGCACAAACTGTAACCGTACAACGAGGAGAACTTTGTCTAAAAATCTACCTGTTTCACTGATGTCCTTTGCTAAAGAAATCTAACATCGTTACCGGGTCTGGATTGAGAGTGAGTTCAGACCCACAACAATGTGCTTGGCTCTGTAATGCCTTGTGGAATGATCACAATTAAGGGCAATTAGTGATGGTCATCAAATGCTGCCCTCGGCAGTGATGATGACATTCCATCAAATACAAAACATTAGATTACTTACAGTGTGGAAACAGGCCCTTCGGCCCAACAAGTCCACACCGCCCCGCCAAAGCGCAACCCACCCATGCCCCTACATCTACCCCTTGCCTAACACTACGGACAATTTAGCATAGCCAATTCACCTGACCTGCACATCTTTGAACTGTGGAAGGAAACCCACGCAGACATGGGGAGAACGTGCAAACTCCATACAGTCAGTCGCCTGAGGCGGGAATTGAACGCGGGTCTCTGGCGCTGTGAGGCAGCAGTGCTAACCACTGTGCCACTGTGCCACCGTGCCGCCCATGAAATCAAACAAAGAAAGCTACTGAAGATCTAAAACAAAGAGACACAAAGTGCTGGGGAGACGGAACATGGTTGGCAGGTTCTGTTGAGACAAAAACAGAGTTAACATTTTGAGTCCACTAACCATGCATCAGATCTGAAAGCAGCTGGGAAATAGTTAATTTGTGTTGGTCGACTGAGGTGAATGTATGGAGAAATAGAGAGATAGAGAAAAATGATCAAACAAAGGAATTGTTGATAATCAGCTTGAATGGAAATAAAATGTAATATTAATCTCGTTGATTTTTTTTATCTTTCCGATATTCCTGAGTATCATGCCTATATATCCAAGTCCCTGCTTAAAACGAGGTAGGTCCCCTCTGTCTCTCTTCCCTGAGTGTGGTCATCTTCTTTTCTTCAATAATGGGACATGGGTGTCACTGGCTGAGCCAGTATATATTTCACTTTCCGGGTTGCTCATGAGAAGGTGTTGGTGAGCTGCCTGATTGGACCAATGTAGCCCAAATGCTATAAGCTGCTAGTGCTTAGATCTGTCTGCTTTCATTTCTTTGAGATCTTGTAGTGATATAACTGAATGGATGGCTTGGCTATTTCAAAATGCAATTGAGAGTCAATCACATTGCTTTGGGTCTGGCATCACATGTGTAGGCCTGACCACGTGAAGATAACAGATTTCCTTCCATGAAAAACACAAGTGGGCCAGATGTTTGTTTTTATTTGACAATTGATAATCTTCATTAGATTGTTAACCCAAATACTCCATTGAATTCAAATTCCACAATCTGATGAGGCAGGATACAAGTCCAGGTCTGAGTCATTAGCTGGGCCCCCGGATTAATAGTCTGAAGACAGTAGTACTAGACCATCGCATTCTCAGTTTCTACACTGGTAATGGTAGTGTTGCTGTTATTGTGGCTGAGTTACAGAATTTTTATTTTCAGTTACATTGTCAACTACTTCCATGGAGAACAGAACCAGTAATGTTTCAGCTCACAAGGACTGTACAGAGCTGCAACGGCTTGTCAGCCAGGAATAGAAACTGAGGAGAAAAAAGGCATTTCTAAACTCTGAGTGGGTGTGACATGTGTTCAGAGATTTGACTTGTACTCATCACTGGAAAGTGAGTGGAGGTTCTCTGGATTGTTTTCTTGGGTTTGTGTTATCAGCTACTGCAATGACTTAGGGAAACCTGAGGGTCTGGTGTCCCCACTGTGGACAAGGTTTGGGCACTGCACTTTGAAGAGAGTCTGGGTCTGCAGAGACTGCATAGGGCGGAGCAGGACACCACACTATCCTTTCTGAGATTTTCACAAATATTTCCCAATGTTGTACCTTTGCCATGTGCAAAGTGTGATGCCAGTTAATTTCAACAATGAGGTCACAGAGCTGTGAAAACTCCATCAGCACAAACTATCGTCTCACACCAGGGAGAGGACATTACTCAAAATGCCTATCAACTATTTTGATTCTGGAACTTTCCAGGCAGGAGTGGGTGAAGCATCCATTTTGCCAGAGTGCGATCCTCTACTCACAAGTTGACAGAGGCCATCTCCGTCCGGTGAGGTGAATATGTTGCTTCTGTCTCCACAGAGGAAGGAATAGAAAATCTTCCCGAAATGTTAGGGTGACTGGCGAAAATGTGGAACTGCAAGAAGTTAGAATTATCAAAGAGGAAGTACTGGGGGAAAAAAAAACAAAGCTCATTGTATTGAATGTTGGTAAGTTGCTGGACTAAATGAGTTATGAATTGAGAGGCTTACACAGGGAGGGCTGGAGAGTTGTGCTTGCCGGGTAGCTCATTCAGGAGCAGGTACAGAATGGACTGATTCTGTACAGTCAATTCCTTAACTCTTTGAGGGAGGGCAAAGTTTGTCAAAGCTTTTTACGTTATGGAAAGGATACTGCAGATTTAGAACTAACTACTGTGACCACAAATATTTAAAACAGAATACCAACTGATGAATAAATCGATCTCAGATGTGAGGGAAAATATTAGTTTTTTTAGTAATTCACAATAACTATATCCTTCGAGAATAATGATATGATTTACGGAGTCAGCCTAGATTTTATAAAGAGAAATCGTTTTGATAAACCACCTGGAGTTTATGGAGGATGTTGATTGTGACATCGACAAATGAGAACCAATGGGAACAGTGCATTTAGATTTTCAGGAGGCTTTTGACAGGAAAGTAAGAACGTTAGAGTCCTTGTGTAAGGGGTGAATATACTACATGGAAATGAGAATTGGATAATTAGGGAATAGAGAGAGTAAGATTCTGCTCTGGACTAAAGGTCATTGCTCATAGGGATCACATGTATCAGTGCTTGGAGCATGGCTGCTCACACGGCAAAGAAATTATTTGAATGTGAGCAACAAATACAGTCATTTTCGTTTTGTATTTATTAGAAGGCTAGAGATTGGGAACTGCAGTTATCACTTGCACAATTCACACGAGCCAGCAAGTAATCAGGGCAGTAAGTGACATGTTGTCCTTCATTACAAAATGATTCAAGTGTTGAAGTAAATTCATTTGCCTGCAGTTGTAGAGTGTTGCTTGATCAGTATTTAGGCCACTGACAACAGATTCTCTCTCCTTTGTAAGGAATGATTTCATTGCAACTGAGATAGTGCAAAGTAGTTTCACCAGACTTATTCCTGGGATGATGGTACCGTGAGGAATGTGTGAAGACAATGAGTGTTAATCCGTGGCCTGAGAGCGAAATACAGTCTTATACATTTAAACTTGAAGATTAGGCACTAACATTCATATTGTCAAGACAAATACAGTGATCATGTGAAACATTACGTTTTCCCATGATATTTGATTCCCAATAGTTCATATCCCTGCGCGGACCCCCATGTTGGTTGAGAGGCAGCTCCAGGCTCTGAATGAACTCTCACAGTCTCAATATGCAATAGGTGTGTGAACCTGCACTGTTCACAAATCTGTTAGCAGCCAGATCTGTCAGGAATACCGTATTCCTGAAAGATGTAGCCATTCCCACCAGTTTCTAGTCTCCATAAAAACACCAGTCTGTCTTCTCGGAGACAGAAGCTATTTAGTTGAGACTTGACACGAACCATCCATCTTCCATTTTCACCTTCGGTAAACCAAGTTAAGTAACACGTGCACCACTGGCAATGGATCAAGGAGGAACAACATAGAGCAGTTTATCTGTGTAGTCTCTGCTTCACTCTTTGTCATGTTGGGGCATCAATGACATCTTCCTATTTCCACATAATTGAGTTGACAGGTGATTGGCCTCTTCCTGCTCACATGGAAGAGGCTCAACGACCTGACTTGGCAACTCATGTCTCCTGTTGAACACCTCGATGTTCTGTCTACACTCCTTCCCTCCTTGTTTAACAGGCAGGAGGAACTGAATGGGCTACCCCTGTTCTTGTCCAATAGTTTCAGTGCGTTGAAAACATTCCATTGCAACCAGCTTGAGGTGCTGATTGAGCTCCTCTTATTTAACTGTGGGACTAGTTGGACAGCTACATGAATGTTACCTTCACTTTAGTAACACAGTTTAGATGCTATCCAGGCATTGCTGCACATGGACATGGACTGCTTCAGCAGTGGACAGGTGACAAATTATTCTTAACAACCTTCAGTGAACATCTCCCACTTCTGACTGTATGATGTGGGAAAGACGTTGAAACAGCTGAAGAAAGCTTCCTTGAGGATGCGCCCTGAGATGTCCTGTGACAGATATGATTGATCCTCACCAACCACAAATATCTTCCCTTGTCCTCTGAATGCATCTAACCAGTGGGGAGTTTACAATTCATTCCCATTGCATTCAGTTCTGTTCGGGTTCCTTGATACCATCCACAGTTAAACCCTGTCTTGATATCAGGGCCAGTCACTCTTACCACGTGTTCATATCTTTTATTCATGTGAATAGGTCACGGTGTGTTTGTGAGGGGCGTTTCCTTCTCACAGAGGGTAGTGACTGTCAGGACTTCTGTATTCCAGAGAGGTGGGAAGGTAGATCACTAAGATGTTTGGAAGGGGGCACAATGGATATTTGAGGCATCAGAATATTGAGGGCTGCAGGGATTTAGCATAAAAGAATAGTTGAGGATTTTGCGGATTAGCTCTGATCATATTGGCGGGAAAAAAAGACAAGAAGGGCTGAATGACCTATTCGTGTATATGACGTTCTCTCATTCTGTTATTGGGAAGTTTTTTTCCTGGAAGTTCTGTTATTCGATGTTGCAATCAAGGAGACCAGAGGATTTTGTGGGCCATCGCTGGGTGAGGTATGGGCGCGGTATTTACAGTGAATCTGGATCGGCAATATGACCAACAAATGAAGACAGTTCTGTAAAGACAGAGGAGTGAGATGCTTCACTCCCCACCTACCCTTTCTTTCCCCAAGAATATTTTCCAACGCCATGTCAAAATGTGTGTGACAGTCTTCATTGGCTGAATGGTTTCCGCTGTTTCTGTGCACTAGGTTATTGGGGTAAATGGCCTCCAACGTTTGCTGTCCAGCAGGTTTGAGAGGTTCAATGGAACATAGGAACATAGGACAGAGGAGAAGGGCTGGTCATTAGACATTTTGAGCCTTCTCCACCAGGCACTAAGATTGAGGCTGATCAGGCTGTAGTCCATTGTCATTTACTATCCGATATCGTAGTAGCATGGCTTTGAATAAATGCAAACACACAAGAACCACAAACTTTTGGGGAAGACCATTCCCACTCAAATAGCCTTTTGTGAATTTCTCCTCATCCCTGTTCAGACTTGGCATGGAGATGTCTCTGTTTCAGTTTCTACTCCAGCTCCTCCGTTGGTCATGACACATGTTAAATGTGACGAGGTTGGTGACATGACCAATGATGTAGTTCTCAGACCAGGTTTCTTTGTTCGGGAAAAGTCAGGTAGATAGCTTAAATTTGGAAAGGTAATTTACCAAAGTAAACTTACTCAACCTATGATGTAAAGATACATGACAAGAAGTGTGGACAAATATGAACTTTAATATTTATCTTTCAATGTATACTGAGACGCAGTTTGTATACACAGAAACGTGCACACACACAGACACAAACACTGAGACACTGACAGTGTCATATACACAGGTGCACACAGACACACACATACACATGCATGAAAACAAACAGAAAAACCACTCTGCAGAATAGTTTGAAAGAGCTTCTCGTACCAAAAGTTAAATTCAAGACAAAAGGAAATATTAAATTGTATTCTGCATCTGAGGTCAGTCTGTTCACACAAACTGCTGTCAATCAGATTCCTTCCTCGAACATTTGGATTCCCTTTGCTTCTGGCAGTGTGGAGATTCCAATGAAGCTTCAACAAGAATCCTTCACAAGTGCTAAAGATGAATTTCCCCCTCTCATACGTTGCTGTGAGAAGGAAAAAAACAAACTAAGGAAACAATAAGCCGTGACTTCTCTAGCCGGTTGCAATTTCTCCAACTTTTAAATGAAATATGCAATAATGTTACCTGACCACCGAATTGGACCACGTGAAGTCTCGTTTGACATGCTTGGGACTTTACGAATCCGTCCCTGTTCCCTGCTCCATGTAGGAGCAATTTATATGATGTCATTTGAAGATGCGTTTAGATGTGTCCTCATAATTTTGTCCAATAAATTCATGTCTTTGGGCTATCTGTGTCAAAATGAATACATTGTTCTCTTAAATTTGAATCTTTAGTTCTAGTTTCCCACACCAGAGGAAATGACCATCAGCCAAGCACCTGATGCACTCTCCTCAAAATCTTATATGGTTCAGTATACAAATATCTCATTCTCAAACCTGAAGTGTTCTGGCCTTGTAGAGGTTTATAAAATCATGGGGGGCATGGAAATGGCAAATAGCCAAGGACATTTTCTGAGGTTGAGTGAGTCCAAAACTAGAGCACATAGTTTAAAGGTGAGGGGGAAAGATTTAAAAGAAATAAAAGTGGTAGTCTTTTCTTGGAGTGTATGGAATGAGCTGCCAAAGGAAGTGTTGGCGGCTGGGAAAATTACAACATTTAAAAACCATTTGCCTGGATACTTCAATAGGAAGGGTTATGGGCCAAGTGCTGGCAAATGGGACCAGATTAATTGAGGACATCGGGTCGTCATGGACAAGGTGAACCGAAAGGTCTGTTTCTGAGGTGTAAGGCAGAATAAGGCCTTCTTTCCAGGAACAAGTGCAACTTTATAAAGCTTCCGAATCAATTGAGTATATTTATTTTTCAGTTTAGGGAATCATAACTACCTGCAATACATCAGATGTGGCCTAAGAAAGCCCCTTTACAGATGCAGTAAAATATAGTGATTGCCTTTGTATGGAATAGAATAATTCCATATACTTTCCTAACCACTTGCCACATCTGCATAATTACTTTGTGTGATACATGTACCAGGATGCAGAAATCCCTTTGTACCACTGAGTTTTGTGATCTCTCTCCTTTTAAGTTGTTTACTGGTGTTTTACCCTATTGTCACAGCATAAACTTCATTTGCGCAGGTTATACTGTTTCTGCTAAAGGTTTTCACACTAACCTCCCCTGTCTCTACCCCCATTACAGACTCTCTATCTCCAATTGACATCTTATTGAATGAATGTCTTGGTGGCTGAGCTAATTGAGCTCCAATCCAATCAATCCCCACATCCAAATCATTGACAGCTTCGAAATAGTTGTTGATCTTGCACTGATATCAAAGGAACTCCACCACGTTAAAGATTTACAAACTGAAAACAAACATCAATCCCTACTGTCTATTTCTTGATAGATACCCAGGGTTCCCTGTACCTGCGGAGCAGCTCAGAAAGGTTGGATGGCTTCCTCGTGTGATTTGTAATGTACTCAAATGGCTGAATGAGTTTAGCATTTTCCTTTGTAAATCCTTAAAGGGCAAAGAAGTTCTCCTCGTGTCTCATTGCTGACGAGCTGGATTGGATCTTCCTCTCCCTCTGTAACAGAATCGAGGATTTGAGTGAGAGAACAAGACATGGGTTCTGAACGGCAGGTCACCATTCAGCCCTTCGCGCCTGCTGCTCCATTTAGAATGTGTATTGTTGATGTGACTGTAAATAAACGTCCCTTTCCTGTCTCTTCCCAATAAACGTGGATTCTTTTGTTCATCAATGATCTCGGAAACTCAATTTTGAATGTTTTTAGTAACCCAGTCTTCACTGCTGCTTGGGCGTGGGAACACAACCCTAAAGAGAAAGGAACATCCCTGTCTCAGTCAGAAATTCTTAAAATGTGTCCCCATCAAGCCAGTCACCACTCTTGTGACACAGGGACACAACAGTTAGAAACAGATATAGGCCATTCAAAACTCAAACTGTCCATATTTCCTTTAACAACTGACAATCAAATACTGACCAAATTTAGCCACAACTGAGGTTAGCGGAACTCCAGATACCAGAAGCTGACAAAAGTGTAGGAAATTGGAACATAGAACAGTACAGCACAGCACAGCCCTTCAGCCTTCGATGTTGTGCCTATCTTTTATCGTAGTCTAAGACTAAATTAAACTTCGTAACCTTCATTTTATTATCATCCATGTGTCTATCCAAGAGTTGTTTCAATGTCCCTAATGTATCTGTTTCTACTACCACCGCTGGCTGTGCATTTCACGCACCTACCACTATCTGTAGAAAAGAAATTGTCCATCTCCCCTCAGCCTTCCTCCAATCACTTTAAAATGATACTTCCTGCGTGATAGCCATTTCCACCCCACTAATAAGTCTCCAGTTGTCCACTCTATCGATGCCTCATCATCTTGCACATCTATATTATGAAGCTCTCATCCTTCTTCACTCCAATGAGAAAAGGCTTGCTCTCTTCGAAATTCTCCATAAGACATGCCCTCCTGCACAGGCAACATCCTGGTAAATCCTGTCTGCACCCCCTGGAAAGCTTCCAATTTCTTTCCGTAATGGGGCGACCAGAACTCAACACAATAATTCATGTGTTGTCTAACCAGGGCTTTATAGAGCTACAACATAATCTCGCGGTTCTTAAACTCAATCTCCCTGTTAACGAAAACCAACTCACCATACTCCTCTTAACACCCCTATCAACTTGAATGGTAAATTGGAGGTACCTACGGACGTGAACCCTAAGATCCGTCTGTTCCTCCTCACGGCCAAGAATGCTACCTTTGACCCTGTAATCTGCATTTGAATTCGATCTTCCAAAATGAATCACTTCAGAAAATAGGAAATTGGTGCAGAATTAAGCCATTTAGCCAATCGGATCTGCTGTGCCGTTTGATCACGGGTGAAATGTTTCTCAGCCGCAATCTTTTGCCTTCGCCAACTGATCAAATGCTTCCCTTGTTAATGAAAAACGTATTTATCTCTATCGTTAGTAAACTACTTTTTCTGTGTGCAGGAGTGTGCATGTGTTAGTGTGTAAGTGTTCATACCTGTATCTGTATGTGTTGTGTGTTTAATGTGTCTATGTAAGTTTGTGTGTATCTCTGTCTGCATCTCTGTTCAAAGTGGTTTTTGTAGCTTTTAGGGTAAATCCACGGAAATTAACAACAACACCCTCCCCCTTCCTCCATCTCGACTGTCTGTCAATGTTCAGTGTAGAGCCATACAATGCCACCCTCTGCTGGCCTCCCCTGCACAATGTCAGATTTTTTTCTTTCTCAGTGGACATCAAATTATGTAAATCTCTCAGATTGCACGGCTGCTTGGGTTTTCAAATAAGCCCTTTTTAAGCACAGAGCAGGTTTCGTCTGATATCTGGTGATATTGTTCGAGAGATATTACCAACATCACTGGGTCAGTTTCAGGACTTTTCAATCTTTTCTCACTTATAATTTGTAAGAGTGCATTACAAAAGTTTTCAAGTTAAAGAACGTGCAATAAACGCGTTATATCACCTTACAAATGTTTCGTTCAAGCTTGGTTGGATGCAGTTGCAGTGGAAATACTCTTTATTATGTACACTCTGTGAATAATCTTCAAAGACAAATCACTTCTACGTTGTAGTCGGAGTGCAGGCATTACTCTACATGAACATTCTCCACTCTTAGGGTCCTCAGTACAATTATAATCGTCCCTATTCCTGCATATGTGTGTGTGCGCGTGTGTGTGGTGACGATGCTGTCAGTTTGGATGGTGCTGTGAGCTGGCTCCCTCCCAGACTGAAACTCTGTTGTGAGAAATTGAGGTCCGGAGATGCTGGAGATCAGAGTCCAGAATGTGGTGCTGGAAAAGCACCGAGGTCAGGCAGCTTCTGAGGTGCAGGAAAATCAATGTTTTGGGCCGGAGCACTTCACCAAGAATGCCGTCGATGTAGTAGAGTATGAAGGCCAACCGACTGGGCATTGCTTGACTTTAAACACCACAGAGGCTGACCTATCCGCTATGCACAAGGATACAAACAGAGACACGCAGGTACACACATAGACGAATAAAGACATCGAAAACCACACAGTAACGAATACAGACACACACACACACACACATACACACACACACACACAGAGAGAAACATTGATGCAGTCACACAGGTACTAATACAGACATACAGAGATACATACTGATACGCTGATGCACATGCACACACAGATACACTGTAATCAATACATACATACTATACACACACTGACACACTGATATTTATACAGACATGGAGAATCTGCCAGTATTTATTTTTTTCGTGTGGTGACATTCTCAATATTTCATTTGCTCTGTGTGCTGTGTGTCAATATTTCTATTTCACTGCAGGAAATCCTCTGCACCGTCTCTATAGCTTCCAAACCTTTTCTATGACAAAACGACCAGACTAAACACAATGTTCCAAGTGTAGTGTTACATCATAGCGATGAACCCTTCCGCTAATTAAACCAAACAGCCAGAAAAGCTCAAGTCGCCTCGTAAGCTGTTAAAGTACGAGGGACAAATCCCAAATTTCACATTTTAAGGATAAATTATATCAATTTATTCCTTAACTTTAAAAGTGAACACTAAACAACTATTCACAACTCTCAGCCCCTCTTTCTCTGAACCGATTGGTATCTCCCTCCAACTTTATAACAACATCATGTTCCAACAACAAAAGCCCATATTAAAATTGCATCTACTTAATTTCAAAACCACACAGCATCTGTCATCTCCACTGTTCTCCTTCTTTCAACTGAAGATCTTCCTGGGTTGTCTTCTGAATTTAAGTGCAAGGATATTTCATACAAAAACAGTATCTTTGACAGAGAGAGTTTTGCATGGCAGTTTCTCGCTAGATGGCAATTACTCTCAGCCTAACTCGCGAACTGCCTGTTTCTATTATGCCCCTCAATATTACATCATCTCTTTGGTTGGATGTTGGCAAAACAATAAATTCAAAATCGATGGAATTCAGTATCCTGGGGCATAATTTAAACTGATTGGTGAAATTCGAATTGTTGTCAAAACAGCAACCACAACTCAAGGTATCTGTTTCACAGTCAAGCGTTGCATGTTTTATCTTTTCCAGTGTACTCTGGGACTGCTAGCTAGTCATACAACAGGTGCTTGCAAGCTCTCAGTGGAGAACAACATTCACTCTCTCTTAAAAGGTACTACTCACAGCTTTAACTTAATAAAAAATGGTTTAATCCGTGCTTTATAGAGCTGTAGCACAACCTCACAACTCTGAAACTCAGTTCCCTAGCTTGTGAAACCCAAGACAATATACTCTGAATGGGCCTACTGTGGGTAAATTTATCAAATGTCTTGCTAAAATACATATACCCCACATCCATTGAACTACCTTCATAAATGTGCTTTGTCGTATCCTCAAATAGTTCAAAAGGATTCGTGAGGCATGACCTGCCCCTCACAAAGTCATACTGACTATCTCAATCAAACGATGTTTTTTTTTTCACGTAAGCATAAATCATGTCTCTCAGAATCCTCTCCAATTCTTTGCCCGCCACTGTCGTAAGACTGATTGATCTATAATTCCCGAGATTATCCCTATTCCATTTCTTGAACAAAGGAATAACATTTGCCAATCTCTTTTCATTTGGCCTAACTCCAGTGCACAGCGAGGATGCAAAGATCATTGCCAAATGGGCAGCAATCTCTTCTCTCGTTTCCTGTAGCATCCTTGCTTATATTCTGTTTGGCGAAGAAGAATTAACTATCCTTGTGTTTCTCAAATTTTTCATGACATCCTCCTGTTCTCGCATATCAGCCTGTTTCACGCTCTCCCCATAAACTTCAGAACGTCTTCGCTTTTACCTTAATCCTACCCACCAAGGATTTTTCATGCCTGCTTCTTGCTTTCCTGAGTTCATTCTTCAGTTCCTTCCTGGCTAACTTATAACCCTCTGGAGTCCTGTCTGATCCTTGCCTCCTCAACCTTAAGTAAACTTCCTCCTTCCTTTTGACTAGTTGTTCTACATCACTTGGCACAATGGAAGTATGAAGCTCTAAATGGATGGGAGCTGCATATCCTGTCACTTCCAGCATGAGCTGCAAGTTTCCCCACGCTGGGAAGTGATCTAACACAATGTTACTGAACAATGTACAAGGGTGATGGACACAGCTCTACATGCTGGGAGGGTAACTGCTCCAGGTTTACAGATCAATGCACTGGTGTGATGTACACAACTCTACATGCTGGGAGGGGAACTGCTCCAGCTTTACAGATCAATTTACTGTTATACACTGCACAGCGCCCCATAGACTGGTGTGGTCTGCACTGTCTGTGCAGAGTACTGGGTTGTATTGAGCAGTACACTAGCCTGGTCTGCACTGTGCCTCATGCTAAACAAATATCTCATCTGGATTTAGGTGCTTGATTCTGTGCGGCGGACGAGACATCTCATATAACTGACCATTTGAGCTTATCGCTCAGCATATTTATTTTATGTTCTCATTCTTGTTATTGGACCCCGCCCCCAAAATCTGATATCTCCAGCTCGCCCTATTTCTCTGAGAAGAGCCACGCTTATTCGACTTGTTAGTGAAGTAATCATCCAATTATAACATGAATATCCGTACTTCTGCACCTTAACCTAGCAGTTGATGGTCATATCCCTGGATTCCCAAGGACATCATTATCAAGCTCAGAAACAATGTGCAAGATGTATGCATGAGCTCTCCTGCATGTTCCGGCTGTTCCGAATCGCCCTTGACTCCTTAGTCTATCGAGAGTTGGCATTGTGAAGCCGTGTTTGTTGAGAATTTATCCTCCCATGGGGCATCTAGGACACCAGACACAATGCTTATGGTTACAAAAAGGCCCTGAAAAAATAGCCAATAAGTGCGTGCCTACATGTTTGAAAAAGGGCCGCCAAGTCCTATCAGAAAGTTCAATTTTCTGGTGCCAGTTAATTTTCAGGAAGTCCAGGGGGATGTGCTCCATAACTACCTTACACCACCCCGAGAATCCTGGGGGATTTTCCGGCACCCACCTCATCAGAATGTTCTTCCTCGCACAAAATGAAAGGATACTAAACAATCTCTTCCCAAAGACAGGTGATTCGCCGAACCCAAGAGGCGGAACATCAGATCTATCTTGACCTCGGTTCCCAAGACCCCTTCCAAAACACTCGCTATAGCGCCCCAAAATCTACGATGTTTGTGGCGTGGCCACAGCAATGAGTAAGAGTACCAACATCTGTTTTACATTTGGGCACACTGGGGACGTTCCTGTCTTAAATTTGGCAAGCCACTCCGATGGCAAATAAACCCTGTGGAGTACCTTCAGTTGCATAACTTGCGTCCGATTGCAAATTAAAATCTTCCAGGCATTCTTCCAAATATTTGCCCACTCCTCTGGTGAAGATACCCACCCCCCAGTTCCTGAACCCAAAATCCACACAGCTGTTCGATGTCCTTTGAGACCCTACCTCCTATCAAATGCCAGAAAGTACTGTAGTCCTTTTCTGTACAAAAATCCCTAATCTCCTCGATAGCTCATATTTCTGGCTCAGCGGCTCGAAAGATGTCATGCCCTCCCCGTCAAATAAGTCTCCCAAACAGGAAAATCATCTGGACTCCCAAAGCCAAAAGCCAGCATCCAACAATCCGACAATTGGAGTAAAAGGATAAGTTTTTTTTTTGTAGATTGCGCTCACTTTGTTGCATCATTCTCCATGCTTTAACTGTGTTAAGAACAGTTGGATTTCTGCAATGGTCCATAACAGTTCTCTTCTTGTCCATGAACAATAGATTAATGTGGGGACATTTTGCCTGGGAGGCGTCGATGTCCTACCACATTGACCGCGAGTCTTGGCAAGTCCAATCAGCCATATAGGCTAGGAAGGAACTCAATTGGTATTTCTTAAAGTGTGTAAAATCCACATCCCTCAGACCGGCGGAAGCTGAAATATAGTGAGCTCTATAAGAGGCCGCCCGTGATGCCAAATAAAAGATCAAAGCCGACTGTAAGCCTCCGTATAGGCTACCTGGCAGCATCAAAGGTGCATTTGCATGGGATATAATGAACGAGGAAGTACAGTCATTTTGACCAGAGCAATTCTACCCAACTATGGTATCGGAAGATCCTCCCAGCACTGGCGGTCCTGCCTATATTCTCAAGTAACTGCAGGAAGTTAGCTTTATCTCATTGATTGAAGGCTGGGGTGATAAAAATGCCTAAATACAGGCAACCTCCCTCTGACCATCTGAAAGGGAATCGGAATCAACTTCCAAGATCAGGTACTCTAATATGATCCGAGTCAGGTATGGCCTCTGATTTCATAAAATTGATTTTATACCCCAAGGAAGATCCAAATAAATTAATCACTTGTATTAAATGGGGCATAGATATCATCGAGCCCGTTAGAAACAGAAGAACGTCATCTGTGTAAAGGGTGGTCTTATGCCATCCTGATCCTGCCTCCAGGGCAATTATATTGTGGTCAGTCCGGACGGCCTCTGCCATCGGGTCAATCTCCAGTGTAAATAGTAACAGTGTAACGGGAAACCGATGACAGCTGCCTCAGCCATTGGTAAAATTCTCAGACCTTAAACCATAAGTGAAATCCGCTGCTTTAGGGTCCCAATATAACACTGCCACCTACCTGACAAAGAACCCTCCAAGGCCAAATCTTTCCAGGACACAAAAGAGGTACGGCCACTCCACTCAGTCAAGTACTTTCTCTGCATCCACTACCATTCCTGGAATCGACCCTTGCTGGCACACCTGAACATGTTAGCACTCTCCAACTATTATTAGACGACTGTAACCCCTAATAAAAATTGTCTGGTGTTATTTCACAATGAAGGGTAAGAAATTCTCCAGCTTCAACGTCAGCATTTTCACCAAAATATTATAGTCCACGTTTAATAAGGATATAGGCCTACATGAAGTGCAATCCTCTGGAGAATAAGATAAATATTTCTTTCTCTCAGAGAGGATGGGAGGCAGTCCTGACTGTACGAATAATTGTACATATCCAACATTGGACCAGCTGTCAAGCTATAAACTCCTTTTAAATATAACTCTAAAATCCATCTGGGCCCGGTGCTTTACCACTCTGGAGCTTCCTCACCGCCTCCTGTATCTCCTGGATTGTCAGAGGGGCATTCAAATGAGTGCCTGCTCTGAAGGTACACCTGGGAGTTCCAGGGTCCAGACAAAGAGCTCCATCATCGCTAATCTGTCCTCACAGCCCTCTGAATGGAACATCCCAGAAAATAACTTCCTGAATGCTGCATTAATCTTTCTGAGATCGCAGGTGATAGTAACAGAACACTCACGAATGACTATGATAGACTGGGAACACTATTATTTCTGGCCAAGTATGCCAGATATCTACCAGGATAATCAAATAAACTCTGTTTCGCAAATGAAATCGCTCTTTTCGCTGTCTGGGTGAGGGCAGCGTTCAGAGCAGCCCGGAACATTGTAATCTGCTGCAACTTAGTTACAGACGGTCTTCAAAATATGCTCTGTCAGCTGCTGATGTCCCTTCCGAGTCGCTGAGTAAGAAATACTCAAACCCCTTGCATAAGTCTTCGCCGTCTCCCAGAGCACGGTCGGATTACTGGCTGTCCGAATTAATGTACAAAAAAATTAAATCCCATGAAAAATATTCAATAATCTAGCTATCCTTCAGGAGGAAAGTATCCATGCACCACTGCTGTGAGCCTGTCCCTTCGGCACCATCCTTAACCTCCATGTAAACTGCCACATGATCAGAAATGGCTATGTTCCCAATTCTACAAAACAACACTGAATTCAAAAAGGCCAATCGGGCAAAAACATGTCAATCCTAGTTTGGCACTTATGTGGCTTAGATAAGAAGGTGAACTATCAACCCTTAGAGCGAACCATCTCCACACATCCACCAGGCACAATACCCTGTTTAGATCCACCAGCTGCCTGGATTGCAGGGAAATATCCTCAAGAACCTGAAACATGTTATCCACCTTGGGATCCAGATGTCGGGTTGAAGTCTCCCCCTTTAATTGTATGACGCCCCCACCCCCCCAAGGGACATCCATCTGGAGAGCCCATCTGTTAAAAAATTGAGGGGTGTACCAGGGGCAAGATGGAGGACAGGAAACATTTCTGGCTGTAAGAGCTCCACCTTTTTTGAGGTGTTTTAGGTGGTAGAGGTTATTTCCTCGAATTCTAGGAGCAGCAATTACTGTTTTATGCTGTTGTATTGTTTTGGAACTTTGGGAAAAAAAGAAAAACAACAGCAGTTTAAAATGGGAGAAGCACAGACAAAGGAAGCACATGGTGAGGACAGTGGAGGGGAGACAGAGAGAGAGAGAGAGAGAGAGAGAGAGAGAAAACCTACAGAGTTATTGCCTTTGCTGTTTTTGAATTTGTGTATCACTGGACATCGGAGTGCATCTGGGAAAATTAACAAACAGTGAATTTCACGACTAATCTTGGAGAAGCCTGTTTGGGTGAAGTACACAACACAGCATCAGCTAATTTAATCGTTGTTTTAAGTTTGTCCAGTAGAAAGGCTGCAGTAGTGAGTGCAGCGGGTTCTTTCTTGATTATATGTTTTTAGAGATAAGTATCTTGATTAAACTTAAAATATAAGCAATAACTTTCAATTTAACATGGTGCAGTGTTTTACAGAGGAATAAGGCGATGTTATTTTCTGGGTCTGTAGATTGTGGCGGACCAAAAATGACCTTTGCAGTGATATGTACTTTTTGTCAGATGTGGGAGTTTAAAGAGTGTTTAAGGGTTACTGCGGATTATATCTGCCATAAATGCTGTTGGATACGAAACTTCTCAGATCGAGTGGATCGGTTGGAAAGACAGATAGAAGCGATGAGGAATTTGCAACAGCAACAGGATGTAATGGATGGCAGTTATAGGAAGGGGGGGGTGGAATCTCAGAAACAGTCACATAGACGTGTTAACTCCAGGAAATGTAAGAGAGGTAGGCACCTAGGGCAGGACTCGATTGTGGACATACCCATTTCAAACAGGTATGCTGTTTTGGAAAATGTAGGGGGTGATGGATTCTCAGGAGAACGGAGCCCGAACAGCCAAGTTTCCGGTATTGAGACTGGCTCTAATGCACAGAAGGATACAATGGTTTCCAAGAGGACAATTGTGTTAGGTGATTCTGTAGTCCGAGCTACGGACAGACGTTTCTGTGGCCAGCAGAGAAAAAGCAGAATGGGGTTGTATCCCTGGTGCCAGAATCAAGTATGTCTCAGAGAGGGTGCAGAATGTTCTCACGGTGTGTGTGTGTGTGTGGGGGGGGGGGGGGGGGGGGGGGCGGGAAAGGGGGGGAGGGGCCAGCCAGAAGTCATTGTCCACATTGGAACCAACGATATAGGAAGGGAAAGTTTTCAGATTCTGAAGGGAGATTAAGGAGAGTTAGGCATAAATTTAAAAAGAAGGTCCTCGAGGGTAGTACTATCTGGATTGCTCCCAGTGCTACGAACTAGTGAGGGTGGGAATAGGAGTATAGACCAGGTGAATGCATGGCTGAGGAGCTGGTGTATGGGAGAAGGATTCACATTTTTGGATCATTGGAATCTCTTTTGGGTAGGAGTAACCTGTACAACAAGGACAGATTGCACCTAAATTGGAAGAGGACTAATATACTGGCAGGGAAGTTTGCTAGAACTGTTCGAGAGGATTTACACTAATAAGGTGGGGTGGAGGGATCCATGGAGATAGTGAGGAAAAGAGATCAATCTGAGACTGGTACAGTTGAGAACAGAAGTAAGTCAAACAATCAGGGCATGAGGGGACAATGTAGGCCTAATAATATAACTGCATTTATTCGATGAAAGGTGCCTAACAGGGAATGCAGATGAACTCAGGGCATGGTTAGGAACATGGGACTGGGATATCATAGAAATTACGGAAACATGGCTCAGTGACTGGCTGCTTAATATTCCAGCATACAAATGCTACAGGAAGGATAGAAAGGGAAGCAAAAGAGGAGGGGGAGTGACATTTTTGATGCGGGATTGCATTACAGCTGTGCTGAGAGAGGATATTCTCAGAAATACATCCAGGGAAGCTATTTGGATCGAACTGAGAAATAGGGAAGAGATGATCACCTTTTTGGGATTGTATTATAGACTCCCCAACCCCCATCCCCCCAATAGTCAGAGGGTAATTGAGAAACAAACTTGTAAGGAAATCGATGCTATCTGGAAGAATAATAGGGTCGTTATGGTAGGGGATTTTTAACTTTCCAAACATCGACTGGGACTGCCGTAGTGTTAAAGGTTGAGAAGCAAAGGAATTTATTAAGTGCGTACAAGACAATATTCAAATTTAATATGTGAATGTCCCTACTACAGAAGGTGCAAAACTTGACCTGCTCTTGGGAAATACGGCAGGGCAGGTGACTGAAGTGTCAGTGGGGGAGCACTTTGGGGCCAGCGACCATAATTATATTCGTTTTAAAATCGTGATAGAAAAGAATAGACAAGATCTAAAAGTTGAAGCTCTAAATTGGAGAAAGGCCAGTTTTGACGGTATTAGGCAAGACCCTTCCAAAGCTGGAGGGGGTGCGTGGAGAGCAGATGTTCGCAGGTAAATGTACGGCTGGAACATGGGATGCCATCAGAAATGAGATAACATGACTCCAGAGAAAATATATTCCTGTCAGGCTGAAAGGAAAGGCTGGTAGGTATACAGAATGCTGGGTGACTAAAGAAATTGAGGGTTTGGTTAAGAAAAAGAAGGAAGCGTATGTCAGGTATAGATAGGATAGATCGAGTGAATCCTTAGAAGGGTATAAAGGAATCGCTTTATACTTAAGAGGGAAATCAGGAGGGCAAAACGGGGGCATGAGATACCTTTGGCAATTAGTATTAAGGAGAAGGCAAAGTTTTTTTTTACTATTATGTTAAGGAAAAAAGGGTAACTGGGGAAAGAATAGGGCCCCTCAAAGATCAGCACGGCGGCCTTTGTGTGGACCTGCAGAAAATGAAGGTGATACTAAATGAACAGTTAGCATCAGTATTTACTGTGGGAAAGGATATGGAAGATATAGACTGTAGGGAAATAGATGGTGACATCTTGCAAAATGTCCAGATAATAGGGAAGGAAGTACTGGATGTCTTGAAACGGGTAAAGGGAATAAATTCCCACGAACTGATCAGGTGTACCCGAGAACTCTGTGGGAAGCTAGAGAAGTGACTGCTGGGCCTCTTGCTGAGATATTTTTATCATCGATAGTCACAGGTGAGGTGGCAGAAGACTGGAGGTTGGCAAACGTGGTGCCACTGTTTAAGAAGGGTGGTAAAGACAAACCAGGGAACTGTAGACCGATGAGCCAGATGTCGGTGGTGGACAAGGTGCTGGAGAGAATCCTGAGGGACAGGATGTCCATGTATTTGGAAAGACACGGACTGGCTCGGGATAGTCAACATGGCTTTGTGCGTGGGAAATCATGTCTCAGAAACTTGATTGAGTTTTTTGAGGAAGTAACAAAGAAGATTGATGAGGGCAGAGCAGTGGATGTGATCTATCTGGACTTCAATATGGCGTTCGACAAGGTTCCCATGGGAGACTGATCAGCAAGGTTAAATCTCATGGAATACAGGGGGAACTTGCTATTTGATAACAAACTGGCTCAAAGGTAGAAGATAGAGGGTGGTGGTGGACGGTTGTTTTTCAGACTGGAGGCCTATGACCAGTGGAGTACCACAAGGATCCGTGGTGGGTCCCCTACTTTTTGACATTTGTATAAATGATTTGGATGCGAGCATAAGAGGTGCAGTTAGTAGGTTTGCAGATGACACAAAATTAAAGGTGTCGTGGACGGGCGGCATGGTGGCACAGTGGTTAGCACTGCTGCCTCACAGCGCCAGAGACCCGGGTTCAATTCCTGACTCAGGCGACTGACTGTGTGGAGTTTGCACATTCCCCCCGTGTCTGCGTGGGTTTCCTCCGGGTGCTCCGGTTTCCTCGCACAGTCCAAAGATGTGCAGGTCAGGTGAATTGGCCATGCTAAATTGCCCATAGTGAGATAGGGTGGGTTGCGGGTCGGTGTGGACTTGTTGGGCCGAAGGGCCTGTTTCCACACTGTAAGTAATCTAATCTAATCTAATCTAAACAAAGAGAACATGATGTTCTGTACTGTTTCAAAGAATAAGACGTGATTTCAGGGAAACTTAGAAAATTCACACACAGGAGACTGACTAACACAGGCACTTGAAGAAGTGCAGCAGGCAAGGTTAGGGAAAATCCCAAGATATTCTACAAAAAAAAAGTAGAACAGAATAACCAGGGAACAATCAAAGCCAAATAGAAATTAAGGGGTCAATCAGCATATGAAGCTGGAGAACATTGATGGATTATTTCATGAGAGCTTCGTATCTGTATTACCTGGGAGACGGAGGATGCAGTTACAGAATTCGAGAAGATGCATTGTGAGCTCTCAAATAAGATGCAAGTTGGGATGATGTAAAGTCAAGATGAGTTGTATCACAGGATAATGTTTCAGCCAAGAGCCGAAATGACCTGACCCAAATGTTCACGACAAGTGAGGTTGCAGAGGACTGGAGAGCAGCTAATGTGGTCCCACATTGCAAAAAAAAAAGTGGTGGAAATAGACCAGTGTCTTTTGGGAATAGTGCAGTGTATCTTATTTTTTGTGGTATTCATAAATGATGTAGATTTGAATGTGGAGGGATGGTGAGAGGGGAGAATTGTTTAGTGTGATCGCTAAGTTTGTGTTTGACACAAAGGTTCGCCAGGTGGTTGGCAGTTTGGAGGAAAGCCTTATTTTACAGGAAGATATCAGATGGAATGGTCAGATGTGAAGATCAATGGCAGATGGAATGTAACCCTGATAAATATGAGGTGATGCACTTTAGAAGAAGGAACCTGACAGGGTTCAATGGTGGAGTCAATGAATGGCAGCACACTAGGAAGCTCAGAGGGTACGTCTTCACATATCTCTGAATGTAATTGGACAGGGTAATAAGCTAGTTAAGAAAGCACATGGGACTGTAGGCATTTTGTTTATTCATCGAGGCCTACGTAATATGATCTAAACACACCATTGGTTAGGCCATAGATAGAATGCTGTGTGCAGTTCTGGGAGTGACATTACAGGAAGAATGTGATTGCACTGGAGGGGGTACAGAGGAGATTCACCGGGATGTTCCCTGGGATGGAGGTTATCAGGGACGAAGAGACATTGGATAAGCTCGGGTTGTTTACTTTGGAGCAGATAGGGCTGAGTGGGACGTGATTCAGAAGAATAAGTTTACAAAGGACATGGACGTGGTGGACAGACAGCAGCTGTTTGTTTTTGTCAAAGGGCCAAGAACAAGGAATAAGACGTTTAAACTGCAGCCTTTGAGGTTTACAGAGGATTGAAAACATGTTTTTCACCCAGAGTGTGTTGCGGTCTGGAATGTACTCTCTGAGAGGGGAGTTGTCGTGGGTCACCTCACAACCGTTAAGAAGTATATGGACCAGCATCAAACTCTCATAACATTCCCGGCTACAGGCTACATGTAGGAAAGTGGGAATAGTGTAGATCGTGATGCATATCTGGTGGTGTAGAATATCTCCTTCTCTGATTGTATGATTGTGAAAACGTCGTTATTGAGCAGCCTAAGGCAGAAATTGCAGGGTTTCTGAAAACACGTATTAATAAAGATTATGCGACTCAACTGCAATAGCTTCCAAAAGTATGCTATTGTGAAAGTAAACGAAAAATAGCAGCTTATTACAATCTGAAACCAGAGAATGGAGACTGGAAAACAGGGAAATGGCAGAACTGTGAAGCAAATACTTCAACTCTGTCTTCACAGAACAAAAAAAATCAACAAAACAAAAAAAGACTTCCCAGCACGACCAGGAACCCCAAGTCAGGTGAAAAAAAGGGAATAGAATGAAATTAGTAAATACATGGTTTTGTCGAAAATATTGGGACTGAAAGTAATTAACATCGACAACGTCAGCATAAATTTATGAAATGGGAATCATATTTGAGATACTGGCTGGTAGATTAATTATGGTGAAGCAATGGAGGTAATCTATTTGACATTTTGGAATGTTTTTCGGTAAAGTCCCAAAACTAGTGTGCAGCATCACATCTTATGGAACTAGGGCTAACAGATGGACATGGCCTTAGCACGGCATAGCTGGCAGGAAACAATGAGTGGAATATTTTGATATAAATTTTGAGTTTACTCTCATGTGTATTTTACAGCATAAATACAAGAAATTTCTACCTCAAACTGGCACCGTTATAAATAATTTGAATATTGCATCTTGAAAAAAAAGGTGTTGCTGGAAGAAAGTCCATGGGTCCTGAGTCAGAACGTACTATCGGTGACACCTGCACCCCCCATCACTGGATACCAGCTTCATCACCATCGACAGCAGAGGCCACCAACATCGAAGTTGCTGATCCTCAGGTGCCATCTTTTCTGCTGGGCCAATACTCTTCCATCACCGCCTCGTCGCCCTCAGTGCCAGACCCACCAATGTCAGAGACATGTCTCTTACAGTTGTGCCCATCTCATCGATGATTCCATGATGCCTTTCCACCGTCTACTTCAGCAGCCTCAGCGCAGCACCCAACCAACAACGAATTCCCGATATTGCGGCATCACCTTTTGCTACTGGGTCTACCTCATACATTGCCTCTGCTGATGTAGCAGTCGCCAATTCAAGGTCCAGTGCTTGCTCCGGAAAAGTAAGCAGCAACACAATCTCCTCTGCACTGGGCCCAGCTCAAGGTTCTTACACTGCTCCGCTTGAGACCTCTCGAGTGCCATGCCCTGAGTACACTCAAAGTCTGCATGTTTGGGCTCTAGTTGCTGCTGATGCTGTCCAAGCTACAAGGTCAGTAAGTTACAGAGAGAAAAGGGAGGGGGAGAAAAAAGGGGACAAAGTAAGTTAGAGTGTACAAGCTCCAGAAAAGGAGCCATTGAACCAGAAACACTGGAATAAAATGACTCTTATATTGGAGACGAAGGCTCATGGTGTATCACAGGGATCAGGGATTGGGCCCCAGCTATTCCAAACACACATCTAACATTTCGTTGAGGGAACCAAATGCAACAAGCCACAGCCTGCTGACAGCACTAAACCATGTTGGATTGTCAGTCGGTAAGGAGGATGGAGAAAAGCTCTAAATTGATTGAGACAAGTGTAGTGAATGGGTAAGTATTTGGCAGATGCAGATCAATATGGGTAGATGTGATGTTGTGCACTTCATTGAATATATAGAACAGCAGCCGGCCATTTGAAAAGGGATTGGTTCTAAAATGTTGATCTATAAAGGGACTTATGCCCCTTTATTTGTTTCCATCTGCGCAGCCCTCCGAGGTCCATGCAGGGCAGTGAGTTCTGACCCCAGAAGTCAATAATGGGAATGGCATTGGCACACTGACCAGGGTATATAGACCGAGTAAGTGTGGAGCTGAAACATTGAAAAGGGTCTGGATCTCTCTTTACACCAGTCACTGAAAGCAATATTGCAGGAACAGAAAGCAGTTATTAAGATAAATAATATGTTGACCTTCATTTCAGGGGGATTTGAGTCCAGGAGTAAGGGTGTTTTACTGCAACTGTACGGGACATTCGTGAGACCCTATCTCAAACATTGTGCGGTATTGTGTGCTGTTTTGGTCTCCTTACCTAATAAAGGACAAACCTAACATTGAGGGAGAGCAGTGAAGGTTACTCAGACAGATCTCTGGGATGACAGGCTTGTTGTGGGAGCAGAGTTTGATGCGACTGGGCCTGTATTCCATGGTGTTTAGGAATGTGCGCGGAGATCTCAGTGAAATATATAAAACTCTGACAGGGTGAGACAGATTGGAAGCACAGATGATAATTACCCTGGCTGGGATGTCTCAAATCACGGGCTAGAGTGTTAGGTGCAGTCTGGCCTTTCTGCACTGAGATGAGAATAAATGTCTGCACTCAGAAACTGGCGAACCGAGAGAATTCTCCCCCAGATCAAGCTGTGGAAACCAAGGTATATAAGGATGACAATAACAGACTTATGGTGTGGAGATAAAGGACCAGCTGTCATTGTAATGAAAGGGGTAGAAAACTCTACGACTGAAATTCCTATTTTATATTTTTCCGATGGTTAATCACGTTACGGGATATGTATATTGTATGGGAAAACTGAATTGAGGTGATTTCCTCCATGAGCTAGAATGGGGAAAGGGTCAGTATGATGAATGGCCTATTCCTTTCCCGATGTTTCTGTGCAGTTTCTGGGAAAGCTCGGTAAATGTTGACAGAAGCTCTCAGATGTTAGTAAGGAGGCCTCTGCTGGGTCATCAAGACGTTGTGTCCCATTCCCTTTTCTGATACTGACGCTGGTGCCGGGTGTTGTGTCCTGCTTTATCGTTTAAGACCTCGGAGCAATTTGATGCTATTGAACATCTTCCTTGGCCAATTTAGGTACCATTGAATAGTGTATCACATATCTGTGTGTCTGGGGTTACTTTTAGGTCAGATCAGGAAAACAGGGGAGATTCACTTCCTCAAAGTACATTGGGGAAGGAAATTGGTGTTTACAAATTGGCTTCAAGGTCACTACTACTGACCAGATTTTACAACACGATGTTATATTAATTGTCTTTAACTTCCACCAGCTGCCAGAGCATTGGCCTGGTCTAGATTAGTAATCCAATGACATTTCCATAACAGCACCATCTCCACATGGGGACCTAACAGAAACCACACTGAGCAGGGTATGTCTGTGCTATTTGATAGCTCTGTCGGAAATGACTCCTACTCGTATCGTGATGGGACAGTTGGGGTGGTAATTGGTCAGATTGTAATTATTCCCCTCTTAGGGGACTGGACATACCTGAGTAATTTTATGCATTGCAAGGAAAATGTCATAATTCGAGCTGGAATGAAACAGCTTCCCCAGGGACATGGCTTGTTGTGTTGCACAAGTCTTCAGTCCTCTTGCAGGAATGGGGTCAGGGACCATTGCCTTTGTCATAACTTCTGTGTTCAGCTGTTTCTTCATGTCACGCGAAGCGAATCGAATTGTTTGAAGACTGTCATCTGAGATTCTGAGGGCATCATGGCGAGGATGAGGTGGATCGTCAACTCTACACTTCTGGCTGCGGACGGTGTAGAAACTACATCCTTGTTTTTTTTTACACGGATGTACCAGGCTGTTCCGTTATTTAGGATAGAGATATTTCAGGAGTCCTCTCCACCAGTAAGTTGTTTAATGTTCCATAGACCTTTATCCCTGGATGTAGCAGTACTGCAGATTTTAGATATGATCTGTTTCAATTGGGATCAATTCTCCCTCTCTATCAGATGTGAGTTCTATTGTTTGGAGTGTAACCAGTCAAGTGCGGCAGCTTTAACGAGGTATCATCAAGTTTAGGTACACATAGTTCTGACTCTGGCATGTTCACACACACTCATCACTTAACCATGGATTGTCTTGTTGGTAATAGTAGACTGAGGGATTATCCTCAGTAAAAGGTTTAAGACTATGATTGAGTAAAATTCTGCTTCTGCTGCTGTTGTTTACAGCATCACGTGATAACCCAATTATATCTGCAATATCTTTGATTTAATTCTCCCAGTCTGTCCAGCAATGTTTGCATTTTTAAGTCCAGTATCCATAATTATTTGTCTAATTGAACATTTGTGCTGTTCCTATTCATTTCTGGAGAAATTCTGCAGGTTTGGCAGCATCTGTAGAGACATAAAAACAAAGTTAGAGTTTCAAGTCCAGTATGATGCTTCTTCTGAACTGGAAATGATTGGAAAATGGACTTGTAATCCCTTGCCAGAGGTGGGGAATGGATGAAAGGGAAAAGACGATGTGGCAACAGATAAATGGACGTTTAGTAGTGGTGAACGAGAAGATGATGTAAAACGTGTTTAAATTAAGATATGAATGGGGGAAGGGGTTCCTCCTCTTGAGTGCAAGAGAAGGAGACATAACCAGACAAGGTCATAGGGAGGTCAGGAGGGAGAATGTTAACTATGTGCTATTATGTAGATCTGGCCGGAAGTAAGTCTTCACTGACAAGGTCATCACCCCCTTCTCAAAAAGGAATTCAGGTGTTTGACGACTTATTGACACTAGTAAAAGTTTCATGCTGCCTCAATATTGTAACATAGAAAAAAGCAAATCACAATATGAAGTTTGGACTGTGTGTTGTTTACCAGTCACTTTTAATATTTTTTTCAATTTGCGATGTTTATTTTTAAATACATGATCTTGAAGTTAGTATCAGATGGAGTGAAGGAGGTTGCTGGGTAACATTATAGAAATCAGAAAATCATGGGAGGCATGGATAGGGTGAATAGCCAAGGTCTTTTCCACAAGTTGGGGGCGTTCAATCATAGAAAGCATAGGTTTAAGGTGAAAGGGGGAAGATTTAAAAGGGAGGAAGGAACAATACTTTTAAACAAGAGGGTGGTGTAGGTATGGAACGAGCTGCCAGAGGAAGAGTCGTAGATGCATGTACAATCGTAACATTTAAAAGACATTTGGACAAACATATGGATGGGAAACATTTAGAGGCATACGGGCCAAATGCAAGCAGATGGGACTAATTTATTTTGGAAAAGCTGGCCAACATGGACATTTAGAAAAGCTTCACTCAGATTCAGTGTCGTTTTGTGAACGAGAAATTATATTTTGCCCTTTAAAGTCATGCAATATATTTCTGGAAATCCCTGAGAACGTAACAAGCGGACTTGATAAAGGGGAACTGGTGGACACGATGCTTTCCAGAGATTTTCCACAAGGTATCACAAAATAAAGGTTCTCATACAAGACAGAAGACGGATAATGTATGAGCATGGGATTACGATTGGTTAACACAAAGAAATCGGAGAATCAGGATTAATGGACTGTAATGATAAAAGTGTATATGCTGGAGTAGCACAAATATCAGTCCGATGGCATCAGTTATTTACAATCTATACTAATAGTTGAAAAATGTGGTACTGGAAAACACAGCAGGCCAGGCAACATCCGAGGAGCAGGAGAATCGACGTTTCGGGCATAAGCCCTTCTTCAGGCCTATGCCCGAAACGACAATTCCCCTGCTCCTCGGATGCTGCCTGGCCTGCTATGTTATTCCAGCATCACATTTTTCAACTCTGGCACTCCAGCATCTGCAGTCCTCATTTTCTCCTAGTTAATCTCAACTGATAGCCTGAAGGAGAGGTCTGAGTGCAATATACATCCGAGGTGGAGGATGACGCTGAGTCAAAAGGCAGGCTGCTATTCAATGGAGAGGACTTCCAGAAAAGGAACAGTACAAAGGGATTGGAGTGTTCCTGTGTATGAAACATAACGTCAGCATGCTGATACAGCAGGTAACGAGGTGGGTTCTTGGGATGAAAGGGTTGTGTTATTAAGAACCTCTAAAATGGGGATGAAATTACTCATTGTGGTTGAAATGATTGAGGAGCAATACTGCTGAGGAATACAAGATACCGAGGGGACTTGACAAGTTAGATGTTGAGAACGTGTTTCCACTGCTGGGTGTGGTCTTGAACTCAGGGATGTTGATACTGAATGTGGAATAGCGATTTCAAACTGAGATGCAGAGTAATGTCTTCACTCAGAAGGTAGTGAATGTATGGAATTCTCAAACCCAGAGAGTTGTGCATGGGTGCAAGGAGTCGGCAAGAAAGCGGAGTTGAGCTGTGGAGTAGGTCAGCTATGTTCATATTAAATGACAGGGCGTGTGCAGCTGAATGGCCTTCTCCTGTTCCTATTTCTTATGTTCTCATGTTATGCTTTTGGAAAGTTACTGGATATTTTGATGGAAGTCATGAAATACAATGTTGCATTCAGGAGGAGAAGAGGATTTGTTTGAGTTAAGCCTGGGTGAGGTAGGAGGCTTTCTTCACAGTGAATCTGGGTCTGTAACAAAACCCACATCTGCAGCAGACATTACAGAGAGGAGAAGCCTGTGGGTGGCGTGTCACTTCCTGACCAATCCTGGATTTTCCAAGTACATTTCTGAAACTACACCTAACCATTGGAGTGACCTCGACATGGTCCCGTGTAACAGGTCTGATGGTCTGAATTGATTCATCAGAACATAGGGCTGAGGAACACGAGTGAGCCATTCGGCCCTTTGACTCTACTCCACCAGTAAATAAGATCTTGGCGCATCTTATTGTGGTCCCAACTGCACTTTTCCCTCCATGCACCATTATTCCTGATTGTCTATGGACAATCAGACAAAGTCAACCTCGATATAATATAAAGATTCAGCCATCCCAAAATTCTGGGAAAGAGAAGTACCACTGGAATGAAATCCCATTTTGAGAATTTCTCCTCATTCATGTTCTGACTGAGGTTGGAGGGTGTCACTGTTTCCTTTCCTAGTTCCACTCCTCCACTGCTCACAACAAATTTTAAATGTAACCAGGTTGGTGATATAGCCAATGATAAAGGTCTCAGACTGGGTCAGGTTCAGTGATAGGAACAAGTCAGACTGATTTCTTTAATGAGCCACAAGTAACTAATAGAACAAACGGAGGAGCATGTTGAATCTGTGAGTACCACTGCTGCCTCACGTCACCACAGAGCTGAGTTCAATTCCAAACTCGGGCGACCCCCTATGTGTAGTTTGAACATTCTCCCCATGTCTGTGTTGCTTTCCTGTCAGAGCTCCAGTTTCACTCAAAGTCCTACAATGTGCTGCTGAGAGTGGGTTGGACATGCTCGGTTGCCTTTAGTGCCCATAGATGTGTGGGTTTGACCTGGGGAACGCAGGATTACATGCATAGGGTTGGGGACAGGGCTTTGTGGGATGCTGTTCTGTGGGTCAGTGTGGACTCGATGGGCAGAATGTTCTTCTTCCACTCTGGAGAGTTTCTATGACAATGAAAACAAGTTTGGATTATACAAACACCCAGTGTTTGTATAATACCTGATCTTGTATGTTTCAACAAGAACACCTGTCATTACATGAATAATCTGTCAAAGCCTCTCTAATATAAGCCTTTCATCCCTGGAATACATGAAGTGAAACATCTTTGAACTGTTTCCAATGGAATTATTTAATTTCTCAGGTAAGGAGTCAAAAAACCTCACAACTCTGATGAGAGTAATTTTTGTTTTCTCGAATTGTTTTGAGTCTTTGAAACTCTCTTCTCCGCAGAGCATTGGAGGCAGAAATATTGAAATACTGAATGCTTTTGAAGCACAGACAGAAGATTCAGAAAAAACAACAGAGTCAAGGATTATCGTGAAATGGGCAGGAATGTGCAGTGTGGTGGAAATGCTGACATCGGTACAAATGAAATGGCAGCATGACCATGGGCTGCTCTGTCATGAGAGAGAGACCGCTCGTGATGGTTTGCCCTAAGTGTTACCACACCTCGGGTGATGGGGTGAGGTTGAGAGAGCGTCCCCTTCATGGTAACCTCTGTCGGGGGGGCGGGGGGGGGAACTTGAACCTGCGCTGTTGGCATCCCTCTGCATCACAATCCAGACGTCCAGACAACTGAGTGGAAGAGTGTGTCACTTCTATAGTCAGAAACAGTGACAGACAATGGGTAAGATAAACTTTCATAACAAGGAAAGAAGATGCAATTCAGATATCGGTCAAGATAAAGGTTGAGGACAAAAAAATGTTCTCTGCCAGAAATTCTCGTGTGCGGCACGGTGGCACAGTGGTTAGCACTGCTGCCTCACAGCGCCAGAGACCCGGGGTCAATTCCCGCCTCAGGCGACTGACTGTGTGGAGTTTGCACATTCTCCCCGTATCTGCGTGGGTTTCATCCGGGTGCTCCGGTTTCCTCCCACAGTCCAAAGATGTGTAGGTCAGGTGAATTGGCCATGCTAAATTGCCCGTAGTGTTAGGTAAGGGGTAAATGTCGGGGTATGGGTGGGTTGCGCTTCGGCGGGTCGGTGTGGACTTGTTGGGCCGAAGGGCCTGTTTCCACACTGCAAGTAATCTAATCCAATCTAATATAAAATTGTATTTTATAAGGAGACATGGAAGCATAGAAACATACAGCGCAGTACAGGCCCTTTGGCCCTCGATGTTGCGCCGATCCAAGCCCACCGAACTTACACTAGCCCACTATCCTCCATATGCCTATCCAATGCCGGTTTAATTGCCCAGAAAGAGGGAAAGGCCACCACTGCTACTGGCAGGGCATTCCATGAACTCACGACTTGCTGAGTAAAGAATCAACCCCGAGCATCTGTCCTATACCTACCACCCCTTAATTTAAAGCTATGCCCCCTCGTCATAGCTGAATCCATACGTGGAAAAAGGTTCTCATGGTCAACCCTATCTAAACCCTTAATCATCTTGTACACCTCTATCAAGTCACTACTAAACTTTCTTCTCTCCAATGAAAACAGCCCCAAGTGCCTCAGCCTTTCCTCATACGATCGTCCTACCATACCAGTCAACATCCTGGTAAACCTCCCCTGCACCCGTTCCAGTGCCTCCACATCCTTCCTATAGTATGGCGACCAAAACTGCACACAATACTCCAGATGCGGCCGCACCAGAGTCTTATATAACTGCAACATGACATCAGGACTCCGGAACTCAATTCCTCTACCAATAAAAGCGTGTACGCCATATGCCTTCTTCATCGCACTATTTACCTGGGTGGCAACTTTCAGAGATCTGTGCACATGGACACCAAGATCCATCTGCTTATCCACACCACCAAGTATCCGACTATTAGCCCGGTACCCCATCTTTTTATTACTCTTACCAAAGTGTACTCTTACCTTACACTTACCTACATTGAACTCCTTTTGCCACCTTTCTGCCCAGCTCTGCAGCTTATCAATATCCTGCTGTAACCTGCCACATCATTCCTCACTGTCAACAACTCCACCGACTTTCGTATCATGCCCAAACTTGGTCACCCAATCTTCTAGCCCCTACTCCAGGTCATTTAAAAAAATGACAAACAGCAATGGTCCCAAAACAGATCCTTGCAGAACACCGCTAGTAACTGCATTCCAAAATGAACCTTTACCATCAACTACTACCCTCTGTCTTCTTCCAGCCAGCCAATTCCTAATCCATACCTCCAACTCACCCTCAATGCCATACCTCCGTATTTTGTGCAGTAGCCTACCATGGGGAACCTTATCAAACGCCTTACTAAAATCCATATACACTACATGTACCGCTTTACCCTCGTCTACCTCCTTAGTCACTTTCTCAAAGAATTCAATAAGGTTTATGAGGCAGGACCTGCCCTTCATAAAACCATGCTGACTATCCTTGATCACATTATTTCTATCCAGATGTTCATAAATCCTATCCCTTACAATTCTCTCTAAGACTTTGCCCACAACAGAAGTGAGACTCACCGGCCTATAGTTACTAGGATTATCCCCACTCCCCTTCTTGAACAAGGGAACCACATTTGCTATCCTCCAGTCTTCTGGCTCTATTACTGGAGACAACGAGGACATAAAAATCAAGGCCAATGGCTCTGCAATCTCCTCCCTTGCTTCCCAGAGAATCCGAGGATAAATTCCATCAGGCCCAGGGGACTTATCTATTTCCACCCTTTCCAGACTTTCCAACACCTCTTCCCTACATACCTCAAAGCAGTCGATTCTAATTAATTGTGATTCAGTATTCACATCGGCATCAATGTCCTGTTCCTGAGTGAATACTGACGAAAAGTATTCATTCAGTCTCTCCCCAATCTCTTCAGCCTCCACACGCAACTTCCCACTACTATCCTTGACTGGACCTATTCCTACCCTAGTCATTCTTTTATTCCTGACAGACCTATAGAAAGCCTTAAGGTTTTCCCTAATCCTACCAACTCAGGAAATTTCATGTCCCCTCCTTGCTGCTCTTAGCTCTCTCTTCAGATCATTCCTGGCTACCTTATAACTCTCAATCGCCCCAATTGAACCTTCACGCCTCATCTTTACATAGGCCACCCTCTTCCATTTAACAAGGGATTCCAATTCCTTATTAAACCACGGCTCCCTCACACGACCCTTTCCGCCCTGCCTGACTGGTACATACTTATCAAGGACACTCAATAGTTGTTCCTTGAACAAGCTCCACATATCAATTTTGCCCGTGCCTAGAAGACTACATTTCCATGCCACGCATCCTAAATCGTGCCTCACCGCATCATAATTTCCCTGCCCCCAGCTATTACTCTTGCCCTGCAGTGCACACTTATCCCTCTCCATCACTAGAGTAAAAGTCACTGAATTGTGGTCACTGTCCCCAAAGTGCTCACCTACCTCCAATGCTAACACCTAGCCTGGTTCGTTACCCAGAACCAAATCCAGTATGGCCTCACCTCTTGTTGGCCTGTCTACATATTATGTCAGGAAACCCTCCTGCACACATTGGACAAACACCGACCCATCTGACGAACTCAAGTTATAGTTTTCCCAGTCAATATCTGGAAAGTTAAAGTCCTCCATAACAACCACCCTATTACTTTCACTCTTCTCCCGAATCATCCTCGCAATCCTTTCTTCTACGTCTCTAGGACTATTAGGAGTCCTGTAGAAAACTCCTAACAGCGTGACCTCACCTTTCCGATTCCTAATTTCAGTCCAAACTACCTCAGATGGCGAGTCTTCATCCATCGTCCTTTCCACCACTGTAATACTAAATGATTTAAAACTGTCTTTGGCTGAAGATAATGAGGTGAGAGAAGTGAAGTAACCAGAGTGACTGATTGTGATTGGATATCAACAATAATTAAATAAGAACATATTTTTGATGGGTCTGTCTAAAATGTGCTTGCCATTATGGAAAAATTTTGAGTTGATGGAATACATTGTTAGGAGAGTCTATTCCCGTGGGAAAGGCCCTCGAACAGGCACTTGAAGAAAACCGGGGTAGAAGTGCCTGCATGTCGTCTGGTTACTGACAGGAACCCAGAGGGTTGAATGGCTGAACGTTCCTCTAACATGGAGCTGAGAAAACTATTAAATCAGCCACGATCTTATTAAATGCTAGAGCACGTTTGAAGGGCTGAATAGTCTCATGATGGATTTGAATTATGTGCGATTTGAAAAACGTACATTTCTAATCCTTCGCTTTATGCATCACATACGAGAAATCAACATTTTTTTTCTGAAAATGGGAATTGTTTGGAACAGTATCTGAACATTCTATAATCAGCATAATCCAGAATATTCTACCACCTTGTGGGGGTGTTGCAAAGATGAGAAAGAGAGAGAGACAGACAGAGGGAGACAGACAGAGAAGACGGGAAGGTGCTGCATGCAATAGTGAGAGTGGTAGATGCTGTAACAGTGAGTGTGAGGGAACAAGAGAATACGATGATCCTTATCCTGACAGAGTGGGCAAGTTTATTAATGCTTGTCCTGTATTGCTGCGCATTTCTTCATACTGCAGATACTGCACTGATCTGGGTTGGTGAACTCAGACCATGCTTGGTGGATCTGCTGGTGTAGCCCAATATGGGAAGAGAATGATCCCTGTCTGTAGTAGCCAATCCATCTGCCTCTGTTGTCAAAACATTGTGAAATTGCCACTTATCTGCTATGCAGGGCAGATCGAAACTGAGAAAGCTCAAACATGAGCTCGTTGGTCGTTAAAGATCGCAGCCGTACAAGGATCACAGAATATCCAGGGACATCCATGCGATGGTGAGTACCTCCAGCCATGATGGGTGGGAGAGTCGGGCTGGTATTGAATGATACGGACGTCATGGAGTGCAGTGGGCAGTTAATGAAGTGAGTTCGATAAGATATCACCAGGAAACTAGCTCAGCCTCGCGCACACAATCACTCTGTCACACTCAAAGAAAATGACACTGAGACAGATTATTGCCAGATTCAGCCCAAAAAGTCGAAGACTCTGCTGAGGCCACTCCAGTTATAAAGCTGCAAAACAAATGCTCATCAAAATCTCCAACATCAGAACTCACACTGATATTCCGTTCACCCATCATTCTTGAGCATATTGGCTCATATTTCAGGATGTTGCCGAAATATCCTTATTTCAGCATTTTGAAACCTCTGATTTTCCATGAATTTGTCTCTCAATCTCGTTTTCTCTTTTTCCCAAAACCCTTTTGCTTATTGGTATTTAAAGTTGTCTCCCCACAACCCTCCCCTACCATCTCTCTGTGGCAGTGATGTTTGTACCCACAGCACCTGTTGTCATGGCACAATGGAGATATGGAGCTGGAAATCCTCATATTGAAGGGACAGCTTGTGGACTGGTGAAACTTGCAAAGTATTCCATCCTGGACAGTTTGCTGGTTTGTACTGATTCTGGTCTGTACAGTGTTCCATAGTGGGCTTATACGTGTCTGGGCTAGGTCTGTGAGGTGGATTAGGTATCCGGTCCATTTCCTAGTAGAGCTAACCCTCCTCCAGCAAGGCACATATTGCTATCAAACCCCATATTTCTGCAACATGTTGTCTATTAAGTAATTACCCAAGTAAAATGTAAATATCTATCGCTCTTATTGTGGACCCGAGCAGATCCCCTCAATGTACATGGAAAAGGTAGTCTCGACCTGAACACTTTCTTATTTTAAATGTAAATGCGAGGTGATTTATTTCAGATGCAATTCACTTGGTCGAAATATTCAACTTTAAGCAAAACACAATCTATTCAAACACAGTCGACAAAATACAGCAACAACAAGAGGAACTTGGAATAACTATTGGAAAACTTAACAGAATAACAGTTTATTTAACTGCTAAACAGTTACTTTTCCAATATGGTAACATCCCATAAAGACACACTTGCCAAAAGCACATTCAGGAAACAGATTGTCTCACAAGCAGTTCTTCAATAGAGGAGGAAAGCACATCAAAAGACAATTCTGAGAGAAATCTCAGAGAGAGTGTGTAGCATCCTGCAGCGATTTATTACCTTCCAACCCTGCTGAGACCCCAGCAATAACTGGCGAAAGGTAAAACTTAGAATCCTGGCTCTGTGAGAATTTGACCATCGCACCACAGGACTCGGCCGCGGCTGCAAGAACCACAAAGAATAGATTGTATCCACACTGTCTATGGCACCGCAGGAGGCTCTCAAAAATGCCTAACCCTGCCTAAGCCATTAAGTGATGGCCAGATAAATGTCGAAGTAAAACATAAATAAATGAAACGAAAGGATGCAGCAGTCCTCGTGATCAGACACAGATGGCCTCGGCAGCCCAGCAATTCCAACTCTGCCAAAATGCAGTAGAACCATCGCGCTTGTGAAGAGAAAGCATCGGCTCTCTGCCTCACCTCTAACTTTGCAATTGGAGATGTGCCATTCACCCAATCGTCAGGAATGTCCACATCCCACCCAGAACAAGTATTATTGTGGCATATGAGGATTATTGTGAATGGAGGTTAACTGGAGCTGTTTGTTCAGTGCCTGTGATTGATGTCAGTCTCCATGGAACCTAATTGCGTCACTGGAGGGTTTCCTCTTCTATTAATGCGGGGCGTCCTTCAACCTGTTATCCCATTGTATAAGCAATAGCGTCATCCTCAAGATGGTTTGGATCTGCAGGACAAAAAGAAGGAGAGAAAGAGAATCTTACAACCATAGACTGGAATGTTCCAACGATGGATCAGAATCTGAGAACATTAGACTGGAATGTTCTGATAATGGACAGGAGTTTACCCTTGTGTCTTTACTATCTTGTTCCAGATTGGCCATGGTTAGAGTTGCTGATACAAGCCGTACTGATGATTATTCAGGTAGATTACTACCCCATCCTCACTGTTGTTGGTGATCCTGGTGAGCCTATACCTGTCAATTCTATAAGCAATGATGAAAGTTATTCCTATATCAGTTATTCATATTTAACAAATACATAAACTGTTATCCTTAGTTTCAGTCACAAACACCATTCCATCAATTTCAGACTCCTCATTCATAAACATCTAAGAAGGAACAAGGCTATTCAGACACTTAAATCTTCCTTTACCCCTGAACTGTTATATTCCTCCGTATTCTCTCAGCCTCAGTGCTGTTGCTGAATTAGCTGTTACCTGTCCCCTTGTTAACTTCGAATTTTATGGCTCCAGTTCTTTTCTGATCAGTCTTCCAGATACAAATATCTTGACAATAAGCTTGTACTTGTCTCTCCAGTTATTTCATAATAGGGACCCCATATCAGAGTAATGATGGCACCGGATGGGTAATTCAGAGGCACAAGTTCTGGATTTGAAGACATTGTTTCAAACCCTACCAGAGCCAATGTTAGAACTTAAATTCGTATGACAAACATTGGAATGAAACCTCATTTTACTTACATCAGCAATAAGACATCAGTATTTCTTTTATTATTTCACTTATAGCCTTTGGTAAAGAATCTAAGTATGACTGCAGACATACAATAATATGGTTGGCTCTATATTGTCTTGACAAATGGCCTCACAGTCAAGAGCAATTATTGGTAGACAACAAATTCTGCCCTTGTCACTGATGCTTTATAAATAATGATCTCTATGTCACCGAGACAGTGCAAATGATTTTCACCAGACCAAACCCTGGCATTATAGTACAATCAGGAGGTAGTGCAGTAACTATGTGTTTAATCTGTAGCACTGTGAGAGAATAAGAAGTTGAAACTTGATGGGTATGGACAGACACTCATTATGATGTTTCAAACAGCCATTGATAAGGTGAGAAATTCCAGATTTCCCACAGGATGCTCGATTCCCAATAGTTTACACGCCTGTGCAGAACCCTCATTTCGGTTGACAGAGATGTATGGGCTCTGAATGCACTTTAATGCGCAGTTACTGTGTGAGCCTGCACTCAACGTTACATTGTTCACAATCCTGTCAGAAGTTATAATACCTTCAGTCTGAAACAGTTAGCCATTCCTCACCCACTTGACTTTCAGAAAGAACATCACTCAGCTGTGGAAGATGGTTTTGAGACTGTTTTAAAAAATGGCTTCATTCCCACTGCCAAACAACCACGCTAACACAACACGGATGTATTTTGGGTAATGGCGGGGAATAACATGGCACAGTCCCTCTGTGCAGTTCCTGCTCTACGTGGTTATGTGTTGACACCTTCCTGTTCCTGTGTTAGTGACTTGAGAAGCGGAGTGACCTCTTCCTGTTCCTTTCTAAGTGACTCCAAGCGTAAAATGGTCACGTTCAGATCCCGTGTAAGTGACGTGTGGGGCTGAGCAGAATCCTTGTCTTTCTGTGTAACCGCCGGGAGGGACTGAAAGGACTGACGCTCTTCTTGCCCAGTTTTGATGGGCTAAATGGCTTTCCCTCATTCTTGTGAAGCCAGAATTAGGCTCATATCCTCTAAATCCTTCCTATTGATATGTACATCCAGATGCTTTTTAAATGTTGAAACTGTACCAACCTCCATCACGTTCTCTGACAGCTCATTCCATACACACACCACAATCTGCATGAAAATTTTGTCCATTTACGATCTCTCTCCTCTCACCTTAAGCCTTTATCCTATAGCTTTGGAATCCCGGATACTTGGAAAAAAGACCTTGCTATTCAGATTGTCCTTGTCACTTACCATTTTATAAACCTCTGTAATGTCACACCTCGGCCTCCGTTGCTCCAGAGGAAACAAACCCTGGTCTGCCCACCCTTTCCCTGTAGCTCATTCCCTCCATGCTGTGCAATATCGTTGTAAAACCTTTCTGCACCCTCTCAAGATTAAAGGCATCCTTCCTACAGCAGACAGAACTGAATTAAACAAAGTATACTAAATCTGGCCTCACCAATATTCTGCCCTGTCGAAATATGATCTCCCAACTCGCATACCCAATGCACTGACCAGTAAAGGCAAGCATCCCAAACCCCTTCTTCCCCACCCTGTCTACCTGCGACTCTATCTCCAAAGATTTATGAGCCTGCACACTTTTGTTGGACAACACTCCCCAGGGCTCCACCATTAAATATGTAATTCCTACCCCGTTTTATCTTTTTAAAAATGCAACACTACACATTTGTCTAAATTTAACTCCATTTGTCACTCCTTGGCCCATCTGATCGAAGTCCATTAAACTCAGAGGTAAATCTTGCTGGCAACTGCACCTCCAATTTTGATGTCATCTATAAACATAATAAAAAGGCAAATATTCAGACCCAAATCATTTATATAAATGACAAATGCAGTGGATTCAGCACCTTGTTCAAAGATGCACCTGCATGGAGCAGGGAACGTGATGGAGTCGTACAGTTCAGACACTGTTCAAAGAGACCTCATCTGGTCCAGTTTACACCATTGTTCACAGTGCTCCAATCTGAAAAGCTGTCACCGACCACCCTCAGTCTCCTACCTTCTTTCTAATTTGGTAGTCGATTGGTTAGCTCATCTTGGATCCATTTGTCATCTAACCTTACTAACTTGTCTGCCATATGGAATCCTGTCGTAAACCTTTCTCAGGACTGGAAAGGTAGCGTCTACCAAACTGCCTTCATTTTTTTCTTGCCACCTCTTGAAAAAATGCAATCAACATTGTTAGACACGATTTTCCATGCACAAAGTCATGTTGACTATCCCTAATCAGTAGTTGCATTCGCAAATGCATGTAAATCCTGTCCCTCACAATCGCCTCCAACAACGTGCCCACGTCAGGCTCAGCATTCAATAGTTTAGGTCACTATGCCCTTTCCTCGTCCCATGCTTCCACTGATCTCTGTAAATGTTAATATAAATAACTTGGTGTTATGACCAACAATATAGGTCTCATACTGAGTCCGAATTAGGAACAAGTTAGGTAGAATTCATTAATCTGCTACAATTGACAAGTGTATGACCGAAACAAAGTTAATCAAACTACGATGGAAAGATGAATGACGAACATTTTGGATAGTGCAAATCTGAGTACCGACATTTCTCTCTCTAATAATACTGACAGATGCACACGTTTGATGACAAACTGAAAAATAAAATCTCTGCAGAGAGGTAACTTGAAAGAACTTTGACCAAATATTAATTGAAGTCATTATGATGGTTCCAAATACCATTCAGCTTATGGAGCTATTCTGCTCTTACAAACTACTGGTAATGGGATTACTTCCTGGAACAGGTGGATTTAGCTGAATTCCCTTTACTTCAGGCAGTGGGGTGATTCCAGTGATTCCTCGACAGGATTCCTCCATGAGTGGTAAAGATGACTTAGGAGTTTTCAGCTCACACAAATTCCTGGAATAAGGAAGACGGAGACAGAGGGAGCAACAGGCTGTTCCTTGTCAGGAAGGTTACATTTCCACACTCTCTGAGTTGAATCACATATTAACGTTATCCGATCGCAAACTGGACCAGATGAGGTCTCTTTGAACAGTGTCTGACCTGTACGACTCCATAACGTTCCCTGCTCCATGCAGGTGCATCTTTGCTGCCATCGGACACACAGCCATTTCTTTCATAACAAATCGCCCCATTAGATTTGAGGATGTGTTTCTATGTTCCCGTACACGTTTATAATATAACTTTTAATATCTTCGTAATATCTGTACTTAAATGAATACATTTTATTCTTAAATTATTTCCCCAGTCTTATTCCCCAGTCTGGAAGATAAAATATTCATCAGGTATTCACTCGCTCAAAATCGGATATGGTCAATAATAACATTTCTCATTGTCAGGCCTATACCTCTGATCGTTCAAAACATAATGGGCGGCACGGTGGCACAGTGGTTAGCACTGCTGCCTCACAGCACCAGATACCTGGGTTCAATTCACGACTCAGGTGACTGACTGTGTGGAGTTTGCATATTCTCCCCGTGTCTGTGTGGGTTTGCTCCGGTTTCCTCCCACAGTCCAAAGATGTGCAGGTTAGGTGAATTGGACATGCTAAATTTCCTGTAGTGTTAGGTAAAGGAGTAAATGTACGGGTATGTGTGTGTTGCGTTTCGGCGGGTCGGTGTGGACTTGTTAGGCCGAAGGGCCTGTTTCCACACTGTAAGTAATCTAACCTTAAAAAAAATCCAATAATGCCTTCATCGCAAGATCGAGTAAAGAGAACCAAGTTTCAAAAGCAGTCTTTTTTTACTTCAGTGGAATTACAAGCCCCACACAGTACATCAGATGCTGTCTCAGCAATTGCGTGTCCAGATGCTGTAAAACAACCTTAAAATCATACCCGATACCCTTTGCAAGATAAGGTATCATTCCATTTATTTTCCAAATCATGTGCTGCATCTACAGACGAACTTGTTACGAAATATGTACCAGGACACACGAATCCCTTTGTACCATCGAATTCTGCATTCTGCCTCCAGTTATATAATTTACTGTTGTTTTATGCTTCCTCCAAAACAAACTTCCCATCACTGACATTGTACAATTTTTTTGTGCGTAAAGTTTGCACACGACCCTGCCCTGTCTGTATCTCATTGCAGACTCTCTGCCTCCACTTCACATCTTATTGAATGTTTATCCTGGCGTATGAGCAAACTGAGCTCCAATACATTGAGCCCCTTCATCCAAATCATTAATCTAGATTGTAAACTGTTCAGAAACTCACACTGATCCCTCGGAAGTTCCACTAGTTACAGCTTTCCAACCTGAAAACAAGTAATTATCTCGACTCCATATTTCCTGGTACTAACCAGGGCTTCCTTAGAACATTTTCATGTCCTCCTGTTATACTGTGAAGTTGGTTGTCGATTTGTTGCTGAGTTAAGCGGTCCTCCATTCGGGCCATTTGTTGTCATATGATCAGGTGGAGTTCGTACCATCAATGATCCAGGTCCCTGACAGTTTAAAAGATGAGCACTGAATATAGACTACCTTTTCATGGGATTGCTGCCAGGTGAATAATGTTGTCTTTTAGATTCAGTAATAGAACCATTCTGCAATATTAGACATGTGCTCAAATTTCACCAGGCAGGCACTGAGAGTGAGGGGAGGTTTCCTATTAGCTTGATGAGCATTCATCCATTGAACAACACAAACAATAATCTTCATCATTAAATTCATTTTTGGCTGTATGTGCTACGTTGAAAAATTGCTGCAGTCACTACACATTAAAATAAACTATTGTCTTTGAGAGGGGATCTTATAGAGGTTGATAAAATCTTGACCAGCATGGATAGTGTAAATAGGCAAAGTCTTTTCCCTGGGGTAAGGGAGTCCAAAACTAGAGACTAGGTTTAAGGTGAGAGGGGAATGATATAAAAGAGAACTAAGGGGCAATTTGTTCACACAGAGTATTATGTGTGTATGGAATGAGCTGCCAGAGGAAGTGATGGAGGCTGGTGTGATTACAACATTAAAAAGTAATCCAGATGGATATATGGAAAGGAATGATTCAGAGGGATATTGGGGAAATGGTGGCAAATGAGACTGAATTACTTTAGGACATCTGATTGGCAAGGATGAGTTGGACTAGAGAGTCTGTTTTCCGGATGCATATCTCTATTACACTATAACAACTCCTTCATTCTATTCCTGTGTATCTCATTAGAGGGGCAGAATGATCTCCTCCTGCCCCATTGCAGAGATACTGACTGGCTTAATTGGGTCTCCCTCTTCCATTCTAACAGCCTGAATGGGTGCAGTGAGAGAACATGGGATAGGCGCTCCAGCCGGCTGCTCAGGTTATAAAGATCCTGGCTGGTCTGTTTGCGAGTGAAAACCCCTTTCCTGTCTATTGTTAATAAACACTGACTTCCCTGTTCAACAAAGGTCAGTCAAGGTCAGACATGAATATCTTCAATGACCGAGTCTTCACTGTTCCCGGGGATGAGAATACCACAGACAGCACAATCATAAGGAGATAGGAACAGCCGTTTCTCAATTTTAAACGGTGGAACCTCTAAATTTAAAAGTGTACGAATCTCAGAGCAAGTCACCTTCTCTTTTATTTTAGGAATGAGGACACAACCAATTGGAAAGATGTAAACCATCCAGCCCCTCAAACCTATCCCAAGTTCCCATTGACTCTGTTCATTAAAGTATTTATCAAACTCAGCCTCCACTGCTCTCTTGGGTCAACATTTCCAATAGTGTAAACCATGAACTGGACCGTTTGGAACATCGAGTCTGATCAGCTGTTCGATCATCACTGATATGTTTCTCAACAAAATGTTCCTACCTTCTCATTGTAACCCTTGATACCCTTATCAATCAACACGGATCTACCTCTGACTGAAAAAGAAACAGAACTGTGTCTGTGTGTCTGCATGTCTTGTATGCGCGCGAGTGCTTCTGCTTATTGACAGTCGACAGAGGCTGGTGGAGGAAGGTTGTCTTTTGGACTGGAGGCCTGTGACCAGCAGCGTTCCACAGGGTTTAGTGCTGGATCCACTTTTGGTTTTCATTTATATCAATGATTTAGATGAGTATTATAGAAGGTATGGTTAGCATGTTTACGGATTACACCAAAATTAGTTATATGGTGGAAGGTGAAGAAGGTTACAAGCACATCATAATTAATTAGATCAATGAATCATAAAGACGTGCAGCTCGGAAACAGAATCTTTGGTTGAACTCATTCGTGCCAACCAGATCTTGTAAGTTAACTTAGTTTTATTTTCTAGCATTTCTTCTATATCAATCTAAACGCTTCCAATTCATGTCCCCACTCAGATTCCTTGTAAATGTTGTAATTGTACCAGCCTCCACCACCTTTTCTGGCAGTTCATTGCATATATGCACCAGCCTCTGCGTGAGAATGGGCCCCTTAGGTCCCATTTAAATCTTGTCCATCTCACCTTCATTCTATGTCCTCTAGTTGTGGACTTCCCTACCCTCTAGTAAAGACCCTGACTATTCACACTATCCATGGTCTTCATGATGTTATAAACCTCTAGAAGGTGCAAATGTGACTCCAACCAATACGAATGGCTGTGTTTTCCGTCATCCCAGGCCCAAATTGTGAAATTCAATTCTGACACCTCTTCCTTCTCCACCACATCTCAATTCTAAAATCATTTTAATCAACTTGTTCAGTCACATTATAAAACACCTCTGTGGGATTTGAATCTAGACTTTTGGGCTTACACTATCACCACTTGGCAATAGTCCCAGAACTGCAACATTATTCTCCTGTGTGTTTGTCCATCAGCCTGGTTTGAAATACTGTGACATAACTCCGTGAAATGAATCTAAACGTTCTTGTCCAGAGTGAGAGGCACTTCCATGCAAGTTCAAGTATTGGAATCCAACCCAGAGCTCTGGCTCAGAGGCGTGGGCGTTATCCACGACACAAGACTTAAACCATGCCCAGATTTTGGGTCACGTTTTAAATGTCAGCTTTCAGCTCGGTGTGGATTCGTTAAAATTTGGTTCACTTTTACTGAATTGCACAGTTAAAAGAATGACATTGTTTAACAGATGAAAGGTACTCACCACAAATATGGGATGTTAAGTTTATGTGGTCTGCCTTCGAGACAAGCTATGAAGCTCTTTAATTGTTTGGCTATGATTTCCACCTTAAGTGGCTATTATCTGACATTTGCAATATGAGGGAAAGAAATCCTGCAGACACACTCTGCACTATAAAGGATGTGAAATAGATACTTATCACTGAACACAAGAGATGTAGAAAGAGCATACTTTTTGGATCCAAAACACCAATCACTCTGTCCCGCCTGTAACATGCGACGGCCCTCTTCTGAAAACCACGAATTGATCCAAGCAGCGAATTACTTTTCAGCCTTTCTACCCGAGTACTATCACTCACTGGGCTGACGAGTGGCAGATGGCGTTTAGTTTCGATAATTACAAGCTCTCAGAATTTGGTAAAACAAACTACGAGAAGATATATACAAATCAATGTCAGGCCATTGGTAGTGATACAGAACAGAGAGATCTAGTGGTTCTGGTATATTCCTTTGAAGTTTGCATCATGTGTAGTCAGGGTGGGTATGAAGGCGTTTGACTTGCTGGCCTTCATTGCTCAGATCTTTGAGTACAGGAGCTGGAACATTATCTTCAGGTTGTGCTGGACATTCATGAGGTCCCTCCTGGAGTACTGTGTGCAGTTCTGGTCACCCAGTCACATTGGATATTATTAAACTGAAGACGGTTCAGAAAAAAATTAACAGGATGTTACTGGGAATGGAGTGTTTAAGTTATGAGGACGGCCTCGATAGACTGGGACCTTTTCCACTGCAGCGTAGAAGGTTGAGACCTTATCAATCTTATCGAGGTTTATAAAACAATGAGGGGTATTGATAATGTTGAATGGCAGGTGGCCTTTCCTTAGGGTGGCGGATTTCAAGACTGGGGGTAATTTTAAAATGACAGGAGAAAGTTTAACAGAAGACACAGTGTCATAGAGCTCTCTAGCATGGAAACCGATCTTTCTTTCCAACTCGTCCCTACTGACCAGATGTCCTTCATTAATGTAGTTCCATTTGCTAGCATTTGGCCCATATCCACAAAACACTTCCTTCTCATGTGCTCATACAGATGCCTTTTAAATGTTGTAATTGTACCAGCACCCACAACTTCCTCTGGCAGTTCGTTACATACACAGCACCCTTTAATTGAGACGTTTGCTCCTTAGATAGGTTTTAAGTCTTTCCCCTCTCACCTTCAACCTATGCCCTCTAGCTTTGGAACGTGCTACTATCAGGAAAAGATCTTGGCTTTTCACGCTATCCATTCCACTTGTGACTTTGGAACCTCTGAGATGACCACTGAATCGCTGGTGCTCCAGCGAAAATAATCCCGGCCAACTCAGCCTCTCCAATAATCTCAGAACCCGAAATCCTGGCAGTATCTTTGTAAATCTTTTCTGAATCCTTTCAGTTTTCACCCATCCTTCCTCGATGATCGAAACCGTAATTGCACGAAGTATTCAAAAGTGGCCTAACCAATGTTCTGTCCAGCCGCAATATGACCTCCCAACTCTTATATTCAATGCACAGACCAAAAACGGCAAGCATATCAAACACCTTCTTCACTATCCGATATACCTGTGATTCCACTGTCCAAAAACTGTGAACCTGCACCCCAAGATCTCTTTGTTGAGCAATACTCCCCAGGAACTTAACTATAAATGTATAAGCCAAGCCTTTATTCTCCTTTCAAAAATGCAGTATTTCACATTTATTTAAATTAAATTTCATCTGTCCCTCCTCAGCCCATTGGTTCATCTGATTAAGATCCAGTATACTCTGAGATAACCTTTTTTCTCTGTCCACTGCACATCCAACTTTTGTGTCATCTCTAAACGTACTAATCATGCCTCCTATGTTCATATCCAAATAATTTATATGAATGAAAAATAGCAATAGAACCAGCACTGAACTTTGTGGCACTCCACTGGTCACAGGCCACCGGTATGAAAAGCAACCCACCAGCACCACCCTCTGTCTTATACCTTTGAGCCAGTTCTGTATCCAAATGGCTAGTTCTCCCTGTATTCCATGAGCTCTAACATTGCTAACCAGTCTTCCATGAGGAAATTTGTCGAACGCCTTACTGAAGTCCACATAGATCACGTGCACTGCACTGCCCACATCAATCCTTTTCATTACTTCTTCAAGCTAAAATAATCGTGTTTGTGAGACATGATTTCCCATGCACAAAGCCATGTTTACTATCCCTAATCGGTCCTTGCCTTTCCAAATAAATGTACATACTGTCGCTCAAGATTCCCTCCAACAACTTGCCCACCACTGATGTCACGATCATTGATCTATAGTTCTTAGTTCTTCCCAGTTTGTTTAATGATGGCACCACGTTAATTAGCCTCATGTCTTCCAGCACCTCACCTTTGGATATTGATGATCAGAACATGCCATTAAGATTCCCAGAACTCATTTCCCGAGCTTCTCACTGAGTTCTCATGTATACCTGATCAGGACCCATGAAGTGCATTTTCATTATACATCATTTGGTTCGTGAATGGAATGAACGTCCTGAGAACTGATGGATGTGGGTAAAGTTACAACGTTTAAAAGACATTTGATGAAGTACAAGTATAAGGGAAGGTTTGGGAAAATATGGTCCAAGCGCAGGCAGGTGGGACTGGTTTAGTTGGAGATTATCATCAGCATGGACTGTATGAGCCAATAGGTGTGTTTCCAAACACCCAGTGTAACTCTATGACCCCATGTGTGTTTGTATGTCCAAGCATGTATCTGCATATTTCCTTCCACGCTTGTCTACTTTTGTGTGTCTATATGTGTCTCTGTGTGCCCCCTGAGTGTATCTATCTCTCTGTGCATGTTATGTTCTGTTTCTGTGTGTGTGTGTTTGTGTATTGATGGTGCTGTGAGCTGCTGCCTTCCCTCGATCCCTCCCAAACAGAATCCCTGATAATTTTCACCCTCCACTCCCACCTGTACAGTGGTGTGGAGAGGGAAGCAGAGACTGACAGCAAGTCCGACAGCATCTGTGAATAGAAATGAGAGTTAAAGTTTCGGATAGAGTGGCCCTTCCTCAGAACTCGTGTCAGGGGGATATTACATCACTAAGCACCATAGAGACTGCCAGACTCGCCCCACACTGATACACACTGTTACACACTGATATACACAACATTAACACAGAGACATAGAGACATTCACTAATACGTGGAAACTAACACAGACACGGAGTGTCAGTCAGTAATTCTCTTGCTCCGTGTTTTTCTTGTCAATATTTCACTTACACTGTCTGGTGTGTGTCAGTATTTAATTCTGTCCTCAGGGAGTTCGTTGGTATTGCACTTGCTCAAAGTAATGAGTAGTCGGCATTTCTGTGTGGCGTGTAGGACAATTTCAATGTTTGCATAAACCAAACCTGGATGAATTATAAAATTTGTGATGGACAGTGTGGAACTCCAACAGGACAATCACACGTTGGTGTAGATTTCAGTTTTAGGGCAGACGAGGTTCAATGCAGAGCAGTGTGAGGTGATGCACTTCGGTAAGAAGAACATTGAAATACAATATAAAACATGTTGTACGGTTATAAAAGGGGTGCAGGAACAGAAGGCCCTGGGTGTACACGAGCACAGATTATTGAAGATATCAGGACAAGTGGGGAGAGCATTAACTATCACGGATTAGTTTTTGTATCTGAGCAGTTTACAGGAGGAGGTGGAGGAGGGAGTCTCCATGCTCCCTTGCTGGGAAGTGGTGGCGATTATGTTTTGTTAGTCCACACTCCTACATACCGAGACCGTGGGGATTCCATTTGTAGCAACTCGACACAAACGGAGATGGCATCAGGGCCGCGGCTTCTCAGTTGTGACGGGGGTGGGGGAGAACGGAACTGCCAGTGGGTTTAAAGTGAGAAATGCCCTTCATAGAACATTGTTCCTTACTCAGTTTTTGCGATGTGGATGTTTCAGACTCTCCATACGAGGTGTCCCGGTCCTCTCTGAAACGTACCAGGGTTCTCCCCAAATGGCGGGGGAGAGGGGGTTAAGGGAACGGATATCGGTCACTCCACCAACCTGCTTGGCCCTTTCTGTCCTATTTCAGGCTGTTTCTCCTGGAATGGGAGGGAGGGAGGGAGGATGGGAGTGGGTGGCCTTGCTCGTAATGCCGGTGCAGGTGGGGAGGGTGGACATCGTGAGGTGCCCGGAGGGAGTCAGTCCACAGTGATGTGTCATGCAATGTTGTTAGTGTAGGGGGTGTAGTGGAGGGAGAGAGAGAGAGAGAGACAGAGAGACAGACAGAGAGAGAGAGAGAGGGGGGGGAACAGAGAAGGTGATGCAGTGAGAGTGGTGGGACATGAGCCTCGTTCGGGAGTTGCTGCTATAACAAATATACAGTGAGTGTGTGGGAGCAGACAGAATACAGTGAACCTTATCCTGACAGAGGAATGAAGGTTACTGATGCTTGTCCTGTATTGCTGCACATTTCTTCAGAGCACAGATACTGCACTGAGCTGGGTGTGAGCTCAGACTATGCTCGGTGGGTTTGGTGGTGTGTCCCCCTCTGGGAAGAGAATGGTCCCCCTCTGTACTAACCCATCAACCAGGACCTCCATGCCCCCGTAGACAAACAGTCGTATATTTGCCCCTTAGCTGCCATTCTAAGGGTAAACTGTGCAGGACAGCTCTGAACTGAGAAAGCTGAACCATGTGCCCTTTGGCCGTTTAAAGGTGGCATCAGTGCCAGGGATCATATATTATGCAGGGACATCCGGGCGATGGTGAGTACCACCAGCCATGATGGGTGGGAGAATCGGGCTGGCATTGAATGAGAGGGACACCATCGGCTGGTGTGAGTAGTTAATGAGGTGGGTTCAATAAGATAGCACCAGGAAACTAACACGACCTCGCGCAGACAATTCCTCTGTCACACTCAAGGAAAATGTCACCGAGACAAGTTATTGTTAGATTCAGCCCAATGAATCAAAGTCTGTGCTGACCCTTTTACAAGTTACAAAGCTGCAGAACAATTGCTCATCCAAATCTCTCCATCATCTGACCTCACAGCAATATCCCGTTCACCCATCATTCCTGGAAATACTGACTTATGTTGCAAGACTCTGTTGAAAAGTTTACATTTCAACATTCTGGAACCTGGGAACACATCCATTCGTGGCATTGTCTCTCAGTTTCGTCCACTCCGTCTTAACCCAAACTCCTCCCATTTGTTAATATTTAAACTGATTCCCAGACGATCACTCTCTGGCAGTAATGTTCATACCCAGAGTACCCCTTATAATAACAGTGTAGATATTGAGTTGTAAATGGATGGGAGATGCACATTCTGTCACTCCCATCATGGGCTGCAAGTTTCCCCACGCTGGACAGTGATCGAACACAGTGTTACTCAGCAATGTACTGGGGTGGTGAACACAGTTCCACACCCTGGTCACATGTCTTACCTGGGTTTATAGATCAATGAACTGCTGTGGTCTATATACATTTCCACTCTGGGTAGATTGTGGCTTTCATTACATATTACATCAGCCCGGTCTGCACAGTGCTTCATGCTGAAAACATTTCTGATCTGGGTTTATAGGTCCATGCACTGCTATGGTCTGCCCAGTGTTCTTCGCTGGAACAATTGCAGGGTTGTGTTCAGCAGTACACGAGCCTGGTATGCACAGGGCTTCATGCTCAACAACTATTTCCTCCGGATCTATGGTGTCAGGGCTGGTTCTCTGAGGTGGATTGAGAATGTGATATAACTAATCATTTCAGTCGAAAAAGCCATGCCCTTATTTTTGTTCTCATTCTTGTGATTGGATCCTCCAAATGCAGAATCCTCCAGCCAGTCCCATTCTTCAGTCTACTTGCATATTTTGTCAACTTGTCCCATGAGTAATTGACTAGTTATAATGTGAATAACTATCCTGTCTATTTCCCTTGTCTTTGACATTGTTCACCCTGGAGCATCAGGATTCACCGTGATAAATCGCAGTGAGGTCACTCCTCAGACTCAACGCTCAAGGGAACATAGCCCAGGCTCTCCATGTAGCTCATCATCACTCGCTTCCTCAACATCAGCAACCTACTTGCAAATCTTTACTGCACCCTTTCAAGTTTAACAACATCTTTTCTATAGCAGGGAGAACAAAATTCAAGACAGTATTACAGAAGTGGCTGAACCTAGTAAGTAGGCGAAAGTGAGTACTACAGGTGCTGGAGATTAGAGTCGAGAGTGTGGTCTGGAAAAGCACAGCATGTCAGGCAGCACCCAATGAGCAGGAAAGTCAATGTTTTGGGCAAAAGCCCGATTCCTTTTGAAGGGCTTTTGCTCAAAGCATCGATTTTCCTGCTCTTCGGATGCTGTCTGATTTTGCCTGCTTTCTTAGCACCACACTGATCCCAGTGTATATCTCACATGACCTCCTTCTTCAAAAAAACGCAATTTAATCTCCCACATGGTCGACGATGCCCTGCAGCACATCTTCTCCACTTCCAACAACTCTGCCTTCGAATCTCACCCCTCCAAATGCAACAGGAAAATAGCATCCTTGTTCCTCACCTTCCACCCCACCAAATCTCCAGATACAATGCATTTTCCTCATCCATTTGTGCCACCTACCAGCAGACCCCACCAGCAGAGATATACTTCCCTCCTCACCCCTATTCTCATTGAATAAAGTCAATTCTCTCCGTGACTACCTCATCAGGTCAATACCGCCCACCAAAGCACTCTCCCCTTGCAGCTCCTTCTCCTGCTACCGCAGTAATTGCAAAACCTGCGTCCTCAACACCGTCCTCATCTCTGTACAAGTCATCAAAGGGTATTTCCACATCCATCGGAGTTTTACCTGCACTTCCATACACACCACCTACTGTGTCTGTTGCACCCGATGTTGTCTCCTCCACATTGGGGAGACAGGACGCTAACTTGCGGCACACTTCAGAGAACATCTACAGGACACCCGCACCAACCAAACCCACTGCCCCATGGACGAATATTTCAGCACACCCTCCCACTCCTCCAAGGTCATGGGCCTCCTCCACCACCACCCCCTAATCACCTGATGCCTGGAGGGAGAAAGACTGATCTTCCACCTTGGGACCCTGTAACCACACGGGATCACTAGTTTTTCATTTTCCTTTCCCACTCTTTAACCTTTCAACTCATCATCGCCCCCATGATCTGTCCTATCTGCCCATCTTCCTTCGCACCTTTCTGCTCCACCCTCCTTTCCGACATATCACTTCCATCCCCAACTTTATCTACCTATGACATTCTCAGCTCCCTTCCCCCATTCCCATCCCCTCCCCATTTATCTCTCAGCACCATTGGGCGACAAGCCTCATTCCTGATGAAGGCCTGACACATGAAATGTGGATTCTTCTGCTCTTCGGATGCTGCCTGAAGGGCTGTGCTTTCCGATTCTGTTTGGTATCTTTCTACATATTATGATTAGTTATCGTTATCATGGCGGATCTATTGTGCTCTTTACATTATTCAATATAGTTATTATCCACTCCTGTCTATCGTTGGTGTCCCTGGTAAATATCGCTGTCCAGATATTTTTTCTATAAATCAGTTATGACTGCATTTCTGTTCTTTCACACTCTTCCCACCAATAGTTCCCTGGTAATATTTGAATCCAGCTCAATTCCTGTCTCCCTCCTTGCTGGTGACAGTATTACTCATGAGTCTCTACGTTGACCTACTCTGTTGCAGATGTGAACCATTGTCTCACTGCCCTTGTTATTTAAATGTTCGGGGCGTGGAAGTCATTGTCATCTATTATGAATACAAACTCCATTTCCTTCCTGGGACTCCAACCCATCCCGACCAATATATTTTGTTTTCATTCATTTGTGGAACTTGGGTGTTGCTGGCGAGCCAGCATTGATAGACCATCTCTATTTGCCCTTGAGAAGGTGAGGGTGAGTTGCCTTCTTGAATCGTGCAGTCCACTTGCTGTTGGTTGACCCACAATGACTGTAGGGAGGGAATACCAGGATTTTGACCCAACGACGTTGAAGGAACAGAAGAACATTTCCAAATCAGGGTGGTGAGTGGCTTGGGGCGGGGGGGATGTGGGGGTGCGGTGGGAGGTGATACATACAGGCGTTGTTTGAAATGACGAATCACAACTTTGATAATCGCTTTGGACATGAGATGATTCCTGACAACAGGCCCTGACCATTATTAACTTTAACTACTCACTGCTCCAGAATATACTTCACTGGCTTAACTCATCTGCTGTTTGAACCTTGAGCTGTGAAATGCAGACTTAATGATGACAACAATCTGCTGCTGACACTCTCGGGTTGAAACCTGCAGAAATAAACCTGATTCAAACTCAGACCAAAATCCCATCCATCTGACATTCCTGTGCACGCTGATCTATATCGCTATTGTGTCTGGCAATACCTTTAGTTTAATATTCTTGAGCACGTTAACTCATCTGTCCATGAAACTTCCCTCAATCTCTTTGTGTCGATTATTCAAATCCCCATCAGGTAACCTGGTTTCCTTCAAGTGCATTTTCTCTCAAGCAATGATTTTCACACTCAACCACCCAGATGCACACACCCCAGATAATCCAGGTTACTGAGCCATGCACTAGCATAGTCTGCAAAACTCTTCATGTTGGTCTGTCATCTTGTCCCTGTTTATGCTACTTGAAGTGTTCTGTGGAGCCGATTCAGAATTTGATGAAACAAACCATTTTAGCTGATCTGAAAATACCTTTATTCAATGTTCTCATGCTTGTAATTTTGCTCTCTAAAGGTTCAATCCAACAGTTAGTCCCACTACCTAGTCTTTTTCTATATATTTCCACAACACGATCTGAGTTAATTAACTGTCTGTTTACTCTGTCTGTAATGTGAATCTTTCTATCCCTCTGCATCTTTCCCTGGCCTTGGTGTTTGGTTCCCGACTGTATCGAGTGCTGGCATTGTGATGCTCAGAAACAGTGAAATGATGTGTGTTGAGCTGTTGTTCAATTCCTAGTGTGTCCCATATGGTGCTCCATGTTCGGGAGTGGGTGGGTGTGACAGGCTGTTGTTCACTTCCCGGTATGTCCCATGTGTTGCTCCATGTCGGGGGTGGGGGTATGTGTCAGTCTGTTTTTCACTTTGCGGTGTGATTCGTGTGGTGCTCCATGTTCAGGGGAGTGTGTGTCGGGCTGTTGTTCAACTCCCGGCGTGTCCTATGTGGTGCTGCATATTGGATAGGGGTTTCAGCAGCTTTGACTCGCTTCTTTTAAGCTTGATCTGTGCCTATTCACTGAACGCCTGACTTTTGTGTTTGTCCCTTTTAGCTGATCGTGTGGCCAGTAACACAAGCAAGCCCCTTGAGTATTATTGTAAAGGACCAGGTACCTAACATCTCTGACAATGGTGTCACTTTAAAAAAGGTTATTTGCTCCTTTTCTATAGAGAGAGATCTTAACGGCCGAACTACCTACTGCAAACGGCTGAAGTAATTAACAGAGGAGGCTTTTAGTTTTTTTTAAAAAATTAATAGTGATAACAATGGTCAGTTCGCACAGACCAGGCTTTCTCGTTTTTCTGAGCTGTAACAATCACCAGGTTCCTGGGATCAGGGTTGGATGCTTCAGTAAATGATCCCAAGCATCTATTCTCTTTGAAATCTGTCTTGATGCTGTTTCCTCCTGGATTGGAGAACTGCATGCATGACTGATTGGCCTTGGGTGTGTCTTTTTGCTAAGGGACGATGATCGTACATTGGAATACTTCATTAGTGGAAGGTACTACGTCCATTATTCTATAAAGATTTCCAGTAGTTAGGTTATTCTACATTCCTCTTCTTTTTGTATGTATTTTTATTCGAGTGTTTAAGTAAGTTGTGTTTTGGTTTAAGTTGAGTTGTTTGAACAGCTGCATCATATCTGGAACACCCATTTCACATCTATCTTTACTGTAAGACAAAGTTGGCATCCAGGCTGCCATCTTCAAGAATTTTAAGGAAGTCTGCTCTGGTTCATAGAAAAGAGGGGACTCTTGTGTGTTTCGAATTCGATAATTCCCAATTGGGTTCAGGTTCAGAATCCCTACAGTGTGGAAACAGACCATTTGGCCCAACAAGTCCACACCAATCCATCGAAGAGTAACCCACCCAGACCCATTCCACTATCCTATTATTCCATATTTACCCCTCACAAATGCACCTAATCTACACATCCCTGAACAGTATGGACAATTTACCATGTGCAATTCACCTAACCTGCACATTTTCGGACTGTGGGAGGAAAACTGAGGTATATGGTGGATGAGGTGAATGCAATGTTTTCTCCCTCAGCAGGGATCTGCCGAGTGTATCCTTGATTTCCCAGTAATTTTTCCAATGATGTACTTGGCTCTGCGGATCCCCATGTCATTGAGGTCATGGAGGGGAACTGCAGGAAATCTCACTCCATTAATGTTACAGTGCGCCCATGCACAGTACATAATGTTGGTGAATACTCACTGTCCTCGCAGCAGCCACAGACTCTTCGTTCAGAAGCAGTCAGACCATCGCTTCATCATCAGTCTCCATGTAGAAAGTAGTGAATGTATCTTGAAGGCGGTCCCCTTGCTACGCGTTTCAAAATACTGTCCACATTGCCAACAAACAACATCAAAATATCCGGTATGTACTGAGAGCAACTGGGCCCCTGGTAATGTCATGGAGCAGACCATCAGAGAGCTGGAGCAAAACTTCCCATGTCTGAATGGGTCTGAGTGAACTCCCCAATGCACAGTATTATTATGCCCTTTCGTCGCGCTCCATTTCAGTAACATACTCCCTTCCATTCTTCCTGTAAATAAAATGACAAATTATATCATGTTATATTCCACTGCCTCACTTGATAATTTAATGTCTTGCTTATCACAGAGTCATAACCAAATGTAATTACAGTACATCTGTTCCATACTCCTGATCATTGATATAGATTGCAAATAGTTGAGGACCAAGCACTGGTCATTGTGTGACTCCACTGGTGACGTTTTGTCAAACTGATATATCCGGAGTGCCTGCTTCCTGGTTGATAACCAGTCCTTCCCCATTCCTGTGTAACATATTCAAAGAGCTAAATAAGAACAAGGAACATCAGTCAGTAATTCAGCCGCTCCAGCCTGCTCCACCAATGAAAACAATCATGGCTGATGTCATCGCGGCCTCTGATCCACATTCCTGCCATCTCTCCATCCTGAAACTCTGGTATGTTGTTGTAGATTGCTGCACATGACCAAATATCTACTCCACATGTACACTGTCAATTACCTTTAGCATTTTAAAGACCACAATGACATCTCCTTTTATTGTAATAAATTTGAGACTATCGACCTGAACTGCTCAATCTCTCTTCATAAAACCAACCCCTCATCTCTGGTATCAATCTAATGAACACCTTCTGAATTGCCTCCAATGCAATTGCACCCTTCCGCAAGTCAGGGCACCCAAACTCTACTCCATTTGCAGCGTCACTAATGTTTGCGTGGCTACATCAACACTCGCTATCTTACTACTCTATCCGTTTACAAATAAAAAACTGAACCTCCACTTGACTTTCCCATTATTAGCTGTACCTGCATGCAGGTTTTCTGTGAATTGCACATGGAGACATAGACCCCTCTGCACTTGAGCACTTTGAAGTTTCTCTCCATTTAGATAATAATTTGCCTTTCTATTTCGCTGACCAACTTGAATAATCTCACAGTTATACACTTTAATTTTCATTGCCACATGTTAGTCCATTCACCCAAACTATCATATTCATTTTTAAACCTCTTACATCTTCATTCCGAAATAATTTCCCACTGATGTTAGTGTCATCAGAAAAATTGGCCGTAGTATTTTGTATCCTGTCAACCGAGTAATAATATTGATGAAAAATAGTTAAGGGATGAGTAATGAAATCTGATTATATTTAGTTGGTTCACTAATCCTCCATCCAAGTTAATAAATTACTCCTAAACCCATGTTGTCTGATCTTACCACTTACTCTTTGGAGAAGTGACATATCCAATGCTTTCAGGAAGACCAGATATATTCCATCTCCAGGATTCCCACTATCCACCTTGTTTGTGACATCTTTAAGTAACTCAAGCAAACAATTCAAACACGTAAAACCATGTTGACTCTGACGGATTGTGGTTTAACTTTGCAAATGACTTGAACAATGGACTCTAACAATTTGCATTAAATTACAATAGTTTATTGTTACACTTTAGTCCCTAATGTATACCATTATTATATGTTTTTCCCTTTCAAAAACACTTACGTTTTCTTTTAATTCCTGTTTAATGGATACACGTTTTAAGAGATCTGTTCCAATTGCTGTGTAAGAGGCATGTGTGACTAAATGGACTCATCATCCTGCTCGTGTACAAACTCGATGGGCTGACATCTTTTTGGTGATCCGATGTTGTGGTCTCCAAGGACAGAATGACCTCCTCCTGTTGATGTGTTAGAGGGTTGGGGATTATGGAATCTTCCTGTTGCTGTGTAACAGCTCGAGGGGCTGATGCGCCTTCTCATAATCCTGCACCTAAGGCTGGAAATACTGAGCGGTCTCCTCATGCATCCCCGAGATGGGAACGAGGGAGTGATGTTCCCTGACAAGAGACACATGTCTGAATTACCTCCTCTATTCTCATGAAAAAAAGGCTCAGAGAGCTTACATCCTTATCCAATTCACTTCCAATAGGCTCAGTGGAAGTGAATGGCCTCCTGTTATCCCAACATAAAAATCTCCAGTCACTGTGTGGCCTCTTCCAATTCCCGACTAACAGACTTGACGGGGCTGAATGGACTGATCGTGTTGCTGTGTAATAGGATACTGGTCCGTTATGGTCTACTCTGGGTCCAGGGTTATAGGCTTGAGGGGCTGATTAGCCGCTCCCTGTAACTGTATGTGAGTACCCAGGGGCTGAACAGCCTGGTCCTGTTCTGGTGTAACAGTGTTGAAGGCCTGAATATCCTTCTGTTCCTGTGTAACAGGCTGGATAATGACATGGATTTCTCCATTATGTGTGTAATTGGCTTCTGTGGCTGACTCCTTCTGGTCATGTATGTTGTAATAAGATCATCTTTCATTCTTGTAAAGTCCGATGTGTATTGGATCAACCTGACCATCCTTTCCTTATAAACTAACACCTTCATTTCACGAAGCAGTTGAGGGAACCGTCTCTGAGCTGCCTCCAATGTAACAATTTCCTTTCCTCAGTGAGGAGATTAAATCTGTACACATTACTCCAGATGTGATCTCACTAAGATTTTCAAAGTTTGGGAGAAGATTTTGTAGCTCGGGTGCTCGTTGTTGTGGTTCTGTTCGCCGAGCTGGGAATTTGTCTTGCAAACGTTCGTCCCCTGTCTAGGTGACGTCCTCAGTGCTTGGGAGCCTCCTGTGAAGCGCTTCTGTGCTCTTTTCTCCGGTATTTATGGTGGCCTGTCTCTGCCACTTCCGGTTGCCAGTTCGAGCTGTCCACTGTAGTGGCCGGTATATTGGGTCCAGGTCGATTTGTTTGTTGATAGAGTCTGTGGATGAGTGCCATGCCTCTAGGAATTCCCTGGCTGTTCTCTGTTTGGCTTGCCCTATAATGGTAGTGTTGTCCCAGTCGAATTCATGTTGCTTGTCGTCTGTGTGTGTGGCTACTAAGGATAGCTGGTCGTGTCGTTTCGTGGCTAGTTGGTGTTCGTGTATACGGATCGTTAACTGTCTTCCTGTTTGTCCGATGTGGTGTTTTGTGCAGTCCTTGCATGGGATTTTGTACACTACATTAGTTTTGCTCATGTTGGGTATCGGGTCCTTTGTTCTGGTGAGTTGTTGTCTGAGAGTGGCTGTTGGTTTGTGTGCTGTTATGAGTCCTAGTGGTCGCAGTAGTCTGGCTGTCAGTTCAGAAATGCCCCTGATGTATGGTAGTGTGGCTAGTCCTTTGGGTTGCCTCTCTCTCTCTCTGTGTCCCTCACTCTCTCTCTGTCTGTCACTCTCTCTGTATCCCTCTTCTCTCGATCTCCCTCTGTCTCTATCCCCCCTCTCTCTCTGTCCCTCTCTCTCTGTCTCTCTGTTCATCCCTCTCTGTGTCCCTCTCTGTGTGTCCCACTCTCTCAATATCTCCCTGTCTCTGTGTCTGTCCCTGTCTCTCTCACTGTCCCTCTCTTCCTCTCTGTGTCCCTCTCTCTGTCTTTCGCTCTCTCTCTCTCTGTCCCTGTCCCTCTCTCTCTCTCTATCCCTCACTCTCTCTGTGCCCCACACTCTCTCTGTGTCGCACTCCCTCCCTGTCTCACTCTCTCTCTGCACTTTTCTCTCCCTCTGTGTCCCTCACTCTCTCTCTATCCCTCTCGCACTTTCTCTCCCTATCCCTCTCTCTGTCTCTCTGTACCTCTCTCTCTATCCCTCTCTCTCGCTGTCTGTCTTTATCTCTTTCTCCCCATCCCCTGTCTCTATGTACCCCTCTCTGTCCCTCTCTCTCTCTGCGTCCCTCAGTCTCTCTCTGTCCCTGGGTCTCTCTATCCCTCACTCTCTGTATCCCTCTCTCTCTCTGTCCCTCTCTCTCTCTTTGTCTCTCACTCTCCCAGCGTCCCTCCCTCTCTCTCTGTGTCCATCACACTCTCTGTGACTTTCTCTCTCTCTCTGTCCCTCTCTCTCTGTGTCCATCACTCTCTCTGTGTCCCACTCTCTCTCTGTGTCCCTCCCACTCTCTGCGTGGCTCTCTCTCTCTGTGTTCCTCTCTCCCTTTCTGTGTCTCTCTCTGTGTCCCTCACTCTCTCGCTGTCTGTCACTCTCTCGCTGTCTGTCACTCTCTCTGAATCCCACTCTCTCCATCTCTCTCAGTCCCTGTCCCTCTTTCTCTCTGTGTGTCCCTCTCACTCTGTACCTGTCACTCTCTCTCTGTCCCTCTCTCTGTGTGTCCCACTCTCTCTGTGTCCCTCACACTCTCTGTGCCCCCCAAACTCTCTGTCTCTCACTCTCTCTGTGTCGCTCTCTCTCTGTGTCCCTCTCTCCCGATCTCTATCTGTCCCTGTCCCTCCATCTTTCTCTGTGTCCCTCTCCCTCTCTGTCCTTCTGTCTCTCTCTCCCTCTCTCTCCCCCTCTGTCTCTCTGTGTCCCTCTCTCTCTAACCCTCTCTCTCTCTGTTCCTCACTCTCTCTCTCTGTCCATCACTCTCTCTCTGTCCATCACTCCCACCCTCTGTCTCTCTTTGTCCCTCTCTCTTGACACTCTCTCTCTCTGTTCCTCACTCTCTCTCTGTCCCTCTCTCTCCCCCTCTGTCTCTGTGTCCCTCTCTCTCTGACCCTCTCTCTCTGTGTCCGTCCCTCTCTCTCTCTGTGTCCGTCCCTCTCTCTCTGTCTGTCCCTCTCTCTCTGTCTGTCCCTCTCTCTCTGTCTGTCGCTCTCTCTCACTGTGTCGCTCTCTCTCACTGCGTCCCTCACTCTATCTGTGCCCCCGTCTCTTTCTGTGTCCCCCTCCCTCTCTCTCTGTGTCTGTCCCTCTCTCTCAATGTGTCCCTCACTCTCTTTGCCCCTCACTCTGTGTCCCTCACTCTCTCTCTCTGCCCCCTCTCTCTCAGTGTCCCATTCTCTCAGTCTCACACTCTCTGTGTCCCTCACTCTCTCTGTGTCCCTCTCTCTGTGTGCCCGCTCTCTCTCTGTTTGCCCCCTCTCTCTCTCTGTGCCCCCTCTCTCTGTGTGCCCCCTCCATCTGTGTGCCCCCTCCCTCTCTGTGTGCCCCCCCTCTCTGCGTCCCTCTCACTCTCTGCGTCCCTCTCACTCTCTCTTTATGTCCCTCTCTCTGTGTCCCCCACTCTCTTTGTGTCTGTAACTCTCTCTGTGTGTCCATCACTCTGTGTCCCTCTCTCTCTCTGTCCTCTCTCTCTCTGTCCCTCTCTCTCACTGTGTCCCTCATTCTCTCTACGTCCATCACTCTCTCTCTGTCCCTCTCTCTCTATGTGTCCCTCACTCTCTGTGACCCTTTCTCTGCGTCCCTCTCCCTCTTCCCCCCTTTCTCTGAGTGTCCCATTCTCTCCCTCTGCCGTGCTCTCTCACTCTGTCCCTCACTCTTTCTGTGTCCCTCCCTCTCTCTGTGTGTCCATCACACTCTCTGTGTCCCTCTCTGTCTCTGTGTCTCTTACTCTCTCTGTGTCCCTCTCTCTGTGTGTCCCACCACCTCCCCATCTCTCTCTCTCTCTCTCTCTCTCTCTCTCTCTCTCTCTCTCTCTCTCTCTCTCTCTCTCTCTCTCTCTGTCCCCCTCTCTCTCTGTCGCTCGGTCTCTGTCTCCCTCTCTCGCTCTCAATTTGTCCATCTGTCCCACTCACTCTCTCTGTCCCTCTCTGTGTGTGTCTCTCTCTCTGTCTCTCAGTCTCTCTGTCCCTCTCGCTCTCTGTCCCTCGGTCTCTCTCTCTCTCTCTCTCTGTCCATCTGTCCCCCCCCCCCGTGTCTGTGTCTCTCTGTCCTTCTGTCGCTTTCTATGTCCCTCTCCCTCTCACTGTGTCCCTCTCTCTCTGTCCCTCTCTCTCTCTGTCCCTCTCTCGGTCTCTCTGGCCCTCTCTCTCGCTGTATCTCTGTCCCACTCTCTGTCTGCACCCGCTCTCTCTTGTCCCCCACTCTCTGCGTCCCTCTGTCACTCTCTCTGTGTTCCTCTCACTCTCTGTCCCATTCTCCCTCACTGTGTCCCTCTCAATCTGTGTCCCTCTCTGTCTCTGTCCCTCTCTCTCTCTGTGTTCCTCTCTCCCTTTCTGTGTCTCTCTCTGTGTCCCTCACTCTCTCGCTGTCTGTCACTCTCTCGCTGTCTGTCACTCTCTCTGTATCCCTCTCTCTCCATCTCTCTCAGTCCCTGTCCCTCTTTCTCTCTGTGTGTCCCTCTCACTCTGTACCTGTCACTCTCTCTCTGTCCCTCTCTCTGTGTGTCCCACTCTCTCTGTGTCCCTCACACTCTCTGTGCCCCCCAAACTCTCTGTCTCTCACTCTCTCTGTGTCGCTCTCTCTCTGTGTCCCTCTCTCCCGATCTCTATCTGTCCCTGTCCCTCCATCTTTCTCTGTGTCCCTCTCCCTCTCTGTCCTTCTGTCTCTCTCTCCCTCTCTCTCCCCCTCTGTCTCTCTGTGTCCCTCTCTCTCTAACCCTCTCTCTCTCTGTTCCTCACTCTCTCTCTCTGTCCATCACTCTCTCTCTGTCCATCACTCCCACCCTCTGTCTCTCTTTGTCCCTCTCTCTTGACCCTCTCTCTCTCTGTTCCTCACTCTCTCTCTGTCCCTCTCTCTCCCCCTCTGTCTCTGTGTCCCTCTCTCTCTGACCCTCTCTCTCTGTGTCCGTCCCTCTCTCTCTCTGTGTCCGTCCCTCTCTCTCTGTCTGTCCCTCTCTCTCTGTCTGTCCCTCTCTCTCTGTCTGTCGCTCTCTCTCACTGTGTCGCTCTCTCTCACTGCGTCCCTCACTCTATCTGTGCCCCCGTCTCTTTCTGTGTCCCCCTCCCTCTCTCTCTGTGTCTGTCCCTCTCTCTCAATGTGTCCCTCACTCTCTTTGCCCCTCACTCTGTGTCCCTCACTCTCTCTCTCTGCCCCCTCTCTCTCAGTGTCCCATTCTCTCAGTCTCACTCTCTCTGTGTCCCTCTCTCTGTGTGCCCGCTCTCTCTCTGTTTGCCCCCTCTCTCTCTCTGTGCCCCCTCTCTCTGTGTGCCCCCTCCCCTCCATCTGTGTGCCCCCTCCCTCTCTGTGTGCCCCCCCTCTCTGCGTCCCTCTCACTCTCTGCGTCCCTCTCACTCTCTCTTTATGTCCCTCTCTCTGTGTCCCCCACTCTCTTTGTGTCTGTAACTCTCTCTGTGTGTCCATCACTCTGTGTCCCTCTCTCTCTCTGTCCTCTCTCTCTCTGTCCCTCTCTCTCACTGTGTCCCTCATTCTCTCTACGTCCATCACTCTCTCTCTGTCCCTCTCTCTCTATGTGTCCCTCACTCTCTGTGACCCTTTCTCTGCGTCCCTCTCCCTCTTCCCCCCTTTCTCTGAGTGTCCCATTCTCTCCCTCTGCCGTGCTCTCTCACTCTGTCCCTCACTCTTTCTGTGTCCCTCCCTCTCTCTGTGTGTCCATCACACTCTCTGTGTCCCTCTCTGTCTCTGTGTCTCTTACTCTCTCTGTGTCCCTCTCTCTGTGTGTCCCACCACCTCCCCATCTCTCTCTCTCTCTCTCTCTCTCTCTCTCTCTCTCTCTCTCTCTCTGTCCCCCTCTCTCTCTGTCGCTCGGTCTCTGTCTCCCTCTCTCGCTCTCAATTTGTCCATCTGTCCCACTCACTCTCTCTGTCCCTCTCTGTGTGTGTCTCTCTCTCTGTCTCTCAGTCTCTCTGTCCCTCTCGCTCTCTGTCCCTCGGTCTCTCTCTCTCTCTCTCTCTGTCCATCTGTCCCCCCCCCCCCCCGTGTCTGTGTCTCTCTGTCCTTCTGTCGCTTTCTATGTCCCTCTCCCTCTCACTGTGTCCCTCTCTCTCTGTCCCTCTCTCTCTCTGTCCCTCTCTCGGTCTCTCTGGCCCTCTCTCTCGCTGTATCTCTGTCCCACTCTCTGTCTGCACCCGCTCTCTCTTGTCCCCCACTCTCTGCGTCCCTCTGTCACTCTCTCTGTGTTCCTCTCACTCTCTGTCCCATTCTCCCTCACTGTGTCCCTCTCAATCTGTGTCCCTCTCTGTCTCTGTCCCTCTCTCTCTCTGTGTCCCTCTCTCACTCTCTCTCTGTGACCCCCTCTCTCTGTCCCTCTCTTTCTCTGTCCCTCTCTCTCTCTGTGACCCTCTCTCCTTCTCTTTCGCTCTGTCTCTCTCTCTCTGTCTCTTTGTCACCCTCTCTCTCTTTCCCTCCATATCTCTGTCCCTTTCTCTCTCTGTCCCTCTTTCTCTCTCTCTCTCTCTGTCCCTCTATCATTCGGTCTCTCTGTCCCTCTCTCTCTCTCTGTGTGTCTCTGCCCCTCTATCTCTGGCGGTCTCTCTCTGTCCCTCTCTCTCACTGTCTCTCTCACTCTGCCCCTCTCTCTTTCTCTCCCTCTCTCTCTGTATCTCTTTCTCTTTGTCCCTCTCTGTGTGTCCCTCTGTCACTCTGTCTTTCTCTCACTCTCTGTCCCTTTCTCCCTCACTGTATCCCACTCTGTCTGTGACCCTATCTCTCTCTGACCCTCTCTCTCTCTCTGACCCTCTCTCTCTCTGTCCCCCCCCTCTCTCTCTGCCCCTCTCTCTGTCGCTAACCCTTTCGCTCTCTGTCACTTTCTCCCTCTGTGTCCCTCTCTCTCTCTGTCCACTCTCTCTGCCACTTTTCCGTCTGTCACTGTCTCTCTCTGTCTCTCCCTCTGTCTCTCTGTCCCTCTCTCTCTCTCTGTGCCCCTCTGTCGCTCTGTCCCTCTCTCTCTGTCCCTCCCTCGCACTCTCTCCCTTTATCCCTCTCTCTCTGTCCCTCTCTCTGCCCCTCAGTCTATCCGTCCCCTAGTCTCTTTCTCTCTCTCTCTATCTGTGTCCCCCTCTCTCTGTCTTTCTGTCCCTCTCTCTGTCTGTCCCTCTCCCTCTCTCTGTGTCCGTCTTTCTCGCTCTGCCTCTCTCTGTCTCTCTGTCTCCCTCTCTCTCTGTGTGTGTCCCTCTCTCCCTCTCTGTCCCTCTCTCTGTCTCCCTGCCCGTCTCACTCCCTCTCTCTGTGTCCCTCTCTCTGTATCCCCCCTCTGTCTCTCTCTCTCTCTCTCTCTCTTTCTCTCTCTCTCTCTCTCTCTCTCTCTGTCCCTCTCTCTCGGTGTCTCTCTCTCTCTCTTTCCACGTCTCTCTCTCGGTGTCTCTCTCTCTGTGTCACACACTCTCTGTGTCACTCTGTCACTCTCTCTGCGTTCCTCGCACTCTCTGTCCCTTTCTCCCTCACTGTGTCCCTCTCAATCTGTGTCCCTCCCTGTCCCTGTCCCTGTCTCTCTGTCCCTCTGTCTCTCTCTCTGTCTCTCTCTCTCTCTGTGAACCTCTCTCTCTCTGTGATCCTCTCACTCTCTGTCCTTCTCTCTGTGTCCCTCTCTCACTCTCTCTGTGACGCTCTCTCTGTCTCTCTCTTTCTCTGTCCCTCTCTCTTTCTCTGTCCCTATCTCTCTGTGATCCTCACACTCTCTCTGTCCTTCTCTCTGTGTCCCTCTCTCACTGTCTCTCTGTGACTCACTCTCTCTGTCCCTCTCTTTCTCTGTCCCTCTCTCTGTGTGACCCTATCTCTCTGTCCCTCTCTCTCTGTCTGTCTCTCTGTCCCTCTCTCTCTCTGTCCCTCTTTCTCTGTCTACCTCTCTCTCTCTCTCTGTCCCTCTGTCACTCTCTCTCTGTGTCTCTTTGTCCCCCCCCCGCCTCTCTTTCGCTCTGTCTCTCTGTCCCTCTCTCGCTCTCTCTGTCCGTCTTTCTCTCTCTCTCTCTCTCTCTGTCCCTCTATCATTCGTTCTCTCTGTCCCTCGGTCTCTCTGTCCCTCTTTCTCTGTCTACCTCTCTCTCTCTCCCTCTGTCACATTGTCTCTCTCTCTCTCTCTCTCTCTTTCCGTGTCTCTCTATCTCTCTGTCTCTCTGTCCCTCTCTCTGTCTGTCTCACTGTCCCCCTCTCTGTTTCTACGTCCCTCTCTCTCTGTGTCTCTCTGTCCCTCTCTCTCTCTTCTCTGTGTGTCTCTCTGTCACTGTGTCCCTCTGTCTATCATTGTGTCCCTCTGCCTCTCATTCCCCCCTCTCTCTGTCCTCCTCTATCTCTATGACCCTCTCACTCGCTGTCTCTCTGTGCCCCCTCTCTCTGTCCCTCTGTCTCTCTGTCCTTCTCTGTCTCTGACTCTCTCTCTCTCTCTCTCTCTCTCTCTCTCTCTCTCTCTCTATGCCCCCCTCTCTGTCCCCTACTCACTGTGTCCATCTGTCAATCGCTCTGTGTTCCTCTCACTCTCTGTCCCTTTCTCCGTAACATTGTCCCCCTCAATCTATGTCCGTCTCTGTCACTGTCCGTTATTCTCTGTCCCTCTCTTTCTCTGTAACCCTGTCTCTCTCTGTCCCTCTCTTTCTCTGTAACCCTCTCTCTCTCTGTCCCTCTTTCTCTGTCCCACTCTCTATGACCCTCTCTCCCTCTCTCTCTGTCTATCTCTCTCTGTGGTTTTGTCCTCCTCTCTCTCTTTCCCTCTGTCTCTCTGTCCCTCTCTCTCTGTCCCTCTTTCTCTCTCGCTCTGACCCTCTGTCTCTCTGTCCCTCTACCTCTCTCAGTGTTCCCCCCTCCCTCTTTCCATCTCTCTCTCTGTCTCTCTGCCGTTCTCCCTCTCTCTTTCTGTGTGCCTCTGTTTCTCTGTCCCTCTCCCTCTCTCACTCTGTATCCCTCTGTCCCTCTCTCTCTCTCTGTCCATCTCTCTCTCTGTCTCTGTCGCTCTCCCTCTCTCTTTCTGTGTCCCTCTGTCTCTCTGTTCCTCGGTCTCTCAGTCTATCTCTCACACGCTCTCTCTTTCCCTCTGTCTCTCTGTCCCTGTTTCTCTCTCTACTTCTCTCTCACTGTCCCTGTCACTTTGTCTCTCTGTCTCTCTCTCTCACTCTGTGTGTGTCTCTCTGTCCCAGTTTTTCTGTCCCTCTCTCTCTGTGTCTCACTGTCCCCTCTCTCTTTCTATGTCCCTCTCTCGCACTGAGTCCTTCTTTCTCTCTGTCCTTCTCTGTGTCTCTCTGTCCCTCTCTCTTCTCTGTGTCTCTCTCACTGTGCCTCTCTCTGTCTTTGTCTCCACTCTCTCTCTGTCCTTCTCTCTCTGTGTCCCTCTGTCTCTGTGTCCCTCTCGCTCTCTGTCCCTTTCTCCCTCTCTCTGACCCTCACTCTCTGTGTCCCTCTCTGTCTCTGTCCCACCCTCGCTTTCCATTTCTCTCTCTCTGTCTCTCTGTCCCTCGCTCTCTCTTTCTCACTGTCCCCCTTTCTCTTTCTATGTCCCTCTCTCTCTCACTGAGATCCTCTCTCTCTCTGTCCCTCTCTCTGTCTCTCTCTGTCTCTCTCTCTCTCTCTTTCTCTGTGTCTCTCACTCTCACTGTGCCCATCTCTCTCTCTCTCACTGTGTCCCTCTCCCTCTCGGTCCCTCTCTCTCTCTGTCCCTCTCTTTCTCTGTCCCTCTCTCTCTCTGTCCCCCCTCTCTCTGTGTCTTCCTCTCTCCCTTACCTTCTTTCTCTCTCTCTCTCTCTCTCTCTCCCTCTTCATTCGGTCTCTGTCCCTCTCTCTCTCTCAGTCTCTCTGACCCTCTCTCTCTGTCTCTCTGTCTCTCTCGCACTCTCTCTCTGTCCCTCGGTCTCTCTGTCCCTCTTTCTCTGTCTACCTCTCTCTCTGTCCCACTGTCACTCTGTTTCTCTATCCCTCTTTCTCTGTGTCGCTCACTCTCATTGTGTCCACCTCTCTCTCTCTGTGTCCTTCTCTCTCTGTCCCCCTCTCTCTCTCTGTCTTCCTCTCTCTGTGTGTCTTCCTCTATCTGTTACCCTCTTTCTCTCTCTCTCTCTCTGTCCCTCTATCATTCGGTCTTTCTGTCCGTCTCTCTCTCTCAGTCTCTCTGACCCTCTCTCTCTGTATCTCTGTCCCTCTCTCTCTCTCTCTCTGTCCCTCTTTCTCTGTCTACCTCTCTCTCTGTCCCACTGTCACTCTGTTTCTCTCTCTCTCTGTTTCTCTGTCCCTCTTTCTCTGTGTGTCTCACTGTCCCGCCCTTCTCTTTCATTATCCCTCTCTCTCACTGAGTCCCTCTCTCTCTCTGTCTCTCTCTCTGTCACTTTCCCCCTCTCTCTGTCCCTCTCTCTCTCTCTCTGACCACCTCTCTATCTCTCACTCTGTCTGTCCCTCTCAATCTGACTGTCCCCCTCTAACTCTGTCTGTGTCCCTCTCACTCTGTCTGTGACCCTCTCACTCTGTGTCCCTTTCTCCCTGTCTCAGTCACTCATTCTCTGTGTCCCTCTCTGTCTCTGTCCCCCCTCGCTTTCCCTTTCTCTCTCTTTGTCTCTCTGTCCCTCTCTGTGTGTCTTTCATCCTCTCTGCCCCTCGCTCTCTATGTCCCTCTTTGTCTCTCTGTCCCTCTTTCTCTGTCTACCTCTTTCTCTGTCCCACTGTCACTCTGTTTCTCTCTCTCTGTTACTCAGTCCCTCTTTCACTGTGTGTCTCACTGTCCCCTCACTCTTTCTATGTCCCTCTCTCTCACTGTGTCCCCCTCTCTCTCTGTCCTTCTCTCTCTGTGTCTCTCTCACTGTGTCCCTCACTCTCTCACTGTGACCCTCTGTCACTCTCTGTCCCTCTCTCTCTTTGTCCCCCCTCGCTCTCTGTCCTCCTCTCTCTCTGTCCCTCTCTCTCTCTGTCACTTTCTCCCTCTCTCTGTCCCTCACACTCTGTATCCCTCTCTGTCTCTGTCCCTCCCTCACTTTCCATTTCTCTCTCTGTGTCTCTCTCTCCCTCTCCCTCTCTGTCCCTCATTGTCTCTGCCACTCGCTCTCTGTGTTCCTCTTTTTCACTCTGTCCCCCTCTCTCTCTGTCCCCCTCTCTCTCTCTCTGCTCTCCTCTCTCTCTGTCCCTCTCTCTGTGTCCCTCTCCCTCTCTGTCCCTTTCTCCTTCTCTCTGACCCTCACTCTCTGTGTCCCTCTCTGTCTCTGTCCCACCCTCTCTGTCCGTTTCTCTCCCTCTGTCCCTCATTGTCTTAACCCGACGCTCTCTGTGTCCCTCTTTGTCTCTCTGTCCCTCTCTCTGTCCCTGTCCCTCTCTCTCTCTCTCTGCCCCTCACCCATCTCCGTGTTCCTCTCTCTCTCTCTCTCTCTGTCACTCTCTCTCTGTGACCCTCTCCAAATCTCTGTTTCTCTCTCTCTCTGTCCCTCTCTCTCTGTCGATGTCCCGTTCACTCTCTCTTACTCTCTCCTTATCAGTGTTCCTCTCTCTCTCTGTCCCTCTCTCTCTCCCTGTCCTACTCTCGCTGCCTCTTTGTCCCTCATTCTCTGCCTCTCTCTCTCTGTCCCGCTCTATGTCTCTCGGTCCCTCGGTCTTTCTCTCTCAGTCTCTCTGTCCCTCTCTCGTTCTCTCTCTCTGTCTCTCTCTCTCTGTCCCTCGGTCTCTCTGTTCCTCTTTCTCTGTCTACCTCTCTTTCTCTGTCACTCTGTCTCTCTGTCGCTCTCCCTCTCTCTCTCTCTCTGTCCCTCGGTCTCTCTCTGCCCCTCGTTCTCTGTCTACCTCTCTCTCTCTCTCTCTCTCTCTCTCTCTCTGTCTCTCTGTCCCTCTGTTTCTCTCTCTGTCTCTCTGTCTCTTTGTCTCTCTCTCTCTCTGTGTCTCACTGTCCCCCTTTCTCTTTTTCTGTGTCTCACTGTCCCCCTTTCTCTTTCTATGTCCCTCTCTCTCTCACTGAGACCCTCTCTCTCTGTCCCTCTCTCTCTGTGTCTCTGTCTCTCTCTCTTTCTCTGTGTTTCTCACTCTCACTGTGTCCATCCCTCTCTCACACTGTGTCCCTCTCTCTCTCTGTCACTCTCTCTCTCTGTCCCCCCTCTCTCTCTCTGTCCCCCCTCCCTCTCTGTCCCCCCCTCTCTGTGTTCCCCCCCTCTCTGTGTCTCTCTGTCCCTCTATCATTCTGTCTCTCTGTACGTCTCTCTCTCTTAGTCTTTCTGACCTTCTCTCTCTGTCTCTCTGTCCCTCTCTCACTCTCTCTCTGTCCCTCGGTCTCTCTGTTTCTCTCTCACACTCTCTGTTTCTCTCCCTCTTTCTCTGTGTGTCTCACTGTCCTCCCCTTCTCTTTCTTTATCCCTCACTCTCACTGAGTCCCTCTCTCGCTCTGTCCTTATCTCTCTCTGTCCCTCTGTCACTCTCTCTCTCTTCTCTGTGTCTCTCTCACTGTGTCCCTCTCTCTTTGTCCCCACTCTCTCTCTGTCCCTCTCTCTCTCTGTCCCTCTCTCTCTCTGTCCCTCTCACTCTGTGTCCCTCTCACTCACTGTCACTTTCTCCCTCTCTCTGTCCCTCACTCACTGTGTCCCTCTCTGTCGCTGTCCCACCCTCGCTTTCCATTTCTCTCTCTCTGTCCCTCTCTTTCTCTTTCTGTGTCCCGCTGTCTCTCTGTTCCTCGGACTCTCAGTCTCCCTCTCACACACTCTCTCTCTGTGCCTCTGTCTCTCTCTGTCCCTCTATCATTCGGTCTCTCTGTCCCTGTTTCTCTGTCTACTTCTCTCTCACTGTCCCTCTGTCACTTTGTCTCTCTGTCTCTCTCTCTCACTCTGTGTGTGTCTCTCTGTCCCTGTTTTTCTGTCCCTCTCTCTGTGTGTCTCACTGTCCCCCTCTCTCTCGCACTGAGTCCTTCTCTCTCTCTGTCCTTCTCTGTCTACCAAGTCTCTCTCTCTCTCTCTCACCTTGTCCCTCTCTCTCTCATTGTGTCCCTCTGTCACTCTCTGTCCCTCTCACTCGCTGTCTCTCTGTCGCTCTCTCTCTGTGTCTCTCGGCCTTGCTCTCTCTCGGACCCTCTGTCTCTCTCTCTGTCCCTCTCTCTCTGTTCGCCTCTCGCTCTCTGCCCCCTCTGTCTCTCTGTCCCCCTCTTTCTGTTTCCCTCTGTCTCTTTCTCTGTGTTCCTCTCACTCTCTGTCCCTTTCCCCCCTCACTGTGTCCCTCTCAATCTGTGTCCCTCTCTGTCTCTTTCCCTATCTCTGTGTTCCTCTCTCTCGCTGTGTTCCTCTCTCTCGCTGTGACCCTCTCTCTCTGTGTCCCTCTCTCTGTCCCTCTCTCTCTCTGTCCCTCGCATCACTGTGACCCTCTCTCTGTGACCCTCTCTCTCTGTCCCTCTCTTTCTCTGGCCCTCTCTCTCTCTGTGACCCTCTCTCCCTCTATATCTCTCTGTCCCCCCTCTCTCTCTGTCTCTCTGTCGCTCTCCCTCTCTCTTTCTGTGTCCCTCTGTCTCTCTGTCCCTCTCTCTCTGTCGCTCGTTCTCTCTCACTCTCTGTGCATCTGTCTCTCTGTTCCTCTCCATCTCTCTCTGTGTGTCCCTCTCTCCCTCTCTATCTCTCTGTCCCTCTCTCTCTATGTCCCTCTTTGTCTCTCTGCCCTCTCTCTCAGTCTTTCTCTCTCTCTCTCTCTCTCTCTCTCTCTCTGTACCTCTTTCTCTGTCTGCCTCTCTCTCCCACTGTCACTCTGTTTGTCTCTCTCTCTCTCTGTTACTCTGTCCCTCTTTCACTGTGTGTCTCACTGTCCCCCTCACTCTTTGTATGTCCCTCTATCTCACTGAGTCGGTCTCTCTCTCTGTCCTTCTCTCTGTGTGTCTCTCTGTCACTCTCTTTCTCTTCTGTGTGTCTCTCACACTGTGGCCCTCACTCTCTCACTGTGCCAATCTGTCACTCTCTGTCCCTCTCTCTCTTTGTCCTCCTCTCTCTCTGTCCCTCTCTCTGTGTGTCCCTCTCACTCTCTGTCTTTCTCTCCATCTCTCTCTCTGTCCCTCATTGTCTCTGCCACTCGCTCTCTGTGTTCCTCTTTTTCTCTCTGTCCCCCTCTCTCTCTGTCACCCCTCTCTCTCTCTGTCCCTCTCTCTGTGTCCTTCTCCCTCTCTGTGACCCTCACTCTCTGTGTCCCTCTCTGTCTCGGTCCCTACCTCTCTGTCCGTTTCTCTGCCTCTGTCCCTCATTGTCTTAACCCGTCGCTCTCTGTGTCCCTCTTGGTCTCTGTCCCTCTCTCTCTGTCTTTCTCTCTCACTGTGTCCCTCTCTCTGTCCCTGTCCCTCTCTCTCTCTCTGCCCCACACCCATCTCTGGCACTCTCTCTCTGTGACCCTCTCCCTCTCTCTCTGTTTCTCTCTCTCTCTCGCTGTCGCTGTCCCGTTCGCTGTCTCTCACTCTCTCCCTATCTGTGTTCCTCTCTCTCTCTGTCCCTCTCTCTCTCTCCCTGTCCCTCTCTCGCTGCTTCTTTGTCCCTCATTCTCTGTCTCTCTCTCTCTGTCCCGCTCTATGTCTCTCTGTCCCTCTCTCTCTCTCTGTACCTCTGTCTCTCTGTCCCTCTCTCTCACTGAGTCCCTCTCTCTCTGTGTCTCTCTCACTGTGTCCCTCACTCTCTCACTGTGACCCTCTGTCACTCTCTGTCCCTCTCTCTTTTTGTCCCCCCTCGCTCTCTGTCATGCTCTCTCTCTGTCCATCTCTCTCTCTCTGTCACTTTCATCCTCTCTCTGTCCCTCACACTCTGTATCCCTCTCTGTCTCTGTCCCTCCCTCACTTTCCGTTTCTCTCTCTCTGTCTCTCTCTCTCTCCCTCTCTCTCTCTGTCCCTCATTGTCTCTGCCCCTCGCTCTCTGTGTTCCTCTTTTTCTCTCTGTCCCCCCCCCCTCTCTCTCTCGGCTCTCCTCTCTCTCTGTCCCTCTCTCTGTTTCCCTCTCCCACTCTGTCCCTTTCTCCCTCTCTCTGACCCTCACTCTCTGTGTCCCTCTCTGTCTCTGTCCCTCCCTCTCTGTCCGTTTCTCTCCCTCTGTCCCTCATTGTCTTAACCCGTCGCTCTCTGTGTCCCTCTTTGTCTCTCTCTGTGTCGCCCTTTGTCTCTCTGTCCCACTCTCTCTGTCCCTCTCTCTCTGTGTCTCTGTCTCTCTCTCTTTCTCTGTGTTTCTCACTCTCACTGTGTCCATCTCTCTCTCACACTGTGTCCCTCTCTCTCTGTCCCCCCCTCTCTCTCTGTCCCCCCCCCTCTCTGTCCCCCCCCCTCTCTCTGTCCCCCCCTCTCTCTGCCCCCCCCTCTCTCTCTTCCCCCCCCCCCCCCTCTCTCTCTCTGTCTCTCTCTCTGTCCCTCTATCATTCGGTCTTTCTGTACGTCTCTCTCTCTTACTCTTTCAGACCTTCTCTCTCTGTCTCTCTGTCTCTCTCTCTCACTGTCTTTCTGTCCCTCGGTCTCTCTGTCCCTCTTTCTCTGTCTACCTCTCTCTCTGTCCCACTGTCACTCTGTTTCTCTCTCTCACTCTCTGTTTCTCTGTCCCTCTTTCTCTGTGTGTCTCACTGTCCTCCCCTTCTCTTTATTTATCCCTCACTCTCACTGAGTCCCTCTCTCGCTCTGTCCTTATCTCTCTCTGTCCCTCTGTCACTCTCTCTCTCTTCTCTGTGTCTCTCTCACTGTGTCCCTCTCTCTTTGTCCCCACTCTCTCTCTGTCCTTCTCTCTCTCTGTCCCTCTCTCTGTGTGTCCCTCTCACTCTCTGTCACTTTCTCCCTCTCTCTGTCCCTCACTCTCTGTGTCCCTCTCTGTCTCTGTCCCACCCTCGCTTTCCATTTCTCTCTCTCTGTCTCTCTGACCCTCTCTCTGTCTCTCTGACCCTCTCTCTGTCTCTCTCTCTCTGTGTCCCTCTCTCTCTCTGTCCCACTTTCTCTGTCTACCTCTCTCTCTGTCCCACTGTCACTCTGTTTCTCACTCTCTCTCTGTTTCTCAGCCCCTCTTTCTCTGTGTGTCTCACTGACCCCCTTCACTTTCTATATCCCCCTCTCTCACTGAGTCCCCTCTCTCTCTGTCCTTATCTCTCTGTGTCTCTCTGTCACTCTCTCTCTTCTCTGTGTCTCTCTCACTGTGTCCCTCTCTCTCTTTGTCCCTCCTCTCTCTCTGTCCTCCTCTCTCTCTGTGTCCCTCTCACTCAAAGTCACTTTCTCCCTCTCTCTGTCCCTCACTCACTGTGTCCCTCTCTGTCTCTGTCCCACCCTCGCTTTCCATTTCTCTCTCTCTGTCCCTCTCTTTCTCTTTCTGTGTCCCGCTGTCTCTCTGTTCCTCGGACTCTCAGTCTCCCTCTCACACACTCTCTCTCTGTGCCTCTGTCTCTCTCTGTCCCTCTATCATTCGGTCTCTCTGTCCCTGTTTCTCTGTCTACTTCTCTCTCACTGTCCCTCTGTCACTTTGTCTCTCTGTCTCTCTCTCTCACTCTGTGTGTGTCTCTCTGTCCCTATTTTTCTGTCCCTCTCTTTCTGTGTCTCACTGTCCTCCCCTCTCTCGCAGAGTCCCTCTCTCTCTCTGTCCTTCTTTGTGTCTCTCTGTCCCTCTCTCTCTACCAAGTCTCTCTCTCTCTCTCTCACCTTGTCCCTCTCTCTCTCATTGTGTCCCTCTGTCACTCTCTGTCCATCTCACTCGCTGTCTCTCTGTCGCTCTCTCTCTGTGTCTCTCGGTCTTGCTCTCTCTCGGACCCTCTGTCTCTCTCTCTCTGGTCGCCTCTCGCTCTCTGCCCCCTCTGTCTCTCTGTCCCCCTCTCTCTGTTTCCCTCTGTCTCTTTCTCTGTGTTCCTCTCACTCTCTGTCCCTTTCCCCCTCACTGCGTCCCTCTCAATCTGTGTCCCTCTCTGTCTCTTTCCCTATCTCTGTGTCCCTCTCTGTGTTCCTCTCTCTCGCTGTGTTCCTCTCTCTCGCTGTGACCCTCTCTCTCTCTGTGTCCCTCTCTCTGTCCCTCTCTCTCTCTGTCCCTCGCATCACTGTGACCCTCTCTCTCTGTGACCCTCTCTCTCACTGTGTCCCTCTCTCTGTCCCTGTCCCTCTCTCTCTCTCTGCCCCACACCCATCTCTGTGTCCCTCTCTCTCTCTCTGGCACTCTCTCTCTGTGACCCTCTCCCTCTCTCTCTGTTTCTCTCTCTCTCTCGCTGTCGCTGTCCCGTTCGCTGTCTCTCACTCTCTCCCTATCTGTGTTCCTCTCTCTCTCTGTCCCTCTCTCTCTCTCTCCCTGTCCCTCTCTCGATGCTTCTATGTCCCTCATTCTCTGTCTCTCTCTCTCTGTCCCGCTCTATGTCTCTCTGTCCCCCTCTCTCTCTCTGTACCTCTGTCTCTCTGTCCCTCTCTCTCACTGAGTCCCTCTCTCTCTGTGTCTCTCTCACTGTGTCCCTCACTCTCTCACTGTTACCCTCTGTCCCTCTCTCTCTTTTTCCCCCCTCGCTCTCTGTCCTCCTCTCTCTCTGTCCATCTCTCTCTCTGTCACTTTCTCCCTCTCTCTGACCCTCACACTCTGTATCCCTCTCTGTCTCTGTCCCTCCCTCACTTTCCATTTCTCTCTCTCTGTCTCTCTCTCTCTCTCTCCCTCTCTCTCACTGTCCCTCATTGTCTCTGCCCCTCGCTCTCTGTGTTCCTCTTTTTCTCTCTGTCCCCCTCTCTCTCTGTCCCCCCCTCTCTCTCTCCTCTCTCTGTCCCTCTGTCTGTGTCCCTCTCCCACTCTGTCCCTTTCTCCCTCTCTCTGACCTCACTCTCTGTGTCCCTCTCTGTCTCTGTCCCTCCCTCTCTGTTCGTTTCTCTCCCTCTGTCCCTCATTGTCTTAACCCGTCGCTCTCTGTGTCCCTCTTTGTCTCTCTCTGTGTCCCTCTTTGTCTCTCTGTCCCTCTCTCTCTGTCCCTCTCTCTGTCCCTGTCCCTCTCTCTCTCTCTGCCCCTCACCCATCTCCGTGTCCCTCTCTCTCTCTCTGTCACTCTCTCTCTGTGACCCTCTCCCTCTCTCTGTTTCTCTCTCTCTCTCTGTCCCTCTCTCTCTGTCGCTGTCCCGTTCACTCTCTCTCACTCTCTCCCTATCTGTGTTCCTCTCTCTCTCTGTCCCTCTCTCTCTCCCTGTCCTACTCTCGCTGCCTCTTTGTCCCTCATTCTCTCCCTCTCTCTCTCTGTCCCGCTCTATGTCTCTCTTTCCCTCTGTCTTTCTCTCTCAGTCTCTCTCTGTCCCTCTTTCTCTGTCTACCTCGCTTTCTCTGTCACTCTGTCTCTCTGTCGCTCTCCCTCTCTCTCTCTCTCTCTGTCCCTCGGTCTCTCTCTGCCCCTCGTTCTCTGTCTACCTCTCTCTCTCTCTCTCTCTCTCTCTCTCTCTCTCTCTCTCTCTCTCTCTCTCTCTCTTTCTCTGTCCCTCTCTCACTCTGTCTCTCTCTCTCTCTCTCAGTGTCTCCCTGTCCCCCTGTTTCTCTCTCTGTCTCTCTGTCTCTTTGTCCCTCTCTCTCTCTGTGTCTCACTGTCCCCCTTTCTCTTTCTCTGTGTCTCACTGTCCCCCTTTCTCTTTCTATGCCCCTCTCTCTCTCACTGAGACCCTCTCTCTCTCTGTCCCTCTCTCTGTGTGTCTCTGTCTCTCTCTCTCTCTTTCTCTGTGTTTCTCACTCTCACTGTGTCCATCTCTCTCACACACTGTGTCCCTCTCTCTCTCTCTCCGTCACTCTCTCTCTCTCTCTGTCCCCCCTCTCTCTCTCTGCCCCCCCCTCTCTCTGTCCCCCCCCTCTCTCTCTGTACCCCCCCTCTCTCTCTGTCCTCCCCCCTCTCTCTCTCTCTCTCTCTCTCTCTGTCCCTCTATCATTCGGTCTCTCTGTACGTCTCTCTCTCTTACTCTTTCAGACCTTCTCTCTCTGTCTCTCTCTCACTGTCTTTCTGTCCCTCGGTCTCTCTGTCCCTCTTTCTCTGTCTACCTCTCTCTCTGTCCCACTGTCACTCTGTTTCTCTCTCTCACTCTCTGTTTCTCTGTCCCTCTTTCTCTGTGTGTCTCACTGTCCTCCCCTTCTCTTTCTTTATCCCTCACTCTCACTGAGTCCCTCTCTCGCTCTGTCCTTATCTCTCTGTGTCCCTCTTTCACTCTCTCTCCCTTCTCTGTGTCTCTCTCACTGTGTCCCTCTCTCTTTGTCCCCACTCTCTCTCTGTCCTTCTCTCTCTCTGTCCCTCTCTCTGTGTGTCCCTCTCACTCTCTGTCACTTTCTCCCTCTCTCTGTCCCTCACTCTCTGTGTCCCTCTCTGTCTCTGTCCCACCCTCGCTTTCCATTTCTCTCTCTCTGTCCCACTCTCTCTCTGTCTCTCACTCTCTGTCACTTTCTGCCTCTCTGTGTCCCTCTCTCTGTCCCTCTCACTCTCTGTCCCTCTCTCTCTCTGTGACACACTCTCATTCTCTCTGTGTGACCCTCTCTCTCTGTCCCTATCTTTATCTGTCCCTCTCTCTCTCTGTGACCACCTCTCTCTCTCTGTCTCTCTCTGTGTCTCTCTGTCTCTCTCACTTTTTCTCTGTTTCTCTCTCTCTCTCGCTGTCGCTGTCCCGTTCGCTGTCTCTCACTCTCTCCCTATCTGTGTTCCTCTCTCTCTCTCTGTCCCTCTCTCTCTCTCCCTGTCCCTCTCTCGCTGCTTCTTTGTCCCTCATTCTCTGTCTCTCTCTCTCTCTGTACCTCTGTCTCTCTGTCCCTCTCTCTTTCTCTCTCAGTCTCTCTGTCCCTCTCTCGTTCTCTTTCTCTGTCACTCTCTCTATCTGTCCCCCTTTCTCTGTCTACCTCTCACTCCCTGTCACTCTGACTCTCTGTCGCTCTCCCTCTCTCTTTCTGTGTCCCTCTGTCTCTCTGTCCTTCTCTCTCTATCTCTATGTCCTTCCCTCTTTCTGACCCTCGGCCTCTCACTGCCCCTCTTTCTCTGTCTACCTCTCTCTCTCTGTCCCTCTGTCACTCTGTCTCTCTCTCTCTCTCGGTGTCTCTCTGTCCCTCTGTTTCTCTCTCCCTCTCTGTCTCTCTGTCCCTTTCTCTCTATGTGTCTCACTGTCACACTTTCTCTTTCTATGTCCCTCTCTCTCTCACTGAGAACCTCTCTCTCTCTGTCCCTCGTTCTGTCCCTGTCCCTCTCTCTCTTCTGCCCTTACCCATTTCTGTATCCCTCTCTCTCTCTCTGTCACTCTCTCTCTGTGACCCTCTCCCTCTCTCTCTGTTTCTCTCTTTCTCTCTCTCTGTCCCTCTCTCTCTGTCCCTGTGCCGTTCGCTCTCTCTCACTTTCTTCCTATCTGTGTTCCTCTCTCTCTCTGTCCCTTTCTCTCTCCCATTCCCTCTCTCGCTGCCTCTTTGTCCCTCATTCTCTGTCTCTCTCTCTCTGTCCCGCTCTATGTCTCTCCGTCACTCTCTCTCTCTTTCTGTGTCCCTCTGTCTCTTTGCCCTTCTCTCTTTCTGTCCCTCGTCCTCTCAGTGCACCTCTTTCTCTGTCTACCCCTTCTCTCTCTGTCCCTCTGTCACTCTGTCTCTCTCTCTCTCGTTGTCTCTCTGTCCCTCTGTTTCTCTCTCACACTCTCTCTGTCTCTCTCTCCCTCTCTCTCTCTCTGTCTCACTGTCCCCCTTTCTCTTTCTATGTCCCTCTCTCTCTCACTGAGACCCTCTCTCTCTGTCCCTTTCTCTCTGTGTCTCTCTGTCCCACTCTCTCTCTGTCCCTCGGTCTCTAGCTCTCTCTCTCTCTCTCTCTCTCTCTCTCTCTCTCTCTCTCTCTCTCTGTCCATCTGTCCCTCTCTCTCTCTCTCGGCCCCTCTGTCTCTAACTCTCTGATCTCTCTGTTCCTCTCTCTCTTTCTATGTCCCCCTATCTCTCACAGTGTCCCACTCTTTCTGTCCCTCTCTCTGTCTCCCTGTCCCTCTCACTCGCTGTCTACCTGTCCCTCATTCTCTGTCTCTCTGTCCCACACACCCTCTGTTCCTTTCTCTCTCTCTGTCCCACTCTCTCTCTGTCCCCCTCTCCGTCTGGCCCCTAATGTCTCTCTGTCCCTCTGTCACTCTCTCTATGTTCCTCTCAATCTCTGTCCCTTTCTCTCTCATGGTGTCCCTCTCAATCTGAGTCCCTCTCTGTCACTGTTCTTCTCTCTCTGTCCCTGTCTCTCTGTATCCATCTCTCTCTCTGTCACCCTTTCTCTCTCTCTGTCCCTCTATCTCTCTCTCTGTGTCCCTCTCTCCCTCTCTGGCTCTCTTTCCCTCCCTCTCTGTCTTTCTGTCGCTATCCCTCTCTCTTTCTGTGTCCCTCGGTCTCTCTGTCCCCCCCCCCCTCTCTCTCTCTCTCTCTGTCCTTCTCTCCCTCTCTATCGCTCTCCCTCTCTCTTTCTGTGTCCCTCTGTCTCTCTGTCCCTCGTTCTCTCAGTCTCCTTCTCTCACTCTCTCTCTCTCTCTCTCTCTCTCTGTCCCTCTGTCTCTCTGTCCGTCTATCATTCGGTCTTTCTGTCCCTCACTCGCTCTTAGGCTCTCTGCACCTCTCTCTGACTCTCTGTCCCTCTCTCTCTCTGTCCCTCGGTCTCTCTGTCCCTCTTTCTCTGTCTACCTCTCTCTCTATGTGTCTCTGTCCCTCTGTTTCTCTGTCCCTCTCTCTCTCTGTGTCTCACTGTCCCCCTCTCTCTTTCTATGTCTCTCTCTCTCTCACTGAGCCCCTTTCTCTCTCTGTCCTTCTCTCTCTGTGTCTCTCTGTCCCTCTCTCTCTCTTCTCTGTGTGTCTCTCTCTCACTGTGTCCATCTTTCTCTCACTGTGTCCCCCTCTCTCTCTCTGTCCCCCCCTCTCTCTCTCTCTGTCCCCCTCTCTTTCTCTCTCTGTAACTCTCTCTCTCTCTCTCTCTCTCTCTCTGTCCCCCCCTCTCTCTCTCTCTCTGTCCCCCTCTCTCTCTCTGTCCTCGTCTCTCTCTCTCTGTCCTCGTCTCTCTCTCTCTCTCTGTCCTCGTCTCTCTCTCTCTGTCCTCTCCTCTCTCTCTCTGTCCTCTTCTCTCTCTCTCTCTCTGTCCTCCTCTCTCTCTCTCTCTCTCTGTCTCTTTCTCCCTCTCTCAGTCGCTCATTCTCTGTGTCCCTCTCTGTCTATGTCCCTCCATCGCTTTCCCTTTCTCTCTCCTCGTCTCTCTGTCCGTCTCTCTCTGTCCCCACCGTCTCTGCCCCTCGCTCTCTGTGTCCCTCTTTGTCTCTCTGTCCCTCTCTCTCTGTCTTTCTCTCTCTCTGTCCCTGTCCCTCTCTCTGTTCGTCCCTCTCCCCTCTCTGTCCGTCTCCCTCTCTCTGTTGCCCTCTCTGCCTATCTATCTCTCGGTCCCTCTTTCTCTGTCTCTCTGTCGCTCTCCCTGTCTCATTCTGTGTCCATCTGCCTCTCTGTTTCTCTCTCTCTCTCTCTCTCTCTCTCTCTCTCTCTCTCTCTCTCTCTCTCTATGTCCCTCCGTCTCTCAGTCTCTCTCTCTCCCTCTCTCTCTCTCTCTCTTTCTATCCCTCTATCACTCTGTCCCTCTATTACTCTGTCTCCCGGTCCCCCTCTCTCTCTGTCCCTCTCCCTCTCTCTCTCTTTCTGTCACTCTGTCCCTCTCTCTCTGTCCCTCTCTCTCTCTATGTCCCTCTCTCTCTCTATCCCTCTCTATATCTGTGTCTCTCTGTCCCCGTCTCTCTTTCCATGCCCCTCTCTCTCTCACTGTGTCCCTCTCTGTCTCTGTCCCTCTCTCGCTGTCTCTCTGTCCGTCTCACTTTGTTCCTCTCTCTCTCACTGTCCCCCTCACTCTTTCTGACCCCCCCCTCTGTATCTCTCCATATTTATCCCCCACTCTCTGTGTTCCATTCACTCTCTGTCCCTCTCCGTCTCTCTCTCTCTCCGTCTCTCTCTTTCTCCCCCCAGGTCCCTCTGTCCCTTTAGAACATAGAACAATACAGCACAGAACAGGCCCTTCGGCCCACGATGTTGTGCCGAACTTCTATCCTAGATTAAGCACCCATCCATGTACCTATCCAAATGCCGCTTAAAGGTCACCAATGATTCTGACTCTACCACTCCCACAGGCAGCGCATTCCATGCCCCCACCACTCTCTGGGTAAAGTACCCAACCCTGACATCTTCCCTATACCTACCACCCTTCACCTTAAATTTATGTCCCCTTGTAACACTCTGTTGTACCCGGGGAAAAAGTTTCTGACTGTCTACTCTATCTATTCCTCTGATCATCTTATAAACCTCTATCAAGTCACCCCTCATCCTTCGCCGTTCCAACGAGAAAAGGCCGAGAACTCTCAACCTATCTTCGTATGACCTATTCTCCATTCCAGGCAACATCCTAGTAAATCTTCTCTGCACCCTCTCCAAAGCTTCCACATCTTTCCTAAAGTGAGGCGACCAGAACTGCACACAGTACTCCAAATGTGGCCTAACCAAAGTCCTGTACAGCTGCAACATCACTTCACGACTCTTGAATTCAATCCCTCTGCTAATGAACGATAATACTCCATAGGCCTTCTGACAAGCTCTATCCACCTGAGTGGCAACTTTCAAAGATCTATGTACATAGACCCCAAGATCCCTCTGTTCCTCCACCTGACTAAGAACCCTACCATTAACCCTGTATTCCGCATTCTTATTTGTTCTTCCAAAATGGACAACCTCACACTTGGCAGGGTTGAATCCATCTGCCACTCCTCAGCCCAGCTCTGCATCATATCTAAGTCCCTTTGCAAACGACAAATGCCCTCCTCACTGTCCACAACTCCACCTATCTTCGTATCATCTGCAAATTTACTGACCCACCCTTCGACTCCCTCATCCAAGTCATTAATAAAAATTACAAACAGCAGAGGACCCACAACTGATCCCTGCGGAACTCTACTTGTAACTGGGCTCCAGGCTGAATATTTACCATCTACAACCACTCTCTGACTTCGACCGGTTAGCCAATTTTCTATCCAATTGGACAAATTTCCCTCTATCCCATGCCTCCTGACTTTCCGCATAAGCCTACCATGGGGAACCTTATCAAATGCCTTACTAAAATCCATGTACACTACATCCACTACTCTACCCTCATCCACATGCTTGGCCACGTCCTCGAAGAATTCAATAAGACTTGTAAGGCAAGACCTACCCTTCAACAATTCCGTGCTGGCTGTCCCTAATCAAGCAGTGTCATTCCAGATACTCATAAATCCTATCCCTCAGTACCCTTTCCATTACTTTGCCTACCACAGAAGTAATACTAACTGGCCTGTAATTCCCGGGGTTATCCCTATTCCCTTTTTTGAACAGGGGCACAACATTCGATACTCTCCAATCCCCTGGTACCACCCCCGTTGACAGTGAAGACGAGAAAATCACTGCCAACGGTACTGCAAGTTCCTCTCTTGCTTCCCACATAATCCTAGAATATATCCCGTCAGGCCCGGGGGACTTGTCTATCCTCAAGTTGTTCAAAATGTCCAACACATCTTCCTTCCTAACAAGTATCTCTTCTAGCTTACCAGTCCGTTTCACACTCTCCTCTTCAATAATACGGTCCCTCTCGTTCGTAACTACTGAAGAGAAGTACTTGTTCAAGACCTCTCCTATCTCTTCCGACTCAATACACAATCTCCCACTACTGTCCTTGATCGGACCTACCCTCTTTCTCGTCATTCGCAGGTTTCTCACATACGCATTAAATGCCTTGGGGTTATCCTTGATCCTATCCGCCAAGGATTTTTCATGCCCTCTCTTCGCTCTCCTAATCCCTTTCTTCAAGTCCCTTCTGGCTATCCAGTATCCCTCCACTGCTCTGTCTGAACCCTGTTTCCTCAACCTTATGTAAGCCTCCTTCTTCCTCTTTACTAGACATTCAACCTCCCTCGTCAACCAAGGCTCCCTCACACGAACATTTCTTTCCTGCCTGATAGGTACATACATATCAAGGACACGTCGTATATGGTCCTTGAAAAAGTTCCACATTTCCACCACATCCTTCCCTGACAGCCTATGCTCCCAACGTATGCTCCTCAAATCCTGTCTTACAGCATCGTAATTTCCCTTCCCCCAATTGTAAAATCTACCTTGTTGTGCGCACCTATCTCTCTCCATAACCAAGGTGAAAGTCACAGAATTGTGGTCACCATCACCAAAATGTTGACCCACTAACAAGCCCATCACTTGTCCCGGTTCATGACCGAGCACCAAATCCAATATGGCCTCTCCTCTGGTTGGACAATCTACATACTGCGTTAGAAAAGCTTCCTGGACACACTGCACAAACACCGCCCCATCCAATCTACTTGATCTAAAGAGCTTCCAATCAATATTTTGGAAGTTCAAGTCGCCCATGACTACGACCCTGTGGCTTCTGCACCTTTCCAAAATCTGTTTCCTAATCTGTTCCTCCACATCTCTGCTGCTATTGGGGGGCCTATAATAAACACCCAACAAGGTGACTGCACCTTTCCTATTTCTGACTTCAGCCCATACTACCTCCAGAGGCAGATCTCCCTCATACTTCCTTTCTGCAGCCGTTATACTATTTCTAATTAGCAATGCCACCCCCCTCCTTTTTTTACCACCCTCCCTAATCTTACTGAAACATCTGTAACCAGGATCCTCCAACAGCCATTCCTGTCCCTCATCTATCCATGTTTCCGTGATGGCCACAACATCGTAGTCCCAGGTACCGATCCACGCCTTAGGTTCACCCACGTTATTTCTGATACTCCTTGCGTTGAAGTATACGCACTTGAGCCCATCTCTGTGTCGGCAAGTATTCCCTGTCAGTGCTACCTTCTCCACAGCCTCCCTACAGTCTTGGACATCCTGACACACAGCTAGCCTACTTGCTGGACTACAAGTCCGAATCCCATACCCCTGCCAAATTAGTTTAAACCCCCCCGAAGAGTGGTAGCAAACCTACCCCCCAGGATATTGGTGCCCTTCTGGTTCAGGTGCAATCCGTCCAGTTTGTACAGGTCCCACCTTCCCCAGAATGCAGTACAATTGTCCAAATACCGGAAGCCCTCCCTCCTACACCATCCTTGCAGCCACGTGTTCAACTGCACTCTCTCCCTATTCTTTGCCTCACTGTAACGTGGCACCGGCAACAATCCAGAGATGACGACTCTGTCTGTCCTAGCTTTTAGCTTCCAGCCTAACTCCCTGAGCTCTTGAATGACCTCCCCACCACTCTTCCTACCTATGTCATTGGTGCCAATGTGTACCACGACTTCTGGCTGCACACCCTCCCCCTTAAGGATTCTGAAGACACGGTCTGAGATGTCTCGGACCCTGGAACCCGGGAGGCAACAAACCATCCGAGAGTCTCGCCCATGTGCACAGAACCGCCTGTCCGTCCCTCTAACTATAGTGTCTCATATAACTAGCGCTCTCCTCCTCTCCCCCTTTCCCTTCTGAGTCTCAGAGCCAGACCTCACGCCACAGACCCGTTCACTGCAGCTTACACCTGCAAGGCTGTCCCCCCCAACAATTTCCAAAGCTGTATACTTATTTTTTAGGGGAACCCTGCACTGCCTGCTTCTTCCCCTTCCCACCTCTAATTGTTACACACCCAACCTCACTTCCGCCCAGCTCGCGCCGCTGCTCCCACTCAAATGACCGTTGGTGTTAAAGGGTGAGTATTTATACTCACTGTTCTCCTTCCCGGCCGCCCCTCTGCTTGCCGTCACTTCCTCTGCTGCTCCAGCTCTTTCTGTAAAGAGAGAGAGAAAAAAAACCGCTGCCCGCGACAGGTAAGTAATTTTAAAACAAACTGTCTTACCTTAGCTGTAGTCTCCCGGGTTCGCTTTTACACGGCCGCTGCTCCCACTCAAATGCCTTTCTCTCACTGTGTCTCTCTGTCCCTCTCTCTCTTTCTATGTCCCCCTCTCTCTCACTGTGTCTCTCTCTCTGTCCCTCTCTCTCTTTCTGTCCCACTCACTCGCAGTCTCTCTGTCCCTCGCTCCCTGTGTCTCTCTGTCCCACTCCCTCTCTGCACCCTCTCTCTCTCCCCTACTCACTGTGTCCCTGTGTCACTCTCTGTGTTCCTCTCACTCTCTGTCCGTTTCTCCCTCACTGCGTCTCTCAATCTGTGTCCCTCTCTGTCTCTGTCCCTCTCTGTCTGTCCCTCTCTCTCTCTGTCCATCTCTCTCTCTGCAACCCTCTCTCTCTCTGTGACCCTTTCTCTCTCTTTGTCCCTCTCTCTCTGTGTCCCTCTCTCACTCTCTCTCTGTGACCCTCTCTCTCTCTGTCTCTCTCTTTCTCTGTCCCCCTCTCTCTCTCTCTCTATGACCCTCTACCCCTCTACCTCTCTGACTCTCTCTCTGTCTCTTTGTCCCGCTCTCTCTCTCTGTTCCTCTTTTTTGTCTCTCTGTCCTGTTGTCTCTCTGTCACTCTCCCTCTCTCTCTCTGTGTCCCTCTCACTCTCTGTCCCTTTCACCCTCTCGCTGTCCCTCACTCTCTGTGTCCCTCATCGTCTCTGCCCCTCACTCTCTGTGTCCCTCTTTGCCTCTCTGTCCCTCTCTCTCTGTCTTTCCCTCTCTCTCTGTCCCTCTCTCTGTCCCTCTCCCCCCTCTCTCTGTTTCTCTCTCTCTGTCCCTCTCTCTGTGTGTGTGTGTGGCTCTCTCCCTCTCTGTGTCTCTGTCCCTCTCTCTCTCTGTGTCTCTCTGTCCCTCTCTCTCTTTCTATGTCCCCCTCTCTCTCACTGAGTCCCTCTCTCTGTCCCTCTGTCTCAGTCCCTGTCACTGTCTCTCTGTCCCTCTCTCGCTGTCTCTCTGTCCCACTCTCCCTCTGTCCATCTCTCTCTCTCTATCCCTCTCTCTCTCTGTCCACCTCTCTCTCTCCGTCCCCTACACTCTGTGTCCCTCTGTCACTCTCTCTGTGTTCCTCTCACTTTCTGTCCTTTTCTCCCTCACTGCGTCCCACTCAATCTGTGTCCCTCTTTCTCTCTCTGTCCCTTGGTCCCTCTGTCCATCTTTCTCTGTCTGTCCCTCTCTCCCTCTGTCCCTCTGTCCCTCTCTCTCTGGCCCTCTCTCTCTCTGTGTCTCACTGTCCCTCTCTCTCTTTCTATGTCTCTCTCTCCCTCTGAGTCCCCCTCTCTCTCTGTCCTTCTCTCTCTGTGTCTCTCTGACCCTCTCTCTCTTCTCTGTCTCTCTCTCGCTCTCTCTCTCATTGTGTCCCTCTCTCTCTCTCACTGTGTCCCTCTGTCACCGTCTGTCCCACTCACTGTCTCTGCCCCGCTCTCTCTCTGTCCCTCTCTCTGTGTCCCTCTCACTCTCTGTCCCTTTCTCCCTCTCTCTGACCTTCACTCTCTGTGTCCCTCTCTGTCTCTGTCCGTACCTCGCTTTCACTTGCTCTCTCTCTCTCTGTCCCTCTCTGTCGCTTCCCCTCGCTCTGTGACCCTCTTTGTCTCTCTTTCCCTCTCTCTCTGTCTTTCTCTCTCTCTTTCCCTCTATCTGTCCCTGTCCCCCTCTCTCTGTGCCTTTCCCCTCTCGTGTCCCTCTCTCTCTGTCACTCTCTCTCTCTGTCCATCTCTCTCTCTCTCTCTGTCACTCTCTCCCTCTCTCTGTCTGTCGCTCTCTCTCTCAGTCCCTCTCTCTCTGTCCCTCTCCCCTCTGAGTCCCTCACTCTCTCTGTCACTCTCTATCTGTCCGTCTCCCTCTCTATCTCCCTGTCCCTCTCTGTCTTTTCTGTCCCTCTCTCACTCTCTGTCCCTCTCTCTCTCTCTGTGTCCCGCTCTCTCTCTGTCATTCTCTTTCTCTCTGTCCGTCTCCCTCTCTATCACTCTGTCCATCTCTCTCTCTCTCTGTCTCTCCGTCGCTATCCCTCTCTCTTTCTGTGTCCCTCAGTTACTCTGTCCGTCGGTCTCGCAGTCTCCCTCTCTCACTCTCTCTCTCTGTCCCTCTGTCTATCTGTCCCTCTATCATTCGGTCTCTCTGTCCCTCTCTCTCTGTCTCTCTGTCCCTCTCTCTCTCTGTCCGTCGGTCTCTCTCTGTCCCTCTTTCTCTGTCTACCTCTCTCTCTCTCTCTGTCCCTCTGTCACTCAGTCTCTCTCTCTCTCTCTCTCTCTCTCACTCTCTCTCTCTGTCTCTCTGTCCCTCTCTCGTTCTGTATCTCACTGTCCCGCTTTCTCTTTCTATGTCCCTCCCCCTCTCACTGAGAGTCTCTCTCTCTCTGTCCGTCTCTCCCTGTGTCTCTCTGTCACTCTCTCTCTCTGTGTGTGTCTCTCTCTCTCACTGTGTCCATCTCTGTCCCCCTCTCTCTCTCTGTCCCCCCCTCTCTCTCTGTCCCCCTCTCTCTCTCTCTCTCTGTCCCCCTCTCTCTCTCTGTCCCCCTCTCTCTCTCTGTCCCCCTCTCTCTCTCTCTCTCTGTGTCCCTCTCTCTCTCTCTCTCTGTCCCTCTCTCTCTCTGTGTGTCCCTCTCTCTCTCTGTGTCCCTCTCACTCTCTGTCCATTTCTCTCTCTCCGTCACTCTGTCCCTCTCTCTCTCTGTCCCTCATTGTCTCTGCCCCTCGCACTCTGTTTCTCTCTGACCCTCTTTCTGTCTGTGTCTTTCTCTCTGTCCCTGTCCCTCTCTCTGTCCCTGTCCCTCTCTGTGTCTGTGTCCCTCTCCCCTCTCTGTGTCCCTCTCTCATTCTGTCACTCTCTCTCTCTGTCCCTCTTCCTCTCTCTCCGTTTCTCTCTCTCTCTCTGTACCTCACTTTGTGTCTGTTTCCTTCTCTCCCTCTCTGTCTCTCTGTCCTTCTGTCTCTCTCTGTCCCTCTCTCTCTCTCTGTCTCTCTGTCGCGCTCCCTCTCTCTTTCAATGTCTCTCTGTCTCTCTCTGTCTCTCTCTGTCTCTGTCCATCGGTCTCTCAGTCTCCCTCTCTCATTCTCTCTCTCTCTGTCCCTCTGTCTCACTGTCCCTCTATCATTCGGTCTCTCTGCCCCTCTCTCTCCCTCAGTCTCTCTGTCCCTGTCTCTCTTTGTCTCTCTGTCCCTCTCTCTCTCTCTGTCTCTCGGTCTCTGTACCTCTTTCTCTGTCTACCTCTCTCTCTGTCCCATGTCACTCTGTCTCTGTCTCTCTCTCTCTCTCCCTCTCTCTGTGTGTGTCTCTCTGTCCCAATGTTTCTCTGTCTCCCTCTCTCTGTCTGTCTCTCTGTCCCTCTCTCTCTGTCTTTTTGACCCCTCTCTCTCTTTCCCACTGTCTCTCTGTCCCTCCCTATCTCTCTCTGTGTCCCTCTCTTCCTCTCTATCGTTGTCCCTCTGTCCCTTTCTCTCTCTGTCCCTTTCTCTCTCTGTCCCTTTCTCTCTCTGTCCCTTGGTCTCTCTGTCCCTCTTTCTCTGCATACCTCCCTCTGTCCCTCTGTCCCTCTCTCTGTGTCTCTCTGTCCCTCGGTTTCTCTGTCTGTGCCTCTCTCTCTGTGTGTCTCACGTTCTCTCTGTGTGCGTCCATCACTCTCTCTGTCTCTCTCTCTGAGTCCTTCACTGTCTTTATGTCTATCACACTGTCCCTCACTCTCTGTTTCCCCCATCTCTTTGTGACCCCCTCTCCCTGTGTGTCTCTCTTTCTCTCTGTGTGTGTCCATCACGCTCTCTGTGTCCCTCTCTCTGTGTCCCTCACTGTTTCTATGTCTATCACACTGTCCTTCTCTCTCTCTGTCCCTCTCTCTCTCTCTCTCTGTCCCTCTCTCTCTGTGTGTGTCCCTCTCTCTCTCTGTGTCCCTCACTCTCTCGGTGCCCCTCACTCTCTCTGTCCCTCGCTCTCACTGTCCCCCTCTCACTTTGTGTCCCTCTCTCTCTCTGTGATCCCCTCTCTCTCTCTGTCCCTCTCTCTCTCTGTCCCTCTCTCTCTCTGTCCCTCTCTCTCTCTGTCCGTCTCCCTCTTTCTCTCTGTGTCCCTTCCTCCCTCTCTATCTCTCTGCCCCTCTCTCTCTCTCTCTGTCTTTCTGTCGTTCGCCCTCTCTCGTTCTGTGTCCCTCTGTCTCTCAGTCTCCCTCTCTCACTCTCTCTCTCTGTCCCTCTGTCTCTCTGTCCCTCTATCATTCGGTCTCTCTGTTCCTCTCTCTCCCTCAGTCTCTCTGTCCCTCTGTCTCACTGTCCCTCTATCATTCGGTCTCTCTGTTCCTCTCTCTCCCTCAGTCTCTCTGTCCCTCTGTCTCACTGTCCCTCTATCATTCGGTCTCTCTGTTCCTCTCTCTCCCTCAGTCTCTCTGTCCCTCTGTCTCACTGTCCCTCTATCATTCGGTCTCTCTGTTCCTCTCTCTCCCTCAGTCTCTCTGTCCCTCTGTCTCACTGTCCCTCTATCATTCGGTCTCTCTGTTCCGCTCTCTCCCTCAGTCTCTCTGTCCCTCTGTCTCACTGTCCCTCTATCATTCGGTCTCTCTGTTCCTCTCTCTCCCTCAGTCTCTCTGTCCCTCTGTCTCACTGTCCCTCTATCATTCGGTCTCTCTGTTCCTCTCTCTCCCTCAGTCTCTCTGTCCCTCTGTCTCTCTGTCCCTCTATCATTCGGTCTCTCTGTTCCTCTCTCTCCCTCAGTCTCTCTGTCCCTCTGTCTCACTGTCCCTCTATCATTTGGTCTCTCTGTTCCTCTCTCTCCCTCAGTCTCTCTGTCTCTCTCTCTCTCTGTCTTTCTCTATCTCTCTGTCCCTCTCTCTGTCCCTGTCCCTCTCAATCTCTCTGTACCCTTCCCCTCTCTGTGTGTCTCTCTCTCTGTCACTCTCTGTCTGTGCCCCTCTCCCTCTCTCTCTCTGTTTTTCTCTCTCTCTCTCGTGTCCCTCTCTCTGTCGCTGTCCCGTTCTCTCTCTCTGTCACTCTCTCCCTCTCTGTGTCCCTCTCTCAATCTGTAGCTCCATCCCTCTCTCTCTGTCATTCCCTCGCTCTCTCTCCCTGTATCCCTCTCTTTCAGTCCCTGTCTCTGTCCCTCAGTCTCCGTCCCTCAATCTCTCTCTCTCTCTCTCTCTCTCTCTCTCTCTCTGCCTGTCCCTCTCTCTCTCTGTCTCTCTGTCTGTCTCTCTCTCTCTGTGTTCCTCTCACCTTCACTGTCCATCTCTCTCTGTCGCTATGTCCGTCTGCCTCCCTCTCTCTGTGTCCCGCTATCTCTGTGTCCCCCCCCCCCGCCTCTCTCTCTCTGTCTCTCTGTCCCTCGTTCTCTGTCTCCCTCTTTCTCTCTCTCTCTCAATTTGTCCATCTGTCCATCTCACTCTCTCTGTCCCTCTGCCCCTGTCTCTCTCTATCTCTCTCTCTCTCTCTCTCTCTCAGTCCCTCTGTCCCTCTCTCTCTCTGTCCCTCGGCCTCTGCCTCTCTGTCCCGCTCTCTGTCTCTGTCCCTCTCTCTCTCTCTCTCTGTCCCTCTCTCTCTCTCTCTGTCCCTCTCTCTCTCTGTCCCTCTCTCTCTCTGTCCCTCTCTCTCTCTGTCACTCTCTCTCTCTGTCACTCTCTCTCTGTCCCTCTCTCTCTCTGTCCCTCTCTCTCTGTGTACCTCTCTCTCTGTCCCTCTCTCACTCTCTCTCTGTGAGACTCTCTCTCTCAGACCCCCCCTCGTTCTCTGTCCCTCTGTCTCTCTGTGACCTTCTCTCTCTGTCCCTCCCTCTCTCTGTCCCTCCCTCTCTCTGTATCCGTCACTCTGTGTGTGTGTTTCTCTCTCTGTGTTCCCCCCTCACTCTCTGTCCCCCTCACTCTTTGTCCCCCTCACTCTTTGTCCCCCTCACTCTTTGTCCCCCTCACTCTCTGTCCCCATCACTCTCTGTCCCCCTCACTCTCTGTCCCCCTCTCTCTCTGTCCCTCTCTCTCTCTGTCCCTCTCTCTCTCTGTCCATCACTTTCTCTGTGTCCCTCTCTCTCTCTGTCCTTCACTCTCTCTCTGTCCCTCTCTCTCTCTGTCCATCACTTTCTCTGTGTCCCTCTCTCTCTCTGTCCATCATTCTCTCTCTGTCCCTCTCTCTCTCTGTCCCTCTCTCTCTCTGTCCCTCACTCTCTCTGTCCCCCTCTCTCTTTGTGTCCCTCTCTCTCTGTCCATCTCTCTCTCTGTCTCTCTGTCCGCATCTCTGTCCTCGCTCTCTCTGCGTCTCTCTCTCTTTGTCCCTTTCTCTCTCTGAGTTCCTCACTCTCTCTGTGTCCCTTTCTCTCTGTATCCCTATCTCTCTCTCTACCTGTCACTCTCTCTGTGTCCCTCTCTCTCTCTCTCTGTCCCTCTCTCTTTCTCTCTGTATCCCTCTCTCTCGATCTCTCTCTATCCCTGAACCCTCTCTCTCTATCTCTCTCTGTGTCCCTCTCTCTTTGTCCCGCTCTCTCTCTCTGTCTCTTTCTCTGTCCCTCTCTCTCTGTGTCCGTCACTCTCTCTGTCCCTATCTCTCTGTCACTCTCTCCGTGTCCCTTTCTCTCTGTGTCCCTCTCTGTGCCTCTCTCTCTCTCAATTTCTCTCTCTCCCTCTCTCTAATCCTGTCCCTATCTCTCTCTCTCTGTTCCTCTCTCTCTGTGTCTTTCTTTCTATGTCTCTCTCTCTCCCCCTTTGTGTGTCTCTCTATCTCTCGGTTTCTGTCTCCCTCTCTGCTTCCCTCTCTCTCTATCTGTCCTCTCTTTCTCTGCGTCCCTTTCACTCTCTGTCTCTCTGTCCCTCGGTCTCTCAGTCTCCCTATCATTCTCTGTCCCTCTGTCTCGCCGTCCCTCTATCACTCGGTCTCTCTGTCCCTCTCTCTCTCTCTCTCTCTCTGTCCCTCGTTCTCTCTGTCCCTCTCTCTGTCTACCCCTCTCACTCTGTCCCTCTCTCACTCTGTCTCTCTGTCTCTCTCTGTGCCTCTCTCTCTCTCTCTGTGCCTCTCTCTCTCTCTCTGTCCCCCTCTCTCTCTGTCCCCCTCTCTCTCTTTGTCCCTCTCTCTGTGTCCCTCTCTGTCTCTGTCGCTCTCTCTCTGTCCCTTTCTCTGTCTGTATCTCTCTGTCCTTCTCTCTCACTGTCCCTCATTGTCTTTGCCCCCTCACTCTGTGTCCCTCTTTGTCCCTGTGTCCCACTTTCTCTCTGCCTTTCTCTCTCTCTGTCCCTCTCTCTGACCCTGTCCCTCGCGCACTCCCTGATCCTCTCCCCTCTCTGTGTCCCGCTGTCTCCCTGTCCCTCTCTCTCTCTGTATCACTGTCCCTCGGTCTCTCAGTCTCTCTCTCACTCTCTTTCTCTCTCTGTCCCTCTGTGTCTCTGTTCCTCTATCACTCGGTCTCTCTGTTCCTCTCTCTCTCTCTCTCAGTCACTCTGTCCCTTTCTCTCCCTGTCTCTCTGTCCCATTCTCTCTCTGTCCCTCGGTCTTTCTGTCCCTCTCTCTGTCTGTCCCCTCTCTCTTTCTCTCTGTGCCTCTCTGTCCCTCTGTTTCTCAGTCCCTCTCTCTCTGTCTCACTGTCCCTCTCTCTCTGTGCATCTCTCTCTCACTGTGTCCCCTATCTCTCTGTCCCTCTCTCTCTCTCTGTCCCTCATTGTCTCTGCCCTTCTCTAGCTGTGTCCCTCTTTGTCTCTGTGTCCCTCTCTCTCTGTCTTTCTCTTTGTCCCTCTCTCTGTCCCTCTCCCGCTCTGAGTCCCCTCTCTCTTTCAATCTCTCTCTCTCTGTCCCTCTCCCTCTCTATTCCCCCTCTCTCCCTCTCTGTCTCTCTGTCGCTCTCCCTCTCTCTCTATCTCTGTCCATCAGTCTCTCTCTGTCCCTCTCTCTGTCTCCCTCTCTCTCTCTTTCTGTCCCCCCTGTCTCAGTCTCTCTCACTCTCTGTCTCTCTTCCCTCTCCCTCTTTGTGTCTCTCTAGCTCTCTGTGTCCGTCTCCCTCTCTGTTTCCCTCTCTCTCTATCTTTCCTTCTCTTTCTCTGTGACCATCTCTCTCTTTGTCCCTCTCTCTCTCTGTGACCCTCCCTCTCTCTGTCCCCTCTCTTTCTCTGTCCCTCTCTCTCTCTCTGGTACCCTCTCTCTTTCTCTGTCTCACTATCTCTCTGTGACCCACTCTCTCTGTGTGTCCTTCTCTCTGTGTGTCCCTTTCTCTGTCGCTCTCCCTCTCTATCTCTCCGTGTCCCTCTGTCTCTGTCTCTCTCTCTCCTCTATCCCACCCTCGCTCTCGCTATCTGTCCCTCTCTCTGGCCCTCTGTCTCTTTGTCCCCCCCTCTCTCTGTATCCTTCTCGCTGTCTCTGTACCCCTCTCTTTATATATACTCTCTCTCTCTCTCTCTCTCTCTCTATCGTTCTCGCTGTCTCTCTCTGTGTCCCTCTGTCTCTCTGTCTCTCTGTCCCCCCCTCTCTCTCTCAGTCTCTCTCTCTCTCTCTCTCTCTCTCTCTCTCTCTCTCTCTCTCTCTCTCTCTCTCTCTCTCTCCCTCTCTCTCTGTCTCCCTCTCTCTCCCTTTCTGGCACTCTGTCTTTCGTCTCTCTCTCTCTCAATCTGTCTCTGTCCTTGTCCCTCTCTCTCTGTGTCTCTCTGTCTCTCTGTCTCTTTCCATGTCCACCTCTGTCTCACTGTCCCTCTCTCTCTGTCCCTCTCTCTCTGTCCCTCTCTCTCTGTCCCTCTCCATCTCTGTCTCTCTGTCCCTCTCTCTGTGTTTCCCTGTCTCTCTCTCTGAGTGTCCCTCTCTCTCTGTCTCTTTCTCCCTCTCTGTGTTCCTCTCTGTCTCTGTCTCTCTGTCTCTGTCTCTCTCTCTCTCTCTGTGACCCTCTCTCTTTCTCTGTCCATCTCTTTCTCTGTCCCTCTCACTCTCCCTCTCTCTGTGCCTCCCTCTCTCTGTATCCCTCTCTCGCTATGTCCCTCTGTCTCTCTGTGTCCGTCACTCTCTCTCTCTGTGTCTCTCTCTATGACCCCCCATCTCTCTGTCCCCCCTCACTCTGTCTCTCTCTCTCTGTGTCCCCTGTCTCTCTGTGTCCCTCTCTCTCTATCCGTCCCTCTCTCTGTGTTCCTCTCTCTGTGTGTCCCTCTCTCTCTCTGCATCCGTCAGTCTCTCTGTGTGTGTCTATCTCTGTGTACCCCCACTCTCTGTGTGTCTCTCTTTCTGTGTGTCTGTGTCCATCCCTCTCTGTGTCCGTCTCTCTCTGGGTCCCTCCGGGTCTCTGTGTCCTCAAACTATCCCTCACTCTCTTTCTCCCTCTCTCTGTGTCCCTCTTTCTCTGTGTCCCTCACTCGCTCTTTCTCCGTGTCTCTCTCTCTATGTCCCTCACTCTCTCTGTGTCCCTCACTCTCTCTGTCCTCCTCTCTTTCGGTGTACCTCTCTCTCTGTGACCCCCTCTCTCTGAGTCCCTCTCTCTCTCTCTCTCTCTCTCTCTCTCTCTCTCTCTCTCTCTCTCTCTCTCTCTCTCTGTATCTGGCTCTCTCTGTGTCCTCCTCTCTCTGTATTTCGCCTTTCTCTCTTTGTGTCCCCCTCTCTCTCTGTCCCTCTCACTCTGTGTCTCTCACTCTCTCTTTCTCTTTCTAACCCTCTTTCTCTCTCTGTCCCTCTGTCCCACTGTCCCTCTCTCTCTGTCCATCTCTCTCTGTCTCTCTGTCCCCATCTATGTCCCTGTCTCTCTCTGCGTCTCTCTCTTTGTCCCCTTTCTCTCTCTGTGTTCCTCACTCTCTGCGTCCCTCTCTCTGTCTGTGTCCCTCTCTGTGTCCCTCTCTCTCTATGTCGCTCTCCCTCTCTGTTCCTCTCTCTCTCTGTCCCACTCTCTCTGTCCCTTTCTCTCTCTGTGTCTCTCTGTCCGTCTCTCCTCTCTCTCTGCCCCTCATTGTCTCTGCCCCTCATTGTCTCTGCCCCTCGCTCTCTGTGTCCCTCTCTGTCTCTCTCTGTCCCTCTCTCTCTTTCTCTCTCTGTCCCTTTCTCTGACCCTGTCCCTCTCTCTCCCTGTCACTCTCCCCCTCTCTGTGTCCCTCCGTCTCTCTGCCCCTCTCTCTCTGTCTCTCTGTCCCTCTCTCTCTCTGTGCCTCGGTATCTCGGTGCCTCTCTCTGTCTACCTCTCTCTCTCTCTCTGGCCCTCTGTCTCTCTGTCCCTCACTCACTCTGTCTCTCTGTCTCTCTCTGTCCCTCTCTGTCCCTCTTTTTCTCTTTCCCTCTCTCTCACTGTCTCTCTGTCCCCGTCTCTCTGTGTCTCACTGCCCGCGCTCTCACTCTGTCTCTCTGTCCCTCTCCTCCCTCACTGAGTCTCTCTCCCTCTCTCTCTCCCTCTCTCTCTCCCTCTGTCTGTCTGTCTCTCTCTCCCTCTCTCTCTCCCTCTGTCTGTCCGTCTCTCTCTGTCCCTTTCTCTCTCTGTCTCTCTGCCCCTCTTTCTCTGTCCCTCATTGTCTCTGCCCCTCTCTCTCTGTGTCCCTCTTTGTCTCTCTGTCCCTCTCTCTCTCTGTCTTTCTCTCTCTCTGTGTCCCTCTCTCTGTTCTTGTCTCTCTCTCTCTCTTCTCCCTCTGTCCCTCTCTATCTCTGTGTCCCTCTCCCTCTCTGTGTCCCTCTCTCCCTCTCTCTCTGTCTCCCTGTCGCTCTCCCCCTCTCTCCCTGTGTCCCTCTGTCTCTCTCTCTCTCTGCCTCTCTGTCCCACTCTCTCTCTCTGTGTCCCTCTCTCTCTCTGTCCCTCTCTCTCTCTGTCCCTTTATCACTCTTTCCCTCTATCACTCTGTCTCTCTGTCCCTCTCTCTCAGTCTCAGTCTCTCTCTCTATCCCTTTCTCTCTGTCTCCCTCTCTCTCTTTCTGTCCGTCTGTCTCGCTGATCTCTCCCTCTCACTCTGTCTCTGTCACTCTCCCTCTTTCTGTGTCTCTGTGTCCCTCTGTCTCTCTGTCCATCTCTCTCTGTCTCTCTGTCCCGCTGTCTCTCCGTCGCTCTCTCTCTGCCCCCTTCTCTCTCTGTCCCTATCCCACTCTTTCTCTCTTTCTCTCCCTGTGTCTCTCTGTCCCTCTGTCTCTCTAACCTTCCTTCTCTGTCTCTCTGTCCCTCTCTCTGTGTGTCTCTCTGTGTCCCTCTCTCTTTCTGTGTCCCTCTCTCTCTCACTGTGTTCCTCTCTCTTTCTATCTCTCTGTCCCTTTCTCTCTCTGCACTCCTGTCTCTCTGCCCCTCTCTCTGTCACTCTCTCCCTCTCTGTGTCCCTCTCTCTCTCTCTGTCCCTCCATCCCTCTCTCTCTGTCTCTCTATCCTTGTCTCTCTCTCTGTCCCACTCTCTGTCTCTCTGACCGCCTCTCTCTCTGTGTCTCTCTGTCTCTCTGTCCCTCTCTCTCTGTCCCTCCCTGTTCTCTCTCCCTGTGTCCCTCTCTCTCTGTCCCTCTCTCTGTCCCTCAGTCTCTCCGTCCCTCAGTCTCTCTCTCTCTCTCTGTCCCTCTCTCTCTCTCTGTGTTTCTGTCCCTCTCTCTGTCTGTCTGTCTGTCTCTCTCTCTCTCTCTGCGTCCCCTCTCTCTCTCAGTCTCCCTCTCTCTCTCACTGTCCCTCGGTCTCTGTCTCCCTCTCGCTCTCGCTCTCAATTTGTCCATCTCACCCTCTCACTCTCTCTGCCTTTCTGCCCTTCTCTCTATCTGTGTCACTCTCACTGTCTCTCAGTCTCTCTGTCCCTCTCTCTCTCTGTCCCCTCGGTCTCTGTCTCCCTCTCGCTCTCTCTCTCAATTTGTCCATCTGTCCCCTCTCACTCTCTCTGTCTTTCTGCCCTTCTCTCTATCTGTGTCTCTCTCACTCTCTCTCAGTCTCTCTTTCCCTCTCTCTCTCTCTGTCCTCGGTCTCTGTCTCTCTGTCCCTCTCTCTCCCTGTCTCTCTGTCCCTCTCTGTCTCTCTCTCTGTCCCTCTCTCTCTGTCCCTCTCTCACTCTCTCTCTGTGACCTCCCTCTCTCTGTCTCTTTCTCTCTCTGTAACCTTCTCCCCTCTCTTTCTCTCTCTCTCTCTGTCCCTCCCTCTCTCTTTGTCCCTCTCTCTCTCTGTGTCCCTATCTCTGTGTCTCTCTCTCTCTCTATGTCCCTAAATCTCTCTTTCTCTTTCTACCAGTCTTTCTCTCTCTGTCCCTCTGTCTCTCTGACCCCCTCTCTCTCTGTGCCTCTCTCTCTCTCTGTCAATCTCTGTCTCTGTCTCTCTGCCCCCATCTCTGTCCCCCTCTCTCTCTCTGCGTCTCTCTCTCTTTGGTCCCTTTCTCTCTCTGTGTTACTCACTCTCTCTGCGTCCCTCTCTCTATCTGTGTCTCTCTCTGTGTACCTCTCTCTATGTCCCTCTCTCTGTGTGTCCCTCTCTGTCTCTGTCCCCCTCTCTCTGTCCCTCTGTCCCTCACTTTCTCTCTCCCTCATTGTCTCTGCCCCTCTCACTCTGTGTCCTTCTTTGTCTGTCTCTTCTTCTCTCTCTGTTTTTCTCTCTCTGTCCACCACCCCCCTCTCTCAGTTTCTCTGTCCCTCTCTCTCTCTGTCCCTCAGTCTCTCTGTCTACCTCTTTCTCTCTGTACCTCTGTTTCTCTTTCTCTCTCTCTCTCTCTCTGTCTCACTGTCCCCCCTCTCTCTTTCTATGTCCGTCTCTCTCACGGAGTCCCTCTCTCTCCCTGTCCCTCTCTCCGTGTGTCTCTCTGACCCTCTCACTTTCCCCCACTCTCTCTGTCCTCTTCTCTCTGTGTGCCTCTCTCTCTCCGTCCCTCTCTCTCTGTCCCTTTCTCTCTTTCTCTCTCTCTCTGTCCCTCTTTGTCGCTCTGACCGTCTCTCTCTGTCTTTTTATCTCTCTCTGTACCTCTCTCTGTTCCTGTCCTTCTCTCTCTGTCCCTCTCTCCCTCTGTCTCTCTCTGTTCCTCTCTCTCTCTGTCCCTCTCTCCCTCTCTGTCTCTTTGTCCCTCTCTCTCTGTCTCTCTGTCGCTCTCCCCATCTCTCTCTGTGTCCCTCTGTTTCTCTCTGTCTCTCTGTCTCTCTGTCTCTCTGTCTCTCTGTCTCGCTCTCGCTGTCTCTCCCTCTCTCTCCCTCTCTCTCTCTCTCTCTCTCTCTCTCTCTCTCTCTCTCTCTCTCTCTCTCTCTCTCTGTACCTCTAACATCCTGTCTCTCTGTCCTCTCTCTCTCTTTTAGTCTCTCTCTCTATCCATCTCTGTCTGTCTCTCTCTCTTTCTGTCCCTCTGTCTCTCTGTCTCTCTGTCTCTCTCTCACTCTGTCTCTCGCTCTCTCTCTCTGCGTCCCCTCTCTCTGTGTCCCTCTCTCCCTCTCTGTCTCTCTGACCCCTCTCTCTTTTCGTGTCCCTCTCTCTCTCTGTGTCCCTCTCTCTCTGTGTCCCTTTCTCTCTGTGTCCCTCACTCTCTTTGTGACCCTCTCTCTCTCTCTCTTTGTCCCTCTCTCTCTCTCTCTATGACTCTCTCTCTCTGTCCTTCTCTTTCTTTGTCTCTCTGTCTCTCTGTTACCCTCTCTCTTTCTCTGTCTCGCTCTCTCTTTGTGACCCACTCTCTCTCTCTGTCCTTCTGTCATTCTGTGTCCCTTACCCTGTCGCTGTTCCTCTCTATCTCTGAGTCCCTCTCTTTCTCTCTCTCTCTCTCTGTCCCTCTCTACTCTCTCTCTCTCTCTCTCTGTCCGTCTCAATGTCCCTGAGTCTCTTTGTTCCACCCCCTCTCTCTCTCTCTCTCTCTCTCTGTGTCCTTCATTCTCTCTTTGTCCCCTCTCTCTCTTTGTACCTCTCTCTCTCTACTCTCTGTGTCTATCTCTCTGTGTCCCTGAATCTCTCTTTCTCTTTCTACCACTCTTTCTCTCTCTGTCCCTCTGTCTCTCTGACCCCCTCTCTCTCTGTCCCTCTCTCTCTCTCTGTCAATCTCTGTCTCTGTCTCTATGTCCCCATCTCTGTCCCTCTCTCTCTCTGCGTCTCTCGCTCTTTGTCCCTTTCTCTCTCTGTGTTACTCACTCTCTCTGCGTCCCTCTCTCTATCTGTGTCTCTCTCTGTGTACCTCTCTCTATGTCCCTATCTCTGTGTGTCCCTCTCTGTCTCTGTCCCCCTCTCTCTGTCCATTTCTCTCTGTCCCTCTGTCCCTCACTCTCTCTCTCCCTCATTGTCTCTGCCCCTCTCACTCTGTGTCCTTCTTTGTCTGTCTCTTCTTCTCTCTCTGTCTTTCTCTCTCTGTCCCACCACCCCCCTCTCTCAGTTTCTCTGTCCCTCTCTCTCTCTGTCCCTCAGTCTCTCTGTCTACCTCTTTCTCTCTGTACCTCTGTTTCTCTTTCTCTCTCTCTCTCTCTGTCTCACTGTCCCCCTCTCTCTTTCTATGTCCGTCTCTCTCACGGAGTCCCTCTCTCTCTCTGACCCTCTCACTGTCCCCCGCTCTCTGTCCTCTTCTCTCTGTGTGCCTCTCTCTCTCTGTCCCTCTCTCTCTGTCCCTTTCTCTCTCTGTGTCTCTCTGTACCTCTCCCTCTTTGTCCGCATTGTCTCTGCCTCTCTCTCTCTCTCCCTCCCTGTCCCTCTTTGTCGCTCTGACCCTCTCTCTCTGTCTTTCTCTCTCTCTCTGTACCTCTCTCTGTCCCTGTCCTTCTCTCTCTGTCCCTCTCCCCTCTCTGTGTACCTTTCTCTCTCTGTCACTCTCTCTCTGTCCCTCTCCCTCTCCCTCTCTCCCTCTGTCTCTCTCTGTCCCTCAGTCTCTCTGTCCCTCTCTCGCTGTCTCTCTCTCTCTCTCTCTCTCTCTGTACCTCTAACATTCTGTCTCTCTGTCCTCACTCTCTCACTTTTAGTTTCTCTCTCTCTATCCATCTCTGTCTGTCTCTCTCTCTTTCTGTCCCTCTGTCCCTCTGTCTCTCGCTCTCTCTCTCTGTCCCCCCTCTCTCTATGTCCCTCTCTCCCTCTCTGTCTCTCTGTCCCCCTCTCTCTTTTCGTGTCCCTCTCTCCCTCTCTGTCTCTCTGTCCCCCTCTCTCTTTTCGTGTCCCTCTCTCTCTCACTGTGTCCCTCTCTCTCTGTCTCTCTCTCAATCTCTCTCTTTTTCTGCCCACCTTCTCTGTGTCCCTCCGTCCCTCTCTCTCTGTGCCCCTCTCCTCACTGTGTCCCTCCATCTCTCTCTCTGTCCCTCTCTCTCTCTGTCCCTCTCTCTCTCTGTCCCTCTCTCTTTCTGTCCCTCCCTCTCTGTCACTTTGTCCCTCCGTCTTTGTCTCTCTCTCTATGTCTCTCTGTCCCTCTCTCTCTCTCCCACCCTCTCTCTCTCTCGCTCTGTCCCCCTCTCTCGCTGTCAGTCTCTCTGTCCCTCAGTCTTTCCGTCCCACAGTCTCTCTCTCTCTGTAACTCTCTGTCTCTGTCTTACTGTCCCTCTCTCTGTCTATTCCTCTCCATCTCTCTGAGTCCCTCTCTCTCTCTGCCTCTCTGTCTCTCTCTGTCTCTCTCTCTCTGTGTCCCTCTCTCTCTGTCTCTCGCTCTCTCTCTCTCTCTCTCTCTCTCTCTCTCTCTCTCTTTCTCTCTCTCTCTCTCTCTCTCTCTCTCTCTCTCTCTCTGTCTCTCTCTCTATCCCTCGGTCTCTGTCTCCCGCTCTCTCTCAATTTGCCCCTCTGTCCCTTTCACTCTCGCTGTCACTCTGTCCCTCTCTCTCTCTGTCTCTCTGTTCCTCTCTGTCTCTATGTCCCTCTCTCTCACTCTATCTGTGTCCCTCTATCTCTGTGTCCCTCCGTCTCTCTGTGTCCGTCACTCTCTCCGTGTGTGTGTCTCTCTCTGTCCCCCCTCTCTCTCTGTCCCCCTCACTATCTGTGTCTCTCTTTCTCTGCGTGTGTGTCCATCCCTCTCTGTGTCCATCTCTCTCTGTGTCCCTCAATGTCACTGTGACCCTCACACTGTCCCTCCCTCTCTGTGTCCCTCTCTCTGTGTCCCTCTCTCTGTGTCCCTCATTCTCTCTGTGTCCCTCATTCTCTCAGTCCCCTTCTCTCTCTGTTTCTCTCTCTCTCTGTGTCCCTTTCTCTCTGTGTCCCTCACTCTCTTTGTGACCCTCTCTCTCTCTCTCTTTGTCCCTCTCTCTCTCTATGACTCTCTCTCTCTGTCCTTCTCTTTCTTTGTCTCTCTGTCTCTCTGTTACCCTCTCTCTTTCTCTGTCTCGCTCTCTCATTGTGACCCACTCTCTCTCTCTGTCCTTCTGTCATTCTGTGTCCCTTACCCTGTCGCTGTTCCTCTCTATCTCTGTGTCCCTCTCTTTCTCTCTCTCTCTCTCTGTCCCTCTCTACTCTCTCTCTCTCTCTCTGTCCCTCTCAATGTCCCTGAGTCTCTTTGTTCCACCCCCTCTCTCTCTCTCTCTCTCTCTCTCTGTGTCCTTCATTCTCTCTTTGTCCCTCTCTCTCTTTGTCCCTCTCTCTCTTTGTTCCTCTCTCTGTGTGTCCCTATCTCTCTGTGTCTCTCTCTCTGTGTCCCTAAATCTCTCTTTCTCTTTCTACCACTCTTTCTCTCTCTATCCCTCTGTCTCTCTGACCCCCTCTCTCTCTGTCCCTCTCTCTCTCTCTGTCAATCTCTGTCTCTGTCTCTATGTCCCCATCTCTGTCCCTCTCTCTCTCTGCGTCTCTCACTCTTTGTCCCTTTCTCTCTCTGTGTTACTCACTCTCTCTGCGTCCCTCTCTCTATCTGTGTCTCTCTCTGTATACCTCTCTCTATGTCCCTCTCTCTGTGTGTCCCTCTCTGTCTCTGTCCCTCTCTCTCTGTCCATTTCTCTCTGTCCCTCTGTCCCTCACTCTCTCTCTCCCTCATTGTCTCTGCCCCTCTCACTCTGTGTCCTTCTTTGTCTGTCTCTTCTTCTCTCTCTGTCTTTCTCTCTCTGTCCACCACCCCCCTCTCTCAGTTTCTCTGTCCCTCTCTCTCTCTGTCCCTCAGTCTCTCTGTCTACCTCTTTCTCTCTGTACCTCTGTTTCTCTTTCTCTCTCTCTCTCTCTCTCTGTCTCACTGTCCCCCTCTCTCTTTCTATGTCCGTCTCTCTCACGGAGTCCCTCTCTCTCTCTGACCCTCTCACTGTCCCCCGCTCTCTGTCCTCTTCTCTCTGTGTGCCTCTCTCTCTCTGTCCCTCTCTCTCTGTCCCTTTCTCTCTCTGTGTCTCTCTGTACCTCTCCCTCTTTGTCCGCATTGTCTCTGCCTCTCTCTCTCTCTATCTCCCTGTCCCTCTTTGTCGCTCTGACCCTCTCTCTCTGTCTTTCTCTCTCTCTCTGTACCTCTCTCTGTCCCTGTCCTTCTCTCTCTGTCCCTCTCCCCTCTCTGTGTCCCTTTCTCTCTCTGTCACTCTCTCTCTGTCCCTCTCCCTCTCCCTCTCTCCCTCTGTCTCTCTCTGTCCCTCAGTCTCTCTGTCCCTCTCTCGCTGTCTCTCTCTCTCTCTCTCTCTCTCTCTGTACCTCTAACATTCTGTCTCTCTGTCCTCACTCTCTCACTTTTAGTTTCTCTCTCTCTATCCATTTCTGTCTGTCTCTCTCTCTTTCTGTCCCTCTGTCCCTCTGTCTCTCGCTCTCTCTCTCTGTCCCCCCTCTCTCTATGTCCCTCTCTCCCTCTCTGTCTCTCTGTCCCCCTCTCTCTTTTCGTGTCCCTCTCTCCCTCTCTGTCTCTCTGTCCCCCTCTCTCTTTTCGTGTCCCTCTCTCTCTCACTGTGTCCCTCTCTCTCTGTCTCTCTCTCAATCTCTCTCTCTTTCTGCCCACCTTCTCTGTGTCCCTCCGTCCCTCTCTCTCTGTGCCCCTCTCTCACTGTGTCCCTCCATCTCTCTCTCTGTCTCTCTCTCTGTCCCTCTCTCTCTCTGTCCCTCTCTCTTTCTGTCCCTCTCTCTCTGTCACTTTGTCCCTCCGTCTTTGTCTCTCTCTCTATGTCTCTCTGTCCCTCTCTCTCTCTCCCACCCTCTCTCTCTCTCGCTCTGTCCCCCTCTCTCGCTGTCAGTCTCTCTGTCCCTCAGTCTTTCCGTCCCACAGTCTCTCTCTCTCTGTAACTCTCTGTCTCTGTCTTACTGTCCCTCTCTCTGTCTATTCCTCTCCATCTCTCTGAGTCCCTCTCTCTCTCTGCCTCTCTGTCTCTCTCTGTCTCTCTCTCTCTGTGTCCCTCTCTCTCTGTCTCCCGCTCTCTCTCAATTTGCCCCTCTGTCCCTTTCACTCTCGCTGTCACTCTGTCCCTCTCTCTCTCTGTCTCTCTGTTCCTCTCTGTCTCTATGTCCCTCTCTCTCACTCTATCTGTGTCCCTCTATCTCTGTGTCCCTCCGTCTCTCTGTGTCCGTCACTCTCTCCGTGTGTGTGTCTCTCTCTGTCCCCCCTCTCTCTCTGTCCCCCTCACTATCTGTGTCTCTCTTTCTCTGCGTGTGTGTCCATCCCTCTCTGTGTCCATCTCTCTCTGTGTCCCTCAATGTCACTGTGACCCTCACACTGTCCCTCCCTCTCTGTGTCCCTCTCTCTGTGTCCCTCTCTCTGTGTCCCTCATTCTCTCTGTGTCCCTCATTCTCTCAGTCCCCTTCTCTCTCTGTTTCTCTCTCTCTCTGTGTCCCTTTCTCTCTGTGTCCCTCACTCTCTTTGTGACCCTCTCTCTCTCTCTCTTTGTCCCTCTCTCTCTCTCTATGACTCTCTCTCTCTGTCCTTCTCTTTCTTTGTCTCTCTGTCTCTCTGTTACCCTCTCTCTTTCTCTGTCTCGCTCTCTCTTTGTGACCCACTCTCTCTCTCTGTCCTTCTGTCATTCTGTGTCCCTTACCCTGTCGCTGTTCCTCTCTATCTCTGTGTCCCTCTCTTTCTCTCTCTCTCTCTCTGTCCCTCTCTACTCTCTCTCTCTCTCTCTGTCCCTCTCAATGTCCCTGAGTCTCTTTGTTCCACCCCCTCTCTCTCTCTCTCTCTCTCTGTGTCCTTCATTCTCTCTTTGTCCCTCTCTCTCTTTGTCCCTCTCTCTCTTTGTTCCTCTCTCTGTGTGTCCCTATCTCTCTGTGTCTCTCTCTCTGTGTCCCTAAATCTCTCTTTCTCTTTCTACCACTCTTTCTCTCTCTGTCCCTCTGTCTCTCTGACCCCCTCTCTCTCTGTCCCTCTCTCTCTCTCTGTCAATCTCTGTCTCTGTCTCTATGTCCCCATCTCTGTCCCTCTCTCTCTCTGCGTCTCTCGCTCTTTGTCCCTTTCTCTCTCTGTGTTACTCACTCTCTCTGCGTCCCTCTCTCTATCTGTGTCTCTCTCTGTGTACCTCTCTCTATGTCCCTCTCTCTGTGTGTCCCTCTCTGTCTCTGTCCCCCTCTCTCTGTCCATTTCTCTCTGTCCCACTCTCCCTCACTCTCTCTCTCCCTCATTGTCTCTGCCCCTCTCACTCTGTGTCCTTCTTTGTCTGTCTCTTCTTCTCTCTCTGTCTTTCTCTCTCTGTCCACCACCCCCCTCTCTCAGTTTCTCTGTCCCTCTCTCTCTCTGTCCCACAGTCTCTCCGTCTACCTCTTTCTCTCTGTACCTCTGTTTCTCTTTCTCTCTCTCTCTCTCTGTCTCACTGTCCCCCTCTCTCACGTCCCTGTCCTTCTCTCTCTGTCCCTCTCCCCTCTCTGTGTCCCTTTCTCTCTCTGTCACTCTCTCTCTGTCCCTCTCCCTCTCCCTCTCTCCCTCTGTCTCTCTCTGTCCCTCAGTCTCTCTGTCCCTCTCTCGCTGTCTCTCTCTCTCTCTCTCTCTCTCTCTGTACCTCTAACATTCTGTCTCTCTGTCCTCACTCTCTCACTTTTAGTTTCTCTCTCTCTATCCATTTCTGTCTGTCTCTCTCTCTTTCTGTCCCTCTGTCCCTCTGTCTCTCGCTCTCTCTCTCTGTCCCCCCTCTCTCTATGTCCCTCTCTCCCTCTCTGTCTCTCTGTCCCCCTCTCTTTTTTCGTGTCCCTCTCTCTCTCACTGTGTCCCTCTCTCTCTGTCTCTCTCTCTCTCTTTCTGCCCACCTTCTCTGTGTCCCTCCGTCCCTCTCTCTCTGTGCCCCTCTCTCTCTGTGTCCCTCCATCTCTCTCTCTGTCTCTCTCTCTGTCCCTCTCTCTCTCTGTCCCTCTCTCTCTCTTTCCCTCTCTCTTTCTGTCCCTCTCTCTCTGTCACTTTGTCCCTCCGTCTTTGTCTCTCTCTCTATGTCTCTCTGTCCCTCTCTCTCTCTCCCACCCTCTCTCTCTCTCGCTCTATCCCCCTCTCTCGCTGTCAGTCTCTCTGTCCCTCAGTCTTTCCGTCCCACAGTCTCTCTCTCTCTGTAACTCTCTGTCTCTGTCTTACTGTCCCTGTCTCTGTCTATTCCTCTCCATCTCTCTGTGTCCCTCTCTCTCTCTCTCTGTCCCTCTCTCTCTATCCCTCGGTCACTGTCTCCCGCTCTCTCTCAATTTGCCCCTCTGTCCCTCTCACTCTCGCTGTCACTCTGTCCCTCTCTCTCTCTGTCTCTCTGTTCCTCTCTGTCTCTATGTCCCTCTCTCTGTCACTCTCTCCGTGTCCCTCTCTCTCTGTGTCCCTCTCTGTGTGTCTCTCTGTCTCAATCTCTCTCTGTCCCTCTCTCTGTTCCTGTCCCTCTCTTTCTCTGTGTCCCTCTTTCTCTATCTCTCTCTCTCTGTCTCTCTCTCTCTCTGTGTCTCCCTCTGTGTGTCTCTCTATCTCTCTGTGTACATCTCTCTCTCTGTGTCCCTCTCTTTCACTGTGACCATCCCTCACTCTCTTGTCCCTCTTTCTCAGTGTCCCTTACTCTCTCTTTCTCTTTCTATCCCTCTTTCTCTCTCTGTCCCTCTCTCTCCTTGTCCCCCTCTCTCTCTGTCCCTATCTATCTCTATCTATCTCTCTCTCTGTCTCTCTGTCCCCATCTCTGTCCCCCTCTCTATCTGCGTCTCTCTCTCTTTGTTCCTTTCTCTGTCTGTGTTCCTCACTCTCTCTGCTTCCCTCTCTCTATCTGTGTCCCTCTCTGTGTACCTCACTCTCTCTGAGTCCCTATATCTCTCTATCCCTGGCTCTCTCTCTGCCTGTCACTCTCTCTGAGTCCCTCTCTGTCCATCTCTCTTTCTCACTGTATCCCTCTCTCTCTCGATCTCTCTCTGTTCCTGATCCCTCTCTCTCTCTCTCTCTCTGTGTCCCTCTCTCTCTGTCCCGCTCTCTCTCTGTCCCTATCTCTCTCTCTCTGTCACTACCTCCGTGTCCCTCTCTCTGTGTGTCCCTCTCTCTGTGTGTCCCTCTCTCTGTGTGTCCCTCTCTGTGTGTGTCTCTCTCTGTGTGTCTCTCTCTCAATCTCTCTCGGTCCCTCTCTCTGTTCCTGTCCTTCTCTCTCTGTCTCTCTCTCTCTGTGTCCCTCTCTCTCTCTCTGTGTCCCTCTCTCTCTGTGTCCCTAACTCTCTCTTTCTCTTTCTATCCCTCTTTCTCTCTCTGTCCCTCTGTCTCAGTCTCTCTCTCTTTCTCTGTCCATCTCTCTCTTTCTCTCTGTCCCCATCTCTCTTCCTCTCTCTCTGCGTCTCTCTCTCTTTGTCCCTTTCTCTCTCTGTGTTCGTCCCTCTCTCTATCTATGACTCTCTCTGTGTCCCTCTCTCTATGTTCCTCTCTCTGTGTGTCCCTCTCTGTCTCTGTCTCTGTCCCTCTCTCTCTGCCCATTCTCTCTCTGTCTCTCTCTCTCCCTCTCTCTCTCTCTGTCTTTTTCTCTCTCTCTCTGTCCCTCTGTCTGTCCCAGTCCCTCTCTCTCACTCTGTCCCTCTCCCCTCTCTGTGTCCCTCTGTCTCTCTGTCCCTCGGTCTCACAGTCTTTCTCTCGGTCTCTCGGTCTCTCGGTCCCTCTAGCACTCGGTCTCTCTGTCCCTCTAGCACTCGGTCTCTCTGTCCCTCTCTCTCTCTCGGTCTCTCTGTCCCTAGGTCTCTCTGTTCCTCTCTCTCTGTCTACCCCTTTCTCTCTGTCCCTCTGTCCCTCTCTCACTCTGTTTCTCTGTCTCTCCCTGTGTCTCTCTGTCCCTCTGTTTCTCTGTCCCTCTCTCTCTCTCTGTCTCTCTGTCCCTCTCTCTCTCACTGAGTCCCCCTCTCCCTCTCTGTCCCTCTCTCTCTCTCTGTTCCTCACTCTCTCCGCGTCCGTCTCTCTATCTGCCCCTCTCAATCTGTGTCCGTCTTTCTCTCACTCTCCCTCTCTCTCTTTTTGTGTTTCTCTCTCTGTGCGTCCCTGTCCCTCTCCTCTCTCTCTGTCCCTCGGTCTCTCTGTCCCTCGGTCTCTTAGTCTTCCTCTCTCTCTCTCTCTCTCTCTGTCTCTGTCTCTGTCTCTGTCTCTGTCTCTCTCTCTCTCTCTCTCCGTGTCTCTCTCTCTCTCTGTCCCTCATTGTCTGTGTCCCTCTTTCTCTCTCTCTCCCTCTCTCTCTTTCTGTGTTTCTCTCTCTCTCTCTCTGTGTCCCTGTCCCCCTCCTCTCTCTCTGTCCCTCGGTCTCTCTGTCCCTTGGTCTCTCTGTCCCTCGGTCTCTTAGTCTTCCTCTCTCTGTCTCTGTCTCTGTCTCTGTCTCTGTCTCTGTCTCTCTCTCTCTCTCTCTCTCTCTCTGTCGTTCTGTCTCTCTGTCCCTCTAGCACTAGGTCTCTCTGTCCCCCTCTCTCTCTGTCTCACTGTCCCTCTCTCTCACTGAAACAAAGAGAGAGGGGGACAGAGAGACGGAGGGACAGAGGGACATAAAGAGAGAGCGCTGAGTCCCTCTCTCTCTCTCTGTCCCTCTCTCTATGTCTCTCTGTCCATCTCTCTCCCTCTCTCTCTCTCTCTCTCTCTCTCTCAGTGCCCCCTCTTTCTCTGTCCTACTCTCTCTATGTCCCTCTCTCACTCTGTCCATCTCTCTCTGTCCCTTTCTCTCTCTCTGTCTCCCTGTCCCTCTCTTTCTTTCTCTCTGTCCCTCTCTCTCTCTCTATCCCTCTCCTTGTCGCGCGCTCTCTCTTTATGTCCCTCTGTCCCTCCGTCTCTCTGTCCCCCTCTCTCTTTGTTTCTCTGTCAATTCCTCTCTGTCTCTCTGTTCCCCTCTCTCTTTCTGTGTCCCTCTCTCGCTCTCTCTCTGTCCCTCTCTCTCTGTCCCTCTCTCTCTGTCCGTCTCTCTCTGTCTCTCTGTCCGTCTCTCTCTGTCCCTCTCTCTCTCTCTGTCCCTCTCTCTCTCTCTGTTCCTCTCTCTCTGTTCCCCACTCTGTGTCCCTCTGTCCCTCTCTCTCTGTCACTCTCTCCCTCTCTGTGTCCCTCTCTCACTCTGTCCCTCGATCTCTCTCTCTGTCACTCTGTCCTTCCCTCTCTCTTTGTTCCTCTCTCTCTTTCTGTCTCTCTCTCTCTGTCGCTTTGTCCCTCTGTCTCTGCCTATCTCTCTCTGTCTCTCTGTCCCTGTCTCTGTCTCTCTGTCCCTCTCTCTCTCTCCCACCCTCACTCTCTCTCCCTCTGTTCCTCTCTCTCTGTCCCTTTCTCTATCCCTCAGTCTCTCTCGCTCTCTGTGTCCCTCTCTCTCTCTGCCTCTGTCTGTCTCTCCGTCTCCCTCTCTCTCTCTGTTTCTCTCTCTCTTTCTCTATCTCTCTGTCCCTCTGTCCCTCTCTCTCCATCCCTCGGTCTCTGTCTCCCTCTCTATCTCTCTCAATTTGTCCCTCTGTCCCTCTCTCTCTCGGTCTCTCTGTGTCTCTCTGTCCCTCTCTCTCTGTGTCCCTCGCTCTCTGTCTCTCTCTGTCTCTCTCTCCGTCTCTGTCTCTGTCTCTGTCCCCCTCTCTCTGTATCCCGTTACACTCACAGTCCCTTTCTCCCTCTCTGTCTGTCCCGCTCTCTCTCTCTGTCCCTCTCTCTCTCTGTCCCTCTCATTCTCTCTCTGTGACCCCCTCTCTCTCTCTCTGTCCCTCTCTCTCTGTCCCTCCCTCTCTCTGTGTGCCTCTATCTCTGTGTCCCTCTGTCTCTCTGTCTCCGTCACTCTGTGTGTGTGTCTCTCTCTCTCTGTCCCCCTCTCTCTGTGTCTCGCTTTCTCTGTGTGTGTGTCTATCCCACTCTGTGTCCATCTCTCTCTCTGTATCCTTCACTGTCTCTCTGTCCCTCACACTGTCCTTCACTCTCTTGTTGTCCCTCTCTCTGTGTCCCTCTCTCTGTGTCCCTCACTCACTCTGTGTCCCTCACTCTCTCAGTCCCCCTCTCCGTTTGTGTCCCTCTCTCTCTGTTCCTCTCTCTGTGTGTCCTAATCTCTATCTACCCCTATCTCTGTGTGTCCCCCTCTCTCTCTGCCCATCTCTCTCTGTGTCCCTCCCTCTCTCTCTTGTCCCTCTCTCTCTGTGTCTCTCACTATCTGTGTCTCTCACTATCTGTGTCTCTCACTATATGTGTCCCAAACTATCTGTGTCCCTCACTCTCTCTTTCTCTTTCTATCCCTCTTTCTCTTACTGTCCCTCTGTCACTCTGTCCATCTCTCTCTCAGTCCATCTCTCTCTCGGTCTCTCTGTCCCCATCTCTGCGTCTCTCTCTCTTTGTTCCTTTCTCTCTCTCTGTTCCTCACTCTCTCTGCGTCCCTCTCAATATCTGTGTCCCTCTCTGTGGACCTCACTGTCTCTGTGTCCCTATCTCTCTGTATCCCTAGCTCTCTCTGTGTCTGTCACTCTCTCTGTGTCCCTCTCTCACTGTCCCTCTCTCTTTCTCTCTGTATCCCCCCTCTCTCTCGATCTCTCTCTGTCCCTGATCCCTCTCTCTTTCTCTCTGTGTCCCTCTTTCTCTGTCCCGCTCACTCTGTGTGTCTCTTTCTCTGTCCCTCTCTCTCTCTGTGTCCGTCTCTCTCTGTACCTAGCTCTCTCTCTCTCTCTGTGTCCCTCTCTCTCTGTGTCCCTCTCTCTCTCTCTGTCTCTCTCGCTGTCTTTCTCTGTGTGTCTCTCTATCTCTCTCTGTCCGTCTCTCTCTCTGACCCTCTCTCCCTCTCTCTCTGTCCCTCTCTTTCTCTGTCCCTCTCTCTCTGTTTCCCTTTCTCTTTCTCTGTCTCGCTCTCTCTCTGTGTCCCTTTCTCTGTCGCTGCAACTCTCTACTTCTCAGTGTCCCTCTGTCTCTCTCTCTCGGTCCCTCCCTCGCTCTCTATATCTGTCCCTCTCTCTGTACCTCAGTCTCTCCGTCCCTCTCTCGCTATATCTCTCTCTCGCTCGCTCTCTGTCCCTCCATCACTCGGTCTCTCTGTCCCTCTCTCTCTCTCAGTCGCTCTGCCTCTCTATCCCTCGCTCTGTCTCCCTCTCTCTCTTTCTGTCCCTCTGCCTCACTGTCTCTCTCACTCTGTCTCTCCGTCCCTCTCTCTGTCTCTCTGTCCCTCCGTCTCTCTGTCCTTCTCTCTCTGTTTCTCTGTCACTCTCTCTCTTTCTCTGCCCCTCTCTCTCACTGTGTCACTCTCTGAGTCTCTCTGTCCCTCTCTCTCTGTCTCTCTCTCTGTGTCCCTCTCTCTGTCGCTGTCCCGTTCCCTCTCTCTGTCACTCTCTCCTTCTCTGTGTACCTCTCTCACTCTGTCCCTCCATCTCTCTCTCTCTGTCTCTCTATCGTTCTCTCTCTCTTTGACCCTCTCGCTCTTTCTGTCTCTTTGTCCCTCTGTCTCTGTCTCTCTCTGTCTGTCTCTCTGTCCCTCTCTCTGTCTCTCTCTGTCTCTCTGTCTCCCTCTCTCTCTCTGTCCCTCCCTCTCTCTGTCCCCCTGTCTCTGTCTGCCTCACTCTCACTCTCAATTTGTCCCTCTGTCCCTCTCACTCTCTCTGTCCCTCTCTCTCTCTGTCTCTGTCCCTCTCTCTCACTCTCTCTCTGTCCCTCTCTCTCTGTCTCTATGTCCCTCTCTCTCTCTCTCTCACTGTGTCCCTCTCACTCGCTGTCCCTTTCTCCCTCTCTGTGTCACTTTCTGTCTCTGTCTCTCTCTCTCTGTCCCTCTCTCTTTCTGTCCCTCTCTCTCTCTCTGTAACCCTCTCTCTTTGTCCCTCTCTCTGTTCCTCTCTCATTCTCTCTCTATGACGCTCTCTCTTTCTCTGTCCCTCTCTTTCTCTGTCCCTGTCTGTCTCTGTAACCTTCTCGCTCTCTGTCCCTCTCTCTCTGTCCCTCTCTCTCTGTCCCTCTCTCTCTGTCCCTTTCTCTCTGTCCCTCCCTCCCTCTGTGTCCCTCTCTCTCTCTGTCCTTCTGTCTCGCTGTGTCCGTCTCTCTCTCTGCCTCTCTCTCTCTGTCTCCCCCCTCTCTCTGTCACCCTCTCTCTGTGTCCCTCTCTCTCTCTCTGTGTCCCTCTCTCTCTCTCTGTGTCCCTCTCTCTCTCTCTGTCCCTCTATCTCTGTGTCCCTCTGTCTCTGTGTCCATCACTCTCTGTGTGTGTCTTTCTCTCTCTCTCTGTCCCCCTCTCTCTCTGTCCCCCTCTCTCTCTGTGACTCTCTGTCTGTGTGTGTGTGTGTCCATCCCTCTCTGCCTCCATCTCTCTCTCTGTCCACTCTTTCTCTGTGTCCCTCTCTCTGTGTCCCTCTCTCTGTGTCCCTCCCTCTCTCTGTGTCCCTCCCTCTCTCTGTCCCCCTCACTCTCTCTGTCCCCCTCACTCTCTCTGTCCCCCTCACTCTCTCAGTCCCCCTCTTTCTTTGTGTCCCTCTCTCTTTGTGTTCCTCTCTCTCTCTGTGTGTCCCTCTCTCTCTGTATCCCTCACTCTCCCTTTCTCTTTCTATACCTCTTTCTCTCTCTGTCCCTCTGTCGCTCTGTCCCTCTCTCTCTCTCTCTCTCTCTCTCTCTCTGTCCCTCTCTCTCTCTGTCTCTCTGTGCTCATCTCTGTCCCTCTCTCTCTCTCTGTCTCTCTCTCTCTTTGTCCCTTTCTCTCTCTGGGTTCCTCACTCTCTCTGCATTCCACTCTCTATCTGTGTCCCTCTCTGTGTACCTCACTCTCTGTGTCCCTCTCTCTCTCTATCCCTAGCTCTCTCGCTGTCTGTCACTCTCTCTGTGCCCCTCTCTCTCTGTCCCTCTCTCTTTCTCTCTGTATCCCTCTCTCTCTCGATTTCTCTCTGTCCCGGATCCCCTTCTCTCTCTCTGTCCCGCTCTCTCTCTGTATCTCTTTCTCTGTCTCTCTCTCTATCTCTCTCTCTCTCTTTCTCCGTCTCTCTCTCCGTGTCCTTCTCTCTCTGTGTCCCTCTCTGTGTGTGCCTCTCTCTCAATCTCTCTCTGTCCCTCTCTCTGTTCCTGTCCCTCTCTGTCTTTCTCTCTCTGTCCCTCTCTCTCTCTGTCTTTCTCTCTCTGTCCTTCTCTCATTCTCTCTCTGTGACCCTCTCTCTCTGTCCCTCTCTTTCTCTGTCCTTCTCTCTCTCTATCACTCTCTGTGACCTTCTCTCACTCTGTCCCTCTCTCACTCTGTCCCTCTCTCACTCTGTCCCTCTCTCACTCTGTCCCTCTCTCTCTCTCTGTCCCTAACTCTCTCTGTGTCCCTCTGTCTATCTGTGTCCGTCACTCTCTGTGTGTGTCTCTCTATCGCTCCCTGACCCCCTCTCTCTCTGTCTCTGTCTCTCTCTCTCTCTCTCTTTCTGTGTGTGTGTGTCCATCCCTCTCTGTGTCCATCCCTCTCTCTGTATCCCTCACTCTCTCTGTGACCCTCTCTCTCTTTCTCTCTCTCTCTTTCTCTGTCCCTCTCTCTCTCTCTCTCTCTCTCTGTGACCTTCTCTCTCTCTGCCTCCCTCACTCTGTCCCTCTCTCTCTCTCTGTCCCTCTCTCTCTCTGTCCCTCCCTCTCTCTGTGTCCCTCTATCTGTGTCCCTCTGTCTATCTGTGTCCGTCACTCTCTGTGTGTGTGTGTCTCTCTCTCTCCCTGTCCCCCCTCTCTCTCTGTCTCTCTCTCTCTGTCTCTCTTTCTGTGTGTGTGTCCATCCCTCTCTGTGTCCATCCCTCTCTGTGTCCATCCCTCTCTCTGTGTCCCTCACTCTCTGTGTCCCTCACTCTCTGTGTCCCTCACTCTCTGTGTCCCTCTCTCGCTCTGTCCCTCTCTCGCTCTGTCCCTCTCTCGCTCTGTCCCTCTCTCTCTCTGTCCCTATCTCTCTCTGTCCCTCTCTCTGTGTCCCTCTCTCTCTCTCTGTCCCTCTCTCGCTCTGTCCCTATCTCTCTGTCCCTCTCTCTGTGTTGCTCACTCTCTCAGTCCCCCTCTCTCTCTTTGTGTTTCTCTCTCTCTCTGCCCTCTCTCTCATTGTCCCTCTCCGTGTCCCTCTCACTCTTGTCCCTCTCTCTCTCTGTGTCCTTCTCTCTCTCTCTCTCTGACCCTCTCTCTCTCTCTCTCTCTCTCTCTCTCTGTCCATCTCTCTCTTTGTCTCTCTGTCCCCATCTATGTCCCTGTCTCTCTCTGCGTCTCTCTCTCTCTGTCCCTTTCTCTCTTTGTGTTCCAAACTCTCTCTGTGTCCCTCTCTATCTGTGTCTCTCTCTGTGTCCTATCTCACTGTATCCCTCTCTCCCTATCCCTCTCTCTTTCTCTCCCTATCCCTCTCTCTCTCGATCTCTCTCTGTCCCTGATCCCTCTCTCTCTGTGTCCCTCTCTCTGTTCCGCTCTCTATCTGTTCCGCTCTCTCTCTCTCTGTCTCTTTCTCTCTCCCCCTCTCTCTCTCTGTCCGTCTCTCTCTCTGTTCCTAACTCTGTCTCTCTATCACTCTCTCCGTGTCCCTCACTCTCTGTGTCCCTCTGTCTCTCTCTCTCTCACAATCTCTCTCTGTCCCTCTCTCTGTACCTGTCCTTCTCTCTCTGTCTTTGTCACTCTGTCTCTCTCTCTCTGTCTCCTTCTGTGTGTCTCTCTATCTCTCTGTGTCCGTCTCTCTCTCTGTCCCTCTCTTTCTCTTTGACCATCTCTCTCTTTGTCCCTCTCTCTCTCTATGACTCTCTCTCTCTGTCCCTCTCTTGCTCTGTCCCTCTCTCTCTGTTATCCTCTCTCTTTCTCTGTCTCGCTCTCTCTCTGTGACCCTCTCTCTCTCTCTGTCCTCTCTCGGTATCCCTTTCTCTGTCGCTGTCTCTCTCTATTTCGCAGTGTCCCTCTCTGTCTGTCCCTCCCAAGCTCTCTCTATCTGTCCCTCTCTCTGTCCCTCAGCCTCTTTGTCCCCCTCTATCTCTGTCTCTCTCACTCTCTCTCTCTCGCTGTGTCCTTCTCTCTGTCTCTGTCCCTCTCTCTCTCTGTTTTTCTCTCTCTCTCAGTCGCTCTCTCGCTCTCTGTCCCTCTCTCGCTCTCTGTCCCTATCTCGCTCTCTCTGTGTCCCTCTCCCACTGTTCCTCCCTCTCTCTGTCTCTCTGTCCCTCTCTCTCCCTGTCCCTCTCCATCTCTCTCTGTCCCTTTCTCTCTCTCTCTCTCTCTCTCTGTCCCTCTGTCTCTTTGTCCCTTTCTATCTCTCTGTGTGTGTCCCTCTCTCCGTCTCTGTCTCTCTGTCCCTCTCTTTCTGTTTTTCTGTTCTCTCCCTCTCGCTTTCTGTGCCCCTCTGTCTCCCTGTCCCTCTCTCTCTGTCTCTCTGTGTCGAGCTGTCCTTCTGTTTCTCTGTCCCTCTCTCTCTGTGCCTACCTGTCCCTCTCTTTCTCTCGGCCTGTGTCTCTCTCTCTCTCTGTCTCCCTCTCTCTCGCTCTCACTGTGTCCCCCTCTCTCCCGGTCCCCCACTCTCTTTCCTCGTGTCTCTGTGTTCCTCTCTCTATGTTCCTCTCTCTCTGTCTACCTCTCGCTCTCTCTGTCCCTTTGTCTCTCTGTGTCCATCACTCTCTCTGTCTCTCTCTCTCTCTGTCTAACCCTCTCCCTGTCCCCCTCACTCTCTGTGTGTATCTCTCTCTGTGTCTCCCCCTCTCTCTCTCTGTCCCCCTCTCTCTTGTCCCTCTGTCTCTGTGTCCCTCTGTCTCTCTGTGTCCGTCACTCTGTGTGTGTGTGTGTCTCTCTCTCTCTCTGTCCCCCTTCTCTCTCTGTCCCCCTCTCTCTGTGTGTCTCTCTTTCCCTGTGTGTGTGTGGCCATCCCTCTCTGTATCCATCTCTCTCTGTGTCCCTTACTCTCTCTGTCCCGCGCTCTCTCTGTCCCTCTCTCTGTCTGTGTCCCTCACTCTCTCAGTCCCTCTCTCTCTTTGTTTCCCTCTCTCTGTTCCTCTCTCTCTCTCTGTGTCCTCCTCTCTCTCTATGTCCCCCTCTCTCTGTGTGTACCCCTCTCTCTCTGCCCTTCTCTCTCTGTGTCACTCTCTCTCTGTCCCTCTCTCTCTCTCTCTGTGTCCATCTCTCTCTCTCTGTCTCTCTGTCCCCATCTCTGTCCCTCTCTCTCTCTCCCTTTCTCCGTCTCTCTCTCCGTGTCCTTATCTCTCTCTCTGTGTGTCCCTCTGTGTGTGTGTCTCTCTCTCAATCTCTCTCTGTCCCGCTCTCTGTTCCTGTCCCCCCTCTCTCTCTGTCCCCCTTTCTCTCTGTCTTTCTCTCTCTGTCCTTCTCTCATTCTCTCTCTGTGACCCACACTCTCTCTGTCCCCCTCTCTCTCTCTGTGACCTTTTCTCTCTCTGTCCCTCTCTCTCTCTGTCCCTCCCTCTCTCTGTGTCCCTCTATCTCTCTGTCCCTCTGTCTCTCTGTGTCCGTCCCTCTCTGTGCATCTGTGTCTCTCTCCCTGTCCACCCTCTCTCTCTGTCTCTCTTTCTCTGTGTGTGTCTCCATCCCTCTCTGTCTCCATCTCTCTCTGTGTGCCTCACTGTCTCTGTGTCCCTCACACTGTCCCTCCCTCTCTCTGTGTCCCTCTCTCTGTGTCCCTCTCTCTGTGTCCCTCTCTCTGTGTCCCTCACACTCTCTGTGTTGCTCACTCTCTCTCAGTCCCCCTCTCTCTTTGTGTCCCTCTCTCTCTGTTCCTCTCTCTCTCTATGTGTCCGCCTCTCTCTCTGCCCGCTCTCTCTGTGTCCCACTCTCTCTGTGTCCCTCACTTTCTCTTTCTCTTTCTATGCCTCTTTCCCTGTCTGTCCCTCTGTCGCTCTGTCCCTCTCTATCTGAACCTCTCTCTCTGTCCATCTCACTCTTTGTCTCTATGTCCCCCATCCCTGTCCCTGTCTCTCTCTGCGCCTCTCTCTCTCTTTGTCCCTTTCTCTCTCTGTGTTCCTCACTCTCTCTGCGTTCCTCTCTCTATCTGTGTCTCCCTCTGTGTCCCTATTTCTCTGTATCCCTATCTCTATCCCTCTCTGTCGCTCTCTATGTCCCTCTCTCTCTGTCCCTCTCTCTTTCTCTCTCTATCCCTCTCTCTCTCGATCTCTCTCTGTCCCTGATCCCTCTCTCTCTGTGTCTCTTTCTCTGTCTCCCCCCCTCTCTCTGTGTCCGTCTCTCTCTCTGTTCCTAACTCTCTCTCTATCACTCTCTCCGTGTCCCTCTCACTCTGTGTCCCTCTTTGTAGCTCTCTCTCTCTCAATCTCTCTCTGTCCCTCTCTCTGTACCTGTCCTCTCTCTCTGTCTTTCTCTCTCTGTCTCTCTCTCTCTCTGTCTCCTTCTGTGTGTCTCTCTATCTCTCTGTGTCCGTCTCTCTCTCTGTCACTCTCTTTCTCTTTGACTTTCTCTCTCTTTAAAACCTCTCTCTCTCTATGACCCTCTCTCTCTGTCCCTCTCTTTCTCTGTCCCTCTCTCTCTGTTACCCTCTCTCTCTCTCTGTCCTTCTCTCTCTCTGTATCCCTTTCTCTATCGCTCTCTCTCTCTATTTCTCAGTGTCCCTCTCTTTCTGTCCCTCCCTCGCTCTCTCTATCTGTCCCTCTCTCTGTCCCTCAGTCTCTTTGTCCCTCTCTCTCTGTCTCTCTCTCTCTGTCTCTCTGTCTCTGTCTCTCTGTCTCTGTCTCTCTGTCTCTGTCTCTGTCTCTCTGTCTCTGTCTCTGTCTCTCTCTCTCTCTCTCTCTCTGTCTCTCTCTCGCTCTGTGTCCCTCTCTCACTCTCTCTGTGTCCCTCTCCCACTGTTCCTCTCTCACTCTGTCTCTCTGTCCCTCTCTATCCCTGTCCCTCTCCCTCACTCTCTCTGTGTCGCTCCCTCTCTTACTCTCTGTCCCTCTGTCTCTCTGTCCCTCTCTCTCTCTTTCTCTCTGTCTCTCTCCCTCTCTCTGTCTCTTTGTCCCCCTCTCTATCTCTATCTGTCCCTCTTTCTCTCTCTCTCTGTCCCTCTGTCTCTTTGTCCCTTTCTGTGTGTGTGTGTGTGTGTCCCTCTCTCTCTGTCTCTCTGTTGCTCTCCCTCTCGCTTTCTGTGCCCCTCGGTCTCTCTGTCCCCCTCTCTCTCAGTCTCTCTCTCCCTCTCTCTCTCTCTCTCTCTCTGTCTATCTTTCTCTCTCTCTGTCCCTCGGTATCCCTGTCCCTCTCTCTCTGTCTCGCGCTCTCTCTCTGTCTAGCTGTCCTTCTGTTTCTCTGTGCCTATCTGTCCCTCTCTCTGTCTCGGCCTGTCTCTCTCTCTCTCTCTCTCTGTCCCTCTCTCTCTCTATCCCTCTCTCTCCCTGTCGCCCCCTCTCATTCCTCCTCTCTCTGTGTTCCTCTCTCTATGTCCCTCTCTCTCTGTCTACCTCTCTCTTTCTCTGTCCCACGATCTCTCTGTCCCTCTCTCTCTGTCTACCACTCTGTGTGTGTGTGTGTGTGTGTGTGTCTCTGTCCCTCTGTTTCTCTGTCCCTCTCTCTCTCTGTCCCTCTCTCTGTGTGTCTCTCTGTCCCCCTCTCTCTCTCTCTCTGTGCCTCTCTCTCACACTATGTCCCTCTGTCTCTCTGTCCCTGTCTCTGTCTGTCCCCTCCCCTCTCTTTCCTCCTCTCTCTGTGTCCCTCTCTCTATGTCCCTCTCTCTGTGTGTCCCTCTCTTTCTCAGTCCCTCTCCGTGTCCATTCTCTCTCTCTGTCCTCATTGTCTCTGCCCCTCTCACTCTGTGTCCCTCTTTGTCTCTCTGTCCCTCTCACTCTCTCTGTTTCTCTCTCTCTCTGTCCTTCTCTCTGTCCCTGTCCCTCTTTCTCCCTGTCCCTCTCCCCTCTCTGTGTCCCTCTGTCTCTCTGTCCCTCTCTCTCTCTGTCCCTCGATCTCTGAGTCTCTCTCTCTCTGTCTCTCTGTCCTTCTATATCTCTGTCCCTCTCTCTCTCTGTGACCGTCTCTCTGTCGCTGTCTTGTTCTCTCTCTCTGTCACTCTCTCTCTCTCTCTATCCCTCCATCCCTCTTTCTCTGTCTCTCTATCCATCCCTCTCTCTGTCTGTCTCTCTCTCTGTCCCTCTCTCTTTCTCTTTGTCCCTCTCTCTCTGTCTCTCTGTCTCTCTGTCTCTCTGTCTCTCTGTCTCTCTGTCTCTCTGTCCATCTGTCCCTCTCTCTCTCCGTCTGTCCCTCTCTCTCTGTGTGTCTCTGTCCATCTCTCTCTTTCTATGTCCCTCTCTCTCTGTGCCTTTCTCTCTGTCCCTCTGTCTCTGTGTCCCTTCTCTCTCTGTCTCTCTGTCCCTCTCTCTCTTTCGATGTCCCGCTCTCTGTGTCCCTCTGTCCCTCACTCTCTGTGTTTGTCTGTCCCTCTCTCTCTCTGTCCCTCACTCTGTGTCCCTCTCACACTCTCTGTCCCTTTCTCCCTCTCTGTGTCCCTCTCTCTGTGTCCCTCTCTGTCTCTGTTCCTCTCTCTCTGTCCCTCTCTCAGTCTCTGCCTCTCTGTACCACTCTCTCTCTCCATCTTTGTCTCTGTCCCTCTCTCGATAACTCTCTGTCTCTCTCTTTGTCTCTGTCCCTCTCACTCTCTGTCCGTCTCTATGTCCCTCTCTCTGTCCCTCTCTCTCTGTCCGTCTCACTCTCTGTCCCTCTCTCTTCTCCCACTCTGTCCCCCTCTCTCTCGCTCTCTCTCTCTTGCCCCTCTCTCTGTGTCCCTATCTCTCTCACTGTGTCCATCTCTCTCTCTTTCCCTCTCTCTCTGTCCCTCTCTCTCTTCCCCCCCCCCCCCCCCCCCGCCCTTAACATCAGTCAGTTAACATGATGTTAGTGCCAGCAGATAGGAGGACCAGTGATACATTGATCATTATTGAGATTAGATTGTGTTGGGAACATGAGCTTAACATGACAGGAAGTGGAATCAAATCAATGGATTCAGGGTGGTTAATATACAGAATAACATGTAGCCCAGAGTGAGTTACAGTCTGGAATCAAATCAATGGGTTCAGGGTGGTTAATATACAAAGTATCAGATACCCCGGAGTGAGTTACAACCTGGAGTCTAATCGAGTGTTTCAGGGTGGTTTATATACAGAATACAGGTAGCCCGGAGTGAGTTATAGAGTTACAGAATCATAGAGATGTACAGCAAGGAAACAGACCCTTCGGTCCAACCTGTCCATGCCGACTAGATATCCCAACCCAATCTAGTCCCACCTGCTGGCACCCGGCCCATATCCCTCCAAACCCTTCCTATTAATATACCCATCCAAATGCCTCTTAAATGTTGCAATTGTACCAGCCTCCACCACTTCCTCTGGCAGCTCACTCCATAAACGTACCACCTTCTGCGTGAAAAAGTTGTCCCTTAGGTCTCTTTCATATCTTTCCCCTCTCAAACTAAACCTATGCCATCTAGTTCTGGACTCCCTGACCCCAGGGAAAAGACTTTGTCTATTTATCATAGCCTATCCATGCCTCTCATAATTTTTTAAACATCTATAAGGTCACCCTTCAGCCTCCGACACTCCAGGGAAAACAGCCCCAGCCTATCCCTGTAGCTCAAATCCTCTAACCCTGGCAACCTCTTTGTAAATCTTTTCTGAACCCTTTCAAGTTTCACAACATCTTTCCGATAGGAAGGAGACCAGAATTGCATGCAATATTCCAACAGTGACCTAATCAATGTCCTGTACAGCCGCAACGTGTCCTCGGTACTCTGACCAATAAAGGAAAGCCTACCAAACACCTTCTTCACTATCCAATCTACCTGCGGCTCCACTTTCAAGGAGCTATGAACCTGCGCTCCAAGGTCTCTTTGTTCAGCAACACTCCCTAGGATCTTACCATTAAAAGTATAAGTCCTGCTATGCTTTGCTTTCCCAAAATGCAGCACCTCGCAATTACCTGAATTAAACTCCATCTGCCACCTCTCAGCCCATTGGCCCATCTGGTCCAGATCCTGTTGGAAACTGAGGTAACCCTCTTCGCTGTCCACTACATCTGCAATGTTGGTGTCATCTGAAAACGTACTAACTGTACCTCTTATGCTCGCATCCAAATCATTTATGTAAATGACAAAAAGTAGAGGGCCCAGCACCGTTCCTTGTGGCACTCCACTGGTCACAGGCCTCCGATCTGAAAAACAATCCTCAACCACCACTCTCTGTCTTCTACCTTTGAACCAGTTCTATATCCTAATGGCTACTTCTCCCTGTATTCCATGAGATCTAACGTGCTAATGAGTCTCCCATGGGGAACCTTGTCTCGCACCTTACTGAAGTCCATATGGATCACATCCACTGCTCTGCCCTCATCAATCTTCTTTGTTGCTTCTTCAAAAAACGCAATCAAGTTTGTGAGACATGATATCCCACACACAAAGCCAGTCAATGCCCTGCTGTGGTCTGCACTTCTCCCGGTGCTGGACAGGTATCTAATCCGGGTTTATAGATCAATGCACTGCGATGGTCTGCACTTCTCCCGGTGCTATACAGATATCTCGCCTGGGCTCACAGATCAATGCACTGCTGTGGTGTGCACAGCTCACTGCGCTGGACAGATATCTAGTCTGGGTTTATAGATCTGATCTGTGCAGTGTTCCACGCTGTACAGATTGCTGGGTTGTACTGAGCAGGACACTGGCCTGGTCTATACAGTGTTCCACGGTGATCTGATATCTCCTCTGGGTTGATGGTGTCTGGGCTGGTTCTGTGAGGTGGATTGAGAATGTGGTATATCTCACCCTTTCAGCTGATCTGGCAATGCCTTTATTCCCATTCCTGCGATTGGATCCTCCGTCTCTCAACCCATTAATGTTACAATATGACCAGGTACAGTACCTCATATTGGTGGGGTGGATGGGGGGGGAAAGGTGATGGACAGGTCAAGGTGTTCCCTGGAACGTTCTGTCTCCAACATTTTATAACTGCCATTCCCAGAATGTTCTGCCCCCGACATTCTATAACTGACATTCCCCAGAACGTTCTGTCCTCAACATTCTATAATTGACATTCCCCGGAACGTTCTGTCCCCGACATTCGATTACAGACATTTCCCGGGACGTTCTGTTCCTGACATTCTATAACTGACATTACCCGGAATATTCTATCCCCGACATTCTATAACTGACACTCCACGGAACGTTCTGTCCCCGACATTCTGAAACTGACATTCCCCGGAACGTTCTGTCCCCGACATTCTATAACTGACATTCTCTGGAATGTTCCGTCCCTGACATTGTTTGTTTGTGAACGGCCGGACGTCAGTGAATTGAACAAACGAAAAGATCCCGAGGGAAGAGATCCCGTTCCAGGAAGAGGAGACACTGTTCCGAAGGCCCTTCAGGCAGTTAAAGGGGTGAATACGTTTTTCCCTGCGTTTACATTTCTTCACGACACAGGATAGACCACAATTTAGATCAAAGGACAGAAATTCCCAAACTCCGTTTGTCTTCAGAAAACTGGGAGAGAATCCTTCAGGACAGCAACGTTTCCAACCTCCGTATTTGGAACTGGGAAGGAGCGACCTGTGTCTGCTCTCGAGTGATCGAGTGTGTGGGAATGTTCTAGAAACCATTTGTCCTTATATTTGTGTCTCTGTGTGTTTGAGGAGGGAGGGTTTCTTTTGATTTAAGTCACATTTTTGTCAGTAATTCCGACCGTCCCATTTGTTATTCCAGCTCCAATTATTTTAATAAATCCCTGAATACAGGGACACATTTGAAAATCTCACTGGGTCCCCAATCAAACGGGTCCCTTTGCCTCCAGGCTGATGGATAATGGGTTTGTTTTCCTTCCTCACAGTTAACGTAGTGACCATCTACGTCCTGCTTTATAAAGATTGTGGATTGTCTCCATGTGTCAGACGTTACCTGGGGGCCATGGCAGCGGCGGATCTCCTGGTCATTATCCTCGACCTGATCCTGAGACACATTCCCATTGTTTATCAGGAACATTTTTATTTCCTGGTGCGCTCTGTCCGCGTGTGTAATATCCACGCCGTCCTGCTTTATGCAGCCACTGACTGCTCTGTCTGGTTCACCGTCACTTTCACCTTTGATCGGTTTGTGGCCATTTGTTGCCAGAAGCTGAAAAGTAAATATTGCAGTGAGAAAACGGCGGCTGTGGTTCTGGGAGCAGTGACTGTGCTGAGCTGTTTAAAGAACATTTCCTGGTATTTTATGCTCACGGCTCGGTATCGGATGGTGAACGACCCCTGGTTTTGTTTTGTAACAAACGCTGTTCTATTCTCCAGTGTCTGGGGCACAATCGAGTTCCTCCACCACATTCTAACCCCGTGTGTCCCATTTCTCCTGATTCTGCTGCTCAATGTTCTCACCGTCAGATACATTGTAGTGACCAGCAGAGCCCGCAGGAGACTCCGCGCTCACACCAATGGGGACGCTCAGTCTGACACTGAAATGAGAAACCGAAAAAAATCCATCATTTTACTGTTTGTGATCTCGGCCAATTTCATCCTGTTATGGTCAACGTTCATGCTGTATTCTGTATGGAGACGGATCTGGTGGATTGGGTATCAGTCTATGTATCTCCAGCCCTTTGTGCGGGAATTGGGCTTCATGCTGCAGCTCCTCAGTTGCTGCACAAACACCGCGATTTATGCCGTGACCCAGACTAAGTTCAGGCAGCAGCTGAAGAATGTGCTGAAATATCCCTTCACCCAAATCCATCCATCCATCAAATTCCCTCATTAATCAATCCATCCGGGATTTTCTCATTTCAGTTCAGTGTTTCAGTGATGGAGCAGCCTGTCGCTATGGTAACAGACTGAGGGTAGCGCTGGTTTGTCCATCCTTATCCCACAGGGGGGTAACAGGGAAACATTTCAATGTTTCTCACGACTCAGGGGCCAGTGAGAAAAGGCACCATCCCACTGACTGTATCAATCACTTCCATTTGTAAACAATAAAAATGTTGATTAAAGCGTGCCGAGCAGCAGAGTGACCGATGTTGTTGTGTGTCTTTGTGTTGGAGAAACTGAGCTGGAGAGAGGCAGACTCAGCCCCAAGTCCTGGTCCTGAGGGAAGGGCAGGGTACGGCTCCCTGAGCTCAGGAGCTGGGTTTTAACTCCCTCTGCCCTCCCACTGCAGACTGAATTCCCCATTTCCTCTCTCCTCTTCTTTCTCATCACTTCTCTCCCTCTCTCTCATTCTGCACATTCTCTCTTTCTCAACACCTCTCCCTTTTACTCTCCCTCATCCCCCTCTCACTCACACATCCCCTAACCTGTTTTCTCCACCTGCCTCCACTCTTCCCTGTCCCCATCCCCCCATCTCTCTCTCATGCCTCTCTGTATCCCTCCCACAATTCCGTCTCTACCCAATTTTCCCTCCTCCTACTTCCAACATCCCATCCCCACCAAACCACACGCAGCCTGACCACCATCAACCCCCCACCCCATCCCCAATTTTTGGGTAAGAAGGAGAGGGAAGAACGAGGGAGACAGAATGTGTCCGATAGAGAATGAGGGCGAGAGAGAGATTCAGTCAAAAAGAAACGATGGGAGGTGGGGAGAGAAAGGCACGGAGGGAGGTGGGTAAGAGAGATATAGGGGAGGGAGAGAGAGAGAGACAGGGGAGGAGACTATGAGAGAGAGGGCGAGAGAGGGGGACAAGGGGGGCGAGAGACGGGAAGGTGAGAGAGGATGGGAAGAAAGAGGAGGAAGAGAGAGGGGGTGAGAAGAGGGAGACATTGGGGAGAGAGAGTGGGGAGAGAAAGAGGGGATGGAGAATGAGGGAATAGAGCGCGGAGAGACAGGGAAGAGAGAGCAGATAGGGAGTGAGGGAAAATGAGAGAGGGGAGAGTGAGTGAGAGCGAGACGTGAGAGAGAGGGGGGATGGAGAGAGGGGTTTGAGAGAGCGAGAGAGAACGGGTGAGAGAGCGAGGGGAAGGGGGGTGAGAGACAGAGGGTAAGTGAGACAGGGTGAGACAGAGGGTGAGAGCGAGAGAGGGGTTGGGACAAAGGGATTGAGAGAGAGAGGGGTAAGAGAGATAGGGGTGAGAATGGGAGATAGAGCTGAGAAAGGAAGAGGGGCGAAAGAGAGAGAGGAGAGAGAGATGGGGGTTGAGATAGACAGGTTGAGAGAGACAGGTGAGAAAGAGAGGGGGTGAAAGAGAATGGGTTTTTTGAGAGGGGGTGAGAGAGTGGGGAGAGTGAGAGAGGGGTTTAGAGAGAAGGAGGTTGAGAGAGACAGGTTGACAGAGAGAGGGGTGAGAAAGAGGGTGAGACAAAGAGGGTGGGAGAGAGAGAGGTGTCGGTGAGGGAGTGGGATGCGAGAGAGCGAGTGAGTGACAGAGGGCGATGTGAGGTCGGTGAGAGAGAAAGGAGGAGAGACAAAGGGGAAAGACAAAGGGGAAGAGTATGGGTCCGAGAAAGAGTGGAGGTGAGACAGAGAGGGAGTGGTAGAGGGGGTGGGGGGAAGAGAGAGAGAGAGGTTGAGAGAGATGGTGCGAGACTGAGATGGTGTGAGAGCAAGAGGGAGTGAGAAGGAGAGAGAGGGGATAAGAAAGAGACATAGCCAGGGTGGGAAAGAGGGAGGGGGCGAGATAGAGAGGGGGTAAGAGAGTGAAGGAGTGTGAGAGTGAGAGCAGGTGATGGGGTTAGAGAGAAGGGATGAAACAGAGGGGGTGAGAGAGAAGGGTGCTGTGAAAGAGAGAGAAGGGTGAGAGAGAGAGAGATCGAGGGATGAGAGATAGGGGGATTAGAGAGAGGGGTTTGAGAGAGCGAGAGAGCGGGTGAGAGACAGGGAAAGAGTCAGAGACGATGAGAGAGAGGTATGAGAGAGAGGCGGTGAGAGTGAGCGAGGGGGAGGGCGGGAGCAAGCTGAGAGAGAAAGGGGTGAAAGAGAGGGAGAGAGGGTGAAAGAGTGCGAGGGGGAGAGAGAGAGCAATGTTAGAGAGAAAGGTGGTGGGAGAGAGAGAGGTTGAGGGAGAGCGGGGCTGAGAAATAGAGGGGGTGAGAGAGAGGGGGTGAGAGAGACGGGATGAGAGACAGAGAGGTGCGAGAGACAGGGTGTGAGAGAGAGGGGGCTGAGAGAGGGGGGCTGAGCGAGAGAGGGTGTGGTGTGAGAGGGGGTCAGAGAGTGGGATGTACGAGGGGGTTGAGTGAGAGGGGGTATGAGGGGGCTGATATAGAAAGGGGGCTGAGAGAGAGAGGGTGAGAGAGAGAGCTGGAAGAGAGAGAGAGGTGATGAAAGAGAAAGGGGCTGAGAGAGATAGGGTCTGAGAGAGAGGGGGTGAGAGAGAGGGGTGAGAAAATGAGGCGGTGAGAGAAAGAGGGGCTGAGAGAGAGGGATGAGAGAGAGTGAGAGAGCGGGATGAGAGAGCGGGGGTGAGAAAGAAAGGAGGCTGAGAGAGAGGGAGTATGTGAGAGAGAGAGAGAGAGAGAGGGATGAGATAGAGAGGCTGTGAGAGCCAGGGGGGCTGAGAGAGAGGGGGTGAGAGAGAGAGGATGAGATAGAGGGAGTGAGAGAGAGAGTGAGGGTGTGTAAGAGAGAGCGTGTGAGAGAGAGAGGGAGGGTGAGAGACAGAGGGAGAGATGAGAGAGCGGGGTGTGAGAGAGGGTGGGAGAGAAAGGGGGCTGAGAGAGAGGGGTTGAGGGGCTGAGCGAGAGAGACGGATAACAGAGAGGGGGTGTGAGAGAGAGAGGGTGAAAGAGACGGGATGAGAGAGAGGCGGTGAGAGAGGGGTGTGAGAGAAGGCAGGTGAAAGAGGGGGAGAGAAGGGGAGAGGGGGTTTGGGAAGAGGGCGGAGATGTTACAGAGAGAGGGTTGAGAGAGTTAGAGGGATGAGAGAGGTAGAGAGGTGAGAGAGAGGGGAGGTGAGAGAGGAGGGTGAGAGAGGGAGGAGGTGAGAGAGGGAGGGGTTGAAAGAGGTAGTTGGGAGAGACAAAAGGGTTGAGAGAGAGGGGCTGAGATAGAGGGGTGACAGAGAGGGGATGTGAGAGAGGGGTGAGAGAGTGGGTGAGAGAAGGGGGTGAGGGAGAGCGGGGAAAGAGAGGGGGTAAGAGAGAGGGGGAGAGGTGGAGAGAGAAGTGAGTGGGGAGAGGGCGGAGAGATGTCATACAGAGTGAGTGAGAGAGTTAAAGTTCAGAGAGAGAGGGGTGAGAGAGTTGGAGGGATGAGCGAGAGTAAGGGGGTGAGAGAGGGGAGGTGAGATAGGAAGGGTGAGAGATGGAGGAGGTGAGAGAGGGAGGTGTTGGGTGAGGGAAGTGGTAAGAGACAGAGCGGTGAGAGAGAGAGTGGTGAGAGAGAGGGGTGGGAGGGGGAGAAAGTGGGGAGAGGGGGGAGAGAGTGGTGGGGAGAGAGGGTCAGACAGAGTGGTGCGAGAGGGAGAGGGGTATGAGAGAGGTGTGAAAAAGAAGGGTGTGAGAGAAATAAAGAGGGATGAGAGAGTGTGGTGAGAGAGAGAGGGGGTGTGAGGGGGTGATGGGAGGGGGAGGAAGAGGTGGGTGAGAGGATGTGGGTGAGAGAGGGAGGGGTGAGGGAGTAGGAGAGGGGGTGATCGAGGTGTGTCAGAGAGGGGAGTGAGGAGCTGAGGGGGCTGAGAGAGGTGCTGTGAGGGGTGCTGTGAGAGATGTGAGAGAGATGGGTTTGGGTGGTGAGAGAGGGGGTGAGAGAGGCGGGTGAGAGAAAGGGGGGTGAGAGAGAGGGGGTGAGAGGGAGAGGGGGTGAGAGCGAAAGGGAGCTGAGAGAGGGGTGTGAGAGAGGGTGGGTGAGAGAGGGGTTGAGAGAGAGGGAGTGGGAGCTGAGAGAGAGAGGGGCAGAGGGGGTGTTGAGAGCGAGAGAGGTAAGAGAGAGAGGGAGCGAGAGAGAGGTTGGTGAGAGAGAGGAGGGTGCGAATGAGAGGGGTGATGAGAGAGAGAGCTGGGGTGAGACAGAGAAGAGAGAGTGTGGGAGCGAGAGGGGTGAGAGAGAGAGGGAGGGGAGTGAGAGAAAGAGAGTGTGTGAGAGGGAGGGCTGGGAGAGCGCGAGGGTGAGAGAGAAAGGGGTGTCAGAGAGACTGGTAGAGAGGGGAGAGAGGGGGAGAGAGGGGTGAGGGAGAGAGTGGTGAGAGAGAGGTTGGGAGAGAAAGGGGCGAGGGAGAGAGGGGGTGTGAGAGTGATCGGGGAGAAGAGACAGCAGGAGTGAAAGAGACAGGGGATGAGAGAGTGGGGTGAGAGAGAGAGAGGGCCTGAGAGAGAGTGGTTGAGAGAGGTGGTGCGAGAGAAGGGGTATGAGAGAGAGGTGTGAGAGAGAGAAGGAGTGAGAAAGAGAGGGGTTGAGGGAGAGGGGTGAGAGTGAGAGAGGGTGTTGGTGAGAGCGAGGCGTGTCATAGAGAGAGATGTGCAGATCAATGTGGGAGAAAGAAGGGGGTTGGAGAGGGGGAGAGGTGGGGAGGGATTGGCGGGGAGACGGGGAGGGCGGGAGAGAGGGGGTGACAGAAGTGGTGTGAGAGAGGGGGGGTGAGAGAGGTGGTGTGAGAGAGAAGGGGTGTGACAGAGAGGAGGGGTTGAGAGATGGGGGTGTGAGACAGAGGCGGGTGAGAGAGAGAGTGTGCGTGAGAGAGTGGGGAGGGCGAGTAGGAGGGCGAGAGAAGGGGGTGAGAGAGAGAGTGAGGGGGTGAGAGAGAGGTGAGAGATCAGAGAGATAGTGGGGTGAGTGGGGGTGAGCGAGATAGGGAGCTGAGAGAGAGAGTTGTGACAGAGAGGGGGGTGAGAGAGAGATTTTAGTGAGAGAGAGGTGTGAGAGTGAGGGAAGAGAGAGTGATGGTTGTGTGTGAGAGAGAGGGAGTGTGAGAGAGAAGGAGGGTGAGAGAGAGAAAGAGAGGGTGAAAGAGAGAAGGGTTGAGAGAGGGGCTGAGAGAGAGAAAGGGGTGTCAGAGAGGGGGTGTGAGAGAGGGGTGAGATAAAGAGGAGGTGCAAGAGAGGGGATGAGAGAGGGGGGCGAGAGATAGGGATAAGAGGGCGGGTGAGAGAGGGGGAAAAGAAGGGGAGGTGGGAGTGGGGAGAGAGTGGCGAGGTGTCAGAGAGATGAAGTGAGAGGTAGAGGACAGAGAGAGAGGGATGATACATTTAGAGGGGTGAGAGAGAGGAGGGTGAGAGAGAGGTGAGATGAGAGAAGACGGATGAGAGATGGAGGAGGTGAGAGAGAGAGTTGGTGAGAGATGGAGGAGGTGAGAGGCAGAGGGGTGAGAGAGCGAGGGATGAGAGAGAGAGGGGTGAGAGAAAGGAGGTGGTGAGAGGGGGGAGAGGGGGGTGAGAGAGAGAGGGTGTCAGAGAGAGGGAGGGAGTGAGAGAGAGGGGAGAGATGAGAGAGAGTGCGGGGTGAGAGAGAGGGGTGTGAGAGAGAAAGGGGGCTGAGAGTGAGTGTGGGTTGAGAGAGAGAGGGTGTGAGAGAGAAGGGATAGAGATAGAGGGGGCAGGGAAAAAGGGGGTGAGAGAGAGGGGGTGAGAGAGAGGGGTGTGAGACAGAGGGAGAGAATGAGCGTGTGCTTGTGTGTATGAGAGAGTGTGAGAGGGTAATGGAGGGTGAGCGAGAGAGGGGAGAGAGGACAGACAGAGAGCGGGGTGAGAGAAAGGGGATGAGAGAGAAAGGGGCTGAGAGACAGAGTGGGAGAGAGAGAGGGCTGAGAGAGAAGTGGTGACAGAGAGGGGGTGTGTGAGAGAAGGTTGAAAGAAAAGGTATGAGGGGGGGGTGTGAGAGAGAGGGGTTGTGAGAGAGGGGTGTGAGAGAATAGGGAGAGAGAGGGTGGTGAGAGAGAGAGGGGTTGTGAGAGAGGGGTGTGAGAGAATAGGGAGAGAGAGGGGGAGAGTGGTCAATGTCCCGTTGCAACCTACAAAAGCCGTCCACATTCTGTACCACTCCAACAACCTTTGTGTCATTGGCAAACTTGTCAACCCACTATTCCAAACCCCCATCCAAGTCATTTATAGAAATAACAAAGGATAGGGGTTCCAGAGCCGATCCCTGCAAAACGCCACCGGTCCCTTTCAGTGATCTAGCTCCCCTAACTCTCTGCGTAAGAGAATTCCTGACATTCACTACCCTCTGTTTGAAGACAGCATTCTCTGCTTCTACATCATGACCTATTGATATGAGCAACAGAGGGAACACAGGGGCTCAGGTAAGAGAGACTGGCCCTGAACTCAAGGCAGTATTTGACTGAGGATGAGATCAAGGAGCCTGAGGAAAATCACACTTATTGAGAATCTATTGTGACCTCTCCACTGTTTGGAATCATTCACGGTACAAGGGAAGATGATTACCATTGGTCAGCATCAATCATCTCGGCCATGGGGCATCTATGTAGGAGATCCACAAGGTAGCTCCCTCAGCCCAGGTATCTTCTGTTTGTCAGCGGGGAATCCTGCAGTTTGGAAGGAGGCCTTTCAGCTCATTGAGTCAATACATAGCAGAAGTGGGGATATTCACTGAAGTTTACATAATGTTTAGAACAAGTTGTCCCTCTTCAGCTCTTGAAGCAGTCTGTGTCCATGTGCAAGTAGACCTGGACAACATTCAAGGTTGTGCTATCAATATCTGGGTAACATTCATGCTACAGCACTATACATTTCCACAGTAAAATGAGGAGCACATTGAGCAATTCAATCTGGTTTCACAAGAATATGAGGAAGCCATTCAGTCCATCTAAACTACGGAGCAAAAAGAGGGATAGCCCATTCAGTCCCTCCTGCCTCTAAAACAGGAAGAGAAGGAATCTGCTCACTCCAACACCCACTTACAAAGGATCAGAAAGAGACCATTTTACTCCCAGTGTCATGAAAAAGGAGCAGGAAGAGGTCATTCAACTTCTCAAGCCACCAACAGAGGAACAGGAAAGGGTTAGAGATGTTTTAACGTTGCAAACAAATGGAGCAGGGGCTGCACAGATAGACTGCTCCAACTTGATGCACATGACTTTATTAGTCATAGTACATAAGTGTTACTTTAACATGGTTTTCTGGCATTCAAAATGAAGCCAACCTTTTTAAAGTATTTTCCAAATAATTGCTTTCAATCTCCAAGAAGGCAGACCCATGGTCTCCATGGAGGTCAGAAGCTGGTGGGGAATGACTAACTCTTTCAAAATGAAGTGAAAGTAGCTGCTGACAGGATTGTGCACAAAGTGACATTCAATGCTGTGTCAAACACTAACTGTGCATTCAAGTGTCCCGAGTTCATTCAGAGCCTGTAGCTCTCTGTCAATCGACATGGGGCTCTGCAGATGCATGTAAACTATCGGGTATCAATCATCCAATGAAAAGGATGGAATTTTCACACTATTCAACTGTTTGGGACAAAATGAATGTCCGTCCATAATCATCAAGTTTCAGCTTCTTATTTTCTCAGAGCCCTACATATTAAACACATAGTCACTGCACTCACTCTGCGTGGTACCATCATGCCAGGGTTTAGTCTGGAAAATCTCCTTTGTGCTGTCTCGGTGACAAAGAGATCATTATCTATAAAGCAGACCAAACAAATACTCTCTCAACAAAACACGACCAATGGGAAAGATGTTCTAACTCTGGTGCTTCAATCATTTTGCATGAACAGCCACATATCAGTTACTTCCTGCCCCATAAGAATTCTGTTTGCGAATTGTGACCAAGGACTTCCAGGCCCTTTTCAACAATAGCACTTCCCAATCTCTCACCATTTAATAAATATAAATGCAGATGATGATATTTGCTGTTCACATCTGAATCATTTTTATACCTTCTGAACAGCTATTGCCCAAACACTGATCCTGCTGCCACCCATCAGTCCTTCAGTCCATAGAAAAAAAAAGATTTTTTCTCGTATCTCAATTGCCAATGTTTAATCCATATGGTATATATTCCTCCCCGACATACCCATGGAATCTCACATTCCCCACTCACTTGTATTCAATCAGGTCAAGCGTCTTCTAAAAACTCAAATAGTCCACTCCCATTGGTTCTCAAATGTCGATGGCACAATGCACAGTCTCCACAAAAATGTTTATCGATGACTATTTCCCTTTCCTGAATCTAGGCCGATTCTACCAAATCATATCATTATTTTCCAAGTGTCTCGTTGTCACGTTCCTTATAAAAGGTGCGAATGACTTTTTTTTTCCTCACAGCTAACATCAAGCTATTTAGTTTTATGTTTTCCCTCTCCGTCCTGTTTTAAATTTTTATGTTTCCAATAGCTGATTTCCAGTCTGTAGGATCCTTTCCAGAATCTAACTAGCCTTGAAGAATAATCAACAATTTTTTCGCTGGCTCTGTTTTCATCTCAATACTCTAGGATGTAAGTCATCAGATGCAACAACTTATTAAACTTCAGTTCAATTAGATTTCCAAAAGGATTATCTGCATTAATTCTAATTTACTACATTTCCTCATTTTCACCTTCTCTCGAGTATATCTGGAAGTTGGTTTCTGTACCTTCCCCTGTGGAGATGGAACCAATGCATTCCTCTCAGCAGGCAGGTGGCTTCTGTCAGCTCATTATATATCGGAGGACTACACTTCAGAGATGGTGGATACATTACCCACTCCTGCCTGGAAAGCTCCAGAATTAAAACAGGTAAATTCATAGTAAGAGTCAGCACAGTCCTGTCCCGGGTGTGAGGCTACAGGTTATATTGAAGGTGGGACTCAGCTCAGTCAGCACCTCATGTTTGAAACGAGCTGGTTTCACACTTTACACCTGACTGGGTCCAGCTTAGACAAATGTTCCTGGAAATCCCAGGAAGGAAGTTGCAGTACTTTGCTCCTCCTTGTTTCCAGATCTTCCCTTCTGTGTAGTCTTCGCTCCATTTGTTTACCATGGACCCAGACACTCTGTAAATGCAGTGTCCAGAGTGCGGTCACCAGACCCTCGGGTCTCCCTGAATGAACTCAGCAGCTGACAAAACAAACCTGAGAACACCATCCACAGAAACTCCACTGACATTCTAATGACAGCAATAAGTCAATGCCCCCCACACAAAGTGCACCCATTCAGTGTTGAAAATGGCTCCCTCTCCTTAGTTTCTCTTCCTGGCTGAGAAAGCTGTTGCATCTCTGTAAAGCCCCACAGTAACAGTTCCTCTCTCCAAAGAAGCAGCTGACTCTGTAACATTTCCTTCTTCTGTATTTCAGCAACTGTAAGGGCAGCACCAGTATTGCCAAAAGAATAGATCATCACACTCAGAGAAGAGAGACACATGGAATATAACTCACTTTAATCAGGGACATACCTAAATGGACGCGATATTTGGGAATATGGGAAAGTCCTTTTGTTTTCTTTTCCATCGTCTCTCTCTCTCTCTCTGGACACTGGAGAATTTTATTTCAGATCTCCATTATCCACAGTTCCTTGGGTTATTTCACCTTTAATGTTGTTGTTTCATGCTATGCCAGCACCACTGGCAAGGGCAGCATGTGTTGTCCATCCTAATTGCCCTTGACTGTGAGGCTGTTTGTCAAGACAACATGGAGCCAATTTTTTTGTTGTGGAACTTAAGTCGCCCTTAGTCCAGACCGGGCAATAATGTTAAGTTTCTTTACCAAAGGCTATCAGTGAAATATTAAAAGAAATCCTGATTGTTTATTTTTTCCATCGGTGAAATTTCATTCCAAGTTTTGTCATTCGACTTTAAGTTCAGTCATCAGCTATGGTAGGATTTCAATCAAAGCCTTTAGAGTCATCACCTTTGCCTCTGAATTACACGTGCAGTGACATTATGAATCTCATACAGAGTACCTGTTGTGAAGTACCTGTAGTGATGGCAACAAGTTTGTGGTCAAAATATTTGTCACGGGTAGCGGGGTCAGAATACAATGGGAGCCATAAATTCTGAAGTTAACAAAGGGCTAGATGATGTTTAATTCAGCAACAGCATTGAGGCAGAGGTGGAGACGAAGGATATTATCAAGTTGGGTGTGGGCAGGTTCGATGACAGAGGGAATACTGAGACATAGAACAGTTCAGGGCAAAAGTCAGGTTGAGGTTATGAACAGCCATGTTCCTTCTGAGATGTTTATGAGTGAAGAGTCTGAAATTAATTTAAAGGAAATGGAGTTTGTGACTGAAACTGAATAAAATACTCTACGTCGTTACGAAATATAAATAACAGAATTAGCAATGATTTTCACCATAGTTTATAGAATTGACAGGGATAGACTTACCAGGAAGACCAATAATAGTGAGTATGTGGTAGCAACCAGCTTGAATAATCCTCAGTACGGCTTTGATCCGCAACTTTAATGATGGCCAATCCTGAGAAAGCCAGTAAAGACCCAAAGATAAACTCCCGTTCATTGTAGTGACATTCCAATGTAATATTCTCAGATTCGGATCCATTGCTGGAACATTTCAGTCTGTTGAGCTGATTCACTTCCTCTCCCCCTCTCTGGAGCTGCTGATCCCTGTCATGTTGAGGATGACGCTGCCCCTGATACTACGGGACAACAGGTTCAAAGAAGCCCCTTAATTATGGACGAGGGAAACTCTGGTCCTGTGGAGTGATGGCCAAGCTCTCATAGAAGCAGGATTGATAGTTTTACCTTTTGCCAGTTATTGGTAGGGTCTCAGCAGGGTTGGAAGGCAGGAAATCTCTCCCGGCTGCTGCACTCTCTCTTTGAAATTTCTCTCAGAATTGTCCATTGATGTTCGTTCCTCCTGGATTGGAGAAATGCATGTGAGACAATCTGTTTCCTGAATTTGCTTTGTGAAAAGCGGGTGTTTATTTGATGCTGCCATTTTGGAGTAGTTACTGTATAGTAGTTAAATAATCTATTATTCTGTTATGTTTTCCAATAGAATTAAGTTATTACAAGTTGCTCTTGTTTTTATTGTATTTTATTGACGGTGTTTGAATATATTGTATTTTGCTGAATGTCGAATATTTTGACCAAGCGAATTGCATCTGAAACAGAACACATCATATTTACATTTAAAATAAGAAAACTTTCTGCAATATATGATGACACGACCTTCATCATATATTTTCAGGTACATCTGGTCATGTGCATCGCAAGAAGGACAGATATTCATGTTTTAATTGGTTAATTACTTAATGGACAACATGTTGCAGAAATACGGGGTTTAACAGCAGACTGCGCCGAGCTGAAGGAGTGATAGCTTGATAAGGTATTATACCGGATACTCAATCCACTTCACAGATCCAGCCCAGACACCTATTAACCTAGATGAGATACCTGCTCAGCACGGAGCACTGTGCAGACCAGGCTCAGTTCAACACAGCAATCTCCAGGATGGATCATTGTACAGACACGGCTCATGCAACTCAGCAATCTTCCAGGATGGAGCACTGTGCAGACGAGGCTCAGTACAACCCAGCAATCTCTCCAGGGTGGAGCACTGCGTAAGTCTCACCAGGCCACTGGCTATCGGTCCAACATGGGGACCAGCACAGACACACCGGGGCATTGATTCAGTAATCCAGATGAAACGGTCTGTCCAGCATGGGGTGATATGCAGCCCGCACTAGTGTCTTGCTTTATAAACAGGTTTCTGTTCAGTATGGGTAGCTGTACAGTGACAAGCAGTGAATTGGTCTGTAAACCGGGAGCAGTTACCCTCCAAACATGTAGAGCTGTGCACACCACCCCAGTGCATTGTTCAGTAACACTGTGTTAGATCACTGCCCAGCATGGGGAAACGTGCAGCCATACTGGAAGTGAAAGGATGTGCAATTCCCATCCATTTACAGCTCCATATCTCCATTGTGCCTTGACAACGGGTGCTGTGGGTATGAAAATCACTGCCGGAGAGAGATGGTGGGGAAATCAGTTTAAATAACAACAAACAAAAGAATTTTGGGAAAAAGAGAGAGGGAGATTGAGATAATATCATTGAGGAAATTCATTGAGGATCACACGTTTCAGCATGCTGATATGAAGTTATTTCGACAGTACCCTGCAACATGTGCCAGTATTCCCAGGATTGATGGGTGAACCGGATATTGGTGTGAGTTCAGATGATGGACAGTTTTGAATGAGCATTTGTTCTGCAGCTCTGTAACTGAAAGTGGGCACAGCAGAGTCTATGACTCATTGGGCTGAATATAACAATAATTTATCTTTGTGTGATTTTCACTGAGTCTGACAGAAGGGTTTTCTGCAAGAGGCTGAGCTAGTTTTCTGGTACTATCATATCGAACTCACCTTATTAACTACCCAGCCACCCCATAGTGTCCCTGTCATTCAACGCCAGCCCGATCCCACCCATCATGGCTGGGGTTCCTCACCACCGCCCGGAAGCCCCGATAGTCCGTGATCCCTGGCACTGGTTCCATCTTTAAAAGCTAATGGGCACATGATTGAGCTCTCTCCATTTCGAGCTGCCCTGCAGTTTACCCTGAGCATGACAGATATGGGTCAATTACACCGCGGTTTGTTGACAGGGGCATGGAGGTCCTGGTGGAAGTGCTTGCACAGAGGGGGACGATTTTTTTCCAGGAGGAGGCCACACCACAAGACCCAACAAGCATGGCCTGAACTCACCAACCAGTATCTGTGGTCTGAAAAAATGTTCCGCAATGCAGGACAAGCTTCAATAACCTTCCCCACTCTGTCAGGATAAGGGCACCATATTCTCCCTGCTCCATCACACTTACTGTATATTGGTTATAGCACCGACACCCGAACACGATTCATGGTCCACAACTCTCACTATTGCATGCAAAGCCTTCTCTCTCTCTCTCCCATGTGTTGATAGAATATTCTGAAGAATGCTGATTTTGGAGTGTTCAAGTTAGTGTTCCAAATAATTCCCATTTTCAGAAAAGTGTCAATGCCCTAGCATGTAACACAGAAGGGGAAGACGCAAAGTTGTACAGTTTTCAAAAACATGCAATTCAAGTGCATCACGAGGCCATTCAGCCCTTCAAACGTATTGGAGCATTTGAGAAGTTTGTGGCTGATCTGCTGCTTTTCTCAGTTCCATGTTACATGAACTTTTAGTTATTCAACTCCCTGGGTTTCTGTCACTGAGCAGACAACACTCAGGCCTTTTTACCCCGGTTTTCTTCAAGCGCCTGCTCGAGGGCATTTCCCAAGGGGACGCACTCTCCCAACAATATATTCCATCAGCTTTCTCCATCTATGTAATGGTAAACACATTTTATACCGACCTATCAAAAGTCTACACTCATTTTATGGTTATCGATATCCAATCACACTTAGTAATTCTGGTTATTTCATTTGTCTCACCTTATCGTATTCAGCCAAAGACGGCTTTGAAATACTTGTCTCATCATAATATACAATTTCTAGCAGAGAACGTTTTTACCCTCAGCTGTTATCTTGACCGTTATCTGAATTGTACCTTTTTCCTTGTTATGAAAGTTTCCCTTGCCCTTTGCCTGTGACTGTTTCTGTCTGTAACAGTTACACTGTCTCCCACTCAGTTGGTTGGACGGCTTGTTTGCGATACAGATGGAGGCCAACAGCGCCGGTTCAATTCACCACACTGACAGAGGTTACCGCTGTCTTACCCTCAACACATCAACCGAGGTGTGGTGACCCTCAGCTTAAACTACCACAAATAGTCTCTCTCTAATGAGAGAGCAGCTCTATGGTCCTTAGAACTCTGTTTTATCACTGTTAGCATTTTAAAATGTTTTCTAGATTACCATTTCATTTTGCCGGATGTTGTGAAGCAGTGTCATTTTGTACCACAGTCAACATTTCCCCATGCTGCACATCCCTGCCCATTCCTTGATAATCCGTGACTCTGTTGCTACTTATGAACCTTCTGTCTGTGCCTCAAAAATATTCAATAACTCTGCCTCCAATGGTCTGCGGGTAAGAGAGTTCCTAAAACTCATAGCACTGAGAAACAAATAAAAAGCCTCACCTGGGGTGTGAGGTTATTTTTTGTCTACTTCCCTGAGATTGGATATAATTACATTGGAAGCAGTTCATAGATGTTTCACTTCATGTATTCCAGGGATTAAGGCCTTATATTATAGTTACTCATAGAAAGAGTGGTGATCTGACTGAAACATACAAGACCTTCAGCAGCGTGTATCAGCTAGATACCCACTGGGTATTTGTATAGTCCAAACTTCTTGACATTGTTATAGAACTTCAACCGTGTGGAGGCAGGGCATTCTGCCCATCAAATCCACACTGGCCCAGCGAACAGCATCCCAGCCAGACCTGCCCTCCATCCTATCCATGTAACCCTGCATTTCGCAAGACTAACTCACCTAACATACACATCCCTGGGCACTATGGGCAAATTAGCATGGCCAATCCACTCTAGGCTGCATATTTTTGGACTGTGGAAGGAAACTGGAACACTGGGAGGAAACCCACACAGACACGGGGAGAATGTTCAACCTCCACATACAGGACCCCCGAGGTTTGAATTGAACCCAGCTACTTGGAAATGTGAGGCATCAGTGCGAAACACAGATCCATCATGCTCCTCCATTAGTTATATTAGTTACTTGTGTCTGACTAAAGAAATCTGCTTGACTTGTTCTTATCATTGAACCTGACCCAGTCTATCATTGAACCTGACCCAGTCTAGGACTTTTATCATCAGCCATATCACCAACCTGGTCACATTTAAAATGTGATGCATTTAGTGAAGGAGTGGGACTAGAAAGTAAACAGTGACACCCTCCAACCTCAGTCAGAACCGGAGTGAGGAGAAATTCACAAAGTGGGAATTTATTCACGTAGGAATTCTCCTTCCCAGAAGTATGGGATGACTGAAGCTTTATATTATATCGAGGCTGGCTTCATCTGATTTTCCATAGAAAGTTGAATCAGGGATAATGCTGCATGGAGAAAAGAGTGCAGCTGGGACCACAATGAGATGAGCCACAACCTTATTTACTGGTGGAGTAGTGTAAAGGGCCGAATGTCCCACTCGTGTCCCTCAGCCTTATGTTCTGATGTTCCATTCAACCCTTCGGACCTACTACACAGGGGCAGATTGAGGCCACCCCGATGGTGAGATGTAGTTTGGGAAATGTAATTGGAAAATCCAGGCTGAGCCAGGAATTGACCCGCACCCCAGTCCCTCTTTTCAGGCTTCCCATCTCTAACTGCTGCTTCAGATGTGGGTCATGTTACTGACCCAGATTCGCTGTGAATACAGTCCTCTACCAGTGTTAGCTCAAAGAAATCCTCCGCTCTCCCTGAATGCAACATTGTACAACACCATTTTCAGTAAAATAACCAGTTACTTTCCAGAAGAATAACATAAGAACGTAAGAAATAGAAACAGAAGCAGGCTATTCGGCCCCTCAAGCCTGCACTGTCATTTAATAAAAACATGGCTGATCTACTTCAGGTCTTAACTCCACTTTCCTGCTAACCCCTTGTATCCCTCAACTCGCTGATATGTCAAAACCCAATCCAGCCAGTCTGTAAATACATTCAGTTACCCAGTCTCCACAACCTCTGGGTCAGGGAATTCCAGGCATTCACTACCTTCTGAAAGAAGATGTTTCTTTGCATCTCAGTTTGAAATCGATATTCCTTATTCTGTATCTACAACCCTGAGTTTGACTCTCTGCCCTGAATTGGATCCACATTCTCAAAAGTTACCTTGTCAAGCCCCCTCTGCATCTTGTCCATTTCAGTAATATCATCCACATTCATTTCAACTACAATGAATAAACGCCTCACCATTTTAGATGTACTCAATAATTAATCCCTTTCATTCCAGGAGCCCGCCTAATGAACCAACCTATTTACTTGCTGCATCAGCATGCTGACGTTATGTTTCAGACACAAAGACAATCCCATCCCATTTCACTGTTCCTTTTGTGGGTGTCCTCTCCATTAAGTAACAGCCTGCCTTTTGGTTCTCAGTGTCATCCTCAAACTCGGTTATATATTGCACTCAGCTCAGGCTTTCAGTATAGATTGTAACTAAATCTTGCATTGGACTGATATTTGTGATACTCCAGCAGATAGATTTCATCAGGAAGATCCATTAAACCTGACAGTCCGATTTCTATGTGTTAACCAACCGTCATCCCATGCTAATATATTAGCTGTCAAATTATGAACTTCTGTCCTGTGTAACAAGTTTTATTTCGTGAAACCTTATGAAAATCTCGAGAAAGCCTCGTGTCTACCAGATCCCGTTTATCATGTCCGCTTGTTACATTCTCAGGAATCTCCAGAAAAAAAACTTTGCATGATATAACAGGCAAAATATAGATCGCCTTTCACAAAACCATTTTGACTTTGCGTGAAGTTTTTCTAAATGTCCTGCAATTCTTTCCTTAATAATAGACTCTAGCAGATTCCCAACAATAATGTTGAGGCTAAATGGTTACTGCTTTCAGTCTCGCTGTTTTCTTGAAAAGGGACGCCACATTGTAGGGTCTCCAGTTTCACTGGAACATTCCTGAAATCCAGAGTTATGAAATATTTCTCACAATAACAGTAGTCACTCTGTAACCGCCGCTTTTAAAACCAACGGCGAATTACTGCTGAAGTGCGTACCCTTACTCTTATCTGTTTACTCAAATGCCTTGTTCCTTTTGTTCGAGGCAGTTCAAGAACTTCCCTCCTATTGTTATTTTGATTATATCATTGAAATACTTACAGTGCCTTCTAATGTGAGGAATGATATAAAATTCTGGTGTAAATTATCTGTCTGTTCCCTCTAGGCATACCCTCCAAAAGTCCTCAATATATTTTCCTGACTTCATTTCTACCAAAGGGCATACATTCATCTTGAACTTTCTTTATATACACATTAAAGCTTGCGCTTCTTGCTTTTATATTTTTTTGCCAGTTTGCTTACATCATATCTTTTCTTCCCCTTTTCCTTGCTTTCTAGATTCGTACAGTCATATCGCACAGGAACAGACCCTTAAGACCAACTTGTCCATGCTGACCAGGTTTTCCAAACCAAACTAGTCTCATCTGCTTGCATTTGGCCCATATGCTTCTGAACGTTTCCCATTTATGTTTGTCCAAATGTCTTTGAACTGTTGTAGCTGCATTTGCATCTTCCTCCGGCAGCTCATTCCATAAGAAAATTGCCCTCTGTGTGAAAACATTGTCCATTTGTCCCTTTTAAATTTCCTCCTTTTAACCTTAAAGCTACGTCATCTATGTGTGGACTCTCCTATCCTTTCAAAAACACCTTGGCGATACACCCTATCCATGCCTCCCATGATATTAAAACTTCTAGAATGTCACCCATCAACACTCCATCTGATTCTAGCTTCAAGAGCAAGCATTTAAAGATAAGCACTGCAAATTTGTAACAGTATTAAAAATTACAGGTAAACAACACTCATCTCAAACTTCACACTGTGATTTGTTTTTTCTCCATGTTACAATACTAAGGCAGCAGGAAACTCTTACTAGCTCTAATAAGACGTCAAGCAAACAAATTCCTTTGTCTGAGGGGGGTGTTGATATCTACAGGGAAAACGTATCTTTGGCCAGTTCTATGTAAAAAAAAGAATTCTTATACCATACGGTCAGCATGCACCTTTAGCAGAGTGAGATGAAGGCTGGGTGTACATTTTGGATTTGGGATCACAGTGTGAATTCAGTGCAAAGGGAGAATGATGTTTTCAATACGGTTTACTCCAAGAATGAAACTTTGCGGAATCAGATGTGAGTGGGAGGTCTAAAACAGCATGAATGGAGAGGCCGAGCCACACTGTGACCAGAGGCAAGGTGGCAGCACTAAACGCAGATTGATGCTAGTGCAGTGAAGGTAGACTGGATCAAAGACCTTCAGGTGAAGTGGGCAGGGACCATAATGTGAGAGAATGTGCTCTGTAATTTGAGATGGAGAACCTGGAATCAGGAAGGGGAGAGGAGCAGGGAAGAGGATGGAACAGCAATGGCAGGGGTTTCTGGGGGGAATTCAGGAAGCACAGCTGAAAGTCATGCCCAGCATCTGCTTATGGTCCCTGAAATAAACATCCTAAATCTGGCCCTACACGAATGCTCATCATAGTATCCTGGTCAACCATGGCTGGTACAGTTTCTAATTGAACAGAAACAACAATTTCCGAGCGTTATTGGATATCTGCTTGAATGTCTGCCCAGGTACACCCACTGACCTTCCTCTGGGTCTACTTCCACATCCTGCTTCAGATCAGATGTGAGACAGAAAGCCTCAATTTAGATGTCTAGTTCTTTTCAATCATTCAGGGGGGACTTCTGCATGTAGCTGAACACATGATCAGCGGAAGCTGACTCCATTCTCACAGTTTCTCCATCTCTGTTGTTTCTGTTTGATGACGCCACCTTCCAGTGAACTGCCTGTGATGTGAACTCCTTTTCCTTCAAATCAGAAATCCGCTAATTCCGTTGAACAGGGCCTTCAGCTGTGACTATTACATCTCCCACACTTCTGTCCTCACTCCGTCCCCTCCTTACCAGAACATTGATAGATCTCCCCTCGTCCTCACTTCTACTATACTGGAATCCACATTCACAGAATCATCTTCCACCATTCCACCATCTCCAATGGGACAGCACTATCAAACACATCTTCCTCTCGCTACCACTGACAGCATTTCACAGAGACCATTTCTTCTGTAACACCCTCCATCATCCCGAACACTTCCCAACTCCCCATGACACATTCCCATGCAATTACAGAAGCTGCAAAACATGCCCATTCACATCTTCCATCCTCACTGTCCAAGACCCCAAACACACCTTCCAGGTGAAGTAGCATTTCACTTTTACTCTTTCAATCCGGTCTCCTGACATTGCTGCTCACAATGCTGTCTCCTTTACATTGAGGAGACCAAACAGAGACTTGTTCGAGGACCACTTTCACTCTGTAGGAATAACCCTGAGCCTCTCATTGCTTCCCATTTCAATAATTGACCTTGCGCTCATCCTAAGATTTCGGTCCTGAGCTGCTGAAATGTTCCAATGAAACACCACCCAAGCTCGAGTAACACCTCCCTTTACACTTTGATGTATTACAGCCTGCAGGAGTTAATATACAATTTCAAAATCACAGCCTGACTCCATTATGGCTGTCCTCCATTTTTCATGTATTCTACTTCCTGGCCTCCCAATGATCCCATCTGTGTCTTGTTTATCCTGCACTCAATAGAGACAACCCATGTCTGCCATCTACACTTTAATTTACACCAATCTTATATCTGTTTCTTTTTCACCACAATTAAAATCCCATTCCTCTGTGCCATTGCACCTCCACATGCTCTGTTTCCTATCATCGCTCGTCCACTTTTGCCAAGGCATTAAGCAGCACTTTTCAGTTCTGAACAAGGGCCACGCAGGACTTGAAACGCTATCTCTGTTTCTCTGTCTGCACAGATGCTGCCAGACCTGTTGAGTTTCTCCTAAAATTTCTGGTTTTGAACATGTTCAAAGATGTACGTCAAAGCTGCTCAAATGTCCTGGCCCACTTGGATTGCTGTACACTGGGAAGTGTAAAATAGCAAAAGGTGCACAAATATCTTGGTTCTGAAACAACATACGACTGGAATCATTGACACTACAGAGTTCTTAATGAAAGTCATGGAGAGAAGCAGAGTGAAGCACATTCAATTTAAACACCGAAAGTGGCATAACTGCAAGGGAAAACATTCAGATGAATGTTAGAATTAGAATCGCTACACTGTGGAACAGGTCCTTCAGCCCAACAAGTCCACACCGATCCTCTGAAGAGTAAACCAAGCACACCCATTTTCTTATCCTATATTTACCCCTGACTAATGCACCTAACCTGGAAATTTTTGGTTTGTGGGAGGGAACCAAAGCACTCAGAAGAATCCCACAGGGAGAATGCGCCAGCTCCACAAAGACAGTCGTTAGACGATGGAATCGAACCTGGGTCCCTAGCGCTGTGAGGCAGCAGCACTAAACACTGAGCCTTGGTGCTACCTCACGGAATATGTTTGGAGTTTTGGAAAACATGACAAGTAAGAGGTGTGACACAATAAACAAATGCTCAGAGGAATGAGAATATGAAAATGGAAGTGCTACCAGATCAGAAACCAGAGTAGCTCACGGGGTACGGGTCAATGGGTCTCGGTATGAATTGGGTAACAGACAGCAGAATTGCATTGCGGAAGTTGCAGCTCAAACCCGGGAATTCATGTAATAGTGTCGATCACAGTTGGACAGAAGGAGAATTGTACTGAGTTACAATCTGTAACTTTTTGCCCAGGATAATTCCTCAGTCCATTATTCCCATTAGGCTGAATGATGTTTCAGTCACGAGTGTAGGTGAACATACCAGGGTCAGTGCCGTGTGTACCTAAAACTGATGACAACCCATTTAAACCTACCACACTTGACTATTCACATACATTGCAAACAGCAGGACTAACATCTGATAGAGAGGACGAAATGATTACAAAGCAAACAGATCAGATCAAAGCTCTGCAGTCCTGCCACAGCCAGTTAAAAATGGAGTTGAACGATGAAACAACTGACAAAAGAAGAGGACTCCACAAATATTTTTTTTAAAAATTATTCCATGGGATTAGTGTGTCGCTGGATAGGTCATCTTGTATTGCCCGGAGGGTAGTTAAGAGTTAAACACATTACTGTGAGTCTGGAGGTACATGTAGGCCAGAGAGGAATGAATGGCGGTTTCCTTCCCCAAAGGGCATCTGTGAACAAGATGGGTTTCTCCCACAATCAGCAACTGTTTCATGATCATCATTAGACTCTTACTTACAAAATTTTTTGGATTTGAATTCCACCATTTGCTGTGGCAGTATTCGAACTCAGGTCACATGAGCATTGCCTGGGTCGCTAGCCTAACAGCTCAATACCACTAATGTATTGCTTTGCCATTTCCCGAAAGAATGGAACTTTGCTGCACATCACTGTAAAAGACAGTATGCAATGTCTGCACCATCCTCAGCCAGAAGTGTCCCTTAGATGATGCCCACAGAATCACTGATGCCAGTCTCCAACCAATTCGATTTGCTGCACGTGACATGAAGAAACAGCTGAACACAGAAGGTACGAAAAAGGCAATGGGCCCTGACACCATTCCTGCAATAGGACTGAAGACTTGTGCTGCACAACAAGCCGTATCTCTGGGGAAACTGTTTCATTCCAGCTCCAACTCTGACATCTCCCTGGCAACGTGGAAAATTCCTCAACTATGTCCAGTCCCTTAAGAGAAGAATAATTACAATCTGACCATTTACCACCCCCTCAGTCCCATCACGATAGGCAAAATTGTGTGAGTTATTTTTGACAGAGCTGTCAAAATTATCTGCTCAGTGTGGTTTCCGATTGGTCCCCATGTGGAGATGGTGCTGCTGTGGAAATGTCACTGGATTACCAATCTCGACCAGGCTAATGCTCTGGCAGCGGGTGGAAGTTAAAAACAACTAATAAAATATCGAAATCTAAAATCTGCTGTCAGTAATAGTGACCATGAAGCCAATGTCGATTGTAAACACCAATTGCCTTCCCAATGTACTTTCAGGCAGTGAATCCACCCTGCTTTCCTGTTCTGGCCGAAAAGTGCCTCCAGACGACAGACACTTCTGCTTCCTGAATAGATGGGTGTCAAGCATCAATTCCGGGATCATCCTGCTCGTAATTGCTTTCCACTCCAAAAAAAGGAGCTGCTTATTATGACTCACTTTTTCTTTCAGCTCTCTACCATTCTCAACCCATGCCAGTATATTAGATCTCACTGTTGCACACTGTTATGTGCCAGGACAGACCACCTCGAGTCATTTTAAGGAAGTAGTTGCAGACCCAAACTTTGCTTGTTGCCTTAAGCAGGTGTAAGGCAGATATTCCAGGAGTCACGTAGCTTGTCAAGCCACTTAGTTTTAAGTAAAACAGAATTTATTTTCAAGGTTACAGAATGAAACAAAAACAGAAGAGAATAGCAAGCAGAATAACAACCTATCCGAAAACCCAACAGATTATCCTAACTTAATGATGTTAGCAAATTAAATTCATTAGGAGTGGGTACATGGGAAGACCAAGAACTGACTTTCAATTCAGCCTACAAAAATGTAGGGCATTACTGTGTAACGTGATTAGGAATGACAATACCAAGAGTCAGCCAATTAGAAGCCATATCCATGCTACTAGTTCCACAGTAAGTAGAACTAAAGTGACTCTTCCCAGCTTTTGTCATTTTTATGTTTTAGAAATAAATATTTTAAAAAATATTTAAAGTTGGCTACTCAACTAATCTTCCAGGTGAAGCTTTCTGGTCTTCAGTAGCACTCCACTTCTCAACTGAGAATCTGAAAATGGTTGAAAGCCATTTGGTGGCACCGTGGCACAGTGGTTAGCACTGCTGCCTTACAGCGCCAGGGACCCGGGTTCAATTCCTGCCTCAGGCAACTGTCTGTGTGGAGTTTGCACATTCTCCCCGTGTTTGTGTGGGTTTTCCTCGCGCAGTCTAAAAATGCGCCGGTTAGCTGGATTGGTCATGCTAAATTGAGCGTAGTGTTAGCTGAAGGGGTAAATGTAGGCAAATGGATCTGGATGCGTTGCTCTTTGGGGGGTCGGAGTGGACTTGTTGAGCGAATGGGCATATTTCCACACTGTAAGTAATCTGTATCTAAATAATCTAAGGTGTTGTTCGAAGTACTTGTAACAATCTCCATAAACACCCCATGGAATATTCGAAAGGAAAAATCAAACTCAGTTTCTTCCAGGACAGATATCAGCGAGAGGGGGGATTAGCATGGACCTTCTTCTTTGGCCTGATAGCTTCACAACTGGCTGCCTGCTTTGAGTAAACAGCCAGTCTGTGAAAAATCAGTCCAATCAAATCAAAGCAGAGGGTCTGCGCTGGGAGAACTGGCCACTCCCCTTTTATAAGAACTGAAGGTCTAGGAGCAGGAGTAGGCCATCTGGTCCTTCTAACCTGCTCAACCATTCTGTAACATCAAGGATGATCTACTCGTGGACACAGATCCACTTACCCGCACTCTCACTGTATCCGTAATTTTCTTCATTGTTCAAAACCTATCTATCTCAGCTCGAAAAACATTTATTGAAGTAGCGTCAACTACTTCACTGGGCAGGGAAGTCCATAGAATTACAAACCTCTGGGTGAAAAAGTTCTTTGTCAATTCAATCCTAAATCTGCTCCCTCTAATATTGAGGTTATTCCATCTTGTCCTAGCTTCACCTGCCAGCGGAACCATCCTCTCTACTTTTTTCTGACCACTTCCCTTCATAATATTTTTTAAATTTTTCTATAAGATCCTTCCCTCATTCTTCTATATTCCAATGAATATAATGCTGATCTACTCTGTCTCTGCTCATAAGACAACCCCCTCAACTCCAGGTTCACAAAAGTGAATCTCGTCTGAATCACCTCCACTGCCAGTACATCGCTTTGCAAGTAAGGAGGCCAAAACTGCTCACAATACTCCAGGTATGAACTCACCAGCACCCTGTATAGCTGTAACATAACCTTCCTGCTTTTAAATTTAACCCCTTTTGCAATGAAGAACAAAATACCATTTACCTTCCTAATTACTTGATGTACCTGCAGATCAACCTTCTGTGATTCATGCACAAGGTCACCCAGGTCCCTCTGCACAGCAGCATGTTGCATCTTTTTTACAATTCAAGTAATAATCCTTTTTTACTGGTATTCCTAACAAAATAGATTACTTCATATTTATTAACATTGTATTCCATCTGCCAGACCTTTACCCATTCATGCTATGTAACTATATTCCTCTTTAAAGTTTCACAGTACTCTGCACACTTTGCTCTGCCACTCATCTTCGTGCCATCTGCAAACTTTGGCCAACTACGCATGCTCCCAACTCCACATCATCTATATAAATTGTGAATAATTGCAACCCCAACACTGATCCCTGAGGCACAGCACTCAGCACTGATTGCCAGCCAGGATAGCACTCATTTATACCCACTCTTTGCTTCCCGTTAGTCAACCAATCTTTTATCCATGTTAATACTTCAGCCGTAACGCCATCCATCTTTATCTTATGCAGCAGTCTACTATGTGGCACCCTATCAAAGCCATTTTGAAACCTAGATACACCACATTCACTGCTGCCTCGTTGTCTATCTTGCTCGTAATGTCTTTGTAGATTTCCAAAAGACTTGTTAAGCATGATCTGCCCTTTATGCATCCTTGCTGCATCTGTGCAATGGGCCGTTTTCTATCAAAATGCCTTGCTATTTCTTCCTTGATAATACAGTCAAGGCATCTTCCCCACTACTTAGATTAAGCTAACTGGTTTATAATTCCCCAACTTTTATCTACCTGCCTTTTTAAACAATGGCGTCCCATTTGCTGTTTTTCAATCTGCTGGAACTACCCCAGAGTTCAGCAAATTGTAGAAAATTACCACAAGTGCACTTTTTATTTCTCCTGCTTTCTTTTTAGTACACTGGGATACATTACATCAGGGCCAGGGGATTCGTCTACCCTTAGCTCCATTAGCTTACCCAATGCTACCTCCTCTGTAATAATGATTCTTCACAAGTCCTCACCTACCTTCATCTCTTTTGTAAAAACAAGGACTGCAGATGCTGGAAACCAGATTCAAGAGTGGTGCTGGTAAAGCACAACAGTTCAGAGCATTCCTGATGAAAGGATTCTGCTCGAAACGTAGATTTTTCTGCTCCTCAGAAGCTGCCTGAACTGCTGTGCTTTACCAACACCACTCTAATCTAGAATCTTCATCTCTTCGTCGATCATTGGCATGTTATTAGTGTCATTCATTATGAAGACTGATACAAAATACCTGTTCAATGCCTCAGCCATTTCATCATATCCTGTAACTAAATGCTCCTTCTTATCCTCTCAAGGACCAACATTGAAGTTAGTCACTCATTTTCATTTTATATATTTAGGGAATCATCTGCTATCTGTCTTCATATTCTGTCTTGGTTTTTTTTTTCTCGTGTTCTATCCTATTTTACTTTATAGCTTTTTTCGTGGCTTTCTGTTGACCTTTAATCTTTTCCCAATCTTCTAGGTTCCTGCTGTTCTTGACCACTTTGCATTCTATCGCTTTCAATTTGATAGCCTTGCGTATTTGCTTAGACACCCACGGCAGACTGCCCTTTTTCTTAGAGTCTTTCCCTTTCACTGAATATACTTTTGCTTAGGACTTTGAAAAAATCCTTTGAAAATCCTCCACTGCTCGTCAACTCTCACCATAAAGTATTTGTTTCCAGTTAACGTTTGCCAAGTCCTCCCTCCATTCTGTTGTAGTCTCCTTCGTTTTAGCACAGGACCCTGGTATTAAATTTTATCTTCACTCTTCATCTGTGTTTTAAATTCATCCATACTTTCATCATTCCTTCCAAGTTGATTCCTAACTAAGAGGTCATTAATTATTCCTGTCTCATTACACAGGACCGGATCTTGCATAGCTCGCTCCTCATTGTACGTGTTTTAATTTTCGACTCGAAAGCATTCCCAAGTTGTCAAACCCAGACTCTTCGGATTCGCTGCTCTTAAGACTGCTATGAAATAAAAACATAGACAGCATAACCGTGTTAAAGGTTTAGCATTGTCACAACACTACACTTGGGACATCATCAAAAATGTTTCTGAAAATTCAATTTCACTGCATCTATTTCTTCGCCATAATTTAATTTGCAGTCGGAATCTTAAATATGATTCTCCATTAATAATCTGGTATTGACTTGATCCATGTTCATTATTTTCAAATTAACATAATTCTCAAAGTTCACTGGCAAAGCATTCTTTCTAATAGACTCCTGTATTGTCCTGACTACTTCTTTCCTGCTGTCTCCCTGCCTCCTTTAGAAATATTGGGATTACATTTGCTGCTCTCAAATCTGTCAATTCAATCACCTGGAATTTGGAAGACGGCAAGCAGAGTATCCATTTTTCCCATGACCACCTCCTTTAGGAATCAGAGATATAGATTATCATTCCATGGGGATTTATCAGATTTCAGTACAAATAATTTCTCCAAAACTGCTTACTTAGTGATTTGATTGTATTTCCTTTCTTTTTCAGTTGACCTCGAATTGTTTGGAAGCATTTTTTAAAATATCCTATCATGAAGGCAGAACTGAAGTAGATGCTTCATAGTCTGCCATTTTCCTGTTCTCCATTCGTTGGTTTTGGACTGTAAGGAAGCTACAATAATCTTCTCCAACATTTCACCTTGGTATATTGTACGTTGAGATGATTTTATATTTCACGATTGTTAATGTACTCTTCCAAAGCCCATTAGTTCCTGGCTTAAGCTGTTCAATGATTGACCTTCCAAAGCCATGCAATCACAGAAGCATAGACTCTGTACCATCAAAAATACAGCACAATTTATATTATTACAAATTTCCTACATCAGTCCCGTAGTATGAATGGTATGACAGTTCAATTGCTCGTCCAAATAATTTTTAATGGTTGTGAGGTGACCCGTGATAACTGCCCCCCCCCCCTTAGGAAGTGCATTCCAGATCCCATGACCCTCTGGGTGAAAAACAATCCCTGAATCATCACTAAACCTCAAATCCTTCCCTTTAAAAGTGTGTTCCCCTATTCTTGACCATTTGACGAAAAGGAACATCTGCTGTCTATCTCCCCTCTCCATGTCCCTCGTAATCTTATACTTCGGAATCACGTCCCCCTCAGCCTTCTCTCATGCAAACTAAACAACCAGAGCTTATCCAGCCTCGCACCAATAACTGATATGCTCCATCATTGAAAAATCCAGGTGAACATTTGCACCCCCTCCAGAATAATCACATACTTCCTGTAATGTGGCTCCCAGAACTCCACACAGTATTCCATATTGGCCTCACCAAAGTGCTATATAGATCTTGTAGTCTATGCCTCGATGAGTAAAGGTTATGCCTACTGCTTCCATTGACTTCTTATGTAACCTTTTATTCTCCCGCGTCACATTCAAGAATGTGTGGAAAAGCTCGCTATGAGCTTTCTTGTGTGCTACAATTCATTGTGTATTCCCCATTTAGTTCCTTTTTCCAAAGTGCATCAACTCATAGTAATCAGAGTTACATTCCATCTGCCATTGATCCACGCATCTGACCATTCCATCTGTATCTTACTGTAACATCAGACCTTCCTCCTCACTGCCAACCACCCGGTCAATCTTTGTATCAAACGCAGACTTACCTATCACACTCCCACTCCCCCTCTACATTCACATCTGCACCATTTATGAATACCACAAGTAATAAGGGACACAGCACTGATCACTGTGGTATACGAGGGGACACCGGTCTCCAGTCACACAAAAAGCCTTCTAACACCACCTATTTAGTGCAAAATGTTCTTTAACACTGATATGAAGCACACTGGTGTATAGTTCCCTGCTCTATCACTACAACCCTTCCGATAAAGCGTTTTCTCCAGTCCTCGGACACCTCACCTGTGATCAGATTCTGTTTAACATTTGCATCAGCGCCTTTCATCCCTTGTCTCCAACAGCAGCCTGAGATGTAACTGATCTGGACATGGGAATTGGTCCAATTTTATACCAGCCAATACAGCAATCCCTGCTCACATCTTACATCAATCTGTTCAAGAGCTTCCCAGTCCATCTTCTTGAATTCTGTACCTGCCACCTCCTTTTCCAAGTAACACAGACATGAAGGTCTCATTTAACAATCAATCAGAGTCTCCAGTTTCACGCACACATTTCCCCCTTGATCCTAGACCAAGTCTCCTCAGCAGACCATCGTGCCATCTGAGGGATTAATCCGGAGAAAGCCCATTCAATATATGTGATCAGTATATTTTACTTAGATCACGACGTCAAAATTGTACAGGCACAGTCTCCCCAACTCTCTGTGTTACTCTGCAAAATGTCTTTACTTCTAGTCGGAGCAAATCACTGCAGAAGCAGAATCTGTACTGAACCCAACACATGCTAAAGATCACAGTTAGTCAGACAGCATCCGTAAAGAGAGAGCTAGCTCACACTTTGAGTCTAGTTGATTCTTCATCGTCTGTATTCGGATTCCCTTTACATGAAGGCGTTTAAAGGGGCACAGCACTGAAACTTGTGGCACACCAGCGTACACCGGTCTGCAGTCACATCAACAGCCTTGTACCACCACCTATGTTCTCCAATAGTTTCTCTAATGCTTACCTTCCCCTGTTTGTATATGTTCCTCCCAATAAACTTTGCTTTAATGTTTTCTGCTAACTTACTGTGTGTGCTGATTAAATCTCCTCCTGAATATCTGACTGTACCATATTCACTGATTCGCCAATGTTTACAAATACAAGAGATAAATGCAAGAAAAATTTTGTAAATTGTAACTTCCCTTTCATAAATGCAGAACAATTCACTTGAAATTTGCTATTAGTTTCTCAGTGTCCAATAAGATCTTTGTTACAATAGGTTGCAACAGATTCCCTACTGTGGATGACAACTAACTGGCCTGTAGTCCTCCACTCTCCCACTCCTTCCCTTCGTAAATCATTTGAATGCATTTATAACCTTCCGAAGTGAATACAGAGAAATACAGTGGCCCCTTTTGTAATCAACATGTGTATTGCTGTTTTCTCTGAAATTTCAGTTTGAATTATATCTGGTCAATCAGACTGATCAATTCTCATCCCGGTTCTGTTTCGAAATACTACCTCGTAATTGTGTATGAATTATTTTAGTCTTTAGTTACAAAGGTCCCGTGATCACTTGGTATTTCTGGGAGATTTTCTGGATCTTCCTCTTTGAAGACAGATGCAATGTAACTGTTTCGTCTTCTTGTCATTATTCTGTTCTCCATAATAAATTATCATATTCACACATTCGCTGTGCCACATTTGATCTTGATTTCATTTTCCTTTAAGTATCAACAGACGCTGTTACAATTAACAAAGAAAATCACAGCGCAGGAACAGGCCCTTCAGCCCTCCAAGCCTGTGTGTATCCAGATCCTCTATCTAAATCTGTCGCCTATTTTTTAAGGATCTGTATACCTCTGCTTCCTCATATTTAATGACGCTATCGTCCCCGCGTCTACTACCTCAGCTGGCAAGGCATTCCAGCAACCCACCACCCTCTGCGCAAAGAACGTTTCGAGCATATCTCCAATAAAGTTTTCCCCTTTCATCTTGAATTCCTTACCCCCAGTAACTGAGTCCCCCACTCTGGGAATAAGCTTCTTGCTATCCACCCTGCTTACATCTCTCAAGATTTTGTAGACCTCAATCAAGTCCTCCCTCAACCTCCATCTTTCTAATGAAAATAATCCCAATCGGCCAAACCTCTCGATCTTTCCATACAAGGCAACATTCTGGTGAAAATGCTCTGCCCTCTTTCCAAAGCATCCAGATCCTTTCAGTAATGTGGCAACCAGAACTGTCCGCAGTATTCCGAATGTGACCCAACCAAAGTCCAATACAACTGTAATACGGCCTGCCTACTCTTGTACGCAATAGATTCCAACAGATTCCCTCCTGTTAGTGACGAGTTAACCACTGGGGTTCTCCACTTTAGAATGCAGGAAGGAAGTATGATGTATGTCTTCTTGATCATTCTATCGACCTGCCACTTTCAGCGAACAATGGACCTGAACACCCAGATCTCTCTGTACATCAATTTTCCCCAGGGCTTTCTCCAGTTCTCGAATTGGATCTTCCAAAATGCATCACCTCATCTGCCTTTTCTCCAACCAACTCTCCAATATATCTACAATCACCTGTGTTCTCTGACAGTTCTCTCAACTTTCTGCGACTCTACCAATCTTAGTGTCATCTGCAAACTTGCTAATCAGACCACCTATACCTTCCCTCAGATCATGGAAATATATCACACAAACAGTGGTCCCAGCAAGGATCCCAGTGAAACACCACACAGAAGAGATTTCCATTTTGATAAACTCCCTTCCATTACTACTCTCTGTCTCCTGTTTCCCAGCCAGTTCTCTAATCCATCTAGCTAGTACACCATGGACCCCTGCGACTTCACCTTCTCCATCAGTCTATCTCATCAAACACCTTACTGAAGACCACGTATTTGATATCTACAGCCCTTTCACCACTATCAACTTTGTCATTCCTCAAAGAATTCTCTTACGTTTGCTAAGATGTGACCTTCCCTGCACAAACCATGGAAGGTCTTGTGTGGAGTCTGACTTGTTTTACCCTGGAGTCATACTGGTTTTATTTCAAAAGCAGGACTTTATAAAATGCCACAATGATTGGCTGCGTACAAATTGAATGTTATTTTGAACAAAATACAATCTATCCACAAATATAAATCTGCAAATGCAAATTAGCCCCCCCAGATTTTTAGGTGTGTCTGTGCGAGAGATGCGGACTGTGTGTGTGTGTGTGTGTGTGTGTGTGTGTGTGTGTGTGTGTGTGTGTGTGTGTGTGTGTGTGTGTGCGTGCGTGTGCGTGCGTGCGTGTGTGTGTGTGTGTGTGAGAGAGAGAGAGAGAGAGAGAGGTGGGGTGGTGTGGTGGCATGCGAGTGAGAGAGAGATGACGTGTATGTTTGTTTCCATGTGTGTGAGCGAAAGAGTGTGTGTGTGTCTATGTTTAAGGACGAGTGAGAGAGTCTTTGCTCACTTTAAGACACAGACAGATTTGTCAGATCCCTTTCCCCCCACACACCCAGTCCGTGGTTTCAGAGCGTCCACGCTCTGCAGCCTCTGCTCCATTTGTTGTTCATGTTACAGGCACTGATGATGTAACTACAGTCTCCATGCCCCATCTCGAGTTGGGTCACCAAATTCTCTGGTCTCCCTGAATGTCTGAAGTAGCTCACAGCACAACCTCCAGCAAACCAGCCCCATCCCCATCCCCTCCACTAACTTTTCAATCAGAGGAGACAATCAGACTTTCCTCCACTAAAAGTGAGATATCTACTCCTTTATAATTACACTTCAGGGTCTTCCTCGTGTTTCTGACCGGGTGATCAGCTCAGAGGGGCAAACACAGGCGTTCAGTAGACAGGCAGAGACCAAATTTTAAAGACAAGAGTCAAAAATGCCGAAACTCCCTGTCCAACATGAAGCACAACTTGGGACACACCGGGAAGTGAGCAATAACCCGAAACACAACCCCCTGTCCATGAAGCACCACATGGAACACACCAGCAAGTGAACAAAAGCCCAGCACACACACCGCTGTCCATCATGGAAGATGATGTGGGATACACCGGGAAGTGAACGACTGCCCGAAACAGACACACACTCACACCTCTTCATGAAGCACCTCAAGGGACTCACCAGGAACTGAACAACAGCGCAGCACACACTCCCCTGTCCATGGAGCAACACATGGGACACAACGGGAAGTGAACAATAGCCTGACACACACCATTACATTATTTCTGAACTTCATGGTGCCAGCATTCGATACAATATACAACCAAAAACCAAGGCCAGAGAAAGATACACATGGACAGAGACATTCACATTAAAGATAGAAACGGACAATTAAGACAAAAACAGAGCATGTTGTTGAAATAGGAGATAAAAAACAAGGGAGTGGGTCTATCTGGAGCAGTGAGACCTTGGCAGGTCAGGTCACAAGAATGAGAACATTGAATAACAGCATTCCCAGATCAGCTGACCAAATTTGTACCACTAAATTCTGAATTTGCCTCACAGAACAAACATACACTGGGACAATAGACAACCCAGCGTGGAGAACTATGCAGACTGTGCCAGTGTATTGCTCAGTAAATTGGTCTATCTGCCCAGCATGGGGAGCTGTGCAGACTATGCTAGTGTATAGCTCTGTAAAGTGGACTATCTGTCCAGCATGGCGAGCTGTGCAGACTACGTTAGTGTATTATTCAGTAAGCTGGACCAGATGCCCAGCATGGCAGTATTGCAAAGCTTTGTCGGCATATCGCTGCTACATTTGCTTTACGTAACTGACTAGGGATAATTTACCGCCCATACTGCGAGTGACAGTAAATGGGCTCCCACAAATTAATGTCTCTGTATCTTCATGCATCAGTTCAACACAAGGGGTTTTATGTGTGCGTGTGTGTGTGGTTCTGGGGCAGTGTTAGATGTGAAAATCATTGTCTAAGAGTGAGTACACATGGAGGAAATCAGTTTAAATATGAACAACTGTTAGGGCTTGGTATAATGGACAGAGAGAGATAGTTCATGGGCAGCTGTTAATGAGGTGCTTGAGAATATTAAATAAAGGCATTGCCGGACCCAATAGCAGTACAGATCAGTACGCACAGGAATGGTGGATGGATGGGGAGTTCTGTGTGATATCAGATATGAACTGTGGAGTATTGATGCAGAGTTGTTTCTGCAGGTTTGCAGCTGTGAGTGTCAGCAACAGACGAATGCCAACTTTAAGACTGTATTTCACAGCTCATGGTTCAAATAGCAGATGGGATGAGCCAGTTAAGTATATACTGGATTTATCAGTAGTTATAATTAGGAATGGTCAGGATGTAGTGTCAGGAATTGGTTCATGTCCAAAGGGATCACTACTGTTGTTATTTGTCTATTTCAGCTTCAGATATTGGCCGGGGATGAGATGGAGTCAGAGGTAGGAAATGCAGTTTGTAACCAGAACAGAAGATAGTGACCTCAATGCCTTCAATATTTCGATAGCAAGTGCAGTGATACAAGGAATCATGGTTCACAGCTGAAACTGAGCAAGTCAATATAGCAACCCATGAGTAACACAGCGAGAAGGAAGGAGGGAAAGAGCGAATTCACAATTTAGTAGTACTTTGTCAAGTGAATATGTAGATTTAGAGTCTTAACAGGAAAAATAACAGTGGCAAGGAAGGTAGAGTGAATGAAAGAACAGTATCATTGTCAAACATGATTTATAGAATTAATAACTGAACAGTGAGACTTACCAGGTACACCAACAAAAGCCAGGATTGGATAATAAAAATATTGTATAACGTAAAGTGCAGATTTGATCCGCCACGATAAAGACATTCGATCATAATATGTAGAAAGAAACCAAACATCCCTGTATAAACTCCTGCCCATTCTTGTGGCATTCCAGTCTAATGTTCTCAGATTGTGATCCATTGCTGCAACATTCCAGACTAATGTTCTCAGATTCTGATTCATTGTTGAAACATTCCAGACTCTTGTGCTCAGACTCTGATCTCTCCCCCCGTCTCTCTGGAGCTGCTGATTCCTGTTAATGCTGTTGGTGATGCTCCCACCATACTGTGGGATAACATATTGAACGGAGCCCACTTATCATTAACAGATGGAAACCGTCCACTGGGGTAATTGCAACGCATGGCGACTAACATTAATCACAGTCACTGAACAAACAGGTCCAGTTAACCCCTTCCTGACATCATTTTTCATATTCCAATAAAAGGGAACATTTACTCGGAGTGGGTGGAATGGATGGACATTGCTTAGGGATGAACCATAAATCTTTCAATATTCTTATTACTTCTTTTGTACGTAGGAGTAGTGCCAGAACACTGCAGGACGGTGTATATTACATACTGTATATAAAGGGCGACAGTGAAAAATAACAGACCCGCTGCATAAGGTGACTGGCGGGGTGAGTCGGATAAACTGCCGGCACAACATCAGCAGCTCAAGGGCCCGTACTGTGCTGCACTGTTCTATGATCCATGTACTAATCAGACGTACCCCAGATCTGTTGGGAAGCTACGGAAGTAATTGTTCGGTCTCTGGCTGAGATATTTGTATCATGGACACTCGCAGGTAAGGTTGTGCCATTGTTTAAGAAGAGTTGGTAAGGAAAAGCCAGGAAACTGTAGACAAGTGGGACTGATGTCATTGGTGGGTAAGTTGTTGGAGGGGATTCTGATGGACAGCATTTACTTTTGTTTAGAAATGCAAATTCCGATTAGCGATAGTCAACATGTCTTTGTGTGTGGGAAATCGTGTCCCACTAATTTGATTTAGCGTTTTGAAGAAGTGACGAATAAGATTGACAAAGGCACAGAAATAGAACTGTGGAATAGAATATACACTTTAGTAAAGCCTTGAAAAAGGTTCCGCATGGTAAACTGGTTAGCATGGTGAGATCACGTGGAATACAGGGAGAGTTGGAGGTAATTAGCTCGAAGGTAATAGACGAAGTAAATGTTTGTGAACTGGTTTTTTTTGGACTGGAGACCTGTGACTAGCAGTGTACCACAAGGATCGAATGGATTTTGTCATTTTAAAGAAATGATTTGGATGAGAATACAATAGGAATGGTTAGTGAGTTTGCAGATAACACCAAAATTATTGAGGTAGTGGACAGTGAAGATAGTTAGCTCAGAGTAAAACGGGACGCTGATCAGATAGGCTAATGGGCCGAGGAGTGTCTGATGAAGTTCATGTTAGACAAACGGAAGGTGTAACATTTTGCTGAGTCAAATTGTGTTAGCACTTATAGGTAGGATCCTGGGCAATGTTTTCAAACACAGACAGCTGCTTAGAAATTATAGAAGCCCTGTAGTGTGGAACCAGGCCATTTGGACCACAAGTCCACGCTGACCCTCCAGATAACATCCCGACCAAAACATCCAAACGTTACCCCGGTAACTCTACATTTCCCAAAGACAATCCAACGAACCTGCACATCCCTGGATACTGCGGAACAATTTAGTGAGGTCACTGAACCTAACCTGGACATTTTTGGCTGTGAGAGGAAAACCAAACACCCAGAGGAAAAACACACGCACACACAAGGAGAGCGTGCAAACACCGCACAGAATGTCACCAAAGGGTGGAATAGAACCCAGGTAATTGATGCTGTAAGGCAGTATTGCTAGCCACTGTGACACTCAATGACCAGCTGCGCGAGAAACTGCATCCTCCCACTTTCTCTGGATCTGTCACATCTGTTCAAATGATGCCGACTTCCAGTGTGGCGCTCCCAACAAGCCTTCATTTACCTCCACAGGACCTTAAGCTGTGACTGACATATTGCCTGCTCTTTGCCCTCACCCTTCCCCTCTTCTCAGATGAATTTGTTCATTAATACTACAACGTGCAAGATAATTGCTGATCTAAAATAAAACAAAGAGCTGCATATACTGGAGATCAAAAATAAAAGCTGTTCTGATGAAGAATTCCCAAATTAAAAATTTTGATTCACTATCTTACTTTAGAGGATTAGGAAAAAGTAAATTCTAAAGTGAATTCCTGATGAAAGGCTTATGACCGAAACATAGACTTTCCTGCTCCTTGGATACACCCTAACCTGCTGTGCTATTCCGGGGCCAAACTTTCGACTTTCTTCCTTCAAATGGTATCAGACCCGTCGGGTTTTGCCTGCAAACGCTTGTATATCTAATTTCCTGTTTAGCACGTACACATTTTTCCCTGCATTATTGACTTCCATACATATCTCCCACCAGTGATTGCTTGTACTTCTTGTTTATAACCTCCAGTCAAAGTGTTTCCGTGTAATCTGATTGCTGGGGTGGGATGAATAGTAGATTCAGCGAGATCTTTCCTGAGTCCTTCCCTGATGTCACAAAACTTCGCTGTACTTTGTTCGAACAATATATGAATTGGAAAGGCAGAGAAGGATATTGGCCAAGTGCAGCTCTGTAACTGTGATTGGGGTCAGTAGAGTCTTCAACTCATCTGTCTGGATCTAATAATAATTTATCTTTGAGTGACTTTCATTGAGTGTGACAGGCCGATTCTCTGCACGAGGCCGAGCTACTTTCCTGGTGCTATCTTATCGAACTCACCTCATTATCTACCCAACCTAACCCATGATGTCACTCTCATTTAATGTTAACCCGATTCTCCCACCCACTTTGGCTGGAGGTACCCACCATCGCCCAGATGCCGCTGGATATTCCATTATCCCTGGCACTGGTGCAATCTTTAAAAGGACAATGGGCACTCGATTGAGCTTTCCTCAGTTTGGAGCTGCTATGTACGCTTTACCCAGAGCATAGCAGATAAGGGTCAATTACACCACGGTTTGTCAACAGGGTCACAGATATCTTGGCGAATGAGTTAGTACATCTCTTCCCAGAGTGGGCCACACCACCAGACCCAACGAGCATGATCTGAGCTCACCATCCAGCTCAGTGCAGTATCTGCGATCAGTAGCAAAGTACAGCAATACAGGACAAACATCGATAACATTCCCAACTCTGTGAGGATAAGGGTCATCGTATGCTGTCTGGTCCCTCACGCTCAATGTTTGTCTGTTCCAGCACCGACACCCGAACAAGGCTCATGCTCCACCACTCTCACTCTTGCATGCAGCACGACACCCCCACCCCCGCCCCAACGTCTCTGTGTCTCTTTCCTTTGTAATATCTCCACAGATTGTAGAATGCTCCGGAGAATGTTGATTATGGAATGTTCCAGATAATATTCCAAATAATTCCCAATTTCAGGAAAATGACAGTGCCCCAGCGTGTAAAACATTAGGTGAAGGAACAGAGTGTTTTTTTTTAAATCATATGCAATTAAAATCCATAATGAGTCCATTTAGCCCTTCAAATGTGCTGTACCATTTAATAAGATCGGGGGTGATCTGACTGTCTCCTGAGCGTCACGTTGCAGGAACTTTCAATCATTCAGCCCCCTGGTTTCCTGTCACTGACCAGACGACTCTACTGCACTTTCTACCCTGGGTTTCTTCAAGCATGTGTTTGGGAGGCATTTCCCATGGGGAAAAACCCTCCAAAAATATGTTCCATCAGCTTTTTATTTTCATACAATGGTTAGCATGCCTCACACAGACCAATCAAAAATGTACTCATATTGTATAGTTATCGACATCTAATCACAATTAGTAATTCTGGTTATTTCGCTTGGGTCAACGTATTCAACCAAAGAAAGCATCCAATCAACTCTCTCGTTATAAAGCACAATTTCCAGCGGAGATCTTTTTTTCCCTCAGCCGTTATCGTGACCGTTATCTGAATTGTACCTTTTTTTCCCTTCTTATCAAAGTTTATCTTTTACTTTGACTTTGGCTATTTCTATTTATAGCAGTTACACAGTCTCGCAATCTGTTGGCTGGAGGGCTGGCTTGTGATGCAGCGGAAAGCCAACAGCGCATGTTCAATTCCCCACACAGACAGAGGTTGCCACGAAGGGCACACCCTCTCAGCATCATCCTGTCACCCGAGGTCTGATGATCCTTAAGATAAACCATAATTTTTCGTCTCACTAACGAGAAAGTGGTCCTTTGGGACTTTATTCTATCCATGTTAATATTTTAATTTTTTCAAAAATATTTTTACTCAGAGAAAATCTTTTTAATGCTTCGATGAACAAATAAGTACCCAACTCAACAAAACCAATGCAAATTGAACACAATTACACCCATGTGCATGTACATAAAGAAAAACAAGGTAAATCAACGGACTGAAGAAAAATAAAAAAAATAAAAAACGAATAGTAGAACTCAGTGTAACAAAACTATAGCTCTCAACCTTCAAGAGCATTAACCAATACACGTTCATTTGTTCATAATTCTTCCTCTCTGGACATTAGATGCATTAGTCAAGTTCGTCATAGCCATGGAAAAGCCCTTTTTAGAGTGGCAGATCATCCTGTACCTTGGTAATTCAAAAAGGGCTGCCATAGCTTATGAAAATCATCTATTTTATGATGCAACATACCTTTAAAAAAGTCCAAAGGGCTGTGCTCCATGACGAGGTTACAACAAACCAATAGACCCCGGGGGGTTTCAGACACCCAACACAACAGAACATTTTTTTCTGAACTCAGAGAGTGAGGGTATTTAAGTATTTTTTTATTGTGCACATCTAAGTAAGATAGACTGGGCAGGCCCAGGAAAAGGGAAACCTGAACCATCTCCAATTCTGTCCGCAAGATCCTCTCCATCCCAACGAACACGCCACTCCTATAACGCCGGTGGAATGTCAACAAACAATGAGGAAGAGTGTCCATAGTCATTTTGTATTTAAGACATAGTCCCATCTTGAATTTTGAGAGAGTATCTGAGGCCAGATAGACTCTATAAAGAATCTTCAACTAAATGGCAAGAGTCTTCTTACAGATCGAAATACTTCTTGCATTTTCACAAATATCCTCCCCTGTATCCAAAGAGATCTGAACACCCAACTCTCTTTGCAGACCTCAGAAAGGCTCAAAGTCTCGTCTAAGGGGCCAGTCTCCAACAACTGATAAAAGGTACTGACAGAGAGTGTGTTCTTAGCAATAAGCACCCTCTTCTCTGTATCGATCTGTACGGGTCTGTTAAAAGCGTGGTTCTTTTCTGAATAACATCTCTGATCTGGTAAAAAGAAAACAGAAGAGATCTCGACTCGGTAGTCTATAGTTACGTCATATTTGATCAAAGGACATCCTTGTTTCTCCCTCAGATAAACCATCAAAGCAAGATACACCCACGAGTTGTCCATAGTTTAAACATGGAATCCAGTATTCCCCGTCCGAAGCATGGTACACCACATTTTGGGGTAAGAAATGAGGTTTGGCTATGTTGCCCTCGATCGGACACATTGCCCTCCCTACTTTAAAATTATTGATATTTATTGGAAAATGGTAATACTTCGTAACTGTCATCATTTTGTCTATGAGTAGCAGACTAATAAGGTAGCACTTTGCCTGAGAAGCTTCAATATCTAACCATATTGACACCTAGGCCTCACTAACATCGGTTAAAGAAGAGCTTAATTGATAGCTTTTAACATCCTGGAGATCTACTCCCCACAAACTGTGGGATCGTTGTAATTTGGTTAACTTGATAAGGGGTCGCTTATGTTGACAAATCAGAGCTACACCATCCATTTAGTCTCCTAAATATCTGTCTGGTAAACATCAAAGAAAGCATTCACACAGGGTATAGCAAACAAGGCAGGGAATTCATGTTAATAAGAGCTATCTGACCCAGCCAGGATATTGGAAGTGTCTCCCATCTTGGAAGGTCTTGTTTAATTTTGTCAAATAAATGGACAAATCCCACATTAAATATAAGTTCAAAGATAGGATTAATGAATATACCTAAATAGGGAACATCCCCATTACCCCCGCGACCATTGAAAAGGAAATCAGGATTCTCCCACGGCATCAGGTATTTCCCTGAGTTCGCCCAGAGGCATGGCCTCTGACTTTATAAAATCGATATTATAGCCGGAAAGGGCACCAAACGAACTGATGCACTGCATGAGGTGAGGTACCAAAACTGTGGGATTTAACAAAAATTTAAGATCATCGTCTGCAGACAATGTAATCTTACGTGACTTCTATCCCACTTCTGTGACAGATATGTTGGGGTCCCTGCAGATGGTCTTCGCCAGTGGCTCAATCACCATCGTAAACAACCTTGTCGACTGCCGCTAAAAATATTAATTTTACAGGATCGTACACAGAGTTTCACTTTCAAGGACCCTCACCCACTTGATAAAAACTTTGCCGAGATCAACCCAAGCAAATGCCTTCTCTGCATCTAAAGAGATCATTAATACTTGCATAATTTGCTGTTGACACGCTTGGATTATATTGAGTAATCTCCTAACATTGTTGGAATATCTGCAGCCTTTTATGAGCCGGTTTGGTATACTTTGACAATGGAAGGATAAATAGTTTCCATCCTCAATGTCAGGGACTCAGACAGAATTTTGAAATCAACATTTTGAAGTGAGATGGGCCGATAGGAAGCACAATCTTTCGGTGTCTTCCTTTTCTTAAGAATAAGAGAGATATGAGCCTCTCTTAAGGATGGTGGGATGCAGTCGTAACTGTGTGAGTGACGAACATAGTAAGCATCGGCTCTGGCAACAGGTTTATAAATTCCTCATAACACACACGTGGACATCCATCAGGACCGGGTGCCTTTCCGCCTGGAAGCTGCTTTACACCCTCTAGCACTGACAATGGTGCATTAAGGCAAGATGCTTATTTGGAGGTTACCCCTGGAAGGTCCAAGTTCTTGAAGAACGATTCCATCTTAATCCATCTATCCTCAGAATGCTCAGTCTGATATAATTCAGAGTAAAATCTCCGAAATGCTGCTTTAATCTTTATGGGATCGCAGGAAAGGGTCCCAGTACCTTCCGTAATTGAGGTAATGGCTTTGGGGCTCTCTTTTTCATCGCAAGATAGGTTAACTACTTGCCCAGTTTATCACCATGCTCAAACAGCCTTTGTTTTGCCAAATTAAGTTCCTTCTTGGCTGTCGGTGTGAGCGTGGAATTCAATGCAAACCGAAGCGTTGTGATCCTCTGCAGTCTAGCCACCGAGGGTCTATCACACTATGCACTCTCGGCTGCCTTCAACAGTGCGTGGAGCAAGTGTTCCTGCTCCAGCTTCTGCCGCATCCTAAGGAATAATTATTCCTTTGGCATATGCCTTAGCAATTTTCCATAGAATGGATGGGTTACTTATTGAATGTGAATTAATGGCTAAGAAAGATCTGAATTCATTATAGAAATACTCAATGTACTTACTATCCTTAATAATAAAGTGATGCTCCAGTGTCTCGAAACTGCTATATTGCCCTTAATCTTAACCAATAAGTATGCTGCTGCATGGTCAGAAATGGTAATATTCCCAATTGTACAGAAAACCACTGAATCGAAGATTGCTGCAATGTGAGGAAGAGATCAACCTAGTGAGGCATTTCTGCGGAATAAAGAAGAAAGTAGAATCCCTATGTATGAGGTGGTTCGGCCTCCAAACATCCGCAAGCCCCAGTTCCACACAAAAAATCCACTAATTGCTTAGATTGGAAAGATGGTGCTGGGTACCTTTGGGCATGCTGTCCACCGTGGGTGCAAAAGACAATTGAAATCTCCTCCTATGATAATGTGCTACGACGAAAGATTACTTAATTTGGAAAATGCATCTATCAGGAATTTATGGCAGTGAGCCAGGGAGCAATAAAGATTCAAACTACTGCTTTCTTCCCCATATATCTTTGAGGGTTATGATCCTCCCGTGGGTGTCTAATACAATCTACTAATTTAAATGAAAGATTCTTCCTCATCAGTATGGCTTCTCTCCTATTCCTAGTGTTAAAAGACGAGAAATAAACCCAATCAAATCCACCTTGCTGTAATGTCAAGTGTTCCTTGTTATCAAAGTGCATCTCTGCAATACGACAATATCCACCCTCTCCTTTTTCATAACTGGCGAATTAATTAGATTAGATTACTTACAGTGTGGAAACAGGCCCTTCGGCCCAACAAGTCTACACTGCCCCGCCGAAGCGTAACCCACCCATACCCCTACATCTACATCTACCCCTTACCTAACACTACGGGCAATTTAGCATGGCCAATTCACCTGACCTGCACATCTTTGGACTGTGGGAGGAAACTGGAGCACCCGGAGGAAACCCACGCAGACACGGGGAGAACATGCAAACTCCACACAGTCAGTCGCCTGAGGCGGCTCCCCTTAATGTTCCAGATACACCATTTAAGCATGACATTAGCCTTTACACACTGAAACAATATTTGAATTCCAGAGAGGAAGAACTCGAATTACAAATTACTGAGCACCGATGAAAAAAGAATCGCAGAGCCTAAAAAAAACATACAAACTAATGCTACTACAACTAACAAGCTCTCAAAACATTCCAAAACTAAATACATAAAAGAACAAAAAAAAGATACAAAGTGCCAATGGCAGTCAGGGGGGGCATTTACCCCCTGCCGACTGGGGGCATTTTCACGTCACAAATCTCTATCTTCTGCCCCATTATCAATACTGCATCCAGGGCAATTAATCACAAACATCGGGACTGAACTGCCCTTAGGTAGGTATTCAGTCATCACGATCACCTTCATAACTCCCTTCAGCTTGAGCCGAAACCGATACACAAACTAATGAAGAGAAAAACGAGTAGTATTACTAATGAAGAAGTTAAAAGTGTGTACTCTACCCATCCCCGACTATAATTTAACACTGCTTAATAACAGAAACGGTCAACAAACTTTCTTTTAAAAAAAGAGAAACAAGGTTATCGCTTTCCATTATCGCATCCAGCCTACTTTAAAGTGTCCACAAAGTTTTCGCATCTTCTGGAGAGTTAGTGGATCTATTGAAAGGTCCACTAGTGCATACGGAGCACCGCTGAGACCATTAAGGAATACTGAATCTCAAGTTCCCTTAATCTTCTCTTGATATCATCAAAAGATTTTCTTTTCTGAATCACTGCCGCTGAAAAGACCTGGAAGAACATAATCCTGGAACCCTCTTCGGGTCCCTTCCCTGTGTTCTGGAAGCTTCCCTAAATCTTTGATTGTCCCTGCAACAATGTAATAGCACAAGGACAGGGTGAGGGCGTTGGTCTGAGCATGACCTGCGCACCGTAACCCGATGAAATGTCTCACTCTTCACCCATCCCTCTTCAGCTTCGAAGTGAAGGAATCTCTGAAGCCAGTTCTCTCAAAATAACTCACTGACTGATCACTATATGTCCGGTCCAGCAGACGGATGATATGAACACTCTTCATCCTGCCCCTGCTCTCGAGGTCGTCACCTTGTTTAGTTAAGGTACGGACCTATTTTTCAAGGGTGAGGATCCGCTCCTTACAGGAATCGATCACAGTCTCTGCCCCTCCAGTTTGGCTCTCGACCTCATCTGTTCTGTTTCCAAGGCTTTCAAGTTGCTGTTCATGTTTTTCGAGCACTACTGAGAGTGGTTCTATCCTCCTGCAGATTGTTTCTTCAATCATGGTTTCAATTATTTCCTGTAACTTGGTGAACTCGGTGACCAAGTCCTGATGAGTAACTCGGTCTATTGAACGAGCAGAGGGTGTTACAGGTGCTGCCACAGGCATGCTGAAAGCTTCTGACGGGTGCGCTGTGTGTTGGGACTTACTCGATCCTTTCCAATGTTTTGTCATTTCCACTTGACAAAATGGCATTAGTGAGGATTCTGTAGCTCTTTTAGTGTTCAATTGTAAGTAAATGACTGTGATGGGGTGGGGTAGAGCATTATTGTGATAGAGATCAGCAAAGCTGACCTTTCAGAGCGCTGCCATCTTGTTTCCCCAATAAAACTTTATCTTTGTTATCATTTCGTTTAATTCCTAGATATTCTGGAGCCGTGTCATTCAGTACCATTGTCTACATTTTCTCCAACACTGCACATTGCTGCCCACTCCTCGATAATCCTTGACTCCTTTGTGATTCGTGAACATTGCCTCAAAAATATTCAATATCTCTGCCTCGAATGGTCTGCAGGGAAGAGTGTTCCAAAGACTCACTACACCCTGAGAAAACAAAAATAAACAGACTAATCGGTAATTTAGCATGGCCAATCAAACTAAGCTGCACATCTTTGAACTGTGGGAGGAAACTAGAAAACTGGAAAGAAACACACACAGACACGGAAAGAATGTTCAAACTCCACATAGAGTGTGGGACGAAGTTGGAATTGAGCTCAGCTCCTTGCTGATATGAGGCAGCAGTGCTAACCACAAATCTAACATGCTGCTCCTTTAGCCCTATTAGTTATCTGCGGCTGACGAGAGAAATCTGCCTGACTTGTTCCTGTCACTGAACCTGACCCCGTCTGAGACCTTTATCATTGGTCATATCACCGACCCGGTTACATTTAAAATTTGCTGTGAGTAGTGGAGGAGTGGGACTAGAAAAGAAAACAGTGACACCCTCCAACTTCAGTCAGAACCGGAGTGAGGAAAAATTCACAAGGTAGGATTTCACTCAAGTGGGAATTACCTTCCCCAGAAGTTTAGGATGGCTGAATCATTATTTTATATCAAGGCTGGCTATGTCTGATTTTCCATAGACAGGTGAATCAGGGATAATGGTGCATTGAGAGAAAAGTGCAGCTGGGATCACAATGAGATGAGCCATGACCTTATTTACTGGTGGGGTCTTGTCAAAGGGCCGTTTAGCCCACTTGCGTCCCTCTGCCCTATGTTCTGATGTTCCATTTAGCCCTTTGGACCTGCTACAAACAGGGAGATTGAAGCTACGCCGATGGTTAGGTGTTGTTTCGGAAATGCACTTGGAAATTTCAGGCTTGGTCAGGAAGTGGCCCGCAGCCGCAATCCCTTTTTCCATGCTTCCACACTCTGTAACGTCTGCTCTGGAATTGCTTTGAATGCAGATCTCATATCCCATCCAGGACTAACTCAGGCAAATTTTCTCCTCTCCTGAATGCAACATTGTACAACACGACGTCCAGGAAAATAACCAATTACTTTCCAAAAGCATGACATAAAAAACTAAGAAGTAGGAAAATGTGACGGCTATTCGGCCCCTCAAGACTGAAAATTCTCATTCAATAAGAACATGGCTGATCTACTTCCGGGCTCAACTCCACTTTCCTACTCAATTTCCTGCAAGCCTCCACAACTCCCTGTGTTAGGGAATTCCAGACATTCACTACCTTCTGAGAGAATGCATCATTTTTCACCTCAGATTGAAATCGATGTCCCTTATTCAGTATCTACCACCTCGAGTTCGAGACTCAGGGGAAACACCTTCTCAGCATCTACCTTGTCAAGCCCCCTCTGTATCTTGTACATTTCAGTAATATCACCCTCATTCATTTCAACCACAATGAATAATCTCCTCACCATTTTAAATGTATTCAATAATTCAACCCTTCCATCCCAGGAAGCCGCCTCATGAACCAACCTAGTTACTTGCTGCATCAGCATGCTGACGTTACGTTTCATACTCAGGAACACTTCAATATCTTTGTACTACTCCTGTTTTGGGAGTCCTCTTCATTGAATAGCAGCCTGCATTTTGGTTCTCAAAGTCATCCACAAACTCCAATGTATATTGCACTCAGCTCCCGCCGTCAGGCTATCAGTATAGATTGTACATAACTGATGCCATCGGACTGATATTTGTGGTAATCCAGTAGATACGTCTTTATCATAAAAATCCATTAATCCTGACTCTCCGATTTCTATGTGTTAAGCAACCATTATCCCATACAAATATATTATTCAACATACTACAAGCCTCTGTCTTATGTCAGAACATTTATTTTGTGATACCTTGTGAAAACTTTCTGGAAAGCCTCATGTTTACCAGTGCCCTTTATCAAATCTGCTTGTCACTTTCTCAGGGATTCCTGATGAATGGCTCCTGCCCGAAACATTGATTTATTTCCTGCGCCTCGGATGCTGCCTGACATGCTGTGCTTTTCGAGCATGACTCTAATCTTGACATTCTCAGGGATCTCCAAAACAGAATTTGTATGATTTTACAGAGCAAAAATAGTTTCCCCTTTACAAAACCATGCCAACTCTGCGTTAATCTTTTCTAAGTGCCCTGCAATGCCTTGCTTAATAACAGGCTCTAGCAGATTCCCACCAATAATGGTTAGGCTAAATTGTTCCTGCGTTCTGACTCATTCCATTCTTGAAGACAGGCCCCACATTGGAGGTTCTCCAGTTTCACTGGAACACTCCTGTAATCCAAAGAGTTATGAAATATTTCACACACTGCCGCTAGTCACTCTGTGACCACTTCTTTTAAAATTTACTATGAATTACTGCTGATCTGCCAAACCTTATTCTTATCTGGTAGGTAAATACCTTCTTCCTTTTGTTAGAGACAGTTCAATAACTTCCCTCCTGTTACCATTTTGTTTATACCATTGACATGCTTACACTACTTTCCTCATGAGGAGTGATTTTAAATACTAGCGTAAATTACCTGCCTGTTCCCTGTGGCCGGTTCTCCAGTCACACCCTCCTAATGGCTTCAATGTACTTTCCGCACTTCACTACTGCTGCAGCTCACACACACATCTTCAAGGTTTTTTTATGTTGACAGAAAAGTTCATGATGCTTGTTTTAATATTTCTTACCAATTTATTACATCATATCTTTTCGTACATGTTCCTCAGTTTCTACATCCATACAGTTAAATCGTGCACAAACAGACCCTTTGGTCCAACTTGTCCATGCTGACCAGGTTTTCTAAATTAAAGTAATCCCATCTGCTTGCACTTGGCCCAAATGTCTCTAAACGTTTCCCATTCATATGTTGGTCCAAATGTCTTTGAAATATTGTAGCTGTACTTGCATCTCCCACTGTTCCACTGGCAGCTCATTCCATAATACATCACACTCTGTGTAAAAACAAGTTGTCCCTTTGTCCCTTTCAAGTTTCCCCCCTTCCACCTTAAAGCTATGCATCTCTGTTTGAACTCCCTGATCCTACAGAAAAGACCTTCGCTATTCACTCTATCCATGCCTCCCATGATATTATAAACTTCTAGAATGCCACCCTTCAAATCCGTACACTACATCTGATACTAACTTCAAGATCAAACGTTTAACGATAAGCACTGCAAATTTGAAAGAATATTAAAATGACAGGTGTAGAAAATTCCCCAAACTTCATACTGTTATTTTTGCTCTATGTTACAGAACTAAGACAGCATGAAACTCTTACTAGTGCCAATAAGAGGTCAAGCACCTGAATTCCATAGTGTGAAGGCAGTGATGATGGATACTGTGAAAACGTATAGATCTAGATCTATATAATACCACATTGTCGACATTCTCTCTCTTGTTCTCCCTATGGCCTTGTGTGGTTGTGTCTTCTTTATCTTACACTCAACGAGAGTTAACCCCTTTCCCCCATTCACACCTTAACTTAAACCCATTTTGCATCATATTCTCGTTCACCACTGCTAATAGGCAGTTTATCTTTTGCCACGCCCTCTTTTCCAAGTCACCCATCCCCCATCTCCGGCAAGGGTAAAAAGCCAACCCATTTCAGTTCAGAACAAGTAACATTGGACTTGTTACGCGAACTGTTTCTCTGTCTCTGCAGATGCTGCCAGACTTGCTGAGGTTCTTCAGAAACGAATAGGAACAGCACAAAGTTTCAATGAAACAAATAACTATGGATACTGGAAATAAATACAAATTAAATACAAAAATTGCTGAAGAAACTGTGGGCTTTGTAGAGGCCCACTGGACTCGAAAGATTAACTCTACATTCACTACAAAAGATGCCGCTAGAGCTGCTTTGTTTCTTCAACAATTTCTGTTTTTGAACAAGTTCCAATGACGTGTTTGAAAGCTGCTCAACTTGGAGCGCCCTACACTGGGAACTGAAGTCCACACATTCATTCGCTCAGAAGCTGCATAGGCTGGCATCACTGACACCACAGAGATCTTAACCATGGTCAGGGAGAAAACCAGAGGGAAACACACTCAATTCAAACGCAGATGGCATGACGAGCAAGGAAAAGATTCAGATGAATATGTTAAAGGGTTTGAGTAATGTAACAAATTGGAAGCATGGCACCAAGGAGAACCATCAGCAGAATGAGAATATGAAAAAAGAAATATTACTGCATCAGAAACCAGGTGAGGCCACTGAGTACACAGCTGATCGGTGAATGGGTCTCGATGATAACTAGGGGACAGTCAGTAGAATTGAATTGCAGATATTGCAGCTCAAACTGGGCTTTCATGTGATGCTGTAGACAACAGCAGCAACAGAAGCAGGATTGTATTCAAACATAATCTGTAACATTTTCCCCTGGATATTCCATCAGTCTACCATTACCATCAAGCCGAGCAATGGTTCAGTGACGAGTGTGGGTGAACATGCCAAGGTCAGGACCATGTTTACCTAAAGCTGATGACAAACCATCAAAGCTACGGCGCTTGAGTGGTTTCATTCCAAACAGCAGAACTAACATTTGATAGAGAGGACAAAATGATCCCAAGACCAACAGATCAGATTTAAGCTCTGCTGTCCTGCCACATCCAGATATAAATGTCGGTGTACTATTAAACAACTTACTGGAGGAGAGGACTCCAGAAATATCCCCATCGTATGTAATGGAACAGCCCTGCACATCACTGAAAAAGTCAAGGATGTAGTATCTGCACCATCCTCAGCCAGAGGTGTTGAAAGGATGATCCACCTCATCCTCGCCATGATATCCCAGAATCACAGATGGCAGTGTTCAATCAATTCGATTCGTTGCATGTGACATGACGAAACCGCTGAACACAGTAGAAACGAAAAAGACAATGGACCCTGACAACATTCCTGCAATAGGACTGAAGACTTATGCTGCACAGCAAGCCGTGTCCCTAGGGAAACTGTTTTATTGCAGCTCCAACTCTGACAACTCCCTGGCAATGTGAAAAATTACTCAACTATGTCCGGTCCCCTAATTACATTCTGACCATTTACCACCCCCTCAGTCCCTTCACGATAATCAAATTGGTGGGGGTTCTTTTTGACAGAGCTGTCAAGCAGTCCAGAAATAACCCGGTCTTTGTGGTTTCCGATAGGTTCCTCTGTGGAGATGTTGCTGTTGTGAAAATGTCACTGGATTACTAATCCAATACAAGATAATGCTCTGGCAGCTGGTGGAAGTTAAAAACAATTAATAAAATATCAAGATCTAGAATCTGGTGATTGTAACAGTGACCTTGTATCCAATGTTGATTGTAAACTTTGATCTCCTTCCCCAACGTACTTTCAGGAAGTGAATCTCCCGTGCTTTTCTTGTATGGCCTAAAAGTGACTCCAGACACACAGACATGTGATAACCTCTTCAATGGTCCCTGAAACGGCCAAGCAAGTCACTCTATTGTATCACACTGCTCCGTGGTCTTAAAGGAAAAGAAAACAGACAGAATATCCGGCACCAGCCTCGATATCAGAAAAGAGAACGGGAATCACAGTCCTGTTGACCCTGCAGAGGCCTCCTTCCTAACATCTGAGAGCTTGGGACAACATTTACAGAGCTTTCACACATAATGCACAGAAACATCAGGAAAGGTCATACAACACATTGAGCTTTCCCCATTCTAGTTCATGGAGAAAATCTCCTCAAAGCAGTTTTCCCGACACAGTGTTCATATCTATTAATACGTTTAAACATTGTGAAATATGAAATAAGAACTGTTGTAGTCCCTTCAGTCCATCAATCTTGCTCATCGATTCAATATACAGGGAGTTTTCTGATAACGCGTGTTTATTAAACTGATTTGACTGCAATGCAATTCGTGAATTGCGCACCTTTTTACTATAAAGTGAACTCCTGTTCACTGTGACACGGCTCCTTGCCAGGCACCAGCTGAACAACAAAACCCAGCTTCAGGATCCTCTGTCTGTCAAATGCACCCTATGAGTGTTCAGCTAAAACAGGAATGCAATCCGCTCTGCAAGCTTTGATACTGAGCTTGAAACAGGGAATTGCTCTCTCCAATTAGAAGGAGCTTTATTTCAAACCAGGGGAGAATCTTCAGGAGAACTGGAATTCCATGTTGGCATCACGTGGTCAGTCAGTCCTGCGCGCTTTCTGGTGAAGAGCTTGGTGAAAGGTACAGGGATGTAGCCAGTGACTGCATTGTCATTATTAGCACTATTTCATTACAATATATGTTTTAAAGGTTTAATTAGACTGTGCTAGTGTGTATCAGACTAACTTCAGTTTTTGTTTTTTACTGATATTTTGCAGTTCGCCCATTATCCTTCTTTCCCCATAGACCACATCATTAACATTGCATGATTTTCTGCAACACAGTGATGCACAGGAACGCAACTACCACGCTATTGGAGAACAAAATGTAATGGTATCTTATCCTCTATCTTCATACCATCCCTGCTGTCTCCCTATCCCTTTAGTTTCCAGAAATCCATATTTATATTCAGTGCCTTGGGTTCCACAGCCTGATCTGGGAGTTACTACCCCTGGTTCGCCACTCTCTGAGTGCAGACGTTTATTTTCATCTCAATGCAGAGTGGTCTGTCTGTACCTAATACTGTGGCCCCTTGTTTTGATGTCCCAGCCAGGGCAATTGGCACCCCTGTTTCCAATCTGTCTCGTCTTAACAGAGTTTTATATATTTCACTGAGATCTCCACTCATTTTCCTAAAGACCATGGAATACAGACATAGACGCTCCAAATTCTGCTACCACAACAAGCCTGTCATCACAGAGATGAGTCTGGTTATCATTTACTGCCCTCCCTCAATGTCAGGTTTCTGCTTTATTAGGTAAGGAGACCAAAACTGCACACAATACTGAACAATGTTCCAGATGAGGTCTCACCAAGACCCTGCTCACCTGCAGTAAAGCACCCTTACTCCTGGATTCAAATGCCCCTGAAATGAAGGTGAATACACGATTTATCTGCCTATCTGTTTTCTGCTCCTGCAAAATTGCTTTCAGTGACCGGTGCACAGAGAGATCCAGATCCTTTTCAATATTACAGCTCCCCACTTGTTAGGTCTGTGTACACTGGTCAGCGGCCCAATGCCATTCCCAGTACTGACTTCTGGATTCAGATCTCACTGCCCGACACTGACCTCGGAGGGATGCACAGAAGGATACAAAAATGCAACTTAAGTTCCTTTAGAGATCAACATTTTTCAAACAATCCCTTTTCAAATGATAGGTCCCGTCCTGTTTTTACCATCAAAGGTCACAATATCACATATCCCCCATAGACCATACCCCCCCACCCACCCATTGCTCTCCATCTGCCATGTTTTTACCCAGACACTCCACTTGTCGCAATCACCTTGCAGTTTTTTGACACCCTGCTCACGCACTCACAATCCGATATTGTTTAATGCCATCAGCAAACTTGGAAATATTGAATTTGATCCACTCAATAAAATATGATGTGTATTGGGAACAACTGGAGCCCAAACCCTGATCCTTGATATACCCTCCAAGCCATCCTTTAAAAAAACTATATTGTTCTATTCCTACTCACTGCTTCCGGCCGGCTGTCCCATTGTAAAACCATATTAGTCCCAGTTCCAGAGGATTTGAATTTGCATAATAGGCTTGGGGCTGTATCAAAAATCTTTCTGAAAAAACAATCATATTGCATTGATCGCTTCTCCATAATTATGCTAAACGTCACTTTCTCAAACATGATTCCCATTTGATCGATCTCTGTTGACTTTGTCTGTGCTCATTACTTTCAGTTCCAATACTCGTGGGCAGCACGCTGGCACAGTGGTTAGCATTGCTGCCTCATAGTGCCTGAAACCCGAATTCAATTCCCGCCTCAGGTGACTGACTGTGTGCAGTTTGCACATTCTGCCCGTGTCTGCGTGGGTTTCCTCTGGGTGCTCCGGTTTCCTCCCACAGTCCCAAAATGTGAAGCTTAGGTGAGTTGGCCATGCTAAATTGCCCGTAGTATTCGGTGAAGGGGTACATGCAGGGGAATGGGTCTGGGTGGTACGGGTCGGTGTGGACTTGTTGGGCTGAAGGGCCTGTTTCCCCACTGTAAGTAATCTAATCTTATTTACTTCCTCTAAAACTGTTTGGTTGCTCATTTCATTCTATTCCCTTTTTCTCAACAGACTAATGTTCACTCGTAATGTTGGGAAGTTTTCTTTTTTGTTTTGTTTTCTTCTGTGAAGACATAAAGTATGTGCTCCATAGTTCTGCCTTTTCCCTGTCCTCAATTCTCTGGCATCAGACTGTCAGAAAGCTGCACCTTTTTCCACTTAATTTTGCCATTGACATATTTTCAGAAGATATTGCAAGTTCAATCTTAAAACCTTTGTTCATATACTTTTCAGAAACCCATCAATTCCTATCTTAAGCTACTCAATGATTGACCTTCCAAAGCCATACAAATACAGACGCACAGACTTTGTACCATCAACAATACAGCATCGTCTACATTAGCCCCACTTTCCGACACAAGACCCATAGCCGTGAATCTTATGGCATTTCAAGTGCACAGCCGTATATTTTCTAATGGTTGTGAAGTTACCATGACAAATCCTCTCTCAGGAAGGGCGTTCTTGACCGCAACACCCCCGGGTGAAAAACAAACCTCAATTCCCTCCAAATATCAAACCCGACACTTTAAAATGTGCTGCATTGTTCTTGGCCCTTTGACTAAAAGGAACAGCTGCTGTCTATCCACCCTGTCCATGTCCCTCGGAATCCTATCCATCTGAATTCCGGCCCCCTCAGACTTTCTTGCTCCAAACTAAACAATCCGAGCTTATCCACCTCTCTCCATAGTTGATATGTTCCATGCCAGGGAACATCCTGGTGAATCTCCTCTGAGCCCCCTCCACTACAATCAGATCTTTTTCGTAATGTGGTTCCCAGAACTACACACAGTATTCCATCTTGGCCAAACCAAAGTTCCGCATAGCTCTTATAATCTATGCCTTGATGAATAAAGATTATGTTTAAGGTCCGTTATGCTTTCTCAAAATTGTGCATTAACGTATTTAGTCACATTCAGGGAAGTGTGGAGAAACACCCTCTGAGCTTCCTCGTGTGCTGCCATTTATTGAGTACTCCCTGTCCAGTTCCTTCACCCAAAGTGTATCACATCATATTTATCAAGGTTACATTACATCTGCCATTGTTCTGCCCATCTGCCATTCCATCTCTATCTTCCTGTAACATAAGACCTTCCTCCTCACTGCCAACCACCCGGCCAATCTTTGTATCAAACACAAACTTAGTTGTCACACTCCCACCACCCCCGTCTATAGTCACAGCTGCATCATTTATGAATACCACAAATAATAAGGTTAACGATCACACAACACCAGGTTACAGTCCAATCAGTTTATTCGGAGGCACTAATATTGAAGCGCTGCTTCTTCATTAGGTGGTTGTATGCTTTGAAAGCTCGTGCCTCTGAATAAACCTGCTGGACTATTGTTTGGTGTTATGTGATTTTTAGGTTTGTTCACCCCAGTCCAACACCAGCACCTTCGAATCACAGCACTGATCCCTGTGATACACCATTGGACATCGGTTTCTAGTCACAATAACAGCCTTCAACCACTACCTTCTGTCTCCTAACACTAAGTTGATTTGGATGCAACTTGGCAAGTCATTAATGACTCGTACCTGTTCCCTTGTTATACATTTCCACTTGAAACACTTGTAGAATATCTGGAGATTTTCCTTAATCTTACCCTTCCAGCAGGTTTCTATTACCCTGTTTTAGGCAGTTCTCACCGAGTGATGAATTTCCTCAAAATTACGGTCTTAATTGGCCAATCCCTTATCTTGCCAATATCTGCCTTGAATTTGGATTGGGGAGCCAGGGAAGCGTCCTGTTAATTTCCAATTTGTCATATGTTTTGTGAATTTTGTAAATTTCACTGTGACCCACCTGTCATTCTTTGAAACACTAGAGAACATAGGCCGGGTTTCCTCATCAGACATTCTCACCATCTGTGGGATTAATCTGGAGAACGTCCACTGCAGTTTTATTGTGGTCAGTATATTCTTTCTCAGATTGGGTCACCAATACTGTACACAATGGATGCAGGTTTGCTCGCTGAGCTGGCAGGTTCATTTCCCGACGTTTCCTTACCTTACGAGGTAACATCTTCAGTGGACCTCTGGCGAAGCGATGCTACACATTCCTGCTTGCTTTTAAAGGGTTTCTTTGGGTTGTTGATGTCATTTCCTGTGGCGAAGTCATTTTATGTTCCTTTTCTCAGGGGGTGGTAGATGGGGTCTAACAACTAATGGCACATCGAGGAAGACATCTGCCAGAAATACATGTGGATTCTCTCCATTGATCCTATTAATTTCTAAATATCCAATATCACATGCTGCCCAATAGATTCCAACAGTTTCCCTGCAGATGTCAAGTTAATTGGTCAGCAGTTCTCCAAACTATGCCTTCTTCCCTTTATAGATGTTTGGATCCCTTCCATTAATCTATAGTGCTTGGACCACGTTTTCTAACCTCCATTTATCTGGAATGGCTTCCGGCCTCTGCAGGGTACACAGGAAAATAAAACACAGTCATCGACAGTGCAATTATTACTTCTGTTGCTGATTTATGTCTGATATTTTAATACGAAGTACGTCAGGTTTGTCAGGTTGAGCAATGCTCAATCCAGTTACACTTTCAAATACTACCTTGTTACTGATATAAATTGACTTTTTATCTTCAGTTGCACAAGCGCTACATGTTCACGTGGTATTACTGGCTGATTTTATGGATCTTCCTCCTTGAAGACAGATACAAAGCAATTGATTATTTTCTTGGCCATTTCTCTGTTCTTCACAATAAACTATCTTCTCCCAATTACCAATTTCCATATTTGACCTTGCTTTTACTTTGTTTCCTTTGAAATACACATTGTAGATTAATGCAGTGTTTTGTTCCTGCTTGTTAGCATTCATGTTCTATTTTTGATTTCCTTATCAGTTTCATGGCCCTTGTTTCTGGATCGTGAATTTCAGAGAATTCTCAGGTTTCCACAATGACTGAAATTCTTCTGAAGCCATTTGCTATCATTATTACATTTTCGAATTTGTTATGTTAAACATCATTGTGTCACTTTCCCTTTCTTTGGTGCTTGTACCTGAAATAAAAAGACTTTGCAATATTTCTATAAATTTCCTGGTCCTGACCAGATATATTCAGGAACACTGCAGGAGGACATAGAAGTAATTGCCGGAGCCCTGGCTGATATTTTTGCATCATCGCTGGCCAACGGGCGAAGTTACCAAGGACTGGAGGACAGCGAATGCTGTGTCCTTAGTCAAGAAGGACTCCAAAGAAAAACGTGGGAGCTATAGACCAGTAAACGTAAAATCTGTTGTAGGTAACTTACTTGGACAGGTTCTGAGAGATAAGATATACGTGCATTTGGAAAGACAGGGTGTGATTACGAGCAAGATTAGAGTGGTGCTAGAAAAGCACAGCAGGTCAAGCAGAATCCGAGGAACAGGAACATCAACGTTTTGGGGAAAAGCCCATCATCAAACTCAGCACAGCTTCGTGCATGCGAGATCATCGCTCACAAATTTGTTCGAATTCTTTGATTTAGTGACTAGCAACGTTGAGGAGGGCAGGATGGTGTATGTAGTCTTTATGGATTCCAGTAAGGCCTTCAATAAGGTTCCACATAGTACGCTGCTCTGGAAAGTTAGATCGCATGAAATTGAGGAGGAGCTGCCAAATTAGCGACAAAATTGTCTTGATGGTGGGAAGCAGAGGGTAATAGTGGAAGGATGCTTGTCAGCCTGGAGGCCTGGAAAGACCTCATGGGTTAGTGCTGGGTCCACTACATATTACATATATCTATGGATTAGATGAGAATGATCAGGCATGATTTGTCATTTTGAAGACAACAGTAAAACAGGCAGCATCGTGGAGAGTGGGGAAGGTTATCAGAAATTTCAGAAAATACAGCAGTACCTTCATCACCTGGAGAAGTGGCTGAGAAATGGTAAATGGACTTTAATATAGATCAGTGTAAGTTCTTGTATTTTAAAAAGTCAAATCAATGTTGGATTTTAATGGGGAATGGTTGGGTCCTAAGGAGTGTAGTGAAACAGAGGGACCTTGGAATTCAGGTGCATGGTTCTCTGAAATTTGATTCAGCTGTTGACAGGGCAGTGAAGAAAGAATTTGGCACACTGGCCTTCATCTGTGTATATCACTGAGTATCGAAATTAGGGAGTTACGTTGGAGTTATACAGGATGCTGGTGATGCCATACTGGGAGCGTTATGTTCAGCTGTGTTCACTTCTAATGGGAAGGATGGTATTAAACTGGAAAGAGTGCAGAAGAAATTTACAAGAATGTTGCAAAGGACTCAATCGTCTGAGTTATTGGGAGAGGTTGGGCAAGTTAGTACTTTTTATTTTAGATGTATGAGGCTGTGGGGGAATCTGAGAGAAGTGTATAAGATCATGGGAAGGACGGACAGAGTGAATGCACTCAGTTCCTTTTTCCATGGATAGGCAATCACGGACAAGAGGGCATCAGTTTAAGGTCAGAGGGGAAACAATAAAACGGAACCTGAGGACCAACTGCTTTTCACACAGGGGTGATACGCATATGGAATGATGTGCCAGCGGAAGAGGTTGACGAGGGAACATTCGCAACATTTAAAAGGCATTTGTACAAATACATGGACAGGAAAGGATTAGGAAGATACAGGACAACGGCAGGGAAATGGGGTTAGCGTGGATGGACATTATGGTCGGAATGGACGTGTTTGGGCCGAAGGGCCTGTCTCCGTGTTGTCTGACTCTATGACTCCAACAAATATTACTTCCCTCCCACTGTATGTTATATTGTACTTTCCCAATTTACTAGAGCGAACTTGACCCGCTAGCCTCCAGGCTACCATGATGTTTAACCAGAACGTTCAAGCATTCTATATTCATGCAGACACCGTGTAAAATGTACCTTAATAACGTCTCTATTCCTTCAAAGCTGATTCAGAGCAAGATTAGTAATTCTTCCTTCTGATCACACAACACCAAACCCAAAATAAACTGCTCTATAATTTGCTTCACAACATACTCTTCAACCCACCTCACATACACGTACAGAATTTATTTTGCACATCATAAGCAGTCACTTAGTTAATACAGTTTAGAAGCAGCTTGAGAACATCCAATAAAACTGCAGTATCCATGATACTTGCATATCTAATTTCCAGAGCATATGATGCTCAGATTTTCTGCAACCGATACATAATGCATCAATATTTGTTGCGCCTTGCTATTTGTAAGTTCTATTGCTATTTGTGGAATCTGAGGGACAGGTCTGTGTCATTATTAGTGATAGACCTGGACAGGACATTCGGGGAGGCTCATCTCGACGCTGAGATGATCTGAAGATATCTCCATCAATACAGGGCAAGCATCAATATCGTCCCCGCTGTCTCAGGATAATGGTCACCGAATTCTCTATGCTCCGTCACCCTGTCTGTATATCTGTTATAGCACCTACCCCCAGAAAATCCTCATTCTCTCTCTCCAAATAAGGCTCAGGCACTACCGCTCTCACTATTGAATTCAGCAACTTCCTTCTCACGCTTTCTCTGTCAACTACGCAATACGCCCACACATTAATAATACTATATTGATTCAAAACTGCCTTATTCCGGACGCCTCACAATTCCTCCCAGATCCACCTCCACCAGCACTAACAGCAAGACCCTCCACTCCTGCCCTCACTGGTTCCATCCATTTCTCCTATTCTAAGAGAAACAGCCTGGAATAGGACAGAAATTGCCAAGCCAGGTGGTGGAGTGCCCAATATGCATTCCCTCATACCCCCTCCCCCCCACACCCGCCATGTGGGGAGGAACCTAATACAAGATGAAGTGGACTGGAATGCCACGCGTGAAATTTCTGAAACATCCATGTCTTACTGATCGATTAAGGAGCAGTTCTGAGTGAAAGGCAATTCTCACTGTAAATACACTGGCATTTCGAAAGACGGTCCTTTAACTCCCACCCCGCCAAATACAGTTAGCTCACTGCACAGCGATGCAGACACAGAAATACACAGAATTATTGGTATCACCCCAATATATGAACAAACACAATACATACAAGGGAATAGGCATACACACACGTAGAAACACACGCAGACATATAGAGTCACACACAAATAAGCACAAACATAGATAGAAACATACAGGGCTGATGGACAGAAAAACAAACTTAGATGCACAAATGCACAGATGACAAGTTGATGGACAAACATACGCACACGTAGACACAGATACAAATTTATAAGTTTTTTTGTTTTATAACGGGATCAAGGATTCTTGGGGGAAAGCAGGAGAATGAGGTTGAGGAACATATAAGAAATTATTGAATGGCATATCAGACTCGATGGGACGAATGGCCTCATTCTGCTCCTTTTTTCATGTGGTGCTCTGGTAACAAGTATTGTCTTCCTGAGACAGCAGCAGAGGATGGGTTTGATACATATTCGATTGGAAAGGTTCACTGGGAATGTGGGACAAGTTTGGAGTCCGGAATAGTTTATGTTTATTCCTTTTTTTCTGTCCTTATATCTGCAAAGAGGTGGTGATTTGATGTTCACTTAACAAAGTTTTAAAATAACAGTTCTCATAAAGAAATAAGGACGTACCTTTCACTTTAGTGTTGTGCTACCTGTGGTGTCCTTATACTCAAGAAGCAGTGAAGACTCGTTGATAGAGTCATAGAGATGTACAGCATGGAAACAGACCTTTCAATCCAACCCGTCCATGCCGACCAGATATCTCAACCTAATCTAGTCCCCCCTGCCAGCAACTGGCCCATATACCTCCAAACCCTTCCAATTCGTATACCCATCCCAAATGCCTCTCAAATGTTGCAATTGTACCAGACTCCACCACTTCATCTGGCAGCCCTTTCCAAACAAGTACACCCTCTGGGTGAAAAACGTTGTCCCTTAGGTCTCTTTTGTATCTTCCCCCTCTCATCCTAAACCTATGCCCTCTCGTTCTGGACTCCCAGACACCAGGGAAAAGACTTTGCCTACTTACACTATCCATGCCCCTCATAATTTTGTTAACCTCTATAAAGTCACCCCTCAGCCTCCGATGCTCCTGTTAAAACAGCCCCAGCCTGTTCAGCCTCTTCCTGGAACTCAAATCCTCTAACCCTGTTAAAATCTTTGTAAATCTTTTCTGAGCTCGTTCAAGCTTCACAACATCTTTTCGATAGGAGCGAGACCAGAATTGCACGCAATATTCCAACAATGGCCTCAACAATGTCCTATGCAGCAGCAACATGACCTCCCAACTCCTGTATTCAATACTCTGACCAATAAAGGAAAGCATACCTAACACCTCCTTCACTATTCTATCTACCTGCGACTCCACTTTCAAAGAGCTATGAACCTACACTCCAAGGTTTCTTTGTTCAGCTACACTCCCGAGGACGTTGCCATTAGGTGTATAAGTCTGCACTCGACTGATCTTTGTTGGACAGGAGAGTCAATACTTATTGGGAACAGACAGGAGACGGATGGACAGAGACACTCGGATCAGCCATGAGCATTCTGAATGGTGCAGCCAAATGACCACTGTTACCCCTACCCCGTGTGTTGTTCCCTCAATCCACCCTCGAGGCTATTGCATGGTAGGGGACCACCCCAGTCAATCAGACAGGATTGATACAATGAGACAGGAGGAGACCATTCTGTCACTCTAAGGAATTGCACAGCAATATAGAATGAAGTCATTCAGCTCGTTGAGTAAATTACACAGCCCAGCAGGAGGCCATTCAACACGCCTGAACGGCTACCCAGGAGCAGGGACCATTCACTCTCCTGTCCAGTAAAGATCAGTCGCTTACATGAAATCGAGAGTAGAGGCAAATGTTTATTTTCAGGCTGCAAAGCTGTAACTGATGGAGTGACTCAGAGATCACTGTGGGGTCATCAATGATCAACAATTTGGATCAAAGATCTGAAAGAAGGGGAGGGCATTGCTTGGAGCTCAATTAGCTCGTATACCAAGATGGTCATTTAATGTGTCATTAAATGAAGGTAGTGAGTCTGCAATGTGAAACAGACAGGGAAGATTAGTGAGCAAACATTCAGCAGGAATAACATAAGGTTGTCTATTTTAGCATGAAGAATAAAACAATGGTAAACAATGTAAATGCAGAGAGATTGTAGAACTCTGATTCAGGCGGTTTCCATGTTCCTGGGACATGAGTCATATGAAGTCAGTCTGCAGATGCAGCAAGTGATTTGGAAGGTAAGTGGAATGATGCTGTTTTTGGCAAAAGGTATCAGGTTTAATCGCAGGAATGTTTAACTGAATTGGTACGAGGGCATTGCTGTGACCACATTTGATGCACTGTGTGCTGTTTTGATCCCCGAAACTAAAATGAAAGGATTTAATTATTTTCGAAGATTTTCAAAGAGGTTTCCCTTTACTCATTGCTGGAATGCCTGCCTTTTGTTATCGGGGACTATCAGATTCGATCTCAGCTGAGAAATAGTATTGAACCATCCATGACTTTCTGAAGAGTGTATCAACTGGATGCACATTATCTCTTGTCAGGGAGACTAAAGCTAGAGAATAAACTTTAAGAAAAAGATGCATTTATATTAACACACATACTATGACGACACCTACCAATATTTAAAATTTACACAGACACATGTAAGCATGTCTTCAAATTTTAAAGTGGGGACTTTTTTGCGATTGAAACGAATGCACTGGCATTTAATCTATAATCGGGTTTTCCAGAGAATGTTCCAGAAGAGCACACATGGTCTAGTTTGGTGTTCAGTTGACATTATCGTATGTTTCAACACAGAGAGGGAGAAAAATGTCCCCTGCCTGAGAAGCAGCAGCCTATTGATCTCTCTCTCTTATATTGTTCCATCCAATAGCAAAGTGCGAGACCATAAAATCCCTGTGTTATCTTTACCACTTGTGAAGGATTTCTGGTGAGAATTCACTGGAATATATCCACTGCCTGAAACAAAGGGAATTCAGCCAAATTCAACTGTTCCAGAGTGAAATCCCACTCCCAGTAGCTTTTGTGAGCAGAATAACTTCAAAGGCAGAATAACGTTTGGGGCATTCTATCATTTTACCATTTGTTATGAGTTCAACTTTCTGTGTCTCACACCTTTCTAGAAAATGACCTACTCTGAGACCCACTTCATTGGTCACATCACAAAACGGGTTTCATTTAAGATTGGTGTAACCAGTGGAGGAGTGGGACTGGAAAAGGACGGAGTGACCTTCCAACATTGGTTGAAACACAAATGAGAAATTTTCAAAGGGCTGTTCAAGTGGAAAATCCCTTCCCCAGAAGTTTGTGGTGCCTGGATGCTTGCATTTATTCAAAGTTATATTTGGTGACATTTGACAGACAAGTGAATGTCGGAAAATGATATATAGACAGAAAAATGCTGCTGAGACCACATTCACATCACCCATGGAATTTGTGAGTGGTGGGGCGGTGTCAAAGTGTCAAATAACCCACTCCTGCTGCTCAGTCCTATGTCCCTATGCTCTATTCAGCTCCTCACAGCTCCTGATATTAGCAGATGGAAGCCAAATACCTGGTCCACCGGAACACAGGATATCATTCAATCCCTCAAGACTGTCACACAGTTTGGTGTGGGTTGGAAAATGTTATTTGGAAAACCAGGCTGGTTTCAATATACACCTCTGGTCTCTTTACAGAATGTCTCCTCTCTGCAACTTGTGCTTCATTTGTTGGTCATGTTGGAAACCCAGATTCACTGTGAATACAGCCCCTATACCTCACCCTGAGATGACTCACAAAATACTTTATTCTCTGTTACTGCAACAGTCAATAACAGAACGTTCAGGAAAATTACGATTATTAATTTTGTAATTACAGAATATGAGAACATAAGAGGCAAGATTCGGTGACTCGGACGATCAACCCATTGTATACGATCATGGCTGACCTACTGTTAGCAATAGCTAGTCTTTAATGTCCAATTCTTCACACCCTTTGGCTCTCTGACAGGTCAAAAATTCATGTACCACCACTTTGAATACTTTCAGTGATGTAACTCCCCTCACTATCTAGCCCAGATACTTCCTGGCATTGATTACCCTCTATGAGAGGAAAACACTCCCAACACAGACACCATCATCTATTGATATGAACAAGAGGTGAACACAGGGGCTCAGGAAAGAGTGAATGGCCTTGATAACAAGGTAGCATTTGACTGAGGATAGCATCAGGACCATCTTATTTGAGCTTAATAGGAATCAGGTGTACCCACCCCACTGCTTGGGGTCTTTTATAGCACAAAGGAAGATGTTTGTGGTCGGTGACCGACAATCTTCTCAGTCCGGCGACATCTCTGCAGGAGATCCTCAGGGTAGCTGCCTCAAAACAACATTTTCAGCTGGTTCATCACTGTCTTTCCTCATCATAAGATCAGAAACGGGGATGGTCGCTGAAGATCACTGAAGATCATCCAATGATCAGAACAATGTGTCGCACCTCAGCTCCTGGACTAGTCTGTGTCCATGTGCAGTATGTCCCAGACAGCATTCAGGCTTGTGCTGTTAAAGTGTCGGTAACATTCATGTAACAGCAAGGCCAGACACTCTACATTTCCACAGTTAAATGAACAGCTCATTCAGCATCTCAGGCACATTAGAAACGGATATGTAGAAGCCATTCAGCCCATCGAATCGACTGAACAAAGAGAGGAATAGCCGATTCAATCCTCCTGCCTCTTCCACAGGAAGAGAAGGGGTCTGATTACCACATCAAGTTGTTAAACAGGAACAGGCAGAGCCACGTCAGACCCATGAACCTGTTCCATGGGACCTGAGGAGGCCATTCAGCACCTCGAGACACTTCTACAGGAACAGGAGGATGTCATTGATGCTCCAACCTGACAAATCAATGGAGAAGATAATGCACTCAGAGACGGATCCACGATGTTCTTCATGGCTCCATTACCTGTGGGACACATGACACTTTGACGTGGTTTGCTGGCAGTGAAGAAGGTAGCTAGATGCTTTGTCTCAAGTCTCAGAGAGGCATCTTCCATCTCTGAGACACAGACCCAAGTTCTCCATGGCTGTCAGAAGCTGCGGGAATAGTTAACTGTTTTATAATGAAGGTATTGTGGCTGTTGTCGGGATTGTGGATATCATGACGTTTAATGCAGGATCACACGCTAAATGCACTGTATTAATGTGGGGAGAATGTAATCAAAGACTGACCCTCTGTCTCTCTCAATCAACATATGGAGTGGGGGTGGGCTGAGGGGAACGTCCTCTGAGGCTCTTAACCTATTGACAATCATTTAACCCGAGTTAATAAAAGCCATGGAATTTATCATCGTATCAGTGCCGTTTATAACATCATGAGTGACTGTCCATCCCCCTTCAGGTTCAATACAATCATCTCTTATTCTCTCACACAGCTTCACTTGCTTCTCATGGTGCCATCATCCCAGGGATTAGTCTGTTGAAACTTGAGAGAAAGTCTATCCAGAGTACCCCAAATACTGCCTCAACAACACTCTCAGGGATGATTGCAATAATCCTTTTCTCTCACTTAGACATCGCCATTTCATTCTGTGCCACAAAAAGCCATTCATTTTCTATGCACTATGACTGACATGGAATGTATAAGTTCCTTACATCTGTACGTCAGCATCAATAAAGCCAACACCAGACATGCGTATGGAGATGTGCATCACTCTCGAGGAGAATTTCAATGAAATTGAATATAACTAAAATAGGGGATGATCACCTACCTGAATAGAAATGAGCTATAGGAATACGGGAAACAGGCAGAGGAAGGGAGCTATCTTTACTTCTGTTCTTCTCTCACAGGATGTATGCAGCCCTGGTCAGGGCAGCATGGTATGCCGATCTTGAACTGAGTGTTTGGTTCAGCTGTTCCACATGACAGTAAAGAGAAAAGCACAATCCTGTGGGATTGTAGTGTTACAACACAGGATACATTCTCCTGCTTAATGTAAAAACAGCAACAGGGAAAAGATTTATCCGCTGCAGTAATCCATGATAATTCTAGACTCCAAAACTATTCGAAGTAAAAATTAACAACTTTATTTCTTAAAGTATAATAGGGAATAATAGACGAACGAATATTTACAGCTTATTCCTCTAAGCTATATTTTATCCCCACCCCCGCCCACCCCCACCTCCATTATACTAGTCCGAAAAGACTCCTAATTAAGATTTACAAAACAAAACTTCTTATCTCAAAACCAAGAAGCTTTCGGTTCTTCTCCATATTCCTGTCTTCTTTTCTTCTTTGAGATTCTGCTTTTACCAGTTTCTAATTAATAAAGTTACCGAGAGGAGAGCTAATTTTCAGGTAGTCTTTGCGAGTTCTCCTCTCAACTGTCAATTTCCCGCGGTCTTGTACCCCCAAACCATTGGACTGTGTCATTGGCTTTTAACATTATCAATGTACTAAATTCACACTTGATTGGAGGTGGGCATTTTGGGTTATAATTTAAACTGTTTGGCTGAATTTGTTTATGTCTTGAGAAAATAAGCTAATCGAGACGTTCAACCAAATGTTACATTAAATTTATTTTTTGGAAGACTTGGTGCTGTCAGGTAGTTATTGCTGGCTCTTAATTCTGTTAAAGGTGCAGAACACCCACATGTTCATCACAGAAGTCACACTGAAACCTGACCAGGGAAGAATGACACATTGTCTTCGCTTAAGGACTTGGGGCAAGCAGATGGGCTTTCCCAGTCATCAGTCGTGAAACGTTACTCTTTGTAAATCATTTGAAGATCAAATTCCAGGATACAACTCCAATGAGGAATGAGGAGAGCCCTTTTAATCATACAACCAGAAGGCATTGGAGCAGAAATTTGCCCATTAGGCCCATTGAGCCTTTTACGCCATTCAATGTTTGCTGTTAAGCTTCTCAACCCCATTCTCCTGCTTTCTACCTGTAACCCTTGATCCACTTTACCACATCTGTCTCACTCTTAAACGTACTCAATGACCTGGACTCGACAACACTCTGTGGCCTCTGTGGCAGTGAATTCCATAGATTCACCGCTCTCTGGCTGGAGATGTTTCTCTTTATCTCTGTTTGGTAAGGTCTTCTCTTTACTCTGTCCCTTCTGGTACTAGTCTCTCCTACCATTGGATATATCTTCCCAAAATCCACTCTGTCCCAGGAGATGTAGCATTCTGTAAGTTTCAATTAGACCTCCTAGCATCTTTCTGAACTCTATCAAATGCAGACCCAGAGCCCTCAAATATTCTTCATATGTCAAGCTTTTCATTCCTGGCACCATTCTCGTGAATCTCGTCTGAAATCGCTCCAAGACCAGTACATCCTTCCTGAGATATGGGACCCAAAACTGCGCACAATAATCCAAATTTGGCCTGACCAAAGCCTTGTAGTGCCTTAGAAGTACATCCCTGCTTTTATATTTAAGCCTTCTTGAAATAAATGCCATCATTGTATTTGCCTTCCTAACTACTGACAACTGCATGTTTACCTTTCAAGACTCCTGGAATAGAACTCCCTCGTCTTTTTGCACTTCAGATTTCTGAATTTGCTTGCTTTTTATAAAATAGTCTATGCCTCTATTCATATTGGTAAAATGCTTTTCCACACTTTTCCACATTGTACTACATCTGCCACTACTTTGCTCACTCTCCAAACCTGTAAAAATCCTTCAGCAGGTGAAAGTGAGGACTGCAGATGCTGGAGATCAGAGTCAAAAAGTGTGGTCATATCAAGGTACAGTCTGTCAAGCAGCATCCGAGGAGCAGGAGATTCTACGTTTCAGGCATAAAGCCTTCATCAGGTATGTGGGGTGGGCGGAAGGGGCCAGAGAGATAAATGAGAGGGGCTGGTGCTGGGAGGAAGGTAGTTGGAAGGTGACAGCTAGATGAAGGTGGGTGGTGATAGTGATAGGTCAGAGTTGAATGTGGAGTGGATAGATGGGAAGGAAGATGCACAGGTAGGACAGTTCAAGACGGCGGTTCTGAGTTGGAGAGTTTGATCTGGGATAAGGTGGAGGGAGGGGAGATGAGAAAACTAGTAAAATTGGCCTTGATACCGTGTGTGTGAAGGGTACAAAGACAGAAGATGATGCGTTCTTCCTTCAGACGTCAGGTGGCTAGAATGTGACAGTGGATGAGGCCACAAAACTGCAAAGCCTTGGCGGAGTCGGTGGGGGAGTTGAAGTATTCAGTCACAGGCAGTGGGGTTTTTGGGTGTGTGTGTCCGAGAGTGTTCCCTGAACCATTCTGCAAGTTGATGTCCTGTCTCGCCAATGTAGTGGAGACCAGGAGCAATGGACAGACCAGAAGAGGTGTTTGGATGCACAGGATGTTATCTGCCTGATGTGGAAGGATCCTTTGGGGCCTTGAGTGGAGGTGAGGAGGGAGGTGTTGACACAGGTTTCATATCTGTTGTAGTGGCAAGGGAAAGTGCTGGGAGTGGAAGGTGGCTTGTTGGGATTGCGTTGACCTGACGAGGGAGCTGTGAGGGAATGGTCACAGTAGTATGATGATAGGGGTAGGGAGGGAAGTATATCTCTGGTGGTGGGGTCTGACCGTTGGTTGCAGAAATGGCGGAGGATGATGCATTGTATCCTGAGGTTGGTGGGATGGAAGGCAAGCACCAGAGAGGTTCTAACTTGTTGTAGTTGGAAGGGTGAAGTTCAAGGGCACAGTTTTGGTCAGTTGAGGAGATGAGCTAGAGCACCCTCCTGCAGCCAAACCATCTCTTCAATGCTACCTGTCCCTCTATCTATCTTTGCACTGTTTGAAAGCTTAGCCAGAATGCCCTCAGTTCCTTCATATCGATAATGAATGTACAAAGTGAAAAGTTGTGGTCCCAAAACTCAGTCTTGTGGAACACCACTTGACACTGGCTGCCATCCTGAGAAGGACACTTTAATCCACACTCTCTGCTTTCTGTCAGAGAGCCAAACTTCAAATTCCACCTTGCCTCTAATACCATGGGCCCATATGTTTCTCAATAGCCTCATGCATGGCACATTGTCAAAGGATTCTTGAGGTGCAGATGGATAACATCTATCGGTTCCCCTTGATCTAATCTGCACATTACTCCCTCAAAGTATTCTAGCCGGTTTGTCAGGCATGACCTCCCCTTGATGAAACCATGCTGACTGTCCTATTTTACCAAAGGCCTTCAAGTATTCAGAAATCCCATTCTTCACGATGAATTCCATGATGTCACCCACAACCAAGGTTAGGCTAATCAGTCTGCAGTTTTCCATCTTCTGCCTAACTCCCTTATTAAACAGGGTGACGTGTTAGCAACTATACAGCCACTTGGCCCTTTCCTGATTTTAGTCATTCTTGAAAGATTACCACTTACACTTGCACTAACTCTTCAGCGATCTACCTTACAAATCTAGGGTGTAGTCCATCTGGACCAGGTGAGTTATCCACATTCAGGCCATTCCGTTTTCTGACACGTTCTTCTTGGTGATAGCCACTGTATTTAGGACTGCCCTCACACTCTCTTCAATTCTTGGGAAATTACTCGTGTATTCCACCGTGAAGACTAATGCAAAATTCCTCAGCCATTTCTTTGCTTCCCACTACTGTCTTTCCAGCATCATTTCCCAGTGGCCCAATTTACATTTACCTCTCTTTTGCACTTTATCTGTCGAAAGAATCTCTTACAGTTTCCTTTATATTACTGGTTTGGTTACCCCCATACTTAATCTTCTCCCTCCTTATTTATTTTTTCTTGCCTTCTGTTGGCTCCAATTCTCCATTTTTCCACTGCCCTTCACTTTGCTTGCTCTTTTGCTTAAATAGAATCCCTGAATTCCTTGTCAGCCCTGGTTGCCTCATCCTCCCTGTACCATGCCTCTATTACTCAGCATGAATCTCTGCAGTGTCTTTTAAATTATCGAGGAATCTCCAGCCATTGCCACTCCCCTGTCTTTCCTGCTAGACTCCTGTCCCGGTCAATTCTACCCAGCTTCTCCCTTATGCCTCTCCAGCTGAAATACTGTTAACTCTGATTCTATCTTGTCTCTCAAATTGCAAAATAAATTCAACCACGTTCTGATCACTGCTTCTGAAGTTTTCCTTCACCTTAAGCTCCCTTGTCAAGCCTGCGTCATTAAGTCCAGCGTCATCTGATCCCGAGTGGGCTCCACCACATGATGCTCCAAAAAGCCATCCCGTAGACTTTCTTCAAATTCCTTTTCTTGCGATTCACTACCAACCTGGTTTTCCATTGCACTTACATATTGAAATCCCCCAGGATCACTGTAACTTTGCCTTTCCTACAGATCTTTTCTATCTCCTGGTGCATCTTGTCACCCAGCTCCTGACTACTCTTTGGAGGCCTGTGCAAGTCTCCAACTGTGGTTGTCTTACCTTTGTGGGTCCTCAATTCTACACCATCTGACCTTACTTCCTTTCTTATTGTTAATTTAATTCAATTTCTTACTAATAATGTAAACCCACTCTCTCTATCTTTTCGATAGGATATATGTCCTTGAATATCCTAATCCCCTTGCAGCCACTCCGTTATGATGCACATCACGTCATACCTATCAATTTAAATCTATGCCACAAGCTCATTTACCCTATTCATTATATTGCAGGCATTCAGATATAACCCTTCAATCTCTAACTGCCATTTTAGATTAGATTACTTACAGTGTGGAAACAGGCCCTTCGGGCCAACAAGTCCACACCGCCCCGCTGAAGCGCAACCCACCCATACTCCTACCTTACTCCTTACCTAACACTACGGGAAATTTAGCATGGCCAGTTTACCTGACCTGCACATCATTGTGACTGTGGGAGGAAACCGGAGCACCCGCAGACACGGGGAGAATGTGCAAACTCCACACAGTCAGTCGCCTGAGGCGGGAATTGAACCCGGGTTCACTGGCGCTGTGAGGCAGCAGTGCTAACCACTGTGCCACCGTGCCACCCACGGCAGCGTGATTGAAGTTTAATTACTTACACTTTCCATACACTCTGTCCTATTTGCGTCTGTGGTGGAGATTTGAATAACCTCTCCTGAGCTCTGTACTCTTATCTCCTCTTTTCGAATTAAACCCTATAACAGAACCCCCACCCCCCCCCCCCCCCCCCCCCTCCACACACACACACACACCTAATCATTTTAAAGCTCTGTCTACATCATTGGTTAGGATTCACTCGGAATCTGGTCCAAGCACGGTTCAGATGAAGACTGTCCCATCGGAACAGATTATTACTTCCTTCGTAATAAAATGTGTTTAAAGTTTGTGAGAAGATTTGTAGCTCGGGTGCTCGTTGTTGTGGTTCTGCTCGCCGAGCTGGGAATTTGTGATACAGATGTTTCATCTCCTGTCTCGGTGACATCCTCAGTGCTTGGGAGCCTCCTGTGAAGCGCTTCTGTGATCTTTTCTCCGGCAGTTGTAGTGGTTTGAATCTGCTGCTTCCGGTTGTCAGTTCCAGCTGTCAGTTGCAGTGGTTGGAATATTGGGTCCAGGTCGATGTGCTTATTAATTGAATTTGTGGATGAGTGCCAAGCCTCTCGGAATTCTCTGGCTGTTCTCTATTTGACTTGGCCTATAATAGTAGTGTTGTCCCAGTCAAACTCATGTTGCTTGTCATCTGCGTGTGTGGCTACTGAGGATAGCTGATCATGTCGTTTCATGGGTAGTTAGTGTTCATGGATGCGGATAATTAGCTCTCTTCCTGTTTGTTCTATGTAGTGTTTTGTGCAGTCCTTGCATGGAATTTTGTACACAACATTAGTTTTCCTCATGTTGGGTATCGGGTCCTTCGTTCTGGTGAGTTGTTGTCTGAGAGTGGCTGTTGGTTTATGTGCTGTTATGAGTCCTAGTGGTTGCAGTAGTCTGACTGTCAGTTCGGAAATGTTCTTGATGTATGGTAGTGTGGCTAGTCCTTTGGGTTGCGGCATGTCCTCGTTCCGTTGTCTTTCCCTTAGGCATCTGTTGATGAAATTGCGAGGGTATCCGTTTTTGGCGATACATTGTGTCGGTGTTCTTCTTCCTCTTTTTTGCAGTTCTGGTGTACTGCAGTGTGTTGTGGCTCTTTTGAACAGTGTCTTGATGCAACTTCTTTTGTGTGTGTTGGTGTGGTTGCTTTCGTAGTTCAGGACTTGGTCTGTGTATGTGGCTTTCCTGTATACCTTTGTGGTGAATTCTCCGTTCGGTGTTCTTTGTACCATCGCGTCTAGGAATGGGAGTTAGTTGTCTTTTTCTTCCTCTCTAGTGAATCAGATTCCTGTGAGTGTGGTGTTGATGAGCCGGTGTGTGTTGTCTGGCTGTTTGTAAGAAAAGTCTTTCCACACATTTACCATGAGACATCACAGTCATTTCAGCTATCAGTCTAGTAAACCTCCTTTGAACCACCTCCAAAACATTTACACTTTTCATTACAGAAGGGGTCGAGTGTATTTCAAGGATATGTAAGAGGTCATAGACCCATAGTATCTCTACCAGGGACATCTCTATCACACAAACTGGCTAAAGAACTACAGCAGAAACTGAAACACCTGATCCGTGGATCCAGACACTCTATAAAGTTAACACAGGATTTCTTGGACATCATCAGAAATATACACATGGACAAGGAAGAAACCATGGTCTCATTCGATGTAACGGCACTGTTCAACTCTATTGACAAAACCCTAGCCAGAGAAACAATAGCCAACCTGCCGGACATGCAGAACAGACAACAAGACGGGGAACCAATCAACAACACTGCATATTCAAACTACTGGAGCTGTGCCTCACAACACACTTCACATTCAACAACCAAATATATGAACAAATCAACAGCACCCCCATGGGCTCACCCATCTCTGGACTCATAGCAGAAGCGGTAATGCAAAGATTAGAACAAACAGTCTTATCGCAAATTCACCCCAAACTCTGGGTCAGATATATGGTTGACACCTTTGTAATCATTAAAAACACAGAAATAGAGTACACACACCGAATCATCAACGCCACACTCACAGGAATCCTATTCACTAGAGAGGAAGAAAAGGACAAACAACTTCCATTCCTAGACATGATGGTACAGAGAAGACCGAACGGAGAATTCACCACAAAGGTTTACAGGAAAGACACACACACAGACCAAGTACTGAACGACGAAAGCAACCACCCCAACACGCACAAAAGAAGTTGCATTAAGACACTGTTCAAAAGGACCTGGACCTAATATGCCGACCACTGCAACCGACAGCTGGAACTGACAACCGGAAGCGGCAGATTCAAACCACTATAAATGCCGGAGAAAAGATCACAGAAGCGCTTCACAGGAGGCTGCCAAGCACTGAGGATGTCACCTAGACAGGGGACTAAACGTCTGAAACACAAATTCCCAGCTCGGCGAACAGAACCACAACAATAAAATGTGTTTATTCAACACAAAATACTTGGACGAGACACAAGCGTTTCTGCACATACCAAAACATGAAAACTACAAAGAGGCAAGTCTGTGAAAATTCACTTACGATGTGGAGCTATATGAATTGAAATGTGAATTACAAAACCACGGACGAGGTGTTCAAGCTTTATTCGTCATTATTTGACCCACAGCTGAGATGCTGATTTCCCCCCAGTCAGTGATCCCCCTTACTGAGATTCTCTCGTCCTGTCACTCACACATTGCCTAGAGGGACGACAAGTTCCTGTTAGCCTAGAATATTTAAATTAATTCACCTTCTCCCTGGAACCAATCTATTGTTATTTTGGACCTTGTTCAGCAGTCAGCAACGGCTCTGTGAAATTATTGGCGATAAATGATCTGGGATGTCAGCATAGTGCTCACAGGGTACGGTACCAGACAAAGGGCTTGCAGTCTGTGGTAATTTCTAAGTAACATTTCTGTGTATTTCTCCTCGTGCTGTTTTCTGATCCAACTTCACACTCGTCTGACACCCCTTGCTCTCACTCACTCTGTCGCTCCGTTTTCTCTCCATTCCTTTTATCTCTCTTCACTTCCGTTTTCTTTGTTAATTTTTCTCTCTCTCACACATACACACACACACACACACACACACACACACACACAGTTCTCTCTGTTTTCAAATTGTGATGCTGGAGAGCTCATCGTTGAACAATTGACTAAACGGCCTCGTTCAGTGCTCTATTAATTCTGAAGCTCTCTGAACCACAATGAAGACTTCAGCACAATAAAGACATCAGGTGCCTGGAGAGACAGGCTGGTTCTGCGAAGGACACAGTGCAGAATCATCCTTTATGTCTTCCTGTTGCCTGATATGCAGCAGCCTTGAAATATCTGTTCAAACAAAATAGACTGAAAATCGAGCAGGCGGGAGGACGTTCACCAGATGATTTTGCTGTCAGGATTTAAGAAGCAGTTCCCACATACAAAATGTGGATTTGCCTGACAGCATCTCCTCCCAATTGACATGGCCTAGCTCTGCCTGATACTGACGTAATTTGCCTTCCGCCAATTTAGTAGCTTCACACAAGGTCCTGACTTATCCATGTTCGTAGCTATCTTAAATCTGAAGGAGCTGTGACCACTGTTTCTAAAATTATGTCCCACTGCAAGGTCAGTCACCTGGCCAGGCTCATTAGCCAATACGAGATCCAGTATGACTCTTCCTCTTGTTGGATATCCAAATACTGTTGCAGTTAATAAATTCTGCCCCGTCGAAACCTCTTGCTCCAAGGGACTCCCAGTCATTACTGGGGATATTAAAGTCACTCACTATGACCACTCTGTTTTTAATACACCTTTCCTTAATCGACGTACATATCTGTTCCTCAATCCCTCCGTGGCTATTGGGGGGATTATAGTAACGTAGTGCTTGCAGCCATCTTATTTTTTAGCTTTACCCATATTGCTGCAGTGGATGATCCCTCCTGTATGTCCTCTTCAAGTAAAGATGGAGCATTCTCCCTTATTCGTAAAACACCTCGTCCACCTCTTTTACCTTCCTCTCCATCTCGCATAAAGCAATGAAACCCTGGATTGTTGAACGGCCAATCCTTTCCCTCTCTCAAGCAAGTCTCTGTAAAGCTGCAACATCATAGTCCCATGCACGGATTCAGGCTGTCAGTTTATTGGTTTTAACCATAATAATTCTTCCATTGAAATAAATGCACTTCAGCCCAAATCCATCAGATCCTGACCTGATATTTGGTTTGAGTTTCCCTGATGTAAATTCTCCTCGTCTATTCTCTGGTAATAGGAGATTAGAAAAGACTGTCAGTAAAGCAGAATATATTGCAAACAGACAATTTCTGTTTCCTCCCTTGTCCTTTCTATCTGTCCATTTCATCACACACTGTCCAATTCCAATAAAATGCTGGATAATTATTATGCTTCAAACAACAGTTTCCAGCCTCTCAATGCACATTCTTCAACTCTCTCTGCACCTATTGGATTAACTGTTTTCTGATCCCTCTCTCAACCAATTCTCTGTGATATTTATATCATAGTTATATTTACTCATTCAAACGCCAATCTCCAAACTCATCTGTCTTGCCTGTCACACTGCTCACATTAAAATCAGCACACTTCAGACTGCCAGTCCCATTGTGTTCACTCCACACTGCCAGTTTGTTGTTGTTCTTAGCTGTACTGGGATTAGTCTCCAACTACTCTTCAGTCACTGTGCTTGTGGACGTACTGCTCTGGCTCCACCCTCCCTCCTCCACCGCCACACTAGTTTAAAACCTCCTGAGTGACAATAGCAAACCTGCCTGCCAGGAGATTGCTGCCAGTTCACGTCCATCCCGTCCTTCTTGTGTATTTCATACTGACCCAGGATTCCCAATGACCCACATATCGGAGATTGCTGCCAGTTCAGATGTATCCCGTCCTTCTTGTGTATATCCTATCAACCCGGGAATCCAAATGATCCACATATTGCAAGTGCTGCCTACCCTACCAGCTCTTTGGCCATGTTTTTAACTGCACTGCCTTCCTATTCCTAACCTCACTGGCACGTGGCATAACCTAGTCTCCCCAACATTCAAATATGCTTTCTGCACAACTCCGGCAAGATCGTTACTTTGAAATGGTTGGATTTGACAATAAAAACTTAGTGTGATCTCATTAACGAGAATAGTGGAGCCCAATAAATCAGTCGCAATGGCCATAGGATCTGATATCTATCACCTTCACCAAACCTGTGACAAGGTATACATATGGAGCCTCTATTTCTAGATAGACGAGGATAAACAGAATTAGTCCAAAAGACCAGAAAATGTCAGAAAAGATGGCTGCCATTCAGCCTGTTTACTCTGCTTGCTGTTCAATTGGATTTTAGCTATTCTGTTCCTTTTAATGGTAGAGTCTTCGCCCTGCATCCCTAGCGGGTCAGAAACTCCCCAGTGTCTTTGTGCATTCCTTGCGTAGGGAGCATCCAGTGCCAGGTGATGGGGTGTGGGGAATCCTGGTGTGGCTTGATGAAAGGCTGCATGCAGTAACAGATGGACTCAGGGATTGAGAGCGACAAAGCAGGTAATCAGAGACATGCACTCATATAAGTGGCTGGGCAAGAATCCCAAGTACTTGGGGAGCCAGAGCACCAATCAACCCGTCATATTTGCAGCAATTCTCCATCAAATACAAGTAAATATATTACAGATGGCAGAAACCTGAAACAAACATAGAAACATACTGTGGCGAGAGAAAAGAGTTAATTCTCCCAATGCAGTCAAGGGGAGATTGTAAAAAGCTCCACGAAGACAGGGACTTTGTGGAATTAATCTTATTTGAATGAAAATTGTCTTATTAGTGATAGGCAACATGGTTTTGTGCAAAGAAGGTCATGTCTTACCAAATGAATAGAATTCTTTGAGGAAGTGACAAAGTTGATTGATGAGGGAGGGACTGTAGATGTCATGTACGTGGACTTCAGGAAGGCGTTTGGTATGTTTCCCCATGGTCGGGGCATGTCGAAAGTGAAGTCACATGATGCGCGAGCTGGTGGATAAAGAACTGGCTGGGCAACAGGAGGCAGAGAATAGTAGGGGGAGGGAGTTTCTCAAAATAGAGAAGTGTGACCAGTGGTTTATTTTAAGATGGTTCTGGAAAGATACATGAATGGGCAGGGTTCAAAGGGATACAGATCCTTAGAAAATAGGCGTCAGGCTAAGATAGAGGATTTGGATCGGCACAGGCTTGTACCACCGAATGGCCTGTTTCTGTGCTGGAATGTTCTTTGTTATAACATTATCAAGGACCCATCAGACCCTAGTAATGGTCTCCTACAACCTCTACCATAAGGTTAAAAGGTACAGAACCATGATAACACTGAGCAGCTGGTTCAGGAACAGCTTCTTCCTGACTGTTATTAGACTGATGAGTATACTCTCTAATCTCAGATAATGCTGATCTTGTTCCTGTTGATCTCGCCTCGCACACGCCCTGTGCAGCGTCACCTGCATGGCTCTAAAACATATTTTATAGCCATTGTTCTGTACATCATTGTTTACTATGCTTTGCCTCTATATCTTGGTACAGGTCAAAGTAAATCCGCACTGCCTTTCCCCCAGTTGTGCCAGTGCTCACTCCCAGCTGTCTGTGGTCCTCACCCCAGAACTTACCATTCCCCACTCCCAGCACACTGTGTGCTTTGTATCTCACTATTTCTCTCACACTGTCTGTATCCGTGTTTTCCTTTTCTCTGTCTTCTGTTTCTTTCCCAGAACTTACTATCTCCCCTTCTCCCTGCCCATGTGACTGTTTGTTTCTTGTTTTGTTTCCTTTCTCTGTTTTACTGACTGTCCTTCTGGTTCCCTCACTGTGTTCTCTCTCTCCTTCTACGTGGCTGTCTCTTTCTCCCTCGTTGTGATGGTATTTATGTTTTCGTATTTAAATATAATTAAAATTTATTGGTTAAATTTCAATTGTTGTCAAAACAGCAACCAGAATGTAGATATCCATTTAACCACCAATTGTTACATCTAAATATTCTGGAACTGCCTTCTCCCAGTGCTCTGCACACTGGCAACTGAAAGCATTCGATTCACGTGCATAATAGTGTGACGGTAACTTCTCTTCCCAGAACCATAAGAAACTACAGACGGAATTGTTCACAGCCCATACTATCATGGAGGACAACCTTCCATCCATTTATGCTTCTCATTGTCAGTGAAAGGCTGGCAACATAAAATATCTCTCCCAAACTGGTAATGATCTCCTACAACCTCTTCTAAAAGGGAGGAGATACAGAGACTTAAAAACATGGACCAGTATGCTCAGGAACACTTTCTTCCCTCCTGTAATTAGACTGATGAATTGACATCTCTAACTTTTTAAATGATGTTAATCTTACTGAAGTAGCTCTTGCTTTGCACTGCTCCTGTGCAGCTGTCACCTTGTATGCCTCACTCTGTCTAAGTGCCCTGTGAGGCTCAAGGTCTTCTCAAGAGCAATCAAAAACAGTGAACTAATGCTGGCCCAGCCAGTGATACCTATATCCCATTAATAAATATAATAACATGACGACACTCAGGGAACACAGACAGGTGGGATCAAATCGCTTTAAACATGATCTTAGATAGATAGAGATTTCCCTCAGTATCTGAAAGTAGAGTGTTCCTACAAAGCCTTTCATAAGCTGATATGGCATAAAGTGAGGTGTCATTAATTTATGTGGGGAAAATTTACTTTTCTTGTTGAAAGTGAAAATCCTCTTCGGATTTCTTTTGGTTAGCGAAGACAGGGCGTAATGGAAGTGTTTCGGAAAGGGAAGTGGCAAAAAGGGAATTTTTGAAAAGTTGGGGATACATGTACCGGCATGGGCGTGATATTCAGGAAGGTGGGAAAAGTTACAAATCAATGAGGGGAATCTCACATTTTATTTCCACCCCAGCTGATCATCATTCCCTTTGTTTGCTCCTTGTCTTCTATCTCCCTCTTTCTCTCTCGATTCAACTCACTCCTCCTGCCCTACAAAGCAGACTTCCCTGTCCCCAGCATTGTTCACACTATTTTCCAGCTTCTTTCAGTTCAGAAAAGCTTCCCAGCACTTCCTGATCTTATCTTTGCATTATTTATGGAATTTCAGATCTCCAGTATCTTTCTTTATTTGGTTTAACCTTCAAATGTGTTATTCCGAGGGAAGTCGGCATCTCTGCCAAGGGCAGCAATTGTTAATCATCACTAATTGCCCGACTGTGAGGCCATTCCACAAACTAATATAAAGTGAAGCACATTGATATGTGTCTGAAGTCACAATTAACCCAGACGGGTAGTAACATTAGATTTCCTTATCGAAGGTCATCAGTGTAACAGGAACGTTTTCAGACAAAATGTGGGTTTTTAGGTTGTTTTTCGTGAAATTCACTTTTATTCCAATTCTTATCATTTTTGTTTAAGTTCTGCCATCAGCTGTAGTAGGACTTGAAACAAATCGCTCGAAACAATGTCTTTCGTTTAATAAGCTTTGCTCCTGAATTACATCCAGCGACATTCCTACTCTGATACATTTTCCTAATCATGAAGTAACGACCGAGACAAGAACAATTTTGTGATTGAAATACTTGTAACTGGAAAAGTGACCAGAAGAGAGCTTGAAACATAAAGTCTGAATTTTACCAACGTGCAGACAATGGTTTGTTCAGACACAGCACTGACGCAGAGATGGAGACTGGGGATATTGTGAGCTGGTCGTGGACAGGGTTCGTGACAGAGAGAACAAGAGAGGGAAAAAGGGATCTCGAGGTTGTGCACAGTTTTGTCTCAGATGTTTGTAAGGGAGTGGTCTGCAATTCAGATGAATAGAAACTGCAACTGAAATTGAAGATAAAAGTTTCTTTCATTGAAAAATATAGATAACAGAAATTGCAATGAAGTTCAAAATTGTTTATGCAATTAATGAATGAACAGAAGTAAAGAACACCAACAATAGAGAGAATAGGTTATGAATTGGAGATGCCGGTGTTGGACCAACGCGTACAAAGTTAAAAATCACACAACGCCAGGTTATAGTCCAACAGGTTTAATTGGAAGCACACGAGTTTTCGAAGCGTCGCTCCTTCACCATAGGTTAGTAACATACTCTCAACCCCGCCCAATCAGCACCACTAATATCCGATAAGGTGGAAATTTCCAACAGAGGAAAATGTTGAAAAGACCCAAGGAAAGCCTCCTCTCCATTTGTGTAATTATCCAGTCCATTATTCGCAAATTCAGATCTGTCCTCTCCACGTCTGTGCAGCTGCTGAGCTCTGTTTCTGTTGGAGCTGATGCATCTGCTCCGAGGCTGGGATAGCTCACTGAGTGAAGCCCCTCACCAATAGGACACAGTTACAATGCATGAAGACTGACATCAATCGCAGTCACTGAGCAAACAGCTCTAGCTTTCAATACAGCACATTCAGTTCACAATATATCTGGACTGGACTGGACTGGATGCTGACATCGCTGGCTATTAGTCACATCTCCCATCATCAATTACTCTAGTGAAGTCAGTTGTGAGGGAGAATGATGAACGTTTTCTTATCGCAGGCTAGATGACTCTGCCCTGTTGTACACTTGCAATGCTGTCACCATCTTACCCCGAATCTCCGCCCCTCCACAAAAAAAAAGAAACACAATCAGGATGTTGTTCCTGAGCTGATCTCTCCTTCACGGGAACACACCCCAGCCAACAGACTGTCACTGGGCACAATTGCCCTGAACATAGACAGGAAGTGTGGACTTCTCTGAATGGTCCTCTCACTGCTCTAATACAGAAACGTTGAAACTTCCATTCGAATATGTTTAAGTAATTAATTTATACAAATTGACAAACATCTTAATGCAGTTTTACTTGCTGTAAATCAGTAAGTTTTACCTTTTTTCCCCTCAGTCCAAAACCAAAAGTGAACATATTCATTAAGACTTATGAATTAATTAGTCAGATTTACCTAGTAGATAGGTCGGAATGGGGCCAGTGGCTGCGGAAACTGCATGGGGAGTACAATGATATTCCCCAGTCATCAGCACTCTTAACGTCAGATAGAATTAATATAGTTCACATCAAGGAACGAGCCAACGTTTGGGATATGCAATGCTCAATGACAATGTGAACGGAATAGGATACTTTTAAATGTGATAAAGTGAACTATATTTTATATACACACCATTTAATCATTGGGAATACAGATTGAGTAGGGTCACCGCATCTGAAGCATTAACTTTGATGTCTCTTCACAGATACAGCCAGTCCTGCTGAGCTTTCCCTCCAACGTCTGTTTTTGTTTGAGATTGATCATATTGTTCATATCTGGCAGAATGCTTAGAATTAAAAGCAGATGCTAATAACGAAATGTACTGGGCTACGTGGACAATACAGGAGAATAATAGTAGATATACCGCTCATTCCAAACTGGAAGAGACAATGGGGTGAGTTTTCACCACCTTTGCTGGAATAATTCTATGTTATGCATTGAAAGCTTTTGGAGATTGGGGAGATAAGCTTGTTCAATGAAGGACACAAGTTTTCCATATCCCTATTATTTCATGAAGTTCAGCTGCCTCTAATATGCATTTTCAAACAAAATAGATTTACAGAGACTTCCAGGATGTTCAGCATTTTTGTTACATTCTGTTTTAAAGAAGAAACAGATTTCGGCTGTAATTCAGTTGTCACAGACACACCAACTGTAATAGAAACATGAAAGGAACACATTGTCCAAATATTACCAAGTTAACCATATAGACCTGTCAAGAAACATGGAATATAGAGATAATGGAAACATGAAAAACAAACAGAAAATGCTGGAGAAACGAAAAAGGTGAGGAAGTGTCTGCAGAGACAAACAGAATTAACATATGTCATATGATGTGACACTGTTCTGAAAAGTCCTATTAGAATCAAAGGTTTTTTTTTGCATCTCTGCTCTGATGTTGCCAAATCCACTGATGTTCGCTCCAGCTCTTTTGATTGCTTTCTTCTTTCTGAACTGTGACAAAGTGTCTTGTCTGAATGATAAGAACAAAGTTGTTATCTCAGTTGAATCTTGAGTAATTTGTTATGAACATTAAATGAGAAATTACAAAGTTCCTCTGTTTGACAGGGTTCTAAATATTGATGACGTATTGTATTGTGAGAACTTGCGATGAAAATGTTGAAACAAAACAGAAGTTGCTGCAACTGCTCAGTAGGTCTGGGAGCATCTGTGCAGAGAAATCAGAGTTAACGTTTCAGGTCCAGTGCCCCTTTCTCAGAACTGATGGTAATACGGAAAATGTTAGTTTATATGCGTAATAGACTGGATGGTGAGATTGGATGAGAAACCATCACTATTCAAGAAAATCGGGATCTGGAATCCATTCGAAATTAAGAAAGGATATCTTGTACTCTCTCTTCTATCGCTTGGTCCTTGTTCAGGTTGTACATGTACTATATATTTCTATATCTCTATCAAGTGCAGACAACATTTTTTTTTCTCCCCTACTGTGGTGTTTCAATATTTTTGATTATTTTCCAGTATGTATTTGCTTCCAATTCAAGGTGGATATGAGAACATGGCTTGACCTTCAGCAGTTTGCCCATAATATAGAATTTAATTGAATATTTATCCCCATCACACCCATTGAATTAAACAAGCAATACATGAGTCCACATCCATCGTACAGATGAAACATTTCGCCAGCTCTGGCTATTGCAGGGAATGTTACAAAGAACAGTGCCACACAAAATGCTAATGTTCCAGCGCAAGATATCATACCCAGTTTATCCTAATTTATTTACAAGGTTTATAAATAAAACATTCAGAGGGGCGGAGTGTAAAAGGTGAATTCAACTCTGTGTGGAAAATGCTATTTGTGGCTCCCTCATAAAATGTGTTAATTACATCAGTCATACATTCACCAAAATAGGGAAAGCAAGAAACTGGAATTGTCAAATAATCGTCTGAATAACATCTGGAGAACAGGAAGGAAATCACTGGTTGTTTGTGATATTCAGATATGACGATTGTGAGAATGTGGAGGTGGGGAGCAGTGAAATGGTGATCAATGTTGTGGATGACACAAAGATGGGCTGGGTGGATCACAGTCAGGAGGGAATTGTTAGCCTACATCAGGATATAAACAAACTATTCAGATAGCCACATCAATGGCCTGATGAAATTTAACACCGATAAATTGGGAAGATGCAAGTCAGAAGGAACAAGACAAGTAAGTACTCAAAAGTGAGTATGAAAGAGGAGGGCTAAATTTGCTTGTTTTTTCTTTGCAGCAGGAAAGGTTGAGGAGGGAATCTGGTACAAATGTACAAGAGCATAAGGTGTATGGAGAGGATGAACAGACAACAGCTGTTTTCCTTAGTCAAAGGATCAAAAAATAGGGGACACACTTTTAAAGAGAAAGGGAGGGGTTTGAGAGGGAATTTGTGGAATGTGTATCGAATTGAGAGGGTAGCCTGAATCTGGAATGCGTTGTCTAGGAAGGTGGTTGAGGCAGGTAACCTCACAATCGTTTAAAAAGCCTTTGGATGTCCACTTGCTGGCACAGGCGTGATGAGCCTGTTTTTCATTCCATGATTCTTTGCAGTGGCAGCCATGAACACTGGCATATTCTGAAACAATAAGCAATGGCATTTGCTGCTTTGTTCCTTTAATGGTACTCAGTAAGTTTCTGTATTACAAAGCAGCAGCCTCTCATGCAGCTTCAGTAATTACTCAACCAAAGTCAGCCTAGCCATCTCTGGGACCATCCAGGGTAATTCACATGTTCTGTGCAAGCATTGTCCAACAACAGCACTGACACTATTCTAGCTGTTTGCCACCATTATTATCGTTGCAGCCATAATTTGAACACAGCTTTTCCTCCATTATAATAAACACCTCTAGCAATAAGGATGTTATTTCGCTGAAGCATAATAAATTATTTCCCAGGTATTCACTTTGACAAACAGCAAGTTTGCTTGTGTTTTTTTTTTCTACCAGTTATTTCTCACAGAATTCCTCACCCCACCCTCTTTCTACATTATCATTTTTGGGGGAACTGTCTTTCTGCTCTCAGACACCTCACTCTCTCACATCCCCCACACTCTCTATCTTTATTTATTAATCCCTGAAAAACTTGCGCCTAATCTCTATAATTTATTCCAACTCCCAACTCACAGTTTGGACTGATTTGATTCCTTCTCTCAGCATGGTAATTAGACTGGCCATGCCTGATGTCCTATTCACCTCGACCTTCTGCTCAGTTCCTGATCTGCTGCTTTGGTTCTCACTCGCCTGGTTCATTCAAATCCATCTGACTTGCACTGGACACCTCCCGACAAGGATGTTGGTGCTCGTCCAGTTAAGATACAACCTGTATTCTTTGTACAGGTCCTCGCCTGTCTTGGAAGAGATCGCAAAGATCCAACAATATGAAATCCCCACCCTTGAACGAGCTTGTTAACAACGTATTAAGCTATACTACCTTCCTCATTCATCCCGCTTTTCCACATGGCACGGGGATTAATCCAGAGATTATACAGGATTGTTTTCTCTCTCTGTCTCGGCCTCTCTCCGTCTGCCTCTCTCGCCCTCTCTCTCTCTCTCGAACCCACCCCCCCCCCGAAAAAGACACATATTGAGAAGACAGACAGACACCAAATTACTTTGCAGAAGAATACAAATAACCTTAAAATAACGGGAATGATAACTGGATTAAAGGATTTAGTTAAAGGGAGGATGAGAGAAATTGTGCTTCTTCTGGATGTCAGTTTGCTCGCTGAGCTGGAGAGTTCATTTTCAGATGGTTCATCACTGTACTCGGGAGCATTATCAGTGAGCCTCTGGTGAAGTACTGGTATTCTGTACCACTTCCTATTTATGTGTTTAGGTTTCCTTGAGTCAGTGACATAATTTCTAGTATTGGTGATTTTATGTCCTGTTCTTTTTCTCAGAGAGTGTTAGATGGAATCAAAATCGATGTGTTTGTTGATAGAGTTCCGGTTGGAATGCTCTACTTCTAGGAATTCTTGTGCGTGTCTCTGTTTGATTTGTCCTAGATGGACCCAGTCGAAATGGTGTACTTCCTCATCTGTATGTAAGGATACTAGTGATAGTGGGTCATGTCTTTTTTTCTGGATAGCTGTTGTTCATTTATCCAGCTGGCTAGTTTTCTGCCTGTTTTTCCATTGTAGTGCTTGTTACAGTTCTTGTAAGGCTTATTCTTCCTGGAGGAGAACAGACAAATATGTGAACTTATTGCGGTGCTCAAAAGTACGAAATAAAATTGTAGAGTAAAACAGGAATAATCTGTTTCCGTTAGTTGGCGTTACAGCATCAAGGAGTTCTACTTCCAAGACTGTTAACAAAAGAATCAGGTTTGAGATAAGGAAAAACTTCTTTATTGAGAGAGTTGTTAGGATTTGAAATGGACTGCCTGGAAGAGTTCTGGATGAAGATCAAAAAGAGATCTGGATATGTATTTAGAAATATGAATTTAACAGGCTGCAGAGACAAGGCTAGCAAATGGGAGGGGCTTTGGAGACATGCCTGGAGCTGATGCGCACACTTTATCATGTGTCTGATGTGAGTAAAAGTCAGTATACGATTATTTCCCATTGTAAATGCTCGCGCATACCTAATTATTTAGTGCAGCATAAGTATTTAAAATGCAAGTATTGCAAGACCATTTTCATTATATAGTCTAATTATTGCTCAGACATTAATATTTTAAATGTTGAATTCCAATTACGAAAACAAATCTGTCATTCCTTTGGCACAAGTCTCTTTGAAAAGGTCTGATTTTTCACTCACACGATAATATGTTTATCGTTTTTGTTCACTGTCTGCATTTCAAATTAAATAACATTTTTCTAAATGTTAAACGTTTTCAAATTATTGTTCACTAAAGTTTGATAACACAAATCATTTATTTAGTTGAATATTCACAGTGCATGTTGAATTATAACCATTTCTAATTCACTGGGAAATAGCTGAAGCTTGTACATTTCAGTGAGAAATTAAACTGATTGATTATGTATAAATGTATAAGAACACTAATTCTATTTGATTATTCAATCGTTTGCTTACCCTGCACATGTAATCATTCAGAAGCCAACCGCCTTCAAAATGTTGGAGTGACAATGCATTATTTTGAATGCTGCCATTGTGTGTGTAATTCTGATCACCAAAAGATTTACATCCATTTTGTTTGTTCAATACAAAATAAAATGTACATTCTTTATTTCTGTGTTAGAAAATCTTGACAGGAGTTTATATATTTGATCCATAAATATAGAATCAACCTCATTCTTTTCAGAGATTATAGTTCAGTTGAATAATCGTAGTTGATGTCTTATTTTTGCTTAACTCACTCAACTTAGCAAACATCTGATTAATACATGGGTCACCCAACAGATTGTATCCGAAGAAAAGAGTAGCAAATGATAAGTCAAGAATTACGTTAATAACTGAACTGGGCGGAGCCTGCCTCGTGTAGGACATCATACATACTGGCATTCAGGTGAATGGAACAATGAACAACATAACTGGAAGTTTTGGACTAACGCCCCTCCCCCGCTTCCTGATCTTACACATATCATTCCCTCACACATTCAACAATTCATAAGAATCCACAGGCTGGGTGTAACATAAAACACAGAACAGTACAGCACATTGCAGACTCTTCGACCCTTGACGTCCTACCAATCTTTTATCCTACTCGAAGATCAGACGAACTGACATACCCATAAATGCTGGTCCAGTGACAGGTACAGTGCACAGTCAGCCATTCTTACTTTCTGTTACTTTCTGATATGCAGCTGCCTTGAAATGTCTGTTCAAACCAAATAGATTGAATGAAATTCAAGCAGTGGAGACGACGTTCATGACTGTGTATTTCAATCAGGATTTAATGATGGATGAGATTCCAGAATAACATAATCAATGAATGAAAAACAGGGCAACACAAGAAAGACCAGTTGAGTACAACATGTGGTTCCAAGTCGGCCTACTGGTGTTACCGATAGATTATCAATCCAGACAATCAGTTCCTGTTCTTTGGACTCAGGTTCGAATCCCGCCACTGCAGATAGTGGAAATTCCATTCAAAAATTTTAAAATATCCCTGGAATTATGAATCTATCTATGAAAATAAAATCATTGCCGATTTTTAGAAAAATCCATCTGGATCTTATCCTCACCTGGTCTGGCTGTCATGCAAATCCAGACCCAAAGCAACGTCATTGACTGCCAATCGCTCCCTGAAATGGCCCAGTGAGTCGTTCACTTGTACCAATGGTTACAAAGTTTCAAAGAAATGAAACCGGCTGGACCACCTGGCATCAAACTGTGCACTGGAAAAGTCAACATTAGAAACATCACTGTAGAACCTCCAAAGTCTTTCTTACTATCATCTAAGGGGTAGTGCCAAAACTGGGACAACTGCCTTACAGGTTATTCAAGCAACAGCCTGACATAGTCATACTCACGGAATCATACCTTACAAAAATAACCCAGCCACCACCATCACCATCCCTGGATATGTCCTGCCCCAAAGGCAGGACCGATCCTGCAGAGGGGGCAGCTCAGTGAGATATAGTCGGTAGGTAGTTGCTCTGGGACTCTCCAGAATTGACTCCAGACCCTAATGAAGTCCCATGGCTTCAGATTAAACATGGACAAAGAATTCTCTTACTGATTACCACGTAGAGTCATTCCCCATCTGAATCAGTGCTCCTCTATGTTAAACAACACTAGGAGAAAGCACTGACTGAGGCAAGGGCACAAAGCGTTTTCTGGCTGGGAGATTTCAAAGTCGACCACCAAGATTGGATTGGCAGCAGTACTATTGATCACGCTAGTCGGGTCCTAAAGGAAATTGCTATTAGATTGGGTCTGCAGCAGGTGGTGAGGGAAAGAAAAGGAGGGGGGAAAAAATCAAACATGACCTCATCCTTACCAATCTACCAACTGCAGACGTATCTGTCCATGACAGTATTGGTAAAAGTCTCGTGGTCAGGTTCAGAACAAATTCTATTGTGTTGTGTGGCACTATCACCATGCTAAATGGCACAGATTTCGAAGAGATCTAGCAACTCAAGACGAGCATCCATAAGACACTGTGGATTATTAATAGCAGCAGCACTGTACTCCAGCACAAAGTGTAATGTCACGACCCATCATATCCCCCCACTCAAACATTACCATCAAGGTAGAGGATCAACTCTGGTTCAATGGAGCAGAACCAGGAATATACAAAGATAAAATGTTAATCTGCTGAAGCTACTAAACAGAAATACTTGCGTGCCAAATAACATAAACAGCAAGGGACAGACAGAACTGAGCTATCCCACAATGAATGCATCAGATTTAAGCACTGCAGTCCTCCTAATCTGATCATGGATGGTGGTGGATGATCAAACAACTCACTGGAGTAGGAGTCTCCACAACTATCCCCATCCTCAATGATGAAAGATCCCAGAATATCAGTGCAAAAGTATAGGCTGAAGCTTTCGCAGCAATCTTCAGTCAGAAGTTTTGAGTGGATGATCCATTTCGGCCTCCTCCCGTGGTCCCCATCATTACAGATAGCAGTCTTCAGCAAATTCGATTGACTGATATCAAGAAACGGTTAAAGGTACTGAATACTGCAAAGGCTATAACCCTGATAACATGCCGACAATAGTCCTGAAGACTTGTACACCAGAACTTCCCGCTTCGCTAGACAAGCTGCTCCAATACGGTTACAAACAGACAATGGGGAAAACTGCTCAAGTATGTTCTGTACATAAAATGCAGGACAAAGTCAACCGATCCAAATACCGCCTCATCAGTCTACACTCCATCATCAGTAATGTGATGGAAGGTATCATCAACAGTGTTATCAAGCAGTTCCTCCTCAAGGACACCCATTCTGTGTTCCATCAGGGTCACTCAGCTCCTGACCCCATCACAGCCTTGGTTCAAACATAGAAAAAGAAACTGAATTCCAACCCTTGATATCAAGGCTGCATTTGGCCAAACGTGACATCAAGGACCCCAAGCAAAAAAGGTATCGCAGGCCAACAGTGCATGATTGGAGTCATACCTGACAGATAGGAAGATGGTCATTGTTGTTGGAGGTCAGCTTTCTCAGCTCCAGAACATCTCTCCAGTAGTCCCTTAGGATAATGATCGAGGTCCAAACATCTTCAGCAGCTTCAACAATGATCTTCCTTCCATTATAAGGTCGGGAGTGGGGATTATCCAGGCTTGGAGTGACAAGTTGCAAGTAACATTCGTGCCACACAAATCCAGACAATGACCATCACGAATAAGAAACAATATAACCACTTGTTATTCAGCAGAATTATCATAACTATATTTCCCCACTATCAAAATCCTGGGGGGTATTATTGACCATAAACTCAACTGGACTCGCCACAGATAAGAGCAGATCAGAGACTAGGAATACGGCGCGATTAACTCACCTTCTGACTTCCCAAAGCCTCTCCAACATTTACAAGGCACAAGTAAGGAATGAGATGTAATAATCCTCACTTGGCTGAATGAGTGCAGCCCTAATAACACTAAAGAAGCTTGACACCATTCAGGACAAAGCAGCCCATTTGATTTGCATCACATCCACAAGCATTCACTCCCTTCACCACGGTCGCTCAGGAACAGCAGTGCGTACTATCTACGAGACACAATGCAGAAATTCCACAAAGAAATTCAGAGAACTCCTTCCAATCTCACGAACACTTCTATGTAGAATGACAAGGGCAGTAGACTTTTGGGAACACCACCAACTTCAAATTCCCCTCCAAACCAGTCAACATGCTGATTTGGAAATATATCCCTGTTCCTTCCCTGTTGCTGGTTCAAAACACTAGAACTCCCTGCTTAATCACTAGTGGGTCAACGCACAGCATGTAGATTGCACCAGTTCAAGAAGGTAGCTCACCACCACCTTCTCAAGGGCAACTCGGGACGGGCAAGAAATGCCCGTCCAGTGATGCCCACATCCAAAAAAAATTTAAACAAATAGTTCCAAGTTGAGCATCTCGATGGGACAGATTATCTGATTTGAACACGAACAGGAAAACAATGTTTCTAATATTGAATATTTTAGACTTTTTCTGTTATTGGAAAAGTGTTCCATATTCGATGACATATTGTTGCTGAGTGCTGTGATAAATTGCACCTTTTTAGTTAAAATCAACAATGCTGGTGTAACAGGCTCAATCCTTCAAAATGATCAGATTACAAATGACAATCATAGTAGAGACAATGTACTCCCGCCAGGTGAGACTCGCAGATCGTAGCTTACATTCAACAGATTAATGTACTACTGGTTACACTGAATCCTCCCACCGTCTATTTCACAGAGGTTGCCACTGACCAGAACGTGAAGTCAAATCAACTTATAAATACAAGAGCAGATCAGAGACTTACAATTCTGCACTGTGCTGTTTAAGCATTGTCTCTCTGTCTCGTGGAAATATATTCTACGCACTGACTGTATCAATCTTTGCAGTAATCGCTCAGTTTCAATCAGATGCCCCCCCCCCCCCGCCATTCTTCTAAGTTCCATCGAGTACACACACTGCCGCTCATAGGACAAGCCATCATCCCTCAGCAGTTCAAATTATGCCAAATGCCGTCTGACCATTGCCCATTATATTCTAAACAGTATGTCTCCTCTCTTGTATCCTTGTTCTCTTGAAATGAATGCGAACATTGCATTTGCTTTCGTAACTGCCAACTAAACCTGCATATTAACCTTAAGGGAGGACGAGTGCTTCAAAATCCTTTTGTGCTTCAGAGTGAACGGATCCTATTATAACATATTGTCTGCCTCTATTCCGCCTATCAAAGTGAATAATCTCACACGATTCCATAGTGTGTTCCATCAGCCACATGTTTTCCCACAGTCCAAAACTGTCCAAGTCTTTCTGCAGCCTCCCCACTTCCTCAATATCATCTTCCCAGCAAACCATCACTGCATCATCTTCAAACTTAGCAAAACTGCCCTCCGGTCCTTTGTCCAATTTGTCCATGTATAATACATTTCCTGGCTCCCTAAGGACTGTCCACCATCTACAAGGCACAACACTCAAGGTGCTTGAATCTATTCATGTTGAAGCAATGGCTTGAGTGGAATTACACCTGCAAAGTCTTCACTCCCTGCTTCACTGACTCTCAATAGAAGCACACCCTACCCCATTTTGTAGTGAGTTTACTTCATTATGGCGCACAATCCCACTCTATTGATGGCATTCTGTCTGGACAAACTGTGTGTTGATGACGATGGAGGGATGTGGGGGAAGGAATGTCTAAGATGAATGACTGTGTGACTGCCAGGCTGAAACCTGCCCCGACAGCCCCGGATTTATCTGTGCCCGCTGTCACCGCTGCAGACATGATCAGTCTTCCTGAGACTCAAGGCAAGGGAAACGACAGACCTGGACGATGTTCCCGGCTGTGTACTCAGAGCCTATGAGGACCAACTGGTAAAGGTATTCATTTACAACTACAGCTTCTCCCTCTTACAAGTTGAAGTCCCACCCCGCTTCAAGAAGACCACCATCATCCTTGTAAGTGAGAAAGCACATGTAACGTGCCTTAATGACTACCGCCCAGTGGCTCTGACCTCAATAAACATGGAGTGATTTGAAAGGCTGGTTATGGCCCACATCAGCTCCAGTCTCCCAGCCTGACCTGATCCCATATTATTTGCCTACTGATGTAACAGGTCCAGAACGGATGCCATACCCCAATCCCTGCACTCATCCCTGGGACATCTTGACAACAAGGACACTTACACCAGACTCCTGCTCACTGACTACAGCTCCACCTTCAATATCGTTATTCCCTCGAGACTGATCTCAAAATTCCGTGACCTTAGTCGCGGCTCCACCCTCTGCAACTTGATCCCCCGGTTTCAGACCAACAGATCACAATCTTTGAAGAGAGGTATCTGCACCTCGACCACAATCACACTCAACACTGGATACCCCAAGGATGCATCCTCAGCCCCCTACTGTACTCCCTGTCCACACGCGGCTGTGTCCCTCAGCCCCTTACTGTACTCCCTGTCCACACGCGGCTGTGTCCCTCAGCCCCCTACTGTACTCCCTGTCCACACGCGGCTGTGTCCCTCAGCCCCCTACTGTACTCCCTGTCCACACGCGGCTGTGTTGCCAAATTCCAAACAACGCCAGCTGCAAGTTCGCTGATGACATGCCCACGTAAATACAGGTATTCCCTGCTTTTCAAAAGTTCGCTTTTCCCCGCTTCCCTTTCCAAATGACCTACATTAGGACCTGTTTTCGCTAATCAAAACAAATCCAAAGAGGATTTTCACTTTTACGAAGATTGTCGAAATTTTTCCCATACAAATGAATGCTTCTTCACTTTACACCATATCGGTTTATGAAAGGAACACTGTACTTAAAATCGCAGAGCAGTTAACATGTCACACGAATAGAATGCTTTCAGTTGCCAGTATACGGAATAATAGTAAGAGATACCGCTCATTCTAAGCTGGAAGAGACAATGGATTGAGTTTCCTCAATCTTTGCTGTAATAATTCTGTGATATGTATTGAAAGCCAATGGAGGGCGGGAGACAGGCTTGTTCAATAAAGGGAAACCTGCATATGTCTAATACAAAGTTTAAAGTGATTTTATCTCCCTGTCTCTCTGCCCTGAACGGTGGTCATCTTCTTACATTCGTTAATGGGATATGGTTATCACTGGCTGGGCCAGCATTACTTCACTTTTCTAGCTGCTCTTGAGAAGACTGTGAGCCACTGTAGTCCACGTGTTTTATTTGATTTGATTTGATTTATTTTAGTCAAATGTACAATGGAAAGCTTTGTTTTGTGAGTAGTACAGGAACATGATAGTAGACAAAAAAACACAGCTCCTGAGGTACTTCAACAGAGTGAGGCATATAAGGTTACAGCTGCACAGGAGATGTGCAAAACAAGATCGCTATAAGCAAGACTAGTATTATATGAAGTTAGAGATGTCAATTCGTCAGTTAATTACGGTAGGGAAGAAAGTGTTCCTGAGTATGCTGGTCTATGTTTTCAAGCCTCTCTGTCTTCTTCCTGTTGGAAGAGGTTGTCGGAGATCATTACCGGTTTGGGAGAGATTTTTTTATGTTATCAGCCTTTCGGTTACAATAAGAAGTAAAAATGGATGGAAGGTTGCCTTCCGTGATGGTATGTGCTGTGCACACAACCGTCTGTAGTTTCCTATGGTCCTGGGCAGAGCAGTTACCATATCACACGAATAGAATGCTTTCAGTTGCCAGTATGCAGAATAACAGTAGAGATACAGCTCATTCTAAGCTGGAAGAGACAATGGGTTGTGTTTCCTCAACCTTTTCTGTAATAATTCTGTGATAGGTATTGAAAGCCTATTGGGGGTGGGGGGTGCAAGACAAGCTTGTTCAATAAAGGACACAGACTGTTCCATCAACAAAAATCGATTCTTATTATATCATGGAGTTCAGTTGCAATGAAAAGTGTTTGAATACAGTAGTTTTCTGAGATTTACAGGATATTCAGAAACATGTTTTTTTTCTCTTTGAATCTTATACAAGAAACAGATTTAGGCCTTAAGACACGTGTCACAGACACACCAACTGTAATAGGACCACAGTGTCCAAATATAACCAAGGTCAGCATATGGACCTGTCAAGAGACCTGAGATATAATGATATGCAAACATGAGATACAAACTGAAAATGGTGGAGAAACGAAATAAAAACATGAAGAAGTATCTGCAGAGAGAAACAGAGTTAACATATTGATTATGATGTGACATTTCTGAAAAGTCAAAGGTTAATTCTATGCATCTCTGCTCAAATTCTGCCAGATTTGCTGAGTTTTGCTCCAGCTCTTTCGATTTCTTTTTTTTTTCTGAACTGCGGCAAATTGTCTGATCTGAACGTTAACAGCAAAGCCCCTGTCTCACTTGGATCTCGAGTAGTTTCTTCTTGACATTAAATGAGAAATTACAAAGTTCCTATGTTTGACAAGGCTCTAAATATTGATGACGTATTGGATTGTGAAAACGTGCCATGAAAATTTTGAAACAAAAACAGACGTTGCTTCTAAAGCTCAGTAGGTCTGGCAGCATCCGTGAAGAGAAATCACAGTTAACGTTTCAGGTTCAGTGACGCTTCATCAGAACTGATGGGAGCTAGGAAAATGTTGGTTGAAATGCAGAAGGGGCTGGACAGCTGTCAATGGAGATTGTTAGTGGCTAAACATAGAGGGTGTGTAATGGAAGGCGATGTGAGAACTAGGCCTGGTGTATTATTGGTCGGGGGCGAGGACATTGGGGAGTTCAGGGCCGAAAATTATTGAACTTGATTTTGAGTCTGAAGGGCTGTAGGGTCCTCACACGGTAAATGAGGCGTTGTTCTTTCAGTTTGCATAGACTTTTCCTGGAACACTGCAGCAAGCCTGACATAGAGATATTGGCCAGGGAACAGGATGTGGTATTAAACTGGCAGGCTACTGGAAGCTCAGGATCATTTGCATAGGTACAGTGTGGATGTTCAGTGAAGTTGTCACCCAGGCTACCGTTAGTTTCCCCAATGTAGAGAAGACCACATTGTGAGAAGTGAATCGAGTAGACTAATTGTGGGAAATGTCAGTAAGGTGCTGCTTCATCGGTACGGTGTGGTTGGGCCCTTGGATAGTGCGAAAGGAGGACAGAAGTGCGAACATGTTACACTTTCTGCAGGGGCAAGTGAAGTGGGCCTGTGGTGGGGGTGAGGGTGGGGCAATGGGAGTGAATAAAAAGTGAACCAGTGTGTCCTCGTCCCTCTAGAAGGTGGACAATTTTGAGGAGGAAAATATGTATCTGGAGATGGCATCTTGCTGGTGGTGGGGGAAATGCAGCTTTTGATCCAGTTCATGCAGGTGGGATGGTAGCCAGGACAAGAGGATTTCTCTCGCTTTTGCAGGAGGGTAGAGAGACGGTGAGAATAGAAATGTAAGACGTAGGTCAGACCTGGTTGAGGGCCCTCTCGAGAACAGTGCTGGAAAATTCTCAGTTGAGGAAGAAAGTGGAAATTTTGGAAATTGACATCATCAGAAGCAATGCGGTGGAGACAGAAAAATTGGTGGAATGGAATGGAGTATTAGCAAGAAACAGGTTGTAAGGGTGTATACTCCAGGTAGCTGTGGGAGTCGGTTGGTTAATACTGGATATTAGTGGCCTGTCGATCCCCAGAAATGGAAACAGAGATGCCGACAGAAAGGAAGAGATGAGTCAGATAAAGATGAGGTGAAAGTGAGGGAGGGATGTAAATTGGAAGTGAAATCGATGTTTCTTTTCAAATTCAGGACAAGAGAGAGAAGCAGAATCCATGGTATAATCTATGCATTGGATAAAGAGTTGTGGATGGGTCTGGAACAGAAGTGGAACAGGGAATTGTCTATGTACCCCTTGAAGAAACAGGTATGACTGGAGCCCACGTGTGTATCCATGCACCCCTTCTGTGTGGCAGGAGTAGGCTGAAGCAATGGGTCTTCCAGGGCAGTTCTGTTTGTGGATTTTCAGGAGGAGATAGAAGTGAGCTCTGCTATCAGAGGACCATCAGCTTGGGGACCGTTAGGTGGGGGCAAGTACGGTGTGAATGACCAGATGAAATGTGGTCAATTATCATAGTTGATACAATGGCCTGATGCGCCATGGTCGGGTCATGGTCCAGTAGGTGATATGAGGAGATAACTGAGAGCTGGCCCTCAGTCTCTGCAATGTAGAGGTCCGTTCACCAGACTACAGCAGCATCATCCTTACCAGTACAGGCTGAATAATAAAGTCAGTTTTGGATCAAAGCACACAGCATACTGCCTGATCAGAGGGTGATTTATTGGATCGGGTGAGGGGATGCAGATAAATTAAGACATTCAATGTCACATCGAACATTCTCAATGAACAGATTGAGTTCAAGTAAACAGCACAGGGAGAGGTCCAGGTGGAGGAAGAGTATTGGAGCTTGGCGAAGAGTCTGTGGAACAGGGAACAGAATCTTTGCCCAAAGAAATGGGCACCTAGGAGAAGATGGTGGGAGAAGAGTTCAACGTCATGCCGTACCCGAAATTCATTAAAGTCGGGGCACAGCGGGATAGCGCTGAGACCACTGTTAAGTACAGAACATTCAACATCAGAGTGTGGAAGGGTAGGAGGGAAAGTGAAGATACAACAGGAGGTGCATTTGGGGGAGGGGATGCAGTCAGAGTGCAAGGCACGGGTGGAGAGTTAGGTTCCAAGGAGTCATAGGCATCTCTGTGTTATTGCATCTTGTCTGCCTCATATATCTGATGAGAATGGCGAATGAGCCGGAGAAAGAAATAGAACTGGGGAGTGGTGCAGCCTTGAGCCAATGAGATGTGATGCTGTTGCACAGATAAAATGTTGATATCACTGACACTGCAATCACATGATCAGTCCTCAGGAAGTAACTGAATGAAAATGAACATAATCTTATTGGTATGCCCTGACTTCATTGGAGTGACACTCAATCAGCAAAGCCTTACTTTTCTGAGATTTTAGACAAAACAGTGATAACATAATAAATCTTGATGTTATGAACAGGACAAGGTCATCCATGGTTTTGGAAGGTATTAGAAAGGACAGAGTTTATTTGTCATTCTCAAAAGCTCTGGGGAAGGTGTCATCGTTCAGTGAGGAAATTACCAGGAGAGAATTCCCTCCGATTCCCATTGACCCCTGTTTACTCAGGGTCCGTGATGCCACATGAATCAAATACTACTTTGATGCAAGGGAAGTTACTCTGATCTCACCTCAAAAGATGTAAACCGTGAAAATAATAAAAAGTAAAAGTGTAAAACACGGCTTGTTTGAACAATATGCTCACTGAAATCACAATGTTTAAGGGAAAACTGATGCATGGACTTCTGATTCTGAGGAAAGGTTCATCTTATTTGTGATGAGGCTGTTTGGTTGTGCACTGTGACACAGAGACAGAAAGATACTCTACTCTGGACCATGGGGAACAAAACCATCCTGTTCACGGTGCATCAGACAGTGACAGACACGCACTATTGTCTGTTCCAATTGGACATTGATCATCCCAATCTCAACATTCACTGATGATCAAGAGCAGAACAGAAGCCAGCGGCTCCCATCATCCCAGTTGGAAACCAAAAAGGGAATGCGATGGTCAGATGAAGTGGGAGTAATTGGGGAATTGGTGTAACTTACGGTGGGAGTGACAGAAGGAGGGTGTAAAGGGAAATCATCAGTGGAAAAGCATGTAGCAGCAGAAGGGGTAGTGCAAGGGAAGTAGGAGTGTGAGGAAAGAGTAGGACGAAGGAGGAAGAATGATGGATGAAGTTTTAGTGACAAGGAAAATCTTGTTTTTGGGGAAGCGGGATTGGATGCGAAAACATCACTGCTCAGGAAAATCGAGATCAGGTTTCCATTCAAAATTAAGAAAAGATTTCATGTTCTTTCTTTTCTATCACTTGATTCGTGTTAAGATGATACATGTACTCTATCTTTCTGTATCAAGTGCAGAGGATTTTTTTTTCTTGTCTTGTGTGGTGTTTCAACATTTTTGATTTTTCTTTACAGTATGTATTTGCTTCCAATTCAAGGTAGACATGAGAATATGATTTGATCACCTTCAGTTTGTCCATAACATAGTATTTAATTGAGTATTTATCCTCATCACACTAGCTGTTTTAAACAAACAATGAATTAGTCTGTGTCCATCCTGCAGATGAAAAAATGTCTCCAGCTCTGGCTATTGCAGTGCCTCCAAAAGGTTAATGTTCCAGCGCAAGATGCCAAAACCTAGTTCATCCTAAATTATTTACAAGCTTTATGAATAAAACATGCAAAGTGTAAAACATGAATTCAACTCTGTGTCAAAACCGTTATTTCTGGCTTCCTCATAAAAGATGTTAACCAAATCACTCTGTAAATTGACCAAAATAAGAAAAGACAGAGACTGGAATTCTCAAATCTTCCTCTGAATAACATCTGGGAAACAGGAAGGAAATGACGGTTTGTTTGTGATATTCATAAATGACGATGGTGAGCATGTGGAAAATGGGGGCGGGGGGGGTGGTGGGGGGGGGGGGCAATGGAATGCTGACCAATGTTTTGGATGACACAAAGCTGAGCTGAGTGGCTCACAATCAGGAGAATACAAATAGATTATTCAGACAGCCAGATCAATGGCCGATGAAATGTAACACTAATAAATGTGGGATGATGCACGTCAGAAGTAATAAGATAAATGAGTAATCGAACTATGAATGGGGAGGGCTAAATTTGCGCGTTTTTTCTTTGCAGCAGGGAAGGTTGTGGAGGGAATCTGCTACAGGTATACTGGAGTATATGGGTATGGAGAAGATGAATAAACAGAAACTGTTTCTCTTAGTCAAAGGGTCAAAAACAAAGGAACGCATTTTTGAAGTGATAGGCAGGGATTTGAGAGAGCATTTGTGGAATGTGTTTCGTACTGAGAGGGTGGTATGAATCTGGAATGCATTGTCTAGGAGGGTCGTTGAGGGAGGTAACCTCACAAACGTTTATAAAGCCTTTGGATGTGCACTCTCTGGCAAAGACGTGATAGGCCTTTAATTCGTTTCATGATTCTATGCGTTGGCAGCCATGAATGCTCTGATATATTCTGAAGCAATAAGCAATGGCAGTTGCTGGTTTGTTCCTTTGACTAGACTCAGAAAGTGGCGAGATCACAAACCAGAATCATCTCATGGAGTTTCAGCCCTTTCTCCACCTAAAGCATCCAAGCCATCTCTGGGAACATCCAGGGTAATTCACATGCTCAGTGCAAGCATTGTCTAACAACAGCACGAGCATTTTTCCAGCTGTTTACCGCCATTATTACAGCTACAGCAATGTCATGGACACAGATTTTCCTTCAATATAATGCAGACTTCTAGCTATGAGGGTGCTATTTCTCTGAAGCATAATAAATTACTTCCCAGATATTCACTTTGATAAAAAGCAAGTTTTCATGTGTTTTGCTGCCAGTTATTTATCATAGAATTCCCCACTCCACTCCATCCCTTCAATATTTAACCTTTAATATTTTCTTTTGCACTGTCTTCCTGATCTATCACATCTCAATCCCTCACATCCCCCACACTCTCCATCCTCATTTCTGAATCGCTGATAAACCTGAGCCTCATCTCCATCTCACAATGTGAACTGATATGATTCCTTCCCTCAGCATGGTCATTAGACTGGCCATGCCTGATGTGCTAATCATCTCGACTTTCTACTCAGTTTCTGACCCGCTGCTTTGATACCAAACTCCTGGTTTATTAGTTTAAATCCATTCGACATGCACTAGCAAAGCTCCCCAAATGGATGTTGTTGCTCCTCCAGTTAAGATGCATTCTGTCTTTTTTGTACAAGTCCCACCTGTCCTGGAAGAATTCCCAATATTCCAAAAATCTGAAACCATCAACCCTGAACTAGCTTTTTAACAACATGTTAAACTATGCCACCGTCCTCATCCTTACCTCTTTTCCATATGGCACGGGGAGTAATTCAGAGATTACAGAGGATTGTTCTGTCTCTCTCACACACGCACACACAATCAGACAGACACCATATTACTTTGCAGAAGAATACCAATAACTTTATAAATAATCAGAATGATAACTGGAATGAAGGATTTAGTTAAAGAAAGGACGAGAGAAATTGCATTTCTTCTGGATGTCAGTTTGAGTTGGAGAGTTCATTTTCCGATGGTTCATCACTATCCGAGTGAACATTATCAGTGAGACTCCGGTGAAATGCTAGTTTTACGTCCCACTTGCTATTTAAGTGTTTAGGTTTCTTTGAGTCAGTGATGTAATTTCCAGTATTGGTGATTTCATGCCTGGTCCTTTTCCTCAGAGAGTGTTAGATGGAATCAAAATCGATGTGTTTGTTGATAGAGTTCCGGTTCGATTGCCATGCTTCTCGGAATTCTCGTGCGTGTCTTTCTTTGTCTGGTCCTAGATGGATGTGTAGACCCAGTTAAAATGATATACTTCCTCATCCGTATGTAAGGACCCAGTGATCGTGGGTCATGTCTTTTTTCCGGATAGTTGTTGTTCATGTATCCAGGTGGCTCATTTTCTGCCTGTTTTTCTGACGTAGTGTTTGTTACAGTTCTTGCAAGGCTTATTCTTCCTGGAGCAGAACAGACAAAGATGTGAACTTTGAAGTTTGAAGAAAGTTGCAGAGTAAAACAGGAAAACTCTGTTTCTGTTAGTTGGCATTACAGCATCAAGGAGTTCTAATTTCAAAATGGTCAGCAAAAGAGCTGGGACTGAGATACATAAATACTTCTTTATTGAGAGAGTTCTTAGGATTTGGATTAGACTGCCTGGGAGAGTTGTAGATAACGATTCAATAAAGAATTGGATATATATTTGTAAATTATAAATTTAATGGGCTACAGAGATATGGCTGGCAAATGGAAGGTGCTTGGGAAACATTACTGGAGCTGGTGCACACACAGTGGCCAATGGCCTCCTTCTGTACTTTAAAAGCTTGTACTCTATCATGTGTCTGATGCAAATAAAAGTCAGTATCGGATTATTTCCCGTTTTAAGTGATCGTAAATATCTGATTATTTGGTGCAGGATAAATATTTAAAATGCAAATATTGCAAGGTCAGTCTCATTATGTAGTCTATTTATTTCTCAGAACATGAATATTTTAAATGTTATGTTCTGACAACGAAAACAAATATCTCATTGCTTTGGCACAAATCTCTTTGAAAAGGTCTGACTTTTCCCTCACGCCAAAATATGTCCTTTTTTTTCACTGTCCACATTTCATATTAAGTAGCATTCTTTCTAAAAATCGGAAGTTTTCAAATTATTGTTCGCTAAAATTTGAGAATGTAATCATTCACAGTGCATGTTGAATTATTGCTATTTCTAAATTGCTGGCTATTAGCTGAAGCTCGTACATTTCACTGAGAAATTTAACTGATTGATTATATATAAATGTATATGAATGCTAATTCTATTTGATTGTCCAATCGTTTACTCACTCTGAACATGTAATCATTCAGAAGCCGACCATTTTCAAAATGTTGGAGTGGCAATGCATTGTTTTGAATCCTGACATTGAATGTATAATTCTGATCATAACAGTAACGTACCATGTTCTTTATTGGAAGTAAAATAAAATGTGCATTCTTTATTTTTGCGTTACAAAAAATTGATAGGAGTTTATACTTTACTCCCATAAATATAGAATCGACCTAATTGTTTTCAGAGATTATAGTTCAGTTGAATAATCATACTTCATATCTCATTTTTGCCCAATTCACGAAACATTGCTAACAGCTGATTATTGTTCGGGTCAGTAAACTCAACACCTTGCAATGAGCTACGCTAAAAATGGCTTCCAAAAGATTTTGAATCACTTACAGTGTTACTGGAATTCACAGTTGCATGTGATGCTGAGTGACACACTGACCTGCTCCTAAATCTATGCAAAGAGTTTCTAACCTGGGTCAGGGCAGTCAGTCAAACATTTCTTCACAACAAATAATTTGGAATCCACCCTGGGAAAGGTGGGAGCTCGCTAACAGACTATCAATGCTCTCAGTGTAGCTACAAATAATGTCCAAATCAATGGCTGACCAGCAATCAGGTTTTAAAAAAAATCATCTTCAGTCAGAGCCTGGCCCAGTGGGCAGATGTGTCGACATGCAGTGTCAGAATTACACCGCATAACTTAATTATGGTGCTGAAACCTGGCCTGTCTCCCAGACTCCATATATCTGCATCCTGGACCGGATGCTGGGAAAAGACGTTAAAAAGTTGACAGTCTGATGCACTATCTTGAGTCTCACAAAGAAACCTGTGAAACCATGTCCAATAAATGTCACCTTCATTATCACCAGTATCAAAATGAAATTTTACATCTCTGTGGATGGCCAGAGATTAATACATGGTTCACCAAACAGAATATATCTGATGAAAACAGCAGCAAATGGCAGGCCAAGAAGCACGTTAATAACTGAACATAGCGGATTCTGTTTGGTGTGTGGTGACCTACACATATTGTACTGGCACTCAGGTGACTGTAACAATGCACAACGTAAATGTAAGTTTTGACCTAACACCTCGTCAAAGCTAACTGATCTCACACACATCACTCCCTCACACAGTCAAGAATTGATGAGAATCTACAAGCTTGGTGAAACAGGAATCATAGTACAGGCCCTTCAGCCCTTGACGTCCTGCCGACATTTTATCCTGTTCTAAGATCAGACTAACCTACATACCTTTCATTATACGATCATTCATGTGCCTATCCGCACACCCACACTCTCTGCGTAAAGAACCTACCTCGGACATCTCCCATAAATATTCCTCCAATTACCTTAAAATCGTGCCCCCTCATCATCGCCATTTCCGTCCTGGGTGAACGTTTCTGGCTATCCACTCTATCTATGCCTCTAATCATCTTGTCCACCTCTATCAAGTCATGTTCCATTCTTTTACGTTCCAATGAGAAAAAAACCTAGTTCCCTGAATTTTCTTTGCAAGACCTGCCCTCCAGTCCAAGCAGCGTCCTGATAAATTTCCTCAATACACTCACCAATGCTTCCACATCTTTCATATAACGAGGCGACCAGTACGGAACGCAACATTCTAAGTGTGATCTCACCCTCCCATAGAGCTGCAGCATAACCTCACTGCTTAAACTTAACCCCCATGCTAATGAAAACATCATCCGGCTTCTTAGGAACCTTATCAACCTGGGTGGCAACTTTGTGGGAGTTATGACATGGATCATCAGATCCCACTGTCACTCCACAATGTATGAATCCCACATTAAACCGTGTATTATGCATTCAAATTTGACCTTCCAAACTGAATCGCTTCACAATTTTCCAGGTTGAACTCCAACTGTCTCTTATCAGCCCAGTTCAGCATCCTGTCAATGTCCTGTGCAAACTACAATAGCCCTCCACACTGTCCACAATTCCACCATACTTTGTTAATTTGAAAACTTACCAATCCACCTTCCCTCTTCCTCATTGAAGTCATTTATAAATATCACAAACAGCAGAGGCCCCAGAACCGATCCCAATGGAGCACCAATGTTCACCGAGCTCCAGACTGAATACTTGCCATTTATCATCCCCCTCTGTCTTCTATGGACCAGTCCATTCTGCATCAAGACAGGCCGGTTTCCCTGTATCCGATGCGTCCTTACTTTAGAACATAGAACATAGAACAATACAGCACAGAACAGGCCCTTCGGCCCACGATGTTGTGCCGAACTTCTATCCTAGATTAAGCACCCATCCATGTACCTATCCAAATGCCGCTTAAAGGTCGCCAATGAATCTGACTCTACCACTCCCACGGGCAGCGCATTCCATGCCCCCACCACTCTCTGGGTGAAGAACCCACCCCTGACATCTCCCCTATACCTTCCACCCTTCACCTTAAATTTATGTCCCCTTGTAACACTCTGTTGTACCCGGGGAAAAAGTTTCTGACTGTCTACTCTATCTATTCCTCTGATCATCTTATAAACCTCTATCAAGTCACCCCTCATCCTTCGCCGTTCCAACGAGAAAAGGCCGAGAACTCTCAACCTATCCTCGTATGACCTACTCTCCATTCCAGGCAACATCCTGGTAAATCTTCTCTGCACCCTCTCCAAAGCTTCCACATCTTTCCTAAAGTGAGGCGACCAGAACTGCACACAGTACTCCAAATGTGGCCTAACCAAAGTCCTGTACAGCTGCAACATCACCTCACGACTCTTGAATTCAATCCCTCTGCTAATGAACGATAATACTCCATAGGCCTTCTTACAAAGTCTATCCACCTGAGTGGCAACCTTCAAAGATCTATGTACATAGACCCCAAGATCCCTCTGTTCCTCCACCTGACCAAGAACCCTACCATTAACCCTGTATTCCGCATTCTTATTTGTTCTTCCAAAATGGACAACTTCACACTTGGCAGGGTTGAACTCCATCTGCCACTCCTCAGCCCAGCTCTGCATCATATCTAAGTCCTTCTGCAGCCGACAACAGCCCTCCTCACTGTCCACAACTCCACCTATCTTTGTATCATCTGCAAATTTACTGACCCACCCTTCGACTCCCTCATCTAAGTCATTAATAAAAATTACAAACAGCAGAGGACCCAGAACTGATCCCTGCGGAACTCCACTTGTAACTGGACTCCATGCTGAATATTTACCATCTACCACCACTCTCTGACTTCGACCGGTTAGCCAGTTTTCTATCCAATTGGCCAAATTTCCCTCTATCCCATGCCTCCTGACTTTCCGCATAAGCCTACCATGGGGAACCTTATCAAATGCCTTACTAAAATCCATGTACACTACATCCACTGCTCTACCCTCATCCACATGCTTGGTCACCTCCTCGAAGAATTCAATAAGACTTGTAAGGCAAGACCTACCCTTCACAAATCCGTGCTGGCTGTCCCTAATCAAGCAGTGCCGTTCCAGATACTCGTAAATCCTATCCCTCAGTACCCTTTCCATTACTTTGCCTACCACAGAAGTAAGACTAACTGGCCTGTAATTCCCGGGGTTATCCCTATTCCCTTTTTTGAACAGGGGCACAACATTCGCTACTCTCCAGTCCCCTGGTACCACCCCCGTTGCCAGTGAAGACGAGAAGATCATTGCCAACGGTACTGCAATTTCCTCTCTTGCTTCCCACATAATCCTAGGATATATCCCGTCAGGCCCGGGGGACTTGTCTATCCTCAAGTTGTTCAAAATGTCCAACACATCTTCCTTCCTAACAGATATCTCTTCTAGCTTATCAGTCCGTTTCACACTCTCCTCTTCAACAATACAGTCCCTCTCGTTCGTAAATACTGAAGAGAAGTACTTGTTCAAGACCTCTCCTATCTCTTCCGACTCAATACACAGTCTCCCACCACTGTCCTTGATCGGACCTACCCTCGTTCTCGTCATTCTCAGGTTTCTCACATACGCATAGAATGCCTTGGGGTTATCCTTGATCCTATCCGCCAGGGATTTTTCATGCCCTCTCTTAGCTCTCCTAATCCCTTTCTTCAGGTCCCTTCTGGCTATCCTGTATCCCTCCACTGCTCTGTCTGAACCTTGTTTCCTCAACCTTATGTAAGCCTCCTTCTTCCTCTCTACTAGACATTCAACCTCCCTCGTCAACCAAGGCTCCCTCACACGACCATTTCTTTCCTGCCTGATCGGCTTTCTGAATGAACCTACCATGGGGAAATTTACCAAACGCCTGGTTAAAAACCATGTACTCCACATCCACTACTTTCGCTTCTTCAATGTGTTTGATCCCATCCTCAAAGAATTCAGTAAGTTTTGTGAGGCATGCCCTGCCCCTCACAAAGCCATGCAGACTATTTCTAACCAAACTATGATTTACAAGTAATCATAAATTCTGTCTCTCAGAATCCTCTCCAAACCTTTGCCCAATGCTGATGTAAACTGACTGGTCTGTAATTCTCTGGATTAACTTTATTCGATTTCCTGAACAAGGGAGTAACATTTGCCTCCCTCCAATCATCTGGCACGACTCCAATGGAGAGTGAGGATGCAAAGATCATCTCCAAAGGTACAGTAATCTCTTCGCTCTCTTCCTGTAGTAAGCCAGGGTGGATCCCGCCTCGCCTAGGAGATCTATCTATCCCTATGTTTGTATTTCAATCAGTCTGTACTTCACCTCACCATGTCTACTCACTGTCCAACTATCTGATTGTCTGCTTATCTGAACACATATGGTTCCCTATAACCTGTTAATCATGGAATGGAAAACATGGGAAGGCACCAATGCCTTCCCGATGAAAGGCTGATGCCCAAAGCTTTGACTCTCCTGGTCCTCAAATGTCACCTGATATGTTGTGCTTTTCCAGCACCACACTTTACGACTCTGATCACCAGCATCTCCAGGTCTCACTTTCTTCATTACAAAGGGCTGTCCCCTCTGCACACTAAGCAGGCAATTAATCAGCAGAAACTCGCTGTATTTAGACTGACTGTTCAGTTCTGAAAAGTTGCATTTGATGAATACATTTACTGAAAACGAAATTACTATTCAACAAATATTCATTCAGTCCCAGAGTTACAGTTTTGGTTCATGAATTAGGCGGCTTGATAACGAGCAGTCAATGACTGAAGAACTCTGAAGTACAGAGTATTCTAGGTGATATATTCCAGGCTGGATGTGCTTTCCCTTAATGTTGGGTATGTTATCGGACAGAGAGATGTGATAAGGGAACGCGGTGACACGTGGAATTGTGACATTTTTGCCATTACAGAGATGTGCTTGAGGGAGGTCAGGGCTGACAACTCAATATTCTGCGGTACAAGAACTATAGGCAGCACTGGAGAGGGGTAAAGGAGGAGGTGGTGATGCATTATTAGTTATGGAGTCAGTTGCTGCAGTAAGAAGGGAATTAAATCGGAAAGAGAAGCTTAAAGCAGGTACAAATTGAGCAGGTCAATGGAGGCAACTACCATATGTGTAAGGCTAAACTTAAAACGGAAGTAGAAGCGTAAATATGAGACGTGATAAAACATTAGCGGGTATTATGAGCGGGTTGAGAGAGATAGGGAGTAGTACATGATTTGGGAGGGGCTTTGAGATATAGAGAAGCGTGCAGGGTTTGAGAGAGTTATGGAGTAGTATAGGGTTTGAAGGAGGTTGGAGAGATAGAGAAGGGTTACGGATTGGAGGGGGTTAGACGGATAGGGAAATGTTTAGGTTTGGAGGGGTCAGAGAGATAGGGAGGCGTGCAGGATTTGAGAGAGATACGGAGTAGCATAGGGTTTGCAACAGGTTAGTGAGATAGGGAAAGGTGTAGGGATTGGATGTGATCAGATAGACAGGGAAAAGGTTTGGTGGGGTTGAGTAAGTTAGGAGAAGTATAGGGTTTAGAGGGTTCAGAAATATAGGGAGGAGAGCAGGGTTTAGAATGGTTAAGGAAATAGAGTGTGGTGCAGGGGCTAGAGTAGGTTGAAGAGATAGGGAAGGGAGTAGTGATTGGAGGAGTTTAGAGAGCTAGGGAGGGGTGCAGTATTTGGAAAGGGTTAAGGAGATAGGGTGGGGTGTCGGGTTTGGAGGAAGTTAGAGAGATATAAAAGGGGTACAGTGCATGGAGGGTGTTATAGAGATAGCAAAGGCAGTAGGGGCTGGAGGAAGTTATATAGATGGGATGGGTGGAAGGTTTGGAGGAGGTTATAGAGACAGAGAGGAACGTAGGGTTTGGGGAAGGAAAGAGAGATAGCGAAGGGGGTAGGTTTGGAGGAGGTTTGAAGCTCGTTATGTCAGATCAAACACTGACACAGAAACCAGCTGCTGACTCCCCTCCCTCAGCCTCACGGTGTCAGATCAAACACTGACACGGAAACCTCCAGCTGACTCCCCTCCCTCAGCCTCACGGTGTCAGATCAAACACTGACACGGAAACCTCCTGCTGACTCCCCTCCCTCAGACTCACGTGTCAGATCAAGCGCTGACACAGAAACCTCCTGCTGACTCCCCTGCCTCAGTGTCCCTCTACATTGAACAACACTTGGAGGAAGCACAGAGACTGACAGAGCTGGCGGATGTATACTGTGTGGGCCATTTCAAAACCACCACCAAGAGGAGCTCAGCAGCAGCATTACTGATCGAGGTGGTCGAGTTCAAAAGGACACAACTGCTTCACTGCGTCTGCACCGGGTCGTGGGGAACGACTGATAGGGAGAAACATCCTTGACCTCACCATCACCAACCTACCGGCTGCAAACCCATTGTTCAATGACCGTATTGGGAATGGTGAACTACCGCACACAGTATTTATGGAGACATTTTCCACTTTTACATTGTGAAGACCCCTGTGTATATGTGACACCATCACTGTGCTCAACGGGGCAGATTTCCAATAGATTTTGGAATTTTGCACTGGCGTGTGTGAGGTGGTTCGGGTCATTACCAACAGCAGCAGAATTGTACTCCAGTATAATTTTCACTATCACTGCCTGGCATATACTTAACGTTATCCTGGCCGTCAAGCCAGGGATACACCCTTGATAAATGGAGAAAGCAGGAAGGCCTGACTATAGTAGCACCAAATACACCTCAGAATGAGATGAAGTTACTAAATTGGGCCACTTACTCATCACATGGTATAAATAGCAAATGAGACACAGATGTAACCAGTGAATCAGACCTAATCTCTACAATCCGGGTGAGTAGTGGTGGACAATCATACAACTCACTGGAGGAGAAGAATCCACCAATACCACCTTCCTGAAAGATGGAAGGGCTTAGCACAACAATCGAAATCTAAGGCTGAAATATTCATAGCAATGTTCAGACAGAAATATCGATGGGATGATCTATTTTAGTCTCCTCCAGATGGCAGTCTTCAGCTAATCCGACTCACTTTGTGTGGTGTCTACAAACAGTTGGAGGGATTGGAGAATGCAAAGGCTGTGAGCCATTCCGGCTGTTCCTGCTGGGATACAGCATTGGGACCTACCTGACAATTTTGGAAACTATCCGGGAGTGTTCTGTAGATACACAGACAAAACATCGGACAATCAGTGACTACCCCATTGCTCTAATCCCTGTCATTAATAAAGGGATGGCAGATGTCATCTACAGTGGGATCAAGCAGCACTTCCTCAGTACTAACCTGCTCGGTTAGTACGAAAGCTCAGTTTGGGCTCTCATCTCTTGGGCTCATTGAAGCCTTGGTTTAATGATGTACAACAAGAGAACACACAGCTGAATTCGAGAGGTGAGGTGACAGTCACTGCACTTTTTACATGATCATAACTGCATTTGACCAAATGTCATATCCAGGATTAACGGCAAACCTGGAGCAAATAGGAATCGTCTGCACTGGCATGAGTTATACCTGGTACAAAGGAAGGTGGCTGGGGTTGGTGGAGAGCAGCCATCTCAGCTTCACCGAAGTTCCCCCGGGACGGGGTTTCTGGGTAAGCCTGTAGATCAGAAATGTAAAGGTAGGGCACCATACTCCAACAGGATGATAGAGATAACTGGCGGTAGTTGAACTGGACAGTTATCATACCTCAAGTAAGGAAGAGATTGAGTAGGACAGTCCTTTAGTCACCCAAGGAATTGAACCCACACTGTTGGCATTAATCTGCATTATAAACCAACCATCCAACTGATTGAGCTAACCAAATCCTCACGCAGCTCTGTGTGACAGATATTGTAATATTATTACATTCAGATATGTTGGTAAACACCTTTGGAGCAGGTGGAACTAGAAGCAAGCTTCCTAGCTCAGAGAGAGGGACAGTATTCGTGAGCTATAAGAGTGCTCTCTGCCCTAGGCTCTATAATTTTCAGCTGCTTCATAAATGACTGTAAAATCACAAGTGAGGATGTTTGCCAATGATTGGACAGTATTCAACACCATTCATGATTTACTCAGATACTGAAGCAGTCCTTGTCCAAATGTAACAGAACCTGGAGATATGCAGGTTTGTGCTTAACAGTGACAATCCCTTTCCATTACACATGTGCCAGACAAGGATTACTGAGATCAATGGAAAATTGAACCACATCCTCTAACGTTCAATTCCACCACCATCACTTAACACACACCAAACAAAATCGCGGAGATTATCGTTAACCTGAACTGGAATGACCATATGATTTCATTACCTATTCCTGTGAAGGGCTTATGCTAAAACATTGACTTCCACTGTACCTCAGATGCTGCCTGACCTGTTTTGATTTTCCAGCGCCACTTCTTGACGCACATTACTTCATTGGCTACAAGAATATGTCAGGGACTAGACATTCTGCAGGAATAACTCACCTCAAAATTTCCGGAAGCCTGTCACCTATTGCTAAGATACATGTTGAATGTGTGTGTGTGATTAAATACTTCCATTTGCCTGTGTGAGTGCAGCTTCACCCCTCATCCACTGACGATCAGTAGCAGCAATACCTGCCATCTACTCAGTGCTCTGCAGAAATTTACCAAGGCTCCTTACAACATACCTCTGAAACCCCCGACCATCGAGAAGGACAAGGGAATCAGATACACGGGACCCCCTCCATGTTCGCGTTCTGTTCCAAGCCATCTACCATCCTGATTGGGAAGTATATTGCCGATCCTTCAGTGTCACTGTTTTAAGTTCCCTATATATAAATAAATGCCGTACAAATGACATTTCATGAATAAATTAACAGAAAATGTTTGACTCAACCTGTTCAAAACTGGACACTGTCTTTCGGGTTTTGTGAGCTCAGGCTAGTTGGTCCAGACAGTACCTTGCATGTTGTGAACAGCTGAAGAGATATGCTGTTTGAAACAATCTGTCAGTCTCTCAGAGGGATGGCCTACATACCGAACATTACACAGACACTGGCATTCTCATCCCACATTACTGAGCTTTGAGATAGACAGAAGCAACTGAAAACGTACTCATATCTGAATGGAACTGTTTAAACACACAGTGATATTGTTGCCACGAAAATGATTATGAGTGAATATTAGCAGGGAGAAAGTGAGGACTGCAGATGCTGGAGATCAGAGTCATAAAGTGTGATTCTGAAAAAAAAACTCAGACGTTCAGGCAGCATCTGAGGAGCAGGAGAATCGACTATTAGTTAACAATATTAATACAAGGGAAAATAATCGTATATTTTCAAAGTCCTTGTACTTAATTATAATTTGTTCTTGGGTGTGGCAATGAGACTCATTATTTCAATGCTGCTTACTGTGAGTTTTCATCATATTGTTGTTATAACAGTGTACTGAATAAATGGGTGGATTTTGTGCTTGTTGGACAAACTAGAAGTTGGTATTATGAAAGGATATCGGACCTTTAGTAAAGAGACTTTGCTGTTAATGTTTAGAACAATGGTGCAAACACTTACACAGAGATTTCCAGTTCAAGTCACACACATGGTTGTTGGGCTGGCATCACGCTGGCCATCAATGGAGCTGCACAATTCTGTTTAGACACTGACATTGTGGGGCTATCATACACTGGATATGGTTTATGAGGGATTCAATGTAAGATGCCATGTGCTGTAGGAGCCCATCACCTTTACAACACATTCATTCAGGATCGGGTCCAAGGTGCAGAATTACAGAGTTTAGGTGGCACGCAAGAGGAGATATACTTGCAAGATATGGCTGTTTATAGGTCATTGTTATAAATATTGAACTGCATCTGGACCAGTGCCATGTGCTAGTCCATTGACCAGTCTGAACCACACACATCTCCCTGTTGTTCAGGTGTACCTCTAATCAGTCTATTCTGGGGGAGTGTGTGAGCAACTGCCCAGCTCCAGTTTAGATGGTCTTTGTCAGATTTTGGAGATGGCCAGTGTTTTGGAGGTCCTGGTGAGCCCCAATAAAACTGTATCTGAATTCAGGCTTTTCATCAAAGACATTTCAACAGCTTTGTTGCCGGCAAGATGGTGTGTTCACTGATCTGTACATGAATCGGCTGTTTACTATTGTTAATGAATTGTGTAATAGTTAGGTGTGCGCTCTGGTATTTCAATTATTGTTCACTTCAATTGTTTTCAACTGAAAAACAATGATGGTTGGTTTATTTTAAAATATGTAAGAAATAAAGTGATATTAACTCTTCATTACAGAAAATGTGAAAGAGACCAGGTATATATTTCCCATGGACTAATCAAGCAACAGTCAGATATTGTCTGTAAAGCAGGATTCTGTGAACAGGACTATGTCACAGGCAACATCACCACACTCTCTGGTAGGTTCTGTCCCACTGACAGGAGACAGCCAGGCAAAGGGGGACTGCTAATTGGTATATAGTCAATATAGGGTGGCGTGGTGGCTCAGTGGCTAGCGCTGCTGCCTCACACCATCAGGGTCCAAGGTTCGATTCCAGCCTCGGGCAAATGCCTGTGTGGAATTTGCAAATTCTCCCTCGGTCTGCGTGGGCTTCCTCCCACAGTCCAAAGATATGCACCTCAGTTGAATTGGTCATGTTAAACTGCCCATAATCTTCAGTGCATTAGTCATAGATATGTGCGTTGCTCTTTGGAAGGTCGGTGTGGACTGGTTGAGCTGAAAGGCCTGTTCCCATCCTGAAAGGGATCAAATCTAATGATAGTGCTGAATCCTGTGGTTACGAGATTGCTCTGCAGCAGGTTATGGTGGAATCAATAAAAGGGAAACATTTAATTAATCACATCATCACCGATCTGCCTGCTGCAGATACACCTCTCCATCTCAAATATCAGTAAAAATGGTCACTGCTCAATGGGGAGCAAGGGGTACCTTCACATTTTGCAGACCCTCCTCACTATGATATGTAGCCCCTTGAGTATTGAATTGGACAGAATTTAAGCAGATTGAATAATTAATGATGATGCGGCCATGAGGTGCAGAAGGCCATCAGCAGCAGCAGAATCATACCCCGTACAGCGCATACAGTATGCAACTTCACGGTCTGACATACCTCCCAATGTACAGTAACCATCACGATCCGACATACCTCCCACTGTACAGTAACTGTCACACCCTGACATACTTCCGGCTGTACAGTAACCATCACGGAACGACATACCTCCCACTGTACAGTAACTGTCACGGCCCGACATACCTCCCACTGTACAGTAACCGTCACGGAACGATTTACCTCCCACTGTACAGTAACCATCAAGGCCCGACATACCTCCCACTGTACAGTAACCATCACAGAACGATTTACCTCCCACTGTACAGTAACCATCACGGCCCGACATACCTCCCACTGTAGAGTAACTGTCACGGCCCGACATACCTCCCACTGTACAGTAACCATCACGGCCCAACATAACTCCAAGTGTAGAGTCACCATCACATCCCGACATACCTCCCACTGTACAGTAACCATCACACCCCGACATACCTCCCACTGTACAGTAACCATCACACCCCGACATACCTCCCACTGTACAGTAACCATCACGGCCCGACATACCTCCCACTGTACAGTAACCATCACACCCCGACATACCTCCCACTGTACAGTAACCATCACGGCCCGACATACCTCCCACTGTACAGTAACCATCACGGCCCGACATACCTCCCACTGTACAGTAACCGTCACACCCCCACATACCTCCCACTGTACAGTAACCATCACACCCCGACATACCCCCCACTGTACAGTAACCATCTCACCCCCACATACCTCCCACTGTACAGTAACCATCAAAGCCCGACATACCTCCCACTGTACAGTAACCATCACGGCCAGACATACCTCCCACTGTACAGTAACCATCACACCCCGACATACCTCCCACTGTGCAGTAACCATCACGGCCCGACATACCTCCCACTGTACAGTAACAATCACGGCCCGACATACCTCCCACTGTACAGTAACCATCACACCCCGACATACCTCCCACTGGACAGTAACCATCACGGCCTGACAGACCTCCCACTGTACAGTAACCATCACGGCCAGACATACCTCCCACTGTACAGGTACCATCACACCCCGACATACCTCCCACTGTACAGTAACCATCACACCCCGACATACCTCCCACTGTACAGTAACCATCACACCCCGACATACCTCCCACTGTACAGTAACCATCACACCCCGACATATCTCCCACTGGACAGTAACCATCACACCCCGACATACCTCCCACTGTACAGTAACAATCACACCCCGACATACCTCCCACTGTACAGTAACCATCACGGCCTGACAGATCTCCCACTGGACAGTAACCATCACACCCCGACATACCTCCCACTGGACAGTAACCATCACACCCCGACATACCTCCCACTGTACAGTAACCATCACGGCCCGACATACCTCCCACTGTACAGTAACCATCACACCCCGACATACCTCCCACTGTACAGTAACCATCACGGCCCGACATACCTCCCACTGTACAGTAACCATCACGGCCCGACATACCTCCCACTGTACAGTAATCGTCACACCCCCACATACCTCCCACTGTACAGTAACCATCACACCCCGACATACCCCCCACTGTACAGTAACCATCTCACCCCCACATACCTCCCACTGTACAGTAACCATCACAGCCCGACATACCTCCCACTGTACAGTAACCATCACGGCCAGACATACCTCCCACTGTACAGTAACCATCACACCCCGACATACCTCCCACTGTACAGTAACCATCACGGCCCGACATACCTCCCACTGTACAGTAACCATCACGGCCCGACATACCTCCCACTGTACAGTAACCATCACACCCCGACATACCTCCCACTGGACAGTAACCATCACGGCCTGACAGACCTCCCAATGTATTTTAACCATCACGGCCAGACATACCTCCCACTGTACAGGTACCATCACACCCCGACATACCTCCCACTGTACAGTAACCATCACACCCCGACATACCTCCCACTGTACAGTAACCATCACACCCCGACATACCTCCCACTGTACAGTAACCATCACACCCCGACATACCTCCCACTGGACAGTAACCATCACACCCCGACATACCTCCCACTGTACAGTAACCATCACACCCCGACATACCTCCCACTGTACAGTAACCATCACGGCCTGACAGATCTCCCACTGGACAGTAACCATCACACCCCGACATACCTCCCACTGGACAGTAACCATCACACCCCGACATACCTCCAACTGTACAGTAACCATCACAGCCCGATATACCTCCTACTGTACAGTAACCATCACACCCCGACATACCTCCCACTGTACAGTAACCATCACACCCCGACATACCTCCCACTGTACAGTAACCATCACACCACGACATACCTCCCACTGTACAGTAACCATCAAAGCCCGACATACCTCCCACTGTACAGTAACCATCACGGCCAGACATACCTCCCACTGTACAGTAACCATCACACCCCGACATACCTCCCACTGTACAGTAACCATCACTGCCCGACTTACCTCCCACTGCACAGTAACCATCACGGACCGACATACCTCCCACTGTACAGTAACCATCACGGCCCGACGTACCTCCCACTGCACAGTAACCATCACGGCCCGACATACCTCCCACTGTACAGTAACCACCATACCCCGACATACCTCCTACTGTACAGTAACTCTCACGGCCCAACATACCTCCCACTGTACAGTAACCATCACACTCCGACATACATCCCACTGTACAGTAACCATCACACCCCGACATACCTCCCACTGTACAGTAACTATCACGGCCCAACATACCTCCCACTGTACAGTAACCATCACAGCCCGACATACCTCCCACTGTACAGTAACCATCACACCCCGACATACCTCCCACTGTACAGTAACCATCACACCCCGACATACCTCCCGCTGTACAGTCACCATCACAACCTGACATACCTCCTACTGTACAGTAACCATCACGGCCCAACATACCTCCAACTGTACAGTCACCATCACCGCCCGACATACCTCCCACTGTCAGCTGCAGTCTTGGACAGAGAAAGGACAGTTGTAACTTTATCTGGGCAGTTGCGATGTGATGTGTTTTAGAAGGTCGAATGCAGGAGAGAAGTACAAAGTGGATGGGAAAACTACTGGCTGCATCAACATCCGAAGGGATCTAGGTGTACAGTTCGACAGTTCCCTGAAAGTGGTAACACGGGTGGATAGGGTGACCAAAACGACTGATGACAAACTTGCAGACAGGCATCAGAGCATGCAGTATGAAAGTTAGCAGGTCATATTGCAGCTGTAGAGAAACTTAGCTCGGGCACATTTAGAATATCGTATACAGTACTGGTTGCCACACCAGCAGAACGATGTTGAAGTGTTGGAGAGGGTATGGAAACGTTTTACCAGGATGTTGTCTGGTTTGGAGTGTATTAGCCAGAAGGAGAAATTGAACACACATGGTTCGTGTGCACCTGGGCATCATTGGCTATGGGGCTACCTGATAAATATTTACAAAACTATCAGAGGTATAGATAGAAGGACAGTTTTTGTTTCCCCAGAGTAGGAATATCAATTACTCAGGACCGTAGGTTTTAGGTAAAAAGGAGAAAGTTCAGGAGATGTGATAGGTTTTTTTTCTGTTCCAGACAAAATGTGAAAGTGCATTGAATGCATGGATAGAGGGGAAGAAGCCAATATATCAAGGTTTAAGAGGGATCTTGGCACAAGTATGAGTAAGTAGGGAATAGAATGACATAGAAGCTATCAGAGCAAAACTTTTGTTTTAACTTTAGAAGGGCATCCTGTGTCAGTGCGGGCTTGCTGGGCTGAAGGGCCTGTTCCTGAGCTGGACCGTTCTTTATGTCAAGATTTGAGCATGGGGGTGGCGAGATGCTCACTGAATGATTACTGATTACAAACAGCCATATTATTGTGGATCCCTCCCCTCATCAACTTGTAACTTCATATCCTTCCCCACCGTGGGGAAACTCAATATTGAGAATTTGACATGAATGTCTGAGCTGGTACCTGGTGACGCCATCTTGACCCTCGCTCCTGCGTCATTCTATCTTGGATACCAACGTCTGGGGGAAACTGCACCGACAGAAGCTGCATGTACTCCACACCCACCAATGCTGGCATATGTCACATGCCGGCCTCACCACGCCATCCCAGCACATCTCTGACCCACTGACACCACGCTTCTGTACTTCAATGCTGCAGCTCAGGGCGCGCTGACAACTCAAACTGGAATGCTGCTGCAAGGACACTGTGCGCAGGGACCCACACCCAGCTGATTGACTGTCCCTCTGGGCTGCTCACTCCGTGTTTGTACACACTCACTTTGACCTGACTTCAATGCTCACAAAATTATTGCCTTGCCTTACCCTGCCTTTAGCAGCGTTTCCCCTCAGCCAGACCTACCAGGCTCACCTGCCTGCTGTATTGTCTTGGTGTTTAGCAGAGACACAAACCAGGAAGCTTGATATCATTGTCCACAATCAGTCACTGTGCCCAGCAGTGAGTCAGGGGGAGTCTCAGATCCCAGTTCGGGAGCTTAGACACGGTCTGTAAGCCTCTCATGGTTGTTGGGGTCAGGGTCCTTCCCCTGTGAGGGGGTGAGGAGATGAATGTTAGGCTGCCCCATATCCCTCTTAACTCTTTGTGCCCTAGTGTTGGATAGTTCCTTCCGGAATGTGAGAATTACCAAGGAGGATTAGGGAAATGAAAGTGGTTGGTACAGCTGTTAGTGCTGGGACAGTTGGGGGAAAGTTGTCGAGGGGTTCTGACTGAGGGAGTTGGAAGCACAGACACCAGGCAGAGTTGGGCAGAGGGGCAGAGAAGAGATTAGAGAGAGAGACTGAGAGAAGGTGTTGCATTCACTGAGGGTGGGAGAAGTGGAGATGATGCCACTTACCCTGGTAGAGGGGAAAAGGTCACTGACCTCTTTCCTACACTGCTAGGCATTCAGCCAGAAGGCTGGAATCGCACTGACCCAGGGGTCAGCCTCGGACCAAGCTGGAAGGGTCTGGTGTCATAGCTTCCCCTGCCAGCCCGGGAGGAAGATAATGTCCCTCTCATGCATCATGTCATACACCAGGACCAGGGGCTTGTCCACAATGGGGAGCCCCAGTTTTACCCCCTCTGCCATGTCCAGGCCAGTTTCAGATTCACAATTCAAGAGTAAAATGACTTTTTAAAGATCGCTCCTGGAAACAGGGAGTCCGGTGCATTCTGGGATATCCAGTCAGAGGGCAGCTGTTATGACGAAGGGGAAAAATCATTGTGTTAATATCAGATGAGAGGAAGACCAAGCGGGCAGGGAGAGTAGTTAATGAGGCAGATTGGGGATCGTATCATGAGAAAATGCACTTCACCTGTTGGACAGTAACCCTCCATGAAACCAGATTAAAATGATACTTGACCATATCATAAGATGGTTTAGGCCTGTGTCTGTCTGAATCAAAACAGGGATGAAATATTGGGAGCAACAATCTTGGAGTGGAGAATTATACAGTAGATTAAAATCCTCAAAAAAGGGGTAACACAATGTTCCAGACTGTTAAAAGGAGCAGGGAAAATCCCCTGCCTTATATTTACCTACATTATCCAATCCTCAGGAAAATGGCTAATACCGCAACTTTCTTTACTGTGGAGCAAGGGACTGAGTGATGAGGTCGAGGCTGGAACTCTGAGAGTGAATAAATGGTCACTGAGGAAGTCCCAGGGACTCCAGGACAGTCGGTCTGGATTTGGTCAAGGAAGATCGTGTGTAATTAATCTGACTGTTGGTCTGAGGCACTAACCTGTAACTGCATGTGAATTACTTGCATTTGACGAGAGATCCCATGGCAGACTGTTTAAAAACAGAAACTATGGGGTCCAGGTGAATGAAGCAAACAACCCAGAAAAGTGTAAGGCAAGGCATTTAGGGACATCAGCAATAGAGGAGAATGTGCAATAAATGAGAACGTGGTCAATGTGGGCAGATAAATGAAGGTAGCTGGAAACACCAAAAATCTCGTTAATGGAGCAAATGGCATCATTTCCTCTGTAAGCCAAAGGGCAGAATTTCACAGCAGGAAGCTTATGCAGGAACTGTATGAAGAATGAGTTCAGTCAGAGCTTGGGGACTGTGTGCAGTTCTGGTCCACCCCATCACATGGAAGGATGGGATTGGACTGGAGAGGGTACAGAGGAGATTCTTCACCCTGTGACAGTGGAAGTGCAGTTATGAGTAAAGATTGGAACGGAGGGTGCTGACAGGAGATTAGATTGGGGTGCACATATTGTCAGGTGCCTGGGTAGAAAGGGAGAGAATACCTTGCTCCTGTTGGAGAGCTCAGTTATCAGTGGCAAATATTTAATGTAATTGGTTGAAATATTAGAGAATTGATGAGGAAAGTTGTTATTTAACGCAGTTTATGGTCGGGATCTGGGAGTCACACATGGAAGTGGAGTAGAGGCAGAAACTCTCAAAACATTTTAAAAAGGTGCCGGGATCTGTACCTGAAGGCCTCCACTGTCCGGGGAGAAAGAACTTGGGCTTTAAAAAACAACATTACATCTTGTCCAATGCAGACAGTGGACAGAGTGATCTCTTCTATACTGTGCTATTTTCTGAAGTTTGCAAAGGTTACCAATATCTGATAGGATTAATACACAGGGATGAGGGGTGAGGGCAGGGAGGAGCAGTGTGTGAATTGATTAGCATCACAATATTACTGATCCCATCCTTTATACACAATGCTACTTCACTGTATTATCCTGTTTATCCTTCCTGTCGAAATGGGGAAAACTTTTGATTATCCAGGTCTGTCTTGGTCACACTACAGCCATATCTCCATAATCCCAGCTCAATCTGACCTGGTTCACACTATTTAATGCTATCATTTCACTGGCCTTGTTCAAAATTTCCCAGCTTCATTCTTGCCCCATTGAAGCCTGCTCTCAATCAACTAATGTTTCTCAGTCACAATTATTGCATGTCATTCTCTACATCATCCTGAACTTTACAATAAAATGATCGCTGTGCCCCAAAACCATCCCCTACCGACACTGGATCCACTTGCCCCACATCTTTCTCAAGGACCAGGTCCAACAGTACATGCTCTCTTCGGCTGTACACATTCTCCTACAGTCAGCTCTCCTCCATGTAATCCAGGAAAACTTGCCCCTCGTGACCTTTCACCATCAGTATCCCTGTCTATATCTGGAAACATTACGTTTCTCAGTATAACCGATCTGTTGTATTGTCATCGCTCTCAAATGACCCTGCATATTTATTCTCTCCATCAGTTCTTTGGTTGCTGGTCGACAGACTGTACCTCACAGTGTAAGTGTACACTTTTTGTTCTGTAGCTCCAGCCAAATTCATTCTGTCCTTGGACGGATCCTCTTTCTCTTGGACCCCTTAACTAACACTAATCAAAACAAATACTTCTACCTTCATCTTTTCCCTTCACTTTTATCATTTTGGAATCCCTTATACCCAGCACTATTTAACACCCAGTTCTGCCATTCCTTGAGCCAGCTCTCGATGATCAGGACATCAGATTTCCACACACCAATCTGCATCTGGAACTCCCCACACTGAGTATTCACGTCCAAGCAGAGTACCTCAGATTAAGGCTTTCTTTCTTACTCCATCTTCCACTGATAAACTTGTTGTTATAAATTAGTACCAATTGTATCTCACATTATTTTGAGAATTCTGGTAGTCTCCTCTTCTATTCCATTCTGGATCCTAAGCACACGCCAAGTTGTTTTCAATCCCTCCCAAACACCGCACAAGGAACTCAGTCCCAGCTCTGTCACGTTAGCCCATCCAGCTTGTATAGCTGCTGCCTTCCCCAGCACCAGTCCCAATGTCCCAGGAATCTGAAGCCCTTCCTGCTGAATCATCGTTCCAGTCACACTCTCATCTACCTAAAACCACGAGTCCTGTTCTCACTTGGACACGGCACTTGGAGTATTCCAGGGATTGCTGCATTTGCGGACCGGCTTGCTAACCATCCACCTTGCTGCCTAATTTCTGACTCCCAGACCACTTCGACCTTCCTACCCAGGTCATTCCTACCAACATGAACATGATTTTTGACTGCTCACTGTCCCCCAGACGAATGTCCTGCGGACACAGTGACATTCTTAACCCCACTCTCCTGGAATTACAGACACGCTGACACCTTCTTCACTTTCCTGTCTCCCCTGTGACTCTTATTCCTCCTTCCTTCTCCCTCCCGTCCTGTACAGTCAGGCTGCTTGTGGTGCCACAGACATGGCTCTGACTGCCCGCCCTTGAGCAGCCTACAATGTAATCAGCTTCCAAACTGGGAAACTGAATTGGGAGGGAGATACCAGGATTTTCTTGTATTACCTCATTGTTTCTCTCTGGTTGCCTCATCCCCCAGACCCTTCCTTCTTCCAGGCTGTCATGTCGGCAGGGTAATCTGCTGTGTGTGTGTGTGCTATCGACCTAACTCTCAGCATCACAGATGTCCCATAGAGTCTCTAGTCACTGTCTGAACTCCATGACCAAGTGCCCATCTAGGACACAAGCAGGGGCTATGACTTCCCAATGTAACAGAACACATTTTCCATCTGACAAATAAGTCTTGCCATGTCTTAAAATGCAATATGTCTGGAGTAACTTAATTAATTACTTAGAATGAAGTTAGCATTTGGGAAATAACAATATGGTTAAGTCCCTTATTCAACTGGTCTTACTGAGGTTAGTTTATTATATTGGCTCACAATTTCAGTTCTCTCTCTTATTTCTGTGTTCAACCCTTATTTCAGAAGTTGAAAAAAAAATTGCTAACTTATAGCAATTAACTGACAGTCGCTAATAGCGGTGTATTTATCATCAATGAAGTTACAGCCTTTTCTGTGATGGCTCTTGCACTTCTTTCAAACTCAGTGCAGGCAGATCCCAGCAGCAGAAGTTGTATCTGTGACACCCAGGTACGTGTAATCCTGCAGCTCCCACTCCACTCTGCTCCCTCACTGGGTCACCATCTCTGTGACTCCCAGGTACGTGTAATCCTCCAGCTCCCACTCCACTCTGTTCCCTCACAGGGTCACCGTCTCTGTGACTCCCAGGTACGTGTAATCCTCCAGCTCCCACTCCACTCTGCTCCCTCACAGGGTCACTGTCTCTGTGACTCCCAGGCACGATTAGGCCTCGATCCTCAGTGTTGATTTCTATCCTCCCACTTTGCTGCCTCTGTCACACTCAGTTGTGAGTGAGCCTCAAGCCTCTGCTCCAAGTTGCTCCGTCACATGGTCACTCCCTCTGTGACTCGGTGTTGATTTCGAACCTCCTGCTTCTCCAACTCCAAGTCCCAGTCGGCCTCGATCCTCACTGCTGATTAATATTCTCCCGCTCTGTGCTGCTCTCTCTCAGGTTCCCTCCCTTTGTAACTCCCAGGTAATGATAGGCCTCAAGCTTCAGCTGAAATTTATAACATTCCATTCCGTATTGCTCTCTTATAGGATCGCTGTTGTGCCTGGAAAAAACATTAGAAAAGGCAGGTCCAGACAAAGCAGAGAGTGTTACAGTGATTGAGTGTGCTATATGGGATGGAACAGGTATTCTGGGGAGCTAGGCAGACCTGCATCAACTCAAGAACGTTATTGGAAGATACAGTGAGAGTTTCAGACATTGAAGAAGGCAAGGGAAAAAGAGAGATGGTGGCTTGTGCATGACGGAGCTTTGTAGAGTCTAAATGACTTTTTCTGAGCTGCTTACAGAGATGTGTAGACTTCAACAAATGTTAATTGAGAGCCAGCAAGTGTTGCCTGGTCCTGGAGATTTGGATGGAGACTTGGATGTGACAGACTTGGATGTGACAGAGTGAGAAGACTTGCAGTAACTGGGAGGAATATAAACCTTTGGAGCACTGGTAATTTTCAAGGACCACCAGGACTTGAGGAGGTGCAGAAATTGGGAGCATTCCAAATAGTGGGATTGTAGGGTCTGGAAGTCCCGAGATGGACAGGGAGGAAGAAAAGTGGCACTTTAGCACACGCAATCATTGTAATTAGAGATTTAGGAAGGGGACCTGTGCTATCATTGATTGCAGTTATATGGAGAGTAACAGAAACTGAAGGGGTTACAAATTTAAAATGGGAGAGATTTTGGATGATCAGAAGTTTAAACAAGAATAAAGTAATTTTAGTGATCTCTAGCACAGATGCGAATGGAGGAGGTGAGATATGGTGACGAACTGTCAGATTTATATGGCGGGGAGGATGTGAGATATAAAAGGGAGAGGTGAATTATCTGTTTGCAGTTACAGACGTGAGGAGTGTTGTAGCGCCTGCTGGAGGCTACACAGATAACGACAGTTCTAACTGCTGGTGCAGTGGCTGAGGAAGGCAGCTCACCACCACCTTCTCAGGGACAACTCCAAATCACCAATAAATGCTGGCTCAGCCAACAAAGCTCATGTTCATGAATGAATGAATGAAGGAATAAAAGATCTACAAGTAGCACTGAGGTCACTCAGGAAGGCCCTTTCAACAGCACTTCATAAACCCGGAACCAGTATACCCTGGAAAGAGACGAACTCCAAGAGCACGGGAACACCAGCATTTCCAAGGTGCCCTCCAAGCCATGCTCCATCCTCCCAGCACTGTGTCTGTCCCTACACCCAAAGGACTGCAATGGGTCAGGAAGGCAGCTCCCCACCACCTTCTCCAGGGAATTACAGATGGGAAGGTAATGGGGAAACTCTGCTGTTTACAGCCAGACAGAAAAATAAATCCAGCAGTGGGTGTGAAATGACATTTCCGTGTCTGAACAACATGCTGAACATGGATAGATTGGCACAAGGCAGAGAGTGTGAAGAAAGGGGTCTTTTTCACGATGGGAACTGGTGATGGGGGAGCTCCACGGGGTCAGTGTTGGGACTACACTCAACACGTTTTTCATTAAGAGTCTGAGCAAAGGTTGTGAAAGGGTTTGAGAAATGGGTTTCCAAGAAAGATCTCAGGGATGAAATTTGTGTCATATGAGGAGCAGGTGAAGTCTCTGGGTCTGCACTTGATGAAGTTTCAGAGGCGGTGGCAGAATCTCATTCAAACTTACAGAATACGGAGGGGCCTGGATGGAGTGGAAGTGGGCAAGATGTTTCCACGAGCAGGAGAGACCAGAGGCCAAGGGCACAGCTTCAGAGTGAAGGGATGACCGTTTAGAATAGAGATGTGGAGGAATTTATTCAGCCAGAGGGTGATGGATCTGTGGAACTCACTGCCTCATGGGGCTGTGGATGTTAAGTTATTCAGTGTATCTTACTCAGAGATAAGCAGGTTCTGGATGAATAAGGAGATCAAGGGTTACAGGGTGTGAGAGAATGGGGTTGAGAAACAATTGATACACAATCGAATAGTGGAATGGACCTGATGGATTGAATGGTCTAATTCTACCCCTATATATGATGATCTTATGGACTGCGCTTATTCCATAAGTTTCTAAGTGTGCAGTTAGTATTTCTGGCATATCGTTTAACATACATCCCAGCACTTTCGTGATTATTGCTGTCAGCTCTTGGATTCAGATCAACTGCAGAAAGGTTCACCAGGCTGGTCTTCAAAATTGAGGGATATTGATGAGAAGAGATGGAGAAGGTTGAACTTGCAGTCGTTAAAATTTAGAAAATGTGGCAAATTTATTGATACACCAAAGATTCTTGTGTTCTTACAGATTCGATACTGAGACATTGTTTCACTGTGCAAGGATCTGTAACCGGAGATGAAGGGGAATACAGTTACCAGACAAGCTAAGAGAGAAAAGTTGGGCTGTAGAGACTGGAGGATGTTACAGAGTTCGGTGGTTTGAGATCACTGTTGGTGGTTAGAGATCAGGTGGTTGTCGGGCTGAAAGATGTCAAGTGGAGTTACAGGATTATCAGTTCTGAAGGATTTACAGAGATCGGGAGGAATATAGGGACTGGAGATTACACGGTAGGAGTTAGAGCTACAGAACCTTTTAGAGAAAGGGAGAGTTATAGGCACTGGAAAGTAGACAGATGGGGTGGTGTTTGGAGCTACAGAAGTTTATAGAAAAAGGAAGGACTGGAGGGACTGGAGATTACACGGATTAGGGTGGTAGTTGGAGCTTCAGGAGTTTATAGAGACTGGGAGGATTGTTGGTGCTGGGAATTACACTGACATGGACAAGAGTGGAGGGGAGGGTTGAAGGGGCTGGATCAGTTCAAACAGCCAGGGAGAAGTGTAGGGATTGGAGGAGCCAGAGATACTGAGGGTTGTAGAGCTGCAGGAGTTCAGAGCTACTGAGGACTGTGAAGGCAGGTCTGCAGCATTGCCATCAGTTACACAGAGATGTGGAATGCTGTTCTGGAGGGGGTTACAAAAATCGAGAGGGTTGCAGATACTGGAAGATATTACAAAGACAGTGAGCTGTAGAATTTGAGGAGGTTACAGCGACAGGATGCGTTGAGGAGTTCGAGGCTGCTACAGGTGTTAAACATGCTGCAGAGGATCAAAACCTTACATCGATTGGGGGATTGGAAACTCTGGAGATAAAGAATGAGAATTGCAGTAACTGAAGAATATCACAGAGATGGGGAGTAACATATGAGTTAGAGGAGTTATTACATTAAATGGGCTATATTGAATGGAGCCAGAGAAGATAGAGGGAGATCTGAAGGGACTAGAGATGATCAAGAGGGCAGTGAGGCTTCTCACTGTCGGATTGGGTCAGTGTACGAAGACAGGGGCTATTTTATGGAATTGTGCTCCTTACAGAGATTAAGAGAGTTGCATAGAATTGAGGAAAGAACAGAGATATGGAAGGCTATAGTTAATGAAGACTTTTGTTGATGTCAGATGCTGAAGTTCTGGAAAGTATACGGACTGGCAAGCTGTACAATCTGTCTGAGTTTACAGAGAAAGGAACAGCAATAGATCCTGGAGACACAAACACAGATAGGGAGTTTTGCAGACAATGGAGGAGATTTCTGCTTTTGGGATGGTTGTAGGGGAGTGTAACGTTTACACAGATAGGGGTGTAAGAGGTGGAGAAGGTTATGGAGATTATTAGATTGGTGGGGAGACCGGAGGAGCTTACATTGACAGGGCGGGTGATAGCGACGGGAGGATGTTACACAGATAGTAAGTCTTGTCGAAACTGATCAGAAGAGTCACAAGCATTGGAGCTGGTTCCACAGATCGGGGGTTTTACAGGGTCCTGAGAGGATTACGCAGATCGGGAGGTTTGTAGGATGTCCACATTTTCAGAGTGTTTCAGTAATGGAAAAGGTTACCCAGTTATGGAGGGATGTTGGAGCTGTGGGAGTTCACAGAGACTCGGAGGTTTGAAGGGGTTGGGGCTGATTATGGATAGAGGGGTATATTTAGGTACAGTAATATGGAACGCAGTGGGAGAGTTTAGATTAGATTCCCTGCAGCATGGGAACAGGTAGTTCGGCACAACATGTCCACAGCAACTCTCCAAAGAGTAATCCACCCAGACCCACTTCTCTCCGACAATGCACCTAACACTATGGACAATTTAGCATGACCAATTCACCTGACCTGCACATCTTTGGACTGTGGGAGGAAACTGGAACACCTGGAGGAAACCCACGCAGACATAGGGAGAAGGTTCAAACTCCACACAGACAGACAGTCACCTAATGCTGAAATCAAACCTGGGTCCCTGGCACTGTGAGGCACCATTGCTCACCACTGAGCCACCGTGCTGCCCCAAATTGCAGAATTACACAAAGAGAGTGTGTTTGTGGTTGTGGGAGGACTACAGGGAGTAGACGAGCAAACAGAGATGTGGAGTGCTGCTGTGGCTTGAAAAGGGTCTGGAGGTGTTCATATCGGTAAGGAGGTCGGTAGGGTTGGGAGAAGGTTACTGTGGTCGTGTGGTACTATAGGCCAGGAGGCAGGAGTGTGATCGGACCTGCAGAAGGTTACAGTGATATCATGTTTTCTTAGGGCTTGAGGAAGGTCCACAGGTGGGTATTTTGCTCTAGGCTGGAAGATTTTACAGAGACGGGGGAACTGTAAGTATTGTGCAAAACTACAGAAATAGGAATTATTGTACTGAGTGAAGGATGAGATTATTGAGATTGGGCATGTTATCGACATTGGAGCAATTTACATACTGGGAGAGTCATCGGCATTGGAGTAGGTTTCAAATATACAGCAGGAATATGGGAGGGGTGGAGGTTACAGAAATAGGAAATTTTCTGGGAATTACAAGCATTCAAGACATTGGCTCAAACAATTTGACCGAAAGGCATGTTTCCTTGCTGTATGACTCAATCACATGACAAGAGATAGCGTGAGGAGGGAATATAGAACAGAAAGATCCCATGTTTCAATACCATCTCTTTGAGGGAGTCCTGCTTTCCCCTCTGTTGTACTGATCCTCACTAAGACAGCACAGGCCTGAATTGATAACTGTCAACTTACTGTATTGACATAGGAATGCTCAATAAAGCAGAGATGAAAATTAACAAGAGGGTGGGGTTTGAGACTGAGACCATCATGCTCTGTGTTTACCCTTCAACAATGTATCTGTGTCATGTCTTCTGGACCAAAGTTCGATCCCTTAAATACACTCTGCTCTGTTCACTGTGAGTGATCTTGTCTCGCTGCAGGATTTACTGAAGGCTCCAGATCTCACTCTACATCACTCTGGCTGACCAACTGTCTTCAGTGTGGTGATGGACAAGACAGGAAATGGGAATTCCGCTGAGTGAAGAGCATCCTGAGTATCTACAGGAGACAGAGAAACAGACAGAATGGGAAATTAGACTGATGCTGTGAGGGTTACACATGGAGACTGGCACTAAGTTCCTCAGAGATCTGGAAAACCCCAGTCTCCATCCCTGGTCTGTGTTGCCTCATCTCCCTGGAGTGGAGAATTCTGTTGGCTCAGTATCTGGAGTAGCTGCAAAAGGTCCAGTCACCGGCATCAATTAAACCCTCACAGTGACAGATACCACATGGAGAGAGACTGTGTGATATCACCAGAGTGCACGAAGTTATCAGGATCAAATCACGGTCAGGAAGAAGGTGCACTGGGATCAGTACTCAGGGATGAGGGAGCTATCAGTGGACCAGGCAATGACCTCGTGTTACTGTCACGAGACTGTTCATCCAGAATTTAACGCCGACCAGATATCCTTTCCTAATTTAATGCCAGAGTCAGGGATACCCATCTAACCACTTAATAATACCCTTTCAGTAGGCAAATCTGTTCTAGGCTGCCAGTCTGGCCTACATATGAATCCAGACCCAGCGAAATGGGATTGACGCTCAAATGCCCACTGTAATGATCTGACAAGCCACTCAGCTCTAAGGCTGGTCAGGGTGGGCATGCGATGCTGGCCAGCCAGAGACAGCAACATCCCATGAGTGATTTAAAATCAACACTGCTGGGAGCAGTGTCCTGGCCAATCATGTCGGTAGGTTTATGGACAGCGCTTTAAACTGACATGGAGGATGCAGGGAATAGTTCAGATAAAAGGAGCTTTCCAAATCCAAAGAGAAAATGTGAAGCCTCGGAACAGCATGGGAATGTGGCTGAAGTGAAGTAGAAAAGAACAGGAAGGGACAGAGTTTAACTAAAACTGTTCATTAATGAATCGGTTTGTGACAGGACATCGTGGGGAAGAGGAAATCATAATGTTGTTATGATTTGGAATGGACAAAGTATCTACAATAAGGTTATAGACTTGGGACACAGAGAAAAATGAGACTTAGTCACCAGATAGACGTGATTACAGGGTGACCAAAAGGTGGAACATAAATATTCAACAGTAAACAACCTTACAGGATCTCAGGCAGAATGGAAAAACAAGATGGGAACCCTGACACTAATGGATAACAAAGGCATTACAGAGAAAGCATTTGGTCTCAGATTATGCAGCTGAATCAGCCTGAATGCACATTCTGGGTGCTATGTGTCAAAAACACAAGCAGGAGAACAGTTTTTATGTTGCCTTGCAGAATTTCATTGCTCATCCCTGCATTAAACAGGAATTCATTAGAAATTGTAGCAAAGGTGGTGTGATAATTTTTGGAGACTTCAATCTTTGTATAATCTGGGACAGACACATTGGCAAGAGTGATATTATCCGAGATCCTCCTTGAATGATTTTGTCAGTATTGCCTCGAATAACACATTGTGCAAATGGCTAGGGATGTAACTAGCTCAGATCGACTGTTGGGTGATGAAGCTGAGTGAGATCCTCCAAGAAATTATACCATAATTCAAAGAGATTATGACATTTTAAAGTGACCATAAAGCACACCCGAGCATCACTAACAAAGACCACTATATGATTTTGAGAGAGAACTGACAAAGGTAAACAGGGGAAACAGACTGAAATGTCAGGCTGTAAATGAACAGTGGAAAACATTTAGAGCCAGAGAGACCTAGAGACGTACAGCACATAAACGGACCCTTTGGTCCAACTCGTCCACGCCGACCAGATATCCTTTCCTAATCTCGTCCCATCTGCCAGCACTTGGCCCATATCCCAATAAACCGGTTTTATTCACATACCAATCCAGATGCTTTTTGAATGCTGCAATTATACCAGCCTCCACCACTTCCTCTGGCAGTACATTCCATACATAACCACACTCTGCGTGAAAATGTTGCCCCTTAGGTCCCTTTTAAATCTTTCATCTCTCACCCTAAACCTACGCCCTCCATTTCATGTCTCCACTACCCGAGGAAAAAGACCTTGTCTGTTTATCCTATCCATGCCCCTCATGATTTTATAAACCTCAGGAATGTCACCCCTTAGCCTCTGACGCACCAGGGAAAACAGTCTCAGTTGTTTCAGCCTCTCCCAATAGCTCAAATCCTCCAACCCTGACAACATCCTTGTAAAACTTTTCTAAACACTTGCAAGTTTCACATCATCCTTCCAATAGGAAAAAGATCAGAACTCCATGAAATATTCCAAAAGTGTCCTAAACAGTGTGCTTTACAGCTGCAACATGACCTCCAAACTGCTATAATCAATGCTCTGACCAATAAAGGAAAGAATACCAAACATCTTTTCCACTATCCGCTTACCTAGGTAGCACATCCGGGGGCATGGGCATGGACATGGATTGGACGGTGGGTGTGGTGGGCGGGGGGGCGGTGTTGAACGGGTTTGGGGACGGGCTGAGGGTGATGTCGGACGTGTCTGGGAAGTGGGGGCAGGCAGCGCGTGGATGGTGGTGTCGGACGCTTTTGGGGGCTGGATTCGCTGTTGGGTCAGTTTGGGGGGGCGACGTTGAGAGGCGGGTGGGGGCAGTGTTGGATGGGTTTGGAGGCGAGCAGGGTGTGTTTTGGGGGTCTGACAGGGTGTGGGGGCTCGCTCATGGCTTGCTGCTGCCGAGTCACCTGAACAGGAAGCAGACTGGACTAAAAACTCCGAGCCCCAGAGGAAAGGCATTGAATCGATTAACCGAATAATCAATTATCTGAACGGAATAGTGCCCGCCCATCTCATTAAGACAATCGAGGTTCCTCTGTAAACCATCTGGACTATACCCTAGTGTTGTGTGAGTTTTACCTTCACCCAATCAACCCCTGCTCGATCCTGCTGAATGGCCCCAATATTGGCCCAGTTCCAGTTTAAGACCGAAATCTGTCAACCTGCCTGATCTTTCTACACAACTATGTTAAAACAAAGACAGTTGTGGTGACTGGACGCAATGTGCTCTCCGACTGATACTTCAGTCACTTGCCTGACCTCGTTTTCTGAGGACTGGTCCAGTGTTGCACCCGCCTGAGTAGCATAGAGCGCTCTACATCTTGGTTTAGAAAACTTTCTTGGACACATTTTACAAATTCCACCCAGTACGGGCCTTTTACACTCTGGGTGACCCAGCCAATCCAGGGGAGTTTAAAATCTCCATCCAATACTACTCTATTATTTTTATAGGTACCTGCAAACTCACTATACATTTGCTCCTCTCGTACCTGCTGGCTATTTGAGGGTGTAGAACACGATCCCAGCAGACTGACCATCCCCTCTTTGTTTCTAACTTTTAAATTTATGGCCTCATTTGATGACTGTTTCACAGAATTGCCTTGATGCACAGTTGTTATGTCCTTCCTAATCAAAAGGACAACTCCCCCTCCTCACTTACTTGTCCTTCAGTCACGCCTGTAGTTTCTTTACCCTGGAACACTGAGCTCCCGGTCCTGCCCTTCTCTCAGCCATGTTTCTATTATGGCTATAATATCCCAGTCCCCAGAGCTAATCCATGCTCTGAGCTCGTCTGCCTTACCAGTCAGGCCTCGTGTGTTGAAATAAATGCCCTTTAAAACCAGATGTCTTTTCCCTCCCTCGACTGTGCCCCTGGATATCCTGAATAGGTAACTTGCTCTTGATGGCTGATGTATTTCCCCTGACTTTTCGATGGTCCCTCTCCTCACTCAGAGTCTCAACTCCCTGCCAAACTAGTTTAAATCCTCCAGGGTAACACTAGCAAATCTCCTCCCTGGGATACTTGTGCCCCTTTGCTTCAAGTGCAAACCATCCCCTTTGTACAGGTCCCCTCTACCCCAGAAGAGATCCCAATGACCCAAGAACTGAAAACCCTGCCCACTATACCAGCTCCTCAGGCACACATCCATCCGGCCTACCTTTCTATTTCTATCCTCACTGGCACTTGGCACTGGGAGTAATCTGGAGATCATTAAGGTCAATATCCTGCTTTTTTAACTTCTCGCCTGACTCCCTGTACTCATTTCACAGGACCCCATCCCTTTGTCTACCTCTGTCATGTGGACCAATGTGCACAATGACCTCTGGATATACACCCTCCCCCTTCATAATGTTCAATAACGACTCAAAGACATCCTTGACCCTGGTACCTGGGAGGCAGCACACCATCCTGGGGTCTCCTCTGGAGCCACACAGTCTCCTGTCTGTCCCCCTCACAACTGAGCTTCCTATCAGTATCACGATCATTACAGAAGATCTGGATAACAGAGACTGGGAGGAACTCCCTGCAGTTGCGTCCATATTAGGAAAGTGGAGTATTTTAAAGTGATGCAGTGAGACCGCAGGGCCAGTGTGCTCCTTGAAGAGTGAATAGTAAAGGCAGCAAGTCCAGGGAATACTGATCAAGCAATATCGTGAGTTTGATAAAGAGAATACAGTACAATAAAATCAGGTAAAGCCCTTCACAAGTATAGAGAGTGCAAGGGGATTGTGGAAAATGAGGGACAAGCAATGGTCATGAAATATAGTTGTCAGATACGATTGCGGAAAAGCCACAGGTATTTTATCAGCATCGTGAGAGTCAGAGGATTCCCAACGAAAGAGGGAGGCCTGTGAGAAACCAAAGGGACAATTTGTGCATGGAGCCAGAGGAAGCAGGTGAGGTCTTCAATGAATACTTCCCATCTGTATTCACACAGGAGAAAGGCATCGTAGCCGGGGATTTCAGTTGGGATGGTGAGGTTCCAGAATATGTTAAGATCAATAAGGAGGAGGTATTAAATGTTTTCACAGGCATAAAGGTGGAGAAATCCCCAGTGCCCAGGGAAATGTATCCCAGGCTGCTATGTCATTCAGAGAAGGACATCTGCCCATTCTCACGTGGTCTCTACGACATAGCCACAGCAAAGTCTTTGCCTCCCAATTACCATCTTCAAAGGGCAAGCAAGTTACTCAGTTCAAGGGCAGCTAGGACTGGGCAAGAAAGGCTGGTCAGCCAGAGACACCCACATCTGATTTAATAAATAATCCATTAGGATGGTCCCACTGGAACCGTGCTGGGACCAGGATCCTGGCCGATCATGTCAGTAGGTTTATGGACAGGGCTTTAAACTGACAGAGAGGATGCAGGGACAGGGTTCAGGTGAAAGGAGCCTTCCAAATCCAAAGAGAAAAGGCGAAGCAACGGAACAGAATAGGGATGTGGCTGAAGACAAGCAGAAAGGAACAGGATGGGACAGAGTTTAACTAAAACTGTACATCAGCAAAAAGGTTTGTGACAGAAAATTGTGGGAAAGAGTAAGTTATGTTTTTTTTAATGGACAACGTCACTGTAATAAGGTCGATGGATTTGTGACACAGAGATAAAAGAGATTTAGACACCAGGGAGACATGGATACAGGGTGAACAAAAATATTCAATGGTTCACAATCTTGCGAAAACTCAGGAAAAATGGGTAACACTGAAAATAATGGATAACAAAGGCATTACAGAGAAAGCATTTGGCTGCAGATCATGAAGTAGAGTCAGTATGAATGTATTTACTACTTGTCAAGGACACAAGCAGCAGAACAGTTTTAGCCACTGAACAGTATGCCATTGCTCATCATTGCATTACACAGGGACTCGTTGTAATTTTTTAACAAAAGCATTGTGGTAATTTTGGAAAATTACAATATTCGTATAATCTGGGACAACACACGGTCAACATTGATAATGGAAGAGGAGTTCGGTTATTTTTTTTCAGTGTTTCTTTGAAAAACACATTGTGCAACTGTTAAAGGACATAACTATCACAGAGCGACCGTGTAATAAACTTAGTGAATGAGTAATGTCACCTGCACAGATCCTTTCGAAAATTGTGATAAAGTGCAGTTTAAAGAAATATAAAGTTTTAAAGTGATTCACAGAAAGGACAAGCTACAACTCGAAACAAAAATAGCCAATTACATGTGTGTGAGAGGAGAACTGAACAAGGTAAACAGGCTAAACAGACTGAGACATGTGTCTGTAAATGGACAGCAGAAAACATTTGAAGGAACAGTGTAAAACACTCAACAGAACGACATTCCATTGAAACAGTATAAACCTCAGCAAGAAATCCCCACTGGGCCCTCACTCAGGACAAAAGGGATCATACTAGATTATGAGGCTGAGAAGATCCCCAAAAAGTACTTAAAATCCTAAAGTGAGAGAGTGTTTTAGGAGTAAATGTTAAATAGATGGCAAAGGGTATGCTAGAAGGAGGAGGGCAGTGGGAAGGGGAACCATGGTCAGGGTTTATTGACACAATAGGAACAGGGAGAGGTGAAGGTGCTGGAGGTGGTGAGAGTGTTACAGAGAGTGGTCAGGGTCTGAACGGTGTTACAAAGTCAGTACGGATTGCTGCAGCTGGAGGGGTTTGCAGAGGTATGGAGGGACATATGTATTTTTATTTATTCATTCATGAGATGAGGTTGTCACTGCCTGGACTAATATTCTTTGACCCAACTGCTAATTACCCAGAGGGTAGCTCAGAGTCAGTCATATTGCTGTGGGTCTGGAGTCAAATGTTGGCCAGACCAGGTTAGAATATTTAATGCCTTTCCTTAAAGCAAGTAAGTGACGAGAGGAGTTCTTCCTCCTGATCAACAATGTTTTTATGGTGGCCCCACCAATGTCTTATACAGATACAACGTGATATCCTAACTCTTACTCTTAATGCTCTCCCCAATGAAGGTAAACACCCCAAAAGCCTGCTTCACCAGCCCGTCTACCTGTGACACCAAATTCAAAGAACAGTGTACCTGCATCCCTGGGTCTCTGATTGATAACACTACCCAGGGCCCGAACATTAACTGTACAAGTCCCACCCTGGTTTGTTTCACCAAAATGGAACGCCTCACCTTGATCTAATTGAACTGCATCTGCTATTCTTCAGCCCACTATCCCAGCAGTACTGTCCATCCTGTTGTATCATGGATAACCTTCATCACTGTCCACTTTTCCACCAAGTTCAGTGACACCCAAAAACCTTACTTTACCAGGAAACCAATATTCCCATCCAAACCATTTATCCAAATGACGAACAACAGGGGACCCACTCCATCGCTGGTCACATGCCCACAGTCAGAAAAACAACATGTCTCCCACCACCCTCTCTCTACAACCATCAAGCAAATTTTGTATCCAGTTCACTAGCTCCTCCTGAATGCCATATCCTTTTACACTGATCTGAGCTTATTACCCAGTTTACCAGACAGAACACAGAACGCAGAACAATTCAGCCCATGACCCTTCGGCCATGATGCTATGCCAACCTTTTATCCGACTGTAAAATCAAACTAACCTACATACCCTTCATTTTACTCTATCCATGTGTCTGTCCAAGAGTCTATTAGATGTCCCGAATGTGTCTAATTTTACTACCACCATTGGCAGTGCATTCGAACCACCTGCCATTCTCTATCCTCTTATCCATCCTCCATTCACCTTAAAATTATACCCCCTTGTCATAGCCATTTATGCCATAGGAGGAAAAGTCTCTGACTATTCACTCACTCTGTGTGCCTCTCATCACCTTGTTCACCTCTACCAAGTCACCCCACCCCCTTCTTCACTCCAATGAGAAAAGCCTCAGCTCCCCCTACTTTCTCCATAAGAAATGCCCTCCATTCCAGGCAACATCCTGGTAAATCTCCTCTGTACGCTCTCTAAAACTTGTACATCCTTCCTGTAAAGAGGGGACCAGAACTGATCACAATATTCCAAGTGTGGTCTCACCAGGTCGCTATAAAGATGCAGTAAAACCTCATGGCTCTTGAAATTGATCCCCTTGCTAAGGAAAGCCAACACAACATATGACTTTTTAACAACCCTATCAATGTGCGTGGCAACTTTGAGGGATCTATGGACATGGACCCCATGTTCTCTCAGTTCCTCCACAATGGCAAGTTTTTATCTTTTAACGCTGTGTTCTATATTCAGGTTTGACCTTCAGAATGAATCACTTCTCACTTTTCTGGATTGGACTCTATCACTTCCAGCCCAGCTCTGCGTCCTGTCAATGTCCCATTGCAACCTACAACAACCCTCCACATTCCCCACCACTCCACTAAAATTGGTGTGATTGGTAAACTTACTAACCCACTCTCCAACATCCACATCCAAGTCATTTACAAAAATCACAAAGAGCAGATTCCCAGAGCTGATTGTTACAGAACACCACTGATCAGTGAGCTCCAGGCTCAATAATATCCATCTGCCGACATACTCTGTCTTCACTGGGCCATTCAATCCTGTATCCAGACAGACAGAGTTCCCTGTATCCCAATCATCCTTCTTTTCTGAATGAGCCATCAACGTATTCTGTCATATCCTCAAAGAATTCAATAAGGTTTGTGAGGCATGACCTGCCCCTCACAAACCCATGCTGTCTCTAATTTAACTATGGTTTTCCAAGTAGTCATAAATCCTTTCTTGAGAGTCCTCGCCAATAATCTGCACACCACAAACATTCGACCAAATCTGTAATTCCCAGAATTCTACCTCCGTAACATGGCTCGGACTTTACAAATCTTCCCTCCTCTGCCATGTTCCCCAGAAGGGCACTGGAGGGTGGTGGGGATTACAGAGTCAGAGTGGGATATCAGGACAGGAGGATTTTGTAGACATTAGGAGGGTTGCAATGCCAAAAGGAGGCTTCAGTAATTGTGAGGTTTCATGGTGATGAAGGTAATTGAGGAGGGAGGGAGGATTGTAGGGAAATGAGAGGTTTCACCGTTTAGGTGCTTTGTTAGGACTGCAAGAGTTTACTGAGTCGGGGAGGTTTAAGAACTGGAGGTTGTTACATAAACATGGTTTTGGTTGAAATGGCAGGAAAAGAATTCAGGAAGCTGGAGAGTATGGGGTCTGAACGAGGTTACACAAATGGGAAGAGTTGTCAGGAGTGGAGGCATTTACAGAGACAGCAATCGTCTGATCTGGAGCAGAGGACCCAGAATGGGAGGGATTTGGGGACTGGAGGTGGTTTCACAGAGAGGGAGGACCATAGAGCCACAAGAGGTGACAGAAATTTAGAGAGCTGTAGGACTGACGGGTTCAAGGAGTTGGGAATGTTGGGAGGGATGGAGAAGTTTACAGGGATAAGGATGTTTGTGGGCCAGGTCTGGATTTCACAGACAGTGACTGTTTTAGGGAGCTGAGCAGATTACAAAGTTAAAGAGGTTTGTATCATCTGGCGGAACAAACAGAGATATGGAGGGTCATCATGACTGAAGATGTTTATAGAGATAGGAAGGCATGGGTTCTGGGGGTTATTTGCACATGGAGGCTGTGGAATCTGGATTCTTTTTTGAGAGAATTGGTAGCAAGATTGGTTGGAGACAGTCTCACAGAGAAGGGAGCATAGCACAAACAGGAGGAAGTTCCTGCGGTAGGGAGGGTTCGAGTGGAGAGTGATTTTTACACAGATGGGGGTAAGAGCTGGAGAAGGTCATAGAGATGAGTAAATGTTTGGAGATACAGGAGGAGCTTACATTGACAGGGTGGGTGATAGTGACGGGAGGACGTTACATTGTTAATGAGTCTTGTAGGAACAGGATCGGGAGAGGCACAGACATTGGAGTGGGATCTACAGATCAGGAGTGTTGCAGGGACCTGTGAGGATAACACAGCTAAGGATGGTATTAGGGTCTCGACAGACTGATGGCATTTTAGGGACTGGAAGAGCTTTGGTCGATAGGGAGGGCTGTAAGAGCTGCAGGAGATTATGGAGAGTTGAAGAGTTGGAGCAGTTCACAGAGGGAGAGTTCTCCGACAGGAGGAGGTCACAGATAGTGAGGGCTGTGTGGCCGGAGAAAGTTAAAGAGAGGGGAGTTTTCGGGACTGGAAGATATTACACTGAAGTTGAAGAGACTGCAGCGAAAATGCATGGAGAAGCTTACACAGATAGGGAGGTGAGTAGGGACTGAAGGTGAATACACAGACATGGAGGGTTGTATTGTTAGACGGAGCTGAGAGGGATAGGGACTGGTGTAGGGATTTACACAGATAGGGAAGGTTGAGTTTTTGGAGAAGGTTACACTGATACAGACAGTGTTAGGGAGTGTTTAGTGGACGACAGAGGAGCTCAGAGAGAATGTATTATGGGGAGTGGAGGAGCTTACAGACACAGAGATGGCTGTCTGTTTGAAAAGAGATTCTACAGATCCTCGGTGCCGTAAAGCTGGAGGGAGGTTACAATAATAAGAGTTACCTACACTTAATGACTTTTTTGATATAGATAAAGTCTCAGAACGGGATTGTCAAAAGGAAGTATAGACAGTCCAGATGAGTTTACAGAGATATAAATGTTTTTGGGGGTTTCAGGATGGAACAGTGATTGGGAGTGATGTAACAAATGGCAACAGTTATAGAGAGGGTTCTAAAAGCAGGAAGAGGTGACAGCCATATCGATCGTGGTAAGGACTGGAGAAGCTGACATCGCCAAGGAATGTTTTAGAAACTGTTGGAGATTACACATATCAGGAGATTATTGGGGATGAGGCAAGATTCAAGAGACAGGGATGGTTGACAGGACTGGGCAGTAATCTGAATAGAATCTCCACAGTGTGGGAACAGGCCACTTGGCACAACAAGTCCACATCAACCCCTCCAAAGAGCATCCTAACCAGACCCATCCCTCTCCCTGTCCAATAAACCCTGCATTCCTCATGGTGAACTCACCTAAACCACCACTTGCCTGAATACTACAGTCAATTTATGATGGCCAATCACGTATCGTCTGTCTGTTGGACTATGGCAGGAAACCTGAGCACCCGGAAGAAACCCACACATTCGGGGGGAGAACATGCAAAGTCCACACAGACAGTCGCCAAGGCTGGAATTGAAGCCAGGTTCCAGGCACAGTGAGGCTGATTATACAGAGCACTGCAGAGATTGGACTAGGTCACAAAGTTCACAAGGGTTTATTGGAACAGGAGGAAAATATAGTCAGGAACAGGAGAAGCTTACATGGATGGTGTCCATGAGAGGGACTGGAGGAGGTTAATGCAATAGGGAGGGTTGTGGATTCTCTCGACAATTATAGGTAGGGACGGTTGGGGAGACTGGATGAAGTTAGTCATACTCAGAGTTGTACACACTCTGAGTAATGGCAGATGGAGTTTACTTCTGATCACTGTGAGGTAATGCACTGTGGGAAGTCTCATAAGCGAAGGATGTACATCATGAAGTGTAGGTCCTCCTGGAGAACTGAGTAACACCGGCACCTTGGTGGGCAAGTCCCTGGATGTCTGAAGGTGGCAGCACAGGTAGACAGGGTGGGGAAGGCACCTGAACTGGGAGCAGGAGGGGGACCCACATCTTGATGGGGTGAATTGTTAGAGCTGCTTGAGAGGATATAATCTAATCTGGCAGGGTGTTGGACCTTAAACAGTCATAAGGCCAGAAAGAAGATCGAGGTTGGTGCACAAGTTAAAGACAGCAATTTCAGCAGAAAAGGCAGGCAAGAACATAGAAGGAAATGGGGGAGGGGGAACTGATGATTAAAGTGCATTTATTTCAATGAAAGGGGCCTGAAAGCTCAGGAAGATGAACTCAGGACATGGATTGGAACATGGGACTGGGATACGATAGTTATTACAGAAACAAAGCTGAGGAAGGGGCAGGACTAGCAGCTCATTGTTTCAAGGTGGAGATGCAACAGAAGGCATCGAAGGGGAGACAAGAGAAGACGCGTGGTGGGGGGTTTTCATTGCATGAATCATTACACCAGTACCTAGAGAGGATATTCCTGTGGGATCACCCAGTGACGCTACGTTAGTGGAACTGAGAAATAAGAATGGGTCATCACTCTGACACGATTGTCTTACTGACCCCGAATAATCAGTGGTAGACTGAGGAACAAACATATCAGGAGATCTCAAATATCAATCATAATAATAGGGCTGTTATGGTTGGGGTTTTTAAGCTTTCCAAACCTAGATTGGGACTTCCAGTGTTCATTGTTTGGAAGAGAGGAATTTGGTAATTGTGTTCCATAAAACTCCCAATCAATATGTAAATGGCCTGAAAAGAGAAAGGGGCAAAACCTGACCTCCCCTTGGGAAACAAGGTAGGAAAAGGGACTGAGGTATGAGTGGGAAAGCATTTTGCCAAAGTGACTCAAGTCTATTAGTTTGAAAATAGCGATGGAAAAGGACAAGGCTGGTCCACAGGTTCAAGTTATAAAATGGGGCCAGACTAATCTTGACAATATTAGCCAGGAACTCTCAAAAGATGGTTGGTGAGTCTATTTGCAGGGAAAGGGAAGTCTGGCAAGTTAGAATATTTCAAAAGTGAGATAAATTGAGCGATCACCACCAGCATGTTCTTGTTTGTGTGAAGGTCAATGCTGACAGCATTCGGAAACACTGGCTGTCTACGGAGGGTCTGCTCAAGGAAATGGGGCCACATGTCAGGTATAGCCAGCTGGACCAAGGGAATCCCTGAGAATCACAGGGACTTTAGCAATACACTTTGGGTATAAATCAGGATTGCAGAACGTGTACATGCAATATCCTTGGCAGAGAATGATAAGGAGAATCCAAAAGTGATTGTATAAATATATTGAGTAAAAGAGTAACTCGAGACAAAATGCTGTCCCTTAAAGATCAATGAGACCATTGGTGTGTGGAACCGCAGGATATGTCTAAGACCGTGAACACATTTTTTACTCCAGAACTTATTGTGGACAAAGACTGGGGAACTCAGGGAACAAGAGTAATACGTTAGACCACATTTGGAGTTCTCTGAAATTCCAGTATCCCCGCTATAGGAAGGATGTTGTGAAAGTTGAAAGTGCTCAGAAAAGATTGACAAGATGTTGCCAGGGTTATTGCTGAATAAGCTGGGGTTATTTTTACTGGAACATCGGAGACTGACGGGTGACCTCACAGAGGTTTATATAAACATGAGGTGTATGGATCGGGTAAACATTCAAGGTCTTTTCCCAGAGGTTGGAGTATCCAAAACTAGAGGGCATAGGTTTAAGGTTAAAGGGGAAAGGTTTAAACGGCACTGAAGGGACAGCTTTTTTATGCACACGGTGGTGTGTGTATGGAATGAGCTGAGAGACAATGTAGCATGTACTGATACTATGACAACATTTTAAGAGATATTTGGATGTGTATATTAATAATAAGGGTTTATAAGTACATGGGCCAAATGCTGGTAAATGGGATGGATTTATTTACATCTTCTAGTCAGCATCGACGAGTTGGACCGAAGGGTCTGTTTCCATGCTGTACATCTCTATGACTTGAAAAGAGTGCATGCTACAGAAGGTTTTAAAACTCAAAGCTATGGAAAGCCCCAGGACCTAATTAAGTGTATCACAGAACATTGTGGAGCCCCGAGCAAAGATATATGTACCATTGATAGCCATGTGTGATGTGCTGGAAAGGCTGGAGGGTGGCATAGTGGACAGTGAAGACGTTGTAATCGAGGATAAAGCAGATGGCCCTCAGGACAACTCCATACAACCCTGTCACGGTGGACGCTGCAAGACATGTCAGATTGTGGACATAGATACCACGATTACGCGTGGGAAAACCCCCCACCTTGTACATGGCAAAGTGCTGTCCCTTAAAGATCAATGAGACCACTGATGTGTGGAACAGCAGGATATGTCTAAGGCCGTGAACACATTTTTTACTCCAGAACTTATTGTGGACAAATACTCGGGAACTCAGGGAACAAGAGTAATATGTTAGACCACATTTGGAGTTCTCTGCAATTCCAGTATCCCCGCTATAGGAAGGATGTTGTGAAAGTTGAAAGTGCTCAGAAAAGATTGCAAGTACTCATGTGACTCAGCCAACGTTGTCTATCTTATACATTGCAGGCAAGGATACCCGGAGGCATGGTACATTGGGGAAACTGAGTAAAGACTACGACAACGGATGAATGGGTACCGCACAACAATCAACAGACAGGAGGGTTCCCTCCCAGTTGGGTAACATTTCAGTGGTCCAGGACATTCAGCCTCAGACCTTCGGGTGACCATCCTCCAAGGTGGACTTCGGGACAGGCAGCAGAGGAAGGTGGCCGAGCAGAGGCTGATAGCTAAGTTCAGTACCCATAGGGAGGGCCTCAACCGGGACCTTGGGTTCATGTCACATTACAGGTGATCACCATTGCACTACACACACACACAGATATTCCTACACACACACACACTCTCACATACACACGGACACAGGTACACACAGACGGGCACACAGACACCCACATACACCCTTATAGACACATACACTCCCACACTCACACATACACTCCCTCACAAACTTAAGACACTCTGCACCCACTACACACACACTTTCTCACACTACCAACCCCCACCCCAGACAGACACACACACACAGACAAAGACCCACAGACACAGATGTATTTTGTGGGGTGAATTTTTACTTGCAGGATTACATTGTACTTTGCTCAAAAACTGCATGCATTCATGTAGAACTCTGCGCTCAAAAGCTGCATGAATTTATGTCAAACTCTTATCTCACTTTTTAGATTAGAATCAATCGAAATATCAGGGCCTAGACAGAGAACACAGGGGTCTAACACCTTCAACATATTGTCTAGCTATCACCATTATTAACAGCTAACCAGAGAATGCAACTTTAAAAAAAAATGTTTTGTGATTTACACATGAAAGAAGTGAAACTATCACTGTATTCTAAACGATGAAAGGCTTAACAGACAATCAATTCTTCAATGTATAATGTCAGTTACATCACACTAAATTTTTGCTATAAATTCTGTGTTACGATCGAGCTCCCCACTATCACCTGATGAAGGAGCGTTGTTCTGAAAGCTAGTGTGCTTCCAATTAAACCTGTTGGACTATAACCTGGTGTTGTGTGATTTTTAACTCTCTTTACTAAGGTAGATTAATTTGTGACACAGAGATAAAAGAAATTTAGACACCAGAGAGACGTGGTTACAGGGCGAACAAAAGGTGGACATAAATATTCAATGGATCACAACCTTGTGGAAACTCAGGAAAATGGGTAACGCTAACAATAATGGATAAGAAAGGCATTACAGAGAAATCCTTTGACCTCAGATCATGAAGTAGAGTCAGTCTGAATGTACATTCTGGCTTATACTTGCCAAGGACACAAACAGCAGAACAGTTTTAGCCACCGAACAGCATTCCATTGCTCATCACTGCATTACACAGGATCTCATTGGAATTTTTTAACAAACACTTTGTGATAATTTTGGGAAACTTCAATATTCCCATAATCTGGGACAGTCACACTGACAACAGGAATATTGGAAGAGGAGTTCAGAGAATTTTTTTTCAGTGTTTCTTTGAATAACAAATTGTGCAACTGGCGAGGGACGTAACTATCTCAGAGCGACCATTGTGGGATGAAACTTAGTGAATGAGTAATGCCACCTGGAGAGATCCTTCGGGAAATTGTGATAAAGTGCAGTTTAAAGAAATATAATGTTTTAAAGTGAATCACAGAAAGGACATGCTACAACTAGAAACAAAAACAGCCAATGACATGGATGTGAGATGAGAATTGAACGAGGTAAAGAGGCGAAACAAACTGAAATCTGTGCCTATAAATGAACAGTGGAAAACATCTGAAAGGACAGTGTAAATCACTCAACAAAAGAACATTCCACTGAAACAGACAAAACCTCAGCAAGAAATTCCCACCGGCCCCTCACTCAGGACAAAATATAGCATATTAGATTATGAGGCTTAGACGATCACCAAAAAGTACTTAAAAGCCTGAAGTGAGAGAGTGTTTTAGGAGTAAGTTTTAAAGGGATTGCAAAGGGTCTGCTAGCAGAGGTTGGGCAGTGGGAAGGGGAATCAGTGTCAGGGTTCAATGTCAAAAAAGGAACAGGGAGATGTGAAAGTGCCGGAGGTGGTGAGAGTGTTACAGAGAGTGGTCAGGGCCTGAACGGTGTTACAAAACCAGTACGGATTGCTGCAGCTGGAGGGGTTTGCAGAGGTAGAGAGGGACATATGTATTTTTATTTATTCATTCATGGGATATGGGTGTCACTGTTAATTACCCAGAGGACAGCTCAGAGTCAGCCATATTGCAGTGGGTCTGGAGTCACGTGTTAGCCAGGTCAGGTTAAAATGTCAGATGGTCTACACAAAAGGAGGTCAGGGAACCAGATGAGTTCTTCCCACTGATCAACAACGCTTTTATGGTGACCTGACAAATGTCTTGTACAGATACAACATGACATCCCAACTCCTACTCTTAATGCTCTCCCCAATGGAGGTAACCATCCCAAACGTCTACTTCACCAGCCTGTCTACCTGTGACACAACTTACAAAGAACTGTGTACCTGCATCCCTGGGTCACTGACTGACAACACTACCCAGGGCCCGAACATTAACTGTACAAGTACCACCCTGGTTTGTTTCACCAAAATGGAACACTTCACATTTATTTAATTCAACTCCATCTGCTATTCTTCAGCTCACTATCTCAGCAGTACCGTTCATCCTGTTGTATGACAGATAACCTTCATCACTGTCCAGTTTACCATCAATTTCAGTGTCACTCAAAAAACTTACTTAACTTACTTAACAATATTCCCATCCAAACCCTTTATCCAAATGACAAACAGCATGGGACCCACTCCACCGCTGGTCACATGTCTCCAGTCAGAAAAACAACATGTCTCCCACAACCCTCTGTCTCCTACCATCAAGCCCAATTTTCTGTCCAGTTGACAAACTCCTCCTGAACGCCATAACCTTTTACACTGATCTGAGCTTATAACCCAGCTTACCATACGACACGTAGAACACAGAACAGTACAGAACAAGATCCTTTGGCCATGATGACATGCCAATCTTTTATCCGACCATATGATCAAAAATAAAAGTGGCAGAGAGAGTTTAATTCAGATAAATGCGAGGTGCTGCCTTTTGGGAAAGCAAATCTTGGCAGGACTTACATACTTAATGGTAAGGTCCTAGGGTGTGTTGCTGAACCAAAAGACCTTCAGGTGCAGGTTCATAGCTCCTTGAAAGTGGAGTCGCAGATAGATAGGATTGTGAAGAAGGCGTTTGTTATGCTTTCCATTATTGGTCAGAGTATTGAGTACAGGAGTTGGGAGGTCATGTTGCGGCTGTACCGGACATTGGTTAGGCCACTGTTGGAATATTGCGAGCACTTTTGGTTTCCTTACTATCGGAAAAATGTTGGGGAACTTGAAAGCGTTCAGAAAAGATTTACAAGGATGTTGCCATAACCGGAGGATTTGAGCTATAGGGAGAGGCTGAACAGGCTGGGGCTGTTTTCTTTGGAGCGTCGGAGGCTGAGGGGTGACATTACAGAGGTTTACAAAATTATGAGAGGCATGGATAGGGTAAATAGACAAAGTCTTTTACCTGGGGTTGGGGTGTCCAGAACTAGAGGGCATAGGTTATGGATGAAAGGGGATAGATATAAAAGAGACCTAAGGGACAACTTTTTCATGCAGAGGGTAGTATGTGTATGGAATGAGCTGCCAGAGGAAGTGGTGGAGACTGGTACAATTACAACATTTAAGAGGTATTTGTTTGGGTATTTGAATAATAGGGATTCGGAGGGATATGGACCGGGTGCTGGCAGGTGGGACTAGATTGGGTTGGGATGTCTGGTCGGCATGGACAGGTTGGACTGAAGTGTCTGTTTCCATGTTGTACATCTCTAGGACTCTAACTTCCATACCATTCATTTTATTATCATCCATGTGCCTATCCAGAAGGATATTAATAGTCCCTAATACATCTAATTTTACCGCCACCGCTGTCAGTGGATTCCACTCAGCCACCACTCTGTATGTAACGAACCTACCTCTGAAATCTCCCCTTCACCATCCACTAATCACCCGAAAATTATACCCCCTTGTAATAACTATTTATATGAGGGTAATAAATATCTCTCTCTATTCAATCTATCTATGACTTTCATCACCTTGTTCACCTCTGTCAAGTCACCCCTCACCCTTCTTCACTCCAATGAAAAAAGCCTTAGCTCCCTCAACCTTTCTTCATAAGACATGCCCTCCAGTACAGGCAGCATCCTGGTAAATCTCCTCTTTCCCCTCTCTAAAGCTTCCGCATCCTTCGTGCAATGAAGGGACCAAAACTGAACACAATATTCCAAGTGGGGTCGAACTAGTTCTCTATAGAGCTGCAGCATAACCTCACGGCTTTAAAACTCAATCCCCAAATAAATGAAATCCCAAACAATGTATTGCTTCTTAACAAGCCAATCAGCTTGGGTGGCTACTTTGAGGGATCTATGGACTTGGTACAAAAGATCCCTCTGTTCCTCCACACTGCCAAAGATCCTACCTTTAACTCTGCATTCTGAATTCAAATTCAATCTTCAAAATGAATGACTTCACACTTTTCCAAGATTGAACTCCATCTACCACTTCTCAGCCCAACTCTGCATCCTGTCAATGCTCCGTTGCAACCTACAATAGCCCTCCACATTATCAACCACTCCACCAACCTTCGTGTCATTGGGAAACTTACTAACCCCTCTTTCAATCACACATCCAAGTCATTCATAAACGCACAAAGAGCAGAGGTCCTGTAACATCTCCCTGCAGAAAACCACTGGTCACGGAGCTCCAGGATGAATGATTTCCGTCTATCATCACCCTCAGTCTTCTGTTTACCAGTAATCCTGTATCCAGACAGACAGGTTTCCCTGTACCCCATGCCTCCGTACTTTCTGAATAAGCCATAAAGATGTTTTGTCACATTCTCAAAAGATTCGATAAGACTTGTAAGGCATGACCTGCCCCTTACAAAACTATGCTGACTATCTCTAATCAAACTATGCTTTTCCAAGGAATAATAAATCCTGTCTCTAAGAGTCCTCTCCAATAATCTGCACACCACAGACATAAGACTGAGATGTGTGCAATTCCCAGGATTATCTCTATTCCCTTTCCTGAACAAGGGAATAATATTTTCCTGCCTCCAATAATCTGGTCCGACTCCAGTGGACAGTGAGGCTGCAAGGGTCATCACCAGATGCTCAGTAATCCACTCCATTGGTTCCTGTCGTAACTTTGGACGCATCCAGTCTGGTTCAGTGACTTATGTATCCTTATCTTTTACAAAATTCTCAGCACATCCGCCTTCTTAACATCCACCTGTTCATGTACATCAGCCTGTTTCACGCTGTCCTCACAAACGTCAAGACCGTTCTCAGCAGTGAATACTGAGGCATACCTCCTGTGACTCCAGGCACAAGTTCCTTCCACTATCCCAGATTGGCCTTATCCTCACTCTGGCCTTGCTCCAGTTCCTCGCATAAATGGAGAATGCCTCACGGTTTTCCTTAATCCTTCCCAACAATGCCTTTTCATGCCCCCTTCTAGTTGCCCTAAGTCCATTCCACGGTTCCTTCCTGGTACCTTCAGAGAATCCCTACAGTGTGGAAACAGGCCATTTGGCCCAACACCTCCATATCAACCCTCCAAACAGTATCCAACCCAGCCCCATTCCCCCACCCTATTACTCTCCATTTGCCCTGACTAATGCACCAAACCTACCCAGCCCTGAACACTATGGGTAATTTAGCATGGCTAAGGCATCAAACTGGCACATTTTTGGGCTGTGGGGCGGAAACCGGAGCACTTGGAGGAAACCCACAGGGAGAATGTGCAAACACCCCACAGACAGTCGCCTGAGGCTGTAATCGAAATGGAGTCCGTGGTGCTGTGAGGCAGCAGTGCTAACCACTGAGACACCGTGCCATCCAATGTTGCTCTCTGGAGCCCTGTCTGATCCTTGCTTCCTCGACCTTAAGTAAGCTTCCTCCTTTCTCTTGATTAGATGCTAAAGTCCATGTGGACAACGTTGACTGCTCTGCTTTCATCTATCCTTGGCCACCTCCTCGAAGAGTCAATCCGGTTTGTGAAACATGGTCTCCCACTCACAAAGCCATTCTGACCATCTCAAATCAGCCCTTGCCTTTGTAAATGTAAGGATCTCTTTTCTCTCAGAATCTCCTCCAACAACTTCCCCATCACTGTTCTCACGGGGCTGTAATTTCCTAGCTTTTCCCTGCAGTCCTTCAGCCAACCTCCAGTCTTCCAACATCTTACTGTGACTGTTGATAATATACATATCTCTGTAAGGGTTACTGCAATCTCTTCCCTAGCTTCCCACAATATTCTAGGATTGATCTAATGAGCTACTGAGGATTGATCTAGCTTTATTTGTTTTAAGATTCCAGCACTTTCTCTTCTCTGTTGAGGATTCTTTCCATGACATCACTATTTATTTCCCCAAGTTCCTGAGCTTCCTCCACAGTCTTTCTCCACAGTAAATACTGACAAGATAATTTTGTCTAATATCTCACCCATCTCCTCTGGTTCCACACATAGGCGGCCTTATGATCTTTAAGGAGCCCTATTCTATCCCAAGTTACTCTTTAGCCCTTATTGAAACTTGCATAATAGGCTTCTGATAATTCAAATACACCATATCCCCTATACTCCTTCACCCCTCCTACACCCTTACAATTCTGCCACTTATATTCACACCAACAAATTCAATCCAAAAGGCTCGTGGCTGTATCAGACGGCATGGAGACCACTGACACACATCATTACTGTACTGCCCTTGCCATAAATACATTCAGTGTCCTGACTGTAACCATATTGACATTCCCATCACTGTCTGGTGCCTACAAATGAATTCCTGATAACAGTTGCTGCTGCTTGTTTATTCTCAGCTCTACTTTTCATATTCAGATCTACATGACTGTTTCATTAATGCATTAACCTCAAGCTTCCTTCATAACTTGTTGGCTTTTTGCCTAGTCTGCATATCGGGACTAGATTGGGTTGGGATATCTGCACAGCGGTTGGACCGAAGGGTCGGTTTCCATGTATATCTCTCTGCTCTATGGCTCTATCCAAGCAACCCTTCAGAATTCACTTCCCGGCGATGGTCATTCTGCAGCTATATCTCCGGAATGACAGTTCCATCACATCTGTTCACTGTCATTCCATCTTCCTTATGGCGAATGCAGGGAGACATTCCTCAGTCGTGGGGGTTGAACAGATGCGTAGAGGTTACAGAGATAGGGAGGCTTACAGTGGCTCAAGGATGTTAAGAGCTAAACAGAGTTACATCTGGTAAAGAATGTCAGTGGGACAAAGGGGTTTGGGGATTGAAGGAATTTACAGAGATAGAGGGAGCTGGATTAGATTCTGGAGATAGGGATAGGGATGGAGATAGGAAGAGGCAGGCAGACTGAGAGGTACAGACAGGGGGCTGTTTCATCTAGGAGATTATTGTGTACACTAACAGAGATACGGAAGGTTGTCCTGACTGAAGACATTTACAGATATAAGAAGGCTTCTAGGCTCTGGAGGCTACATAGATAGGAAGGCAATGGAGATTGCCTTGTTACTGGGTTGGAGACAGTTACACAAATGGGGAGGGTTGCACAAAACGAAAGAGGTTCCCATGGTCGGGAGGGGTATGGTGTCGGGAATGAGAGTGACATTTAACAAGATAAAGATCGAAGAATTGGAGAAGGATAAGGAGATTACAAATTTTTCACAGCTAAGGAAGGGTTGTAGAAGCTGGAGAAGATTACATAGGTAGGGACGGATGGAGAGGTTAAAGAGAAATACATTGACATGGAGGGTGGTATTGGTGGGAGGAGCTTACAGGGATAGACAGGGCTGTCAGGGTTTACAGGGATGAAGGAATTTAGTATCTACTGCAGAAGGTTAGGGATTAGGGTGTTAGGGATTGGAGAACCGGACAGAGACAGAGACAGAGACACAGAGAATGATGTGGACTAGAGGAGATTCCAAACAGAGGAAGGATTATCGGGACTGGAGAATATTACAGAGATCACTAAAACAGCATGGGCCAGGATTGATGCCTGCGATCCGCTGTGCTGTCGCATTGAGGACCAGTACAGCAGAGGTGAAAGCAGGACCCTGACAAGATGGTGGGAATGAAACCTAGAATGTTGCTGTTCCTTACCCAGCTCTGTATCTATGTCCGGTCTTCCAGGTCTGAATATAGAAGTCTACTACCTCCATCCTGTGTTGTTCACTGTGAGTGATCTTAACAGCTGCAGGAATTACTGATGGCTCCGGATGTCCCTCTCCATCTCTCTCTGGCTGACCAACCAGTTTCAATGAGGTGATGGATGAGACAGGAGTTAGGAACATCCTGATGACATGCATGCGACTGAAATAGACAGAATGGGAAATTAGACTGATGCAATGAGGATAACACATGCAGAGTGGCACTGAGTCCAGCAGAGATCTCGATAATCCCAGTCTCCATCCCTTGCCTGTGCTGCTGCATCTCTCTGGAATGGACAATTCTGTTGACTCAGGATCTCAGACCATCTTTAAGATGGAGAGATGCTGTTAGAGGCAGTAAATAGACCCACACAGCGAGGGATACCACATGGAGACATACTGAGTGATAGCACATTATTACATTTTGTATTAACAGGGAATTGTTTGAATTTGTAACAAAGGCACTGGGATAATTGTGAGGGGATTCAACTGTCCTATCTCATCATCTCATTGGCAGTGGCTCACAGATGAGGCTGACTGTTTCCCACTCTCAGTGGGGATGGGGGAGTCTGCAGTTGGCTGTACAGACTGATATGGCCTTCCACAGACTCTGTTACACTTGAGGCAGAAGGTGGTCATGGAAAGGGGGTGGGTGGGGCGTTGATATGACAGCGCGCTCCTTGTGCTGTTTTCTCCTGGATTCTCGTTTTCCCCACAGAAAGTCTCGAGGTGCTCGACACCTTCCCAATGCTCCTCCCCCACTTCAGACGGTCTTGGCCGATTTGATGAAGAGATGAAAAAGAACCGACCAATTCTGAAGTAACCAACATTTAGAAATGTGGAGGAGGGCAGTAGGAAGAGGAAACATTGTCAGTGTTTAATCAGAGTAGCGGAACAGGGAGAATTGAAGGTTCTGGAGGTGGTGAGAGTGTTACAGAGGCCTGAACAACATTACAAAGCCAGTGTGGATTGCTGCAGCTAGAGCTGTTTGCAAAGGTAGGGATAAACATATGTATTTTTCATTGATTCATTCACGGCCTAAGCATGTCACCGGTTGAACCAGCATACATTGCCCTCCTGCTAATTGCCCAGAGGCAGCTCAGAGTCAGCCATATTGCTGTGGGACTGGAGTCACATGTGAGCCAGACCAGGTAAGAATGTCAAATATCCCTCCCTAAAGGACATACATGAACTAGTTGATTTTTACCGGATAATCAACAATGCTTATCCAGTGGCCTCACTAATGTCCTGTACAGATACACCATGACATCCCAACTCCTACTCTCAATGCTCTGCCCAATGAAGGGTAACCATCCCAAACGCCTGCTTCACCAGTCTGTCTACCTGTGACGGTACTTTCAAAAAACTGTGTACCTGCATCCCTGGGTCACTGCTTGACAATACCCAGTGCCCGAACATTAATTGGACAAGTCCAGCCTGGTCTGGTTTACCACAATACAACATCTTGCATTTCTCCACCTGTTATTCCTAACCTCACTGGTCCAGCAGTACTGTTGATTCCATTGTACTCTTCGATAATCCTCTTCACTGTCCACTTTATCACCAATTTCAGTCTCACTCACAAACTTGCTAACCATGACTCCTGTACTATTATCCAAACTGTTTATATAAATGATGCAAAGTGACCCAGCACCGAACCCTATAGCACACCGTTGGTCAAAGGCCTGCAGTTTGAGCAGTAACCCTCTATGAACATGCTCTGTCTCCTACCGTCAATCCTGTTTTGTATCCAGTTGGTGAGCGCTCCCTGGTTATGTGTGATCTAAACTTACTAACCAGTCTGCCATGCAGAACCTTGTCAAAGGCCTTGCTAAAGTTCATGTGGACATCGTGTACTGCTCTGCTTTGACCTCTCACCTGTCTACCTCAACCCTCAGGTTTGAGGCATGATTTCCCGTGCACAAAGCCATGCTGATGATCATTAATCTGTCCTTACCTTTCCAAATGCACGATGATCGTTTCTCACAGAATCTCGTCCAACAACTTATCACCCTGCCATCGGTCTCACTGGTCCGTAGTAGCTGTCGATGTTACAAATATCTCTGGAAGGGGTCCTGTAATTTTCTCCCTCGCTTCTCACAAGGTGCTGGGATATATCTGACCATGTCCCAAGGTTTTATCTAACTTTTTGCATTTTAAGACATCCAGCACCTCCTGTTCTCCAATGTGCACTCTTTTCAAGACATCCCTAAGTATTTTCCCAAGTTCCCGAGCTTCCATGTCTTTCACCACAGTAAATCCAAAAACAAAGTATGTGTTCAGTATCTCCCCCATCAGCAGTGATTCCACACAGACAGCCTCATTGACCTTTCAGAGGCCCTGTTCTTTCCCGAGATAACTTTTACCCCTGGTTGAAACTTTTCAAAATGCTTCTGAAATTTCAAATATCCCTCTACCGCAACTAGCCTCCCCCACCCTTATCTATTCTGCATTTATGGTTATACCAAAATATAGAATCCAACAGATTTAAAAATATTCCCCTTTTATAAAATCATACAGCTCCCATTGTTTCTAAACATCCAGTTATCATTTCTTGTCATATCCTTTAAAACACATTCCAGCACGTTCCCAACTTACTGTCAGGCTAACACCGTTTGGTTTCAGACTGACTGCACAAAGGATTTTGGGAATCCTTGTGAATCAATCTGAAACAGGTAGCTTACGGGATCAGCAGGTCATAGAGCAGGTCAAATCAAATGTTGGCATTTATTACAAAGGGAATGGAGTCTAAAAATAGGGGGGTCTTGCTAAAACGATGTAAAGTACAAGTCAGACCACATCTAGATTATATTGAACAGTACGCGTGCCCTAAGGAAAGACATTCTTGTATTGGAGGCAGACCAGGGAAGGTTCACTCGGCTGATCCTGGAGTTGGCGGGATTTTCCAATGAGAAAAGGAGGAGTAGATTCACCTTGAACCGAATGGGATTTTGAAGAATGGGAAAGAAATTGAATGAAACATCCTGGATTCTGAGGGGCTTTGACAGGGTAGATGCCGTGAAGTTAGAAACTAGAAGAGTACAGCAGAGTAACAGGCCCTTCGGCCCACCATGACTGTGCTAACCATTGTGCTATTCTAAACTAATCCCATCTGACTGCACATGGGCGATATCCCTCTATTATCTGCCTATTCATGTTTCTGTCTACATGCCCTTCAAAACTCTGCTCTCATTGCCACCTCTCCCACCTCCTGAGCAGCTTCCACCCTCTCAGTAAAGACAACTGGCCTCATTCATCTCACTTAAAACTTCTCACTCTCACCTTAAACCGATGCGCCCGAGTATTTGATATTTCTACATTGGAAGGAGGATTCCAACTGTACACACATTTCACGCCTCTCCTAATGCTATATACCTGTACCCGGTCACCCCTCAGTCTCCGATACTCAGGCAAAACAATCCAACTGCTTCCAACCTCCTTCCAGTAAACACATTCTCATCCAGGCAACATTCTGCCAACCCTCTGTTGCACGCTCCCCAAAACCTCCACATCCTTCCTGTAGTGTGTTTATGAGAATGACACGCAATCTTCCAAACATGGCCGACTGAAGTTTCATTCAGTCACAACATGACATGCTGTGACCAATGAAGGGAAACCTACCATACTCCTCCTTTACCACCACATCCTAATGTGTTATTATTTTGAGGGAGCGATGGATTTGCATCCAATGTCTCTCTGTTTATCAATATTTCGAACTAGTCAATTAGTGTACTTCTCTCTTCCATTTGGCTTCATAAATGCATCACTTCACACCTGTCCCGATGAAATTCAATTTGCCACATCTCTGCCCAGCGTTCCAGCTGATCTACATTCTGCTGCAACCTTTAACACTCTTACTCACTATCCGCAATTCCCCTAACTGTCCCTAATCATTACATGCCTTTCCAAATGTCGTCTGCAAAATTACCACTCAAACTGCTGACCTTTTCATCTGAATCACAGATATAAATTACACACAGACATCGCAGCACTGATCCTTGTGAAACAGCATTGGCCACAGATGTCCAATCAGAAATTGACCACTCCACATACCTCTGTCAACTATCACCAAGAAAATATTGCAACCAACTTAACAACAAGCATGCATTGTGATTTGATCTTCCAGATCCTCCTTGCTATTTGGAAGCTGTCGATTCAAAATGACTCTATATTTTGATTCCCAGATTAAATTGGCTGTCTCACTAATGCACTGACTGCGTCCTTTCTTCACAACAAAACTGGACCTGGTTTGGTTTTTTGCTGATCCTGCCTAAATCCCTACAACCCCTCAATAATCACATCACAGCCATGGTCATTCTGCAGCCACCCCTCCACAAAAACAGTTCGATCATATCTGTTCCCTTCAGTTAATGCTGTCATTCCATCTGCCTTGTTGCAAATGCACAGCGCATGTCACTGAGAGAGAGCCTTTGAGGGATGGTTAGAGGTCACAGAGTGGGAGAGATGTTTGGGGGCGTGACAATATTGGAAGTTTAAACATATTTACAGTTGCTACAGAATGTTCGCAGGAGAAAACATTTTATTGTTTGGATGAAGTTAGAGAGATAAAGTGTCTTTGATTTGACTTCAGAGATAGGGATGTGTGTAGGGTTGTGGATCGTTACATGGTCTATGTTGATCAGGGCGTAGAAACATTCACAGGATTCCAGGATGTTGTACATTTAACAACCGTTCTGGGATCTGGAGAATATCACAGCGATAGGGAGGGTGGTATGGACTGTCGAATGTTGCAAACACATGTAAGATGATATAGACTGGATAATGTTGCACGGATAGGGAGGAAGTTGTAGACTGGATAAAGTTAGAAGGAGAGATGATTTTATGCACTGGAAGGTATGTCAGAGAGAGAGTGGTGTACATGCTGCAAGATACGACAGGGATAGGGAAGCTTGTAGATACTGGAGGAGAGGGTCGTAGAGAGGCTTGTGAGAGACCAGATTCACTTATGAGCATACGATGTGCTGCAGTGAGCGGAGCCTTTTGCAGATATAAACGAGAATACAATGGCCACAAAGCAATCACACCAATAAATAGGTATATAGGAACTGAAGGATGCGAAGAGATTACACAGGCTAGGAGTGTTGTAGGCAGTGGAGGAGACTAAACTGATAGGGATGGTTTTAGAGACTCAACAATGTTAGGAAATAATGGGAGTTGCAAAGGTAAGAGCAGGTTTCAACAATTCGGAGGATATAGACCTGAAGGAGCTTTGACAGATAGCGATGGTACAGTAAAGGGAATTGTAGTGGCTTCTCTTTCAGAAGCAATTCATAAGGACTCAAAACAGCCTGTTTGACATATGCATTATCTCTCGAACATTCATCAGACAGCGCTGCAAATATTTCACTGGCTCTGCCTACCAGCTTAGACTGAACTAGCATTACCCAGAAGACCACGGTCCACTCAACCTGTCTATGCAATTTTTCAAATGAAATACAGAGTTCCTTTACAGTAAAGTCACAGATAGTTAGGATAGCGAAGGCAGCGCTTGGTATACATTATTTTATTGGTCAGAGTATTGAGTACAGGAGTTGGGAGGTCATGTTGCGGCTGTACAGGACAGTGGTGAGGCCACTATTGGAATACTTCATGCAACTCTATTCTACTTCATATCGGAAGGATGTTGTGAAACTTGAAAGAGCTCAGAAAAGATTTACAAGAATTTTGCCAGGGCTGAGCTGTAGGGAGAGTTTGAACAGGTGATGGTTGTTTTGCCTGGAGAGTCGGAGGCTGAGGTTGACCTTATAGAGGTTTATAACATCAAGAGGGGCATGGATAGTGTACATAGACAAAGTCTTTCTCCTGGGGTGTGCGAGTCCAGAATTATAGGGCGAGGTTTAGGGTAAGAATAGAAGGATATATAAGAGAACTAAGGGGCAACGTTTTCACGTAGAGGATAGTGTATGTATGGAATGAGCTGCCAGAGGAAGTTGTGGAAGCTAGCACAATTGCAACAGTTAAAAGGCACCTGGATGGGTATCTGAATAGGAAATGTTTAGAGGGAGATGGGCCGGGTGCTAGCAGGTGGGTCTACATTGGGTTGGGATATCTGATCTGCAGGATGGGACCATGAATGGGTTGTGGAACCTGGAGAATGTTATGATTTGAACCACAGGAAATGTTTGATTGGATCATCAGCCAATCTTACAGATGGTACAATTGCAACATTTAAGAAGCATGAATAGAAAGGGTTTGGAGGGAGATCGGCCAGGTACTGGCAGGTGGGACTAGATTGGGTTGGAATATCCTGTCGGCATGGCCGGGTTGGAATGAAGGGTCTGTTTCCATGCTGTACATCTCTATGACTGTAAGATCGGCTGAATGGTCCAATCAAAAATTACCTGTGGTTCAAATCATAATATCCTCCATGTTCCACAAGCCATCCCCTGTCCCATCCTGCAGGTTCAATGAATCCCGGAACCTCTAACCTTCTGCAAGTCCCACGTCCCTTCCGACATTTGTACCATCCTCCAGGTTCTGCAGCCCTTCATACCTCGTAACATGGCCCAGACTCTCCAACTCCTCCTTCCTCTGCAATGTTCCCCAGAAGAGCACTGGAGGATGGTGGGGGTTACAGAGATATGGAGGGACATCAGGACGGGAGGATATTGCAGACATTAGGAATATATGGACCTGAGGAGGTTTCACAGTTTATGAGTGTTGTAGGGACTGGAGGAACTTACAAAGACAGGGATAGTTTTAGATTGGAGGATTCTGCAGAAAACCTTTACGTGGTTAAAGGCAGGATTCTTAGCAGCGTGCAGGAGCAAAGGGATCCTGTGTCCCTCAGGTTACCAACCAAGTTGACAGGCTGTTCAGAAGGCGGATGGTGTGTTGGCTTTCATGAGCAGGGGGATTGAATTTAAGTGAATAGAGATTTTGCTGCAGCTCTACAGAACCCCAGTTAGACCACACTTCGAATATTGTGAACAGTTCTGTTCGCTTCATTATAGGAAGGATGTGGAAGCTTTAAAGACAGTGCAGAGGAGATTTAGCAGGATGCTGCCTGGACTGGAGGGCATGCCCATAGAAGGGAGGTTGTGGAAGCAAGGGCTTTTCTGATCACAGCGAAGGAGGAATAATGATGACTTGTTAGAGGTGAACAAGGGAATGAGAGGCATAGATGGAGTGGATAACCAGATACTACTTCCCATGGCGAAATGGCTATCATAAGGGGACATAAGTTTAACGTAACTGGCGGAAGGTTTAGCTTAGATATCAGAGGGATATGGGCCAGGTGCTGGCAGGTAGGACTAGATTGGGTTGGGATATCCTGTCGGCATGGAAGGGACTGGTACGTTATTTACACAGAGTGTGGGGGGTGCGTGGAATGGACTGCCAGACATGGTAGTAGATTCAGACACATTACAGACATCTAAGCAACTCTTGGATTGGCACATCAATGATAGTAAAATGTAAGGTAGGTAGGTTCATTTTATCTTCAGAGTAGGATAAAAGGTCAGCACAATATTGAGGGAGAAATGACTTGTACTGGAATGTTCTATTCCACGTTCTAAATAGCAAGGGTTATGATGGCAGCAAGAGGTTTCAGGAAGCGGGAGAGGATGCGATCTGAATGAAGTGACACAAATAGGAGGCATTGCTAAAGTTGTATGAGGTAACAGAGACATCAATGGCCTGATCTGGAGCAGATGACCAGACTGCGGGAATTGTGGGGACTGGAGGAGCTTTCACAGGAAGGGGGGAGCATAGAGCCACAGGAGGTGACAGAAATGTGGAGATATGTCAGGCCTACAGGAGGACATGCAGATGGGGAGGTTGGGAGGAATGGAGCAGTTTACAGGGATAGGATGGTGGTAGGATGGGGTGTTTTACACAGACAGAAATGTTTCGGGTCAATGGAGCTGAGTACAGAGATAAAGTAGGTTGTACAGATTGGAAAAACAAACAGACGTATGGAGGGTAGTCGTGACTGAAGATGTTTTTAGACACAGGAAGGCTTAGGATCTTCGGGTTATTTAAATAAAGGGGGTGTGGAATCAGACAGATTCTCCAAGTGATAAAGACAGCAATTTTGGTAGGAGACAGTTTCACAAATTCGGCAGCATTAGTAACCTCCTCCAGGTGGGTCAGAGTGGGAAGGGTTGTAGGGGAGGGTGGTGTTTACACATGTAAGAGTTGGAGACGATTGTGGAAATGAGTAGATGGATGGAGACACTGGAGGAACTTACATTGACAGGGTGGGTGCTGGCAATGAAACGATATCACATAGATAGTGGGTCTTGTAGGAACTGTATTGAAAGAATCACAGGCATTGGAATGACTTCTGCAGATTGGGAGTGTTCCAGGGACTGAGAGGATTGTAGGGTCTCCACAGATTGATCATGTCTTTAAGAATATGTAGGTATGGAAACCTTAAACCCAATACATGCAGTCTTCATTTCAAGACTAGAGCCTAATTATCCCTCATCAGCCAAGGATCCCTAACCCTGCCAGCTTTTCCCTTTATCCCAACGGGGCATACTGGTCCTGGATTCTTGAGATCACACTTTGAAAAGCCTCCCATTTGCCAGTTGTTCATTTTCCTTCAAACAGACTCACCCAATCGATTATAATCATAATATGGAGGTGTCGGTGTCGGACTGGGGGTGTACAAAGTTAAAAATCACCTGACACTCGGTTCCAGTCCAACCGGTTTATTTGAAAGCACTGGCTTTCAGAGAACTGCTTCATCATCAGGTGGTTGTGGAGCACAATCCTAAGGTACATAATTTATAGCAACAGGATGGCAGTTTCATGGAATATAATATCAAACAAATTTAGTTTAAGCCTTTCATCTGTTACAGTGATCACCAGCCCTTCCAAAGTGAGTTGGATTATAACTGGGCGTTGTGCAAATTTAAATTCACAGCATTGACCCTGGCCAGATCCTGCAGAATGGCCCCAAACCTGGCCCTGTTCCAGTTTTCCTCTTCAATCTGTGGACCTGCTGATCCTTTTCCATAACTATGTTAAAACGAAGACAGTTGTGGGCAATGGACCCAAAGTGCTCTCTGAATGACACTTCAGTCACGTGCCGGACCTCGTTTTCTGAGAGATGTCCAGTTGTGCACCTGCCTGAGTAGAGTAGGGCCTCTGCATATTGATTTAGGAACCTTCCTTGGACACATTGAAAAATTGCCCACCGTCCAGTTCTTTTTATACTCGAGGTGGCCCAGTCAATACAGGGAATATTAAAATCTCCAGCCTGCACTCCTCTATTATTCCTATAGTTATCTGCAATCTCTGTACACAGCTGCTCCTCTGGTATCTGTTGGGTCTACAACAGTATACAATACAGTCCCAACAAAGTGACCCCCCCCCTCTTCTTTCTAACTTCTAACCATGTGGAATTTTAAATGAATATATGTTTTAAAAATTGGAATTAACAATCCATAAATAAGTCTTGATAAAAATCCAAACACTTGACCTTCAGAGAAAGACAACAGTTCACTCTCATGTGGTTTGCACGACATACCCACAGCAAAGTGTTTGCCTCTCAATTACCCTCTGAAATGGGCGAGCCAGCTGCTTAGCTCAAGGGCAGCAAGGGATGGGCAATAAGGGCTAGTCAGACAGAGACACCCACATCCCATACCTGATTTTTTTTTAAAAATCCATTCAGATTGGTCCCAGCACAGTTCCAGTGGAACAATGTCCTGCCCAATCATGTTGGTAGATTTATGGACAGGGCTTTAAACTGACAGAGAGGATGCAGGGACAGGCTTCAGGTGAAAGGAGTTTCCAAATCCAAAGAGAAAACGTGAAGCATCAGAGCAGCGTGGGAATGTGACCGAAGGCAACAGAAAGGAACAGGATGGCACAAAGTTTAACTAAAACTGTAGATCAGCAAATCCATTTGTGACAGGAAATTGTGGGAACGAGTAAATTATGTTTTTTATTAACGGGCAAAGTCTCTGCAACAAGGTAGATGGATTTGTGACACAGAGATAAAAGGGATTTAGACACCAGAGAGATGTGGTTACACGGCGAACAAAAGGCGGAACGTAAATATTCAATGGTTCACAACCTTGTGCAAATTCAGGCAAAATGAACGACGCTGACAATAATGGGTAAGAAAGGCATTACAGAGAAAGCATTTGGTCTCAGATCATGAGGTAGAGTCAGTCTGAATGTAAATTCTGGCTACTACTTGCCAAGGACACAAGCAGAACAGTTTTAGACCACCCACCGAACAGCATTACATGGCTCGTCGCTGCAATAAATAGGAATTCATTGGAATTTTTAATACAGGCATGGTGAACATTTAGTGAAACGTCAATATTCGCAAAGTCTGGGACAATCACACTGACAACAGTGATATTGGAAGAGGAGTTCAGAGAATTTTTTCAGTGTTTCTTAGAATTACACATTGTGCAACTGGCGAGGGACGTAACTATCTCAGAGAGACTGTTGTGTGATAACACTTAGTGAATGACTAATGTCACCTGGAGAGATCCTCTGGGAAATTGTGATAAAGTGCAGTTTAAAGAAATATAAAGTTTTAAAGTGAATCACAGAAAGGACAAGCTACATCTAGAAACAAAAATAGCTAATTACATGAGTTGGAGAGAAGAACTGACCAAGATAAACAGGCGAAACCGACTGAAATATGTGCCTGTAAATGAACAGTGGAAAACATTTGAAGGAACAGTGTAAAATACTCAACAAAAGGACATTCCACTGAAACAGACAAAAACTCAGCAAGAAATCCCCTTTGGTCCCTCACTCAGGACAAAATGGATCATCTTAGATTATCACCACAAAGTACTTAAAATCCTGAAGTGAGAGAGAGTTTTAGAGTAAGTTTTAAAGGGATTGCAATGGTTCTGCTATCAGGAGGAGGGCAATGGGAAGGGGAATCGTTGTCAGGGTTTATTGACACGATACGAACATGGAGAGGTGAAGGTGCTGGAGGTGGTGAGAGTGTTAAAGAGAGTGGTCAGGGTCTGAACGGTGTTACAAAGCCAGTACGGATTGCTACAGCTGGAGGGGTTTGCAGAGGTAGGGAGGGATATATGTATTTTTATTTGTTCATTCATGGGATGTGAGTGTCACTGCCTGGACCAGCATTCTTTGACCCCCATGCTAATTATCCAGAGATTGCTGGGGCCCTGGTGGATAAATATAATACTTTGCTGGCCACAGGTGAAGTGCTTAATGACTGGAGGTTCACTAATGTGGTTCCTTTGTTCAAAAAGGGCAGCAGGGATAGGCCAGGTAATTAAAGAGCAGATAGTCTGATAGCAGGGGGAGAGACATTATTGGAAACTTCTGTGAGGATGAATCAACACTTGTAAAGGTAAGGATCAACTCGGTTTAGTCATCACGGATTTGGTAGAGGAAGATACTGTCTGAGGAATTCAGTTCATTTTTTTTTCAATGGTGCTTTAGTATATTGATGAAGGCAGTGCAGATGATGTGGTCTACATGGACTTGAATAAGTCCTTAAACAAGATCCAACATGGAAGTCTGGTCCAAAAGGACTGGGTTCCAAGGTAAGTTGGCAAATAGGATGCAAAATTGGTGGATAGAATATTTTCAACACCGGGTGTACCACAGGGAACTGTGCAGGAATCATTGAACATTAATAACTCGGATGTGAAAGCAGAAGGTATCATTAGTCGGTTTGCAGATGACATGAAAGGTGAGGGTGTTGTTCACAGTAAGGAGGATGGTCTCTGTCTGCTGTCAGATGTCGATCGGATGATAATCTAAGCAGAGTTTAGTTCTGATTGAAGTGAGGTAATACACTGTGGGAGGTACTATAAGAGAAGTACAGACATAATAAATAAAGGGTAGGTCCTTGCGGAATACTGAGGAATAGAGGAACCTTGGTGGACAAGTCCATAGATCCCTGAAGGTGTCAGCACAGGAGACAGGGTAGGAAAGGCACCTCAACTGGGAGCAGGAGAGGAACCCATATCCTGGTGGGGTGAATTGCGAGAGATGCTTGAGATAATATAACTTAGTCTGGCAGGGTGTTGGACCTTAAATAAACGTAAGGTCAGAAAGAAGATTGAGACTGGTACACGAGTTAAAGACAGCAATTTCAGCAGACAAGGCAGGCAAGAACATAGCAGGGAATGGGGGAAAACTGATGATTAAACTGCATTTATTTTAATGCAAGGGGCCAGACAGCTAAGGAAGATGAACTCAAGGCATGGATTAGAAAATGGGACTGGGATATTATAGTTATTACAGAAACACAGCTGAGGGAGGGGCAGGACTGGCAGTTCATTGTTTCAAGGTAGAGATGCTACAGGAAGGGGAGGCAAGAGAGGACGTGTGGTGGTGGGTTTTGATTGCATGATTCATCACAGCAGTACTTAGAGAGGATATTCCTGTGGGATCACCCAGTGAAACTATGTTAGTGGAACAGAGAAATAAGAACGGGTCATCACTTTGATACGATCGGACTGCTGACCCCGAAAATCTGAAGCAGACTGTGGAACGAATATGTCGGAACATCTTAAATATCAACCATAATAATAGGGCTGTTATGATACGGTTTTTGAACTTTCCAAACCTCGACTGGGACTGCCAGTGTTCAGCGTTTGCAAGGGAGGAATTTAGTAATTGTGTTCCAGAAAACTGCCAATCAATATGTTAATGGCCTGAAAAGAGAAAGGAGCAAAACGTGACCTCCCCTTGGGAAACAACGTAGGGAGAGGAACTGAGATGTGAGTGGGAAAGTGTTTTGCCAAAGTGACCACAGTTCGAGTAGATTGAAAATAGCTTTGGAAAAGGACAGGCCTGGTCCACAAGTGCAAGTTATAAAATGGAGCCGGACCAATATTGGTCATATTAGCCAGGAACTTTCAAAATGTGATTGGGGAAGGTAATTATTGACAGGGAAAGGAAAGTTTGGCAAGTGAGAATATTTTAAAAGTGAGATAAACTGATCGATCAGCACCAGAATTTTCCTGTTTGTGTGTAGGTCAATACCGACAACATTAGGAAACATTGGCTGTCTATTGAGGGTCTGGTCAAGGAAAAGGGGGCAACATGTCAGGTATAGCTAGCTGGATCAAGGGAATCCCTGAGGATATACAGGGGCTGTAGGACTACACTTTGGGTAGAAAACAGGAATGGAGAAAGGCTAAATGAAATAGCCTCAGCAGAGAAGGAAAGGGGAATCCAAAAGTGACTGTATCAGTATATTAAGAGTGCATAAGTAACTCGGGACAAACTAGTGTCAATTAAAGATCAATGAGGCCATCGATGTGTGGAACTGCAGGATATTTTCTAAGATCCTAAACAATTTTTTCACTCCAGAACTTACTGTAGAGAAAGACTTTGGAACTCAGGGAACAAGAGTAATACATGAGACCACAATTGGAGTTCTCTGCAATTCCAGTCTCTCTGCTACAGGAAGGATGTTGTGAAACTTGAAAGGGCTCAGAAAAGATTTACAAGATATTGCCCGGGTTGTTGCTGAATAAACTGGGGTTACTGTCATTGGAGAATTGGAGACTGAGGGATGACCTTACAGAGGTTTATATAAGCATGAGGGGCATGGATAGGGTAAGCATTCAAGGCATTTTCCCAGAAGTTGGGGAGTCCAGAATTAGAGGGCATACGTTTAAGGTTAGAGGTGAATGGTTTACAGAGGGACTGAAGGGACAGCTTCTTCACACAAATCGTGATGTTTGTCTGGAATGAGCTGAGAGAGAAAGTAATGGAGACTGATACAATTACAACATTTAAAAGGTATCTGGATGGGCATCTGAATAGTAAGGGTGTAGACGTATATGGGCCAAATGCTGGAAAAGGGAATGGATGTATTTAGGTCTTCTGGTAAGCCTGGACGAGTTGGGGACCGAGGGGTCTGTTTCTATGCTGTATATCTCTATGACTTGAAAAGAGTGCATGTTATAGAAGAGGTGGTGCTGGAGGTTTTAAAACACAAAGCAATAGCAAGTTCCAGAAGCTGATTAAGTGTATCACAGGACACTGTGGGATGCTAGGGAAGAAATTGTGGAGCCCCTAGCAAAGGTATGTGTACTACTGACAGCCTTGTGTGATGGGCTGGCAGGCTGGAGGGTGGCATCATGGACAGTGAAGGATGTTTTCTGAGATTACAAAGGGATCTTGATGAAAGGAGTGAATGGGCTGAAAAACTAGAGATGGAATTCAATCTGAATAAATGCGAGGTAGTGCACTTGGTAAAACAAACAAGGGTAGAGCTTATACAATTAATGTTAAGGCCTTGGTTAGTGTTTTAGAGCAGAGCGACCTCCAGGTTCAGGGACATAATCCTTGATGCTTGCATCACAGGATGGATAAGACAGTGCTTTGCATGCCTGACTATTGCTCAGTCCATTGAGTGGAGAATTTGGGACGTCATGTTGAGATTTTGCAGACATTTGTGAGACCAGTTCTGCAATGCTCTGTCCAGTTCTGGTCGCCCAGTTAACAGGGAGGATATTATTAAGCTGCAGGGCATTCAGAAGAGATTTCCCATGATGTTGCTGGGTATGGAAGGCTTGGGTTCTGAGAAATGGCTCGATAGGCTGAGTCTTTTTTCACTGGAGCCTGGAGGTTGAGACATGATGCCATAAAGATTTATTTTTTAAAAATGAGGTACACAGATCAATTTAATGGTAGTTGGCTTTTCCTCAGTATAGGGGAGTCTCAAGAGGAGAGGCCACAATTTTAAGGTTAGAGGAGAGAGATGTTCAAAAAAAAGGTATGGGGCAATTAGCGACACAGAGGGTGGTTTGAGTGTGGAATGAACTTCCTGAGAAAGGGGTTGATGTGCGTACAATGACAACATTTAAAAGATATTTGGAAAAAACAGGTGAATAGGGAAGGGTTGGATTGATATGGGCCAGCAACAGGCAGCTGGGAAGAGTTTAGTTTTAGTTGATGGTGGGTATCAACTGACGGGTCAGTTTCCATGCTGTATGGCTCTATGACAAGAATATGGTTTGATTCCATTATTGAAGAAAGGATCAGGGCTGGGCCCACTGAAGTGCATCATCTACATAAACGATTTGGTTGGAAAAATAGGAGTGAATGTGCGAAAGTTCGTTCATGATCAAGTGAATGGTGTAGTGGGCAGTAAATACGGTTATCAAAGGGGATACTGACCAACTGGGCCAGTGGGCCAAGGAATGAAAGATGGAGTTTAATTCAGGTGTTGGATTTTGTTAAGACAAACCAGGGAGGGACTAATACAGTTAATTGAAGGGCTCTGACCAGGGTTGTTGAACAGTGAGAGAGAGAGAGAGATGGAGAGAGAGAGAGAGAGAGAGAGAGAGAGAGAGAGAGAGAGAGAGAGAGAGACAGAGAGAGAAAGACCAGGGGGTGCAAGTAACATTGTTCCTCGGAAGTGGCATCACAGGTGGACAGTGTGGGGAAAGCGATATTTGGCACATTTACCAACACTGGCCAGCACTTTGTTACATACGTTGGAGATATTTGTAACGTTGTCCTAAATATTTCCCTTGGGCAGGGGAGGCCACCAAGTGACCCTAAGAATGGTGAATAACCAAGGGTAGGTGAGTCCAAAACTAGAGGGTATAAATGGGAGGTGAGAGAGCAAGGATTTAAAGAGGGAGCTGAGGGGGAATATTATCCACAGAGGATGGTGCATAGACGGAACAGACTGCCTCAGGCACATGGGAGAAACAAGAACAATTTCAGCATGGAAAAGACATTTGAGCAGGTACATGGAGAGGAGAAGGTTTGAAGACTAAGGGCTAAATGCAGGCAAATGAGACTCATTCAGTTGAGGTAACATGGGCAGCATTGAGGAGTTGGACCACAGGTTCTGTTTCCGTGCTGTATCACTCTGTATCCAGTTAAAGAGGATTAGTGTACCAAAATAAGGCATGTTGTAGACACTGAAGCAAGTTACAGCGATGGGGATGGTAGTCTGGAATGCAGTACATTTCAAATATGTGGAGGGACTATCGGGAAGGGAGGAGGTTACAGGGACAGGGACTATTGTAGGAGTTAAAAATGACTGAGGACACTGGTGCACAAGCCATGCCACAGATACAGTGTTGTAGAGTAGTGAGTCTTCGTACAGTGTTGGAGGGAGAACACAGAACAGAAAGATCCCAGGCAGCATTAACAACCTCTCGTCGGAGACCTACTCTCCCCTCTGTTGTACTGATGCTCACTAAGACAGCACAGGACTGGATTGATAACTATGAACTCCCGATGCTGTCTCAGTGCAACATAAGTTAAAGTACAGGTGGTGATTGAGCATGGGGTGTGTCTGTACTGTGTTCCCCCTCCAGCACTGTATCTATGTCATGTCTTGTAAGTGATGTTTGGAGCCCTCTCATTGCTCTCTGCTCTGTGCACTATGAGTGATCTTACCTCACTGCAGGATTTATTGAAGGCTCCAGATCTCCCTGACCTTTGTCTCTCTGGCTGACCAACCATCTTCAATGAGGTGATGGATGAGACACACAGCAGTTGGGAAGTCTATTGAGTCAGCAACTTCTTGAGTACCTACAGGACACAGAGATAAACAGAATGGGAAATTAGACTGATGCAGTGAGGGTTACACATGGAGAATGGAAATGAGCCCAAACAGATATCTGGAGAATCCCAAACTCCATCCCTGGCCTGTGCTCTGGAGTGGAGAATTCTGTTAGCGTCTCTCTGGAGTGGAGAATTCTTGCGTCTCTCTGGAGTGGAGAATTCTGTTAGCTCAGGATCTAGAGTAGCTGCAAGAGTGAGAGACGCTGACAGAGGCAGCAATTAGACGCACACAGTGAGGGATACCACATGGAGAGAGACTAAGTGATATCACTGGAGTGCTGAAAGCCTTCAGGATCACACGGTCATATTGGAAGAATGGGTTTAGCTTCATGTATCAGTGCTCAGGGATGAGCAACCAGTGAGCAGGCGAAGTGATGGCCTAGTAACATTATTGTTAGGGCATTTGTCCAAAACCTCAGCTAATGTTCAGGAGAGGCAGGATTGAATCCCACCGTAAGATATGGTGGAATTTAAAAATCAATAATTTTAAAAATAGCAATTAACAATCCATAAACAAATATGAAACCATTGCGGATTACAAAAATCACAATCCCTTAGATTACCTACAGTGTGGAAACAGGCCTTTCGACCAAACCAGTCCATGCCATCCCTCCAAAGAGTAACCCACTCAGACCCATCTCCTTCGACCTAATACACCTAACATTATGGGCAACTTAGCATGGCCAATTCGCCTGACCTGCGCGTCCTTGGACTGTGAGAGGAAACTGGAGCATCCGCAGGCAATTCACGCAGACACGTGGAGAATGTGCAAACTCCACACAGTCGCCCGGGGCTGGAATCGAACCTGGGACGCTGGTGCTGTGAGGCAGGAGTGCTAATCACTGAGCCACCGTGCCACCCACTTGCCCTTTCAACAACGAGATCTGATCATCCTCACGTGGTCTGCACGACATAGCCACAGCAAAGTGTTTGCCTCTCAATGGTCCTCTGAAATGGCCAAGCTCACCTGGGTCCCTGGTGCTGTGAGGTAACAGTGCTAACCCCTGTGCCACTGTGCCACCCCTGTTTCTTTTCTCCTCAACGCACACCCACAAATCCAGCAAGACACTTCGATCAGTCACGGAGCCAGTCATGAAACAGAGAGCATTTACAGGTTCTATCTCAGACCAGGCTTTAATCAGCCAATTCCATGCAGCCAATTGCACTCAGCTCACGGGCAGCAAGGGCTGGGCAATAAAGGCTGGTCAGCCAGAGATACCCACATTCCCTACCTGATTTATTAAAAAAATCCAATAGGATGGTCCCACTTGAACCGTGATGGGACGAGTGTCCTGGCCAATCATGACAGTAGGTTTATGTACAGTGCTTTAAATGACAGAGAGGATGCAGGGACAGGGTCCAGGTGAAAGGAGCTTTCCAAATTCAAAGAGAAAAGGTGAAGCATCGGAACAGTATGTGGATGTGGCTGAAGGTAATCAAAAAGGAACAGGATGGGACAGCGATTAACTAAAGCTGTACTTCAGTGAATAGGTTTGTGACAGGAAATTGTGGGAAAGAGTAAATTATGTTTTTTTTCAATGGACGAAGTCTTATCAATAAGGTAGATGGATTTGTGACACTGAGATAAAAGAGGTTTAGACAACACAGAGACATGCTTACAGGGTGAACAAAAGGTGGATATAAATATTCAATGGATCACAACCTTGCGGAAACTCAGGCAAAATGGGTAACACTAACAATAGTGGATAACAAAGGCATCACAGAGAAAGCATTTGTTCTCAGATCATGAAGTAGAATCAGTCTGAATGTAAATTCTGGCTACTACTTGCCAAGGACACAAGCAGCAGAATAGTTTTAGCCACCAAACAGCATTCTGTTGCTCATCACTACATGACACAGAAACTCATTGGAATTTTTTAACAAACACATTGTGATAATTTTGGGAAACATCAATATTCAAAATGTGGAACAGTTACACTGACAAGAGTGATATTGGAAGAGGAGTTCAGAGAATTAGTTTTCAGTGTTTCTTTGAATAACAAATTGTGCAACTGGTGAGGGACGTAACTATCTCAGAGCGACCATTGTGTGATGAAACTTAGTGAATGAGTAATGCCACCTGGAGAGATCCTCTGTGAAATTGTGATAAAGAGCAGTTTAAAGAAATATAAAGTTTTAAAGTGAATCACAGAAAGGACAAGCTACAACTAGAAACAAACATAACCAATAACATGAGTTGGAGAGGAGAACTAACCAAGGTGAATAGGCTAAACAGACTGAAATATGCGCGTGTCAATGAACAGTGGAAAACATTAGAAGGAGCATTGTAAAACACTCAACAAAAGGACATTCCATTGAAACAGACAAATCCTCACTCAAGTAAAAAGGATATAAGATTATCAGGCTTAGAGGATCACCAAAAAGTACTTAAAATCCTGAAGTGAGAGAATGTTTTACGAGTACGTTTTAAAGGGATTGCAAAGAGTCTGCTCGCAGGAGGTGGTCAGATGGAAGAGGGAATAATTGTCAAGGTTTTACGTCACAAGAGGAACCAGGGGAGCTGAAGGTGCTGGAGGTGGTGAGAGTGTTACAGTGAGTGGTCAGGGCCTGAACGGTGTTACAAAGCCAGTACAGATTGATGCAGCTGGAGGGGTTTACAGAGGTAGGGAGGGATATATGTATTTTTATTCATTCATTCATGGGACGAGGATGTCACTGTGGGACCAACATTCTTTGCCCCACTGCTAATTACCCAGAGTATAGCACAGAGTCAGCCATATTGCTGTGGGTCTGATGTCACGTGCAGGCCAGACCAGGTTAGAATGTCAGATGTTCTTCTCTAAAGGACTTAAGTGAACCAGATGATTACTTTGTACTGGTCAACAATGCTTTTATGGTGGCCTCACCAATGTCCTGTACAGCCACAACACGACATCCCAACTTCTACTCTCAATGCTCTGCCCAAAGAAGGTAACCATCCCAAACGCCTGCTTCACCAGCCTGTCTACCTGTGACACCACTTACAAAGAACTGTCTACCTGCATCCCTGGGTCTCTGACTGACAACACTACCCAGGGCCCGAACATAAACTGTACAGGTCCCACCCTGGTTTGTTTCACCAAAATGGAACATTTCACATTTATCTAATTAAACTCCATCTGCTATTCTTCAGCCCACTATCCCAGCAGTACTGTTCATCCTGTTGTATCATAGATAACTTTCTTCACTGTCCACTTTAACAACAATTTCAGTGTCACTCAAAAAACTTACTTACCACAAAACCAATATTCCCATCCAAACCATTTATCCAAATGACAAACAACAGGGGACCCACTTCATCGCTGGTCACATGTCTCCAGTCAGAAAGGCAACATGTCTCCCATCACCCTCTGTCTCCTATCATCAAGCCCAATTTTGTATCCAGTGGACTAGCTCCTCCTGAATGCCATATCTTTTTACATTGATCTGAGCTTATTACCCAGTTTACCATCCAGAACATAGAACACAGAACAGTACAGCACAAGACCCTTCGGCCATGATGCCATGCCCATCTTTTACCTGACTGGAAGATCAAACAAACTTACATACCCTTCATTTTGCCCATCCAAGAGTCTGTTAAAGTTTCCCATCACACCCACCCACCACTCTCTGTGTAAAGAACCTACATCTGAGATCTCCCCTTACCCATCCTCCAATCACCTTACAATTATGCCCCCTTGTACCATGTATGCCATGGGATAAAAAGGTCTCTCACTGTTCACTCTATCTTTGCCTCACACCATCTTGTTCACCTCTACCAAGTCACACCACACTCTTCTTCACTCCAGTGAGAAAAGCCTTAGCTCTCTCAACCTTTCTTCATAAGACATGCTCTCCAGTCCAGGTAGCATCCTGGTAAATCTCCCCTTTACCCTCTCTAAAGCTTCCACATCCTTCCTGTAATGAAGGGATCAAAACGGAACACAATATTCTCATTGGGATCTAAACAGGGCTCTATAGAGCTGCAGCATAATCTCATGGCTTTAAAACTCAATCCCCCAGCTAATGAAAGCCAATACAACATATTCTTTCTTAACAACACTATAAGCTTGATGGCAAATTTGATGGATCTCTGGTCATGAAATCCAAGATCCATCTGTTCCTCCACACTATTCAGTATTCTGCCTTTACCCCTGTATTCTGCTTTCAAGTCTCACCTTCCAGAATGCATCACTTCACACTTTTCCAGATTTGACTTCATCTGCCACTTCTCAGCCCAGCTCTACATCCTGTCAATGTCCCATTGCAACCTCAAGCAGACATCCACACTATTCACCACTCCACCAACCTTCGTGTCATTGGGAAACTTACTTTCCCACTCTTCCACTCATTCATAAAATCACAAAGTGCAGAGATTTTTTTGACCTCTCCCTGCAGAAAGCCACTGGTCACTGAGCTCTAGGCTGAATGATTTCCATCTGTCATCACCCTCTGTCTTCTCTAGGCCAGGAATTCTGTGTCCAGACAGGCAGCTTTCCCTGTATCACATGCTCTGTACTTTCTCAATGAGCCATAAATGTGTTTTGTCACATTCTCAAAGGATTCAATAAGATTTGTGAGGCATGACCTGTCCCTTACAAAGCCATGATGACTTCCTCTAATCAAACTATGTTTTTCCAAGAATCATAAATCCTGTATCTCAGAGTCCTCTCCAATTATCTGCACATCACAGGCAGAAGACTTGACACGTCTGTGATTCCCAGGATTATCTCTATTCCATTTCGTGAACAACATATGGCTGATTCACCTAACCTGCACATCTTTGGGCTGTGGGTGGAAACCGGTGCACCTGTAGGAAACCCACGCAGACATGGAGAGAATGTGCAAACTCCACGCAGTCACCTGGGGATGGAATTGAAATCACGTCCCGAATGCTGTGAGGCAGCAGTGCTAACCACTGAGCCACCATGCTGCCCCATGTAACTCTCTAGAGCCCTGCTTCTGATCCTTGGTTCCTCAAACCTAAGTTAGCTTCCTTCTTCCTCTTGACTAGATGTTCTACATCCCTTAGAACCTTGTCAAATGCTTTCCTGAAGTTCATGTAGACAACGTTGACTGCTCTGCCTTCAACTATCTCTTGGCCAACCCCTCGAAGAGTCAATCCGGTTTATGAAACACGGTTTCCCACTCACAAAGCCATGCTGACTATCTCTAATCAGCCCTTGACTTTCCAAATATATGTAGCTCCTTTCTCTCATAATCTCCTCCAACAACTTACCCAGCACTGGTTCACTGGGCTGTGATTTCTTGGCTACTCCCTGCAGACCTTAAGTGATGGAACAGCATTAGCCACCCTCCAGTCTTCCAGTAACTCATTGTATCTGTTGCTAATATAAATATCTCTGGAAGGGATACTGCAATCTCTTCCCCAGATTCCCACAATATTCTAGGATCGACCTAATAAGTGACTGAGGATTGATCTACCTTTATTTGTTCTATGATTCCAGCACTTATTCTTCTCTTTTGAGGATTCTGTCCAAGATATCGCTATTTATTTCTCCAACTTCTTGAGCTTCCATGTCTTTCTCCACAGTAAATTCTGACAACACTATTTTGTCTAATATCTCACCCACCTCCTGACAATTATGGTGCCATATTCTCTACCAAGTTACTCTTTAGCCCTTATTGAAACTTGTGTAAAGGTTTCTGAAAATTTAAATTTACCATATCTTCGGTACAACCACCCCTACACCTGAATCTATACTGCCATTTATATTCACACCAATAAAAATAAAATCCAACACGCTCAAAAACACATTCTCTTTTTATTAAAAGCGTTTGTAAGGGTCCAATCATTGTTCATTGACATATCCTTTCAAACATATTTCAGCTCCCGACCGACTATCAGGTTAACACTGTTTGGTTTCAGACTGGCAGCAGAAAGGGTTATGGGAGTTCGTATTTATCAATCTGAAAAATGTAGCTTACAGGTTCAACAGGTAATAGATGTTTTGGAAATAAGGAGGGACGTGGGGATTGAAGGACATTATGGAGATAGGGAGTGCTGTGGGGCCTGAAAGAGGCCACAGAGATCTGCAGGGCTGTTGGGCCTGAAGGAGGTTGCACAGATCAGGAGGATCATGGGGATTGAAGGAGGTTTCTCTGAACGGGAGGGTCGTTGGGTCAGGATGGGATTATGGAGATAGGGAGGGTCATGGGGCCTTTTGGAGGTTATGGAGTGAGGGAGGTTTGTGGGGAATGATTCAGGTTATATGGATAGGAAGAGTCGTGGGGACTGAAGGAGTTTATGGAGATAGGGAAGACTGTGGGGACTGAAGGAGGTTATACGGATAGTAAATTTATAGAGAAGGACAGGAAAGAAGAGCAGATATCGGTCATTTCACCACAGAGTCGGTCCCACCATTCAATATGATCACGACTGATCATTAACCCAGTACAGTATTCCTGCTTTCACACCTTACTCTGACATTATAGTGACTACTGGCATTTAGTGATACAGCGGGCTGTAGTAACTGGGACAGGGGGTGGGAGGTGTCTTACAGAGATCGGGATGGTTTTGGAAGCTGGGACAGGTGACAGATACAGGGCGGGTGTTAGGAATGGGAGGACTTTACAGGGATTTAGAGGAATGCAGGGATGGGCCGTGATAACTATCACAGGGAGGATTTTGGGAGCTCGATCTGAGACGGGTCCAGCTGAGAACAGAAGTGAGTCAAACAGTCAGGACAGGCAGGGACAAGGTAGGACTAATAAATTAAACTGCATTTATTTCAATGCAAGGGGCCTAACAGGGAAGTCTGATGAACTCAGGGCATGGTTAGGAACATGGGACTGGGATCTCATTGCAATTACAGAAACATGGCTCAGGGATGGGCAGGACTGGAAGATTAATATTCCAGGATACAAATGCTACAGGAACGATAGAAAGGAAGGCAAGAGAGGATGGGGAGTGGCAATTTTGATAAGGGATAGCATTACACCTGTGCTGAGGGATGATATTCCCAGAAATACATCCAGCGAAGATATTTGGTTGGAACTGAGAAATAAGAAAGGGATGATCACCTTATTGGGATTGTATTACAGACCCCCCAATAGTCAAAGGGAAATTGCCAAACAAACTTGAAAGGAGATCTCAGGTATCTGTAAGAATAATAGGGTAGGTATGGTAGGGGATTTTAACTTTCCAAACATTGACTGGGACTGCCATAGTGTTAAAGATTTAGATGGAGAGGAATTTCTTCAGTGTGTACAAGACAATTTTCTGATTCAGTATGTAGATGTACCTACTAGAGAAGGTGCAAAAGTTTAGGTTAGGAAAGGTTAGGAAATAAGGCAGGGCAGGTGAGCGATGTGTCAGAGGGGGAGCTCTTTGAGGTCAGCGACCATAATTCTATTTGTTTTAAAATAGTGATGGAAAAGGATAGACCAGATCTAAAAGTTGATGTTCTAAATTGGAGAAAGGCCAATTTTGACGGTATATGGCAAGAACTTTTGAAAGCTGATTGGAGGCAGATGTTCGCAGCTAAAGGGACGGCTGGAAAATGGGAAGCCTTCAGAAATGAGATAACAAGAATCCAGAGAAAGTATATTCCAGTCAGGGGAAGGCTGGCAAGTATTGGGAATTCTGTATGACTAAAGAAATTGAGTGTTTGGTTCAGAAAAAGCAGGAAGCATGTGTCAGGTATACTCAGGGTAGATCGAGTGAATCCTGAGAAGAGTAAAAAGGAAGTTGGAACATACTTAAGAGGGAAATCAGGAGGGCAAAACACGGACATGAGATAGGTCTGACAAATAGAATTAAGGAGAATGCAAAGGGTTTTTACAAATACATTAAGGCAAAAAGGGTAACTAGGGAGAGAATAGGGCCCCACAAAGATCAGCAAGGCGGCCTTTGTGTGGAGTTTCAGAAAATGGGGGAGATACTAATTGAATATTTTGCATCAGTATTTACTGTGGAAAAGCATATGTAAGATATAGACTGTAGGGAAATAGATGGTGACATCTTGCAAAACGTTCAGATTACAGAGGAGGAGGTCCTGGATGTCTTGAAACGGTTGCAGGTGATTAAATCCCCAGGAACTGATCAGGTGTACCCTAGAACTCTGTGGGAAGCGAGAGAAGTGATTGCTGGGCCGCTTGCTGAGATATTTGTATCATCGATAGTCACAAGTGAGGTGCCGGAAGACTGGAGGTTGGCAAACGTGGTGCCACTGTTTAAGAAGGGTGGTAAAGACAATTCAGGGAACTATCGACCGGTCAGCCTGACCTCGCCGATGGGCAAGTTGTTGGAGGGAAACCTGAGGGACAAGATGCACATGTATTTGGAAAGGCAAGGACTGATTAGGAATAGTCGACATGGCTTTGTGCGTGGGAAATCATGTCTCATAAACTTGATTGAGTTTTTTGAAGATTTAACAAAGAAGATTGAGGAGGGCAGATGATACATGTGATCTATATGGACTTCAATGAGGCATTCGACAAGGTCCCCTATGGGGGGCTGATTAACAAGGTTAGAACTCATGGAATACAGGGAGAAGTAGCCATTTTGATACAGAACTGGCTCAAAGGTAAAAGACAGAGAGTGGCGGTGGAGGGTTGTTTTTCAGACTGGAGGCCTGTGACCAGTGCAGTGCCACAAAGATCGGTGCTGGGCCCTCTACTTTTTGTCATTTACATAAATGATTTGGATGTGAGCATAAAGGGTATAGTTAGTAAGTTTACAGATGACACCAAAATTGGAGGTGTAGTGGACAGCGAAGAGGGTTACAACAGGATATGGACCAGATGGGGACAATGGGCTAACTGGCAGATGGAGTTTAATTCAGATAAATGCGATGTGCTGCATTTTGGGAAAGCAAGTCTTAGCAGGGCTTATACACGTAATGGTAAAGTCCTAGGGAGTGTTACTGACCAAAGAGACCTTGGAGTGCAAGTTCATAGCTCCTTCAAAGTAGAGTCACAGGTAGATATGATAGTGAAGGCAGCATTTGGTATGCTTTCCTTTATTGATCAGAGTATTCAGTACAGGAGATGGGAGGTCATGTTGTGGCTGTACAGGACATTGGTTTGGCCACTGTTGGAATATTTTGTGCAATTCCGGTCTCCTTCCTATCAGAAGAATTGTCGTGAAACTTGAAAGGGTTCACAAAAGATTTTCAAGGATGTTGCTAGGATTGGAGGATTTGAGCTACAGGGAGAGGCTGAACAGGCTGGGGCGGTTTTCCCTGGAGCTTCGGAGGCTGAGGGGTGATCTTACAGAGGTTTATAAAATTATGAGGGGTATGGATAGGATAGGATAAATAGACAAAGTCTTTTCCCTGGCGTCAGGGAGTCCAGAACTCGAGGGCATAGTTTCAGGGTGAGAGGGGAAAGATATAAAAGAGACATAAGGGGCAACCTTTTCACGCAGAGGGTGGTACGTGTATGGAACGAAGAGGATGTGGTGGAGGCTGGGACAATTGCAACATTTAAGAGGCATTTGGATGGGTATATGAATGGGAAGGGTGTGGAGGGATATGGGTACGGTGCTGGCAGGTGGGAATAGATTGAGTCGGGATATCTGGTCGGCATGGACGGGATGGACCGAAGGGTCTGTGTCCGTGCTGTATATCTCTATGACTCTATCACTCATAGAGGTTATAGAAATAAACTGTGTGGTTGCGTCTGGAGGAGATTAAAGGTATAAAGGTTTGTAGTTACCGAAAGAAATTACATCAATCGGGACCAGCATTGTTTACAGAGACGGAGTGCGTTTTAGAGACAGGAAGAGTTCATAGTCATCATTATAAATGCAGAAACTAATTTATGAGAGAAGCAGGGTCACTCTGCTTTGTGCCCAGAGACAAGGAGGAGTCTAACAGCTGGAGGAGGTTACTAAGGTACAGAGCTTTTTTGTTGTTGTGACGGGAAGGTTACAGAGATCATGAAGGTAGTAGGAGTTCAAAAAAGCCACAAAGACAGGGAGGTTTTTCAGGTCTGGAAAGGACTACACTGACCAGGATGGCTTAAGGAACTGAAGAGTTGTTTTTCTTCAGTTAAGGAGAGATGTGACAGAACTAAGATTAAAGGCAAAGGCAGAAACTTGGACAGTTTTACTGATATGAGGAGCTTACAGGGATAAGCAGGATTGTAGGGGCTGATAGAGATAGGGGAAGTGGTATCGATGAAACATACAATGCAGAAATTGACAGACAGAGGGAGGGTTCTGTGGAACAGATGAATTTACAGACAAGATGGTGATCATGAAGCCTGAGAATTTTCTCATGTTCCTTGCCCAGCATTGTTCCTACATCATGCCCTCAGGGTCTGAATTAAAGTCCACTAACTCCTCCCTGTGCTGTTTACTGTGAGTGATCTTACCGGCTGCAGGATTTACTGAAGGCTCCAGATCTCCCTCTCCATCTCTCTCTCGCTGACCAACTTTCTTCAATGTGGTGATGGATGAGACAGGAATTGGGAATTCTGCTGAGTCAGGGACATCAGGAATACCTACAGGAGACAGAAGTAGACAGAATGGGAAATTAGACTCATGCAATGAAGGTTACACATGGAGAATGGCACTGAGTCCCACAGAGATCTGGAAAATCCCAGTCTCCATCCATGGCCAGTGCAGTTGCTTCCCTCTGGAGTGGAGAATGCTGTTGGCTCAGGATCTGGAGTAGCTGCAAGAGCGAAAGACACTGACAGAGACAGCAATTAGACCCACACAGTGAGGGATATCACATGGAGAGAGACAGTGATATCAGCAGACTGCAGGAATGTATCAGGATCACACAATGGTATCATCAGAAGTGGTTCTGACCAGTGAGCACTGCTACCAGTACTCAGGGAGGACTGAGCTATTTTTTTGGGATAGGGTCCTGTGGTACCAGGATTATGCAGTGTGCTATAAATTGACACAGATGAGAAGGGGGACAGGTCTGAGGTGAATGGAAATTCCCAGGTCCAAAGAGAAAGGTTGAAATATTGGAACATCATGGAGATGTGAATGAAGACCAAAAGAAAGAAACAGTAAAGGACTGAGTTTAATTAAAATACGACATTGTCGAACAGATTTGTGACAGGAAATTATTGGTTAAAATAAAATAAATGCCATTTCCGCCCCTCACAATTCCTCACACACGTCAAGTGACATCACTTCCACCCCTCACATCATCGCTGATGTCACACACTCAGTGACTTCCATGCCCCCCACACCAACTGCCGTGTTTGCCACCACTTCCGCCCACACCAGCGCCACTCATCTGCATTCTGCTGACACCACCCCCAGGTCCCACCGTCACCATCCCTGCCCCCAGAATCCTGAGGGGAACACCACCCCTGCTCATGACTCCATCCCCATTCCCCCTAACACCACACCCACTCCAGTTACAGGCTCCCTCGCCTCCCCCAGCTCTGGCCTATTACCTGTCTTCGATTTCTTCATTTCCAACTTCCACCAAGATATTAACCGCCTCAACCTATCTACCCCCTCCCCCACTCCAACCTCACAACGTGCAGCCCTCTACTTCCTCTGCTACAATACCGACCTCACCATCAAACCAGCAGAAAAAGGAGGTGCAGTGGTAGTCTGGTGCACTGACCTCTACACCGCTGAAGCCATGATGCCAACTCAAAGACACCTCCTCCTACCACCCCCTCTACCATGACCCACCTCCCATCACCAAACCGTCATCTCCCTGAGCAGACAGAACCACATCACCTCAGGAGGAGATCTCCCACCCACAGCTTTCAATCTCATTGTCCGGGATCCCCCCCGGCCGGTTCTACCTCCTTCCCAAGATCCACAACCTGACCACCCTGGCCGACCCATTGTCTCAGCATGCTCATACCTCACCGAACCCATGTCTGCCAACCTCGACATTGTCCTATCCTCCAGTTCAGGAACTACCCACATCCGTTCGAGACACCACTCACACCTCCACTCCTCCAAGACTTCCGTTTCCCCAGCCCCCAACGCCTCATCTTCACAATGGATATCCAATCCCTCTACACTTCCATCCACGATGACCAGGACCTCCAAGCCCTCCGTTTCTTTATCTCCCGACATCCACAACAGTACTCTTCCACCGATACTCTCATTCGTTTGGCTGAACTGGTCCTCACCCTTAACAATTTTTCCTTCAAATCCTCCCACTTCCTCCAGACCAAAGGGGTAGCCATGGGCACCCATATGCGCCCCAGCTATGCCTGTCTCTTTGTTGGCTACGCAGAACAGTCCATCTTCCGTAGTTACAACGGCACCACTCCCCACGTCTTCCTCTGCCACATTGATGACTGCATTGGCACCACCTCATGTTCCCTAACGGAGGTTGAGGAATTCATCAACTTCACCATCACATTCCACCCCGACCTTAAATTTATCTGGACCATCTCTGATCCCTCCCTCCCCTGCCTGGACCTCTCCATCCCCATTAATGACAACCGAATTGCCACCGACATTTTTTTACAAACCTACCGACTCCCACAGCTACCTGGATTACATATCTTCCCACCTAACCGCCTGCCAAATTCCCAACCCCAATTCCCAATTCCTCCGCCTCCACTGTACCTGCTCCCAGGAAGGCCAGTTACACCATAGAACACACCAGATAGCCTCCTTCTTTCGAGATCGGAATTTTCTTTCCCACGTGGTAAAAGATGCCCTCCAACGCATCTCGTCCACATCCTGCACCTCCGCCTTCAAGCCCCACCCCTCCAACCGTACCAAGGACAGAATGCCCCTGGTGCTCACCTTCCACCCTACCAACCTTCGCATAAACCAAATCATTCGCCGCCATTTCCGCCACCTCCAAACGGACTCCACCACCAGGCATATATTTCCCTCCCGACCCCTATCCACTTTCCGCAAAGACCATTCCCTCCATGACTACCTGGTCAGTTCCACGCTCCCCAAAAACCCTCCCTCCCTTCCTGGCACCTTCTCCTGCCACTGCAGGAATTGCAAAACCTGCGCCCACACCTCCCCACTCTGCACCATCCAAGGCCCTAAAGGAGCCTTCCACATCCAAGGTTTTACCTGCACATCCACCAATATCATTTATTGTATCCATTGCTCCTGATGTAGTCTCCTCTACATTGGGGAGACTGGACACCTCCTAGCAGAGCACTTTCGGGAACATCTCTGGTACACCCGCACCAATCAACCCCACCACCCTGTGACTCAACATTTCAACTCCCCCTCCCACCCTGCCGAGGACATGCAGGTCCTGGGCTTCCTCCACCACCACTTCCTCACCACCCGACGCCTGGAGGAAGAACGCCTCACCTTCCGCCTCGGAACACTTCAACCCCAGGGCATCAATGTGGACTTCACCAGTTTCCTCATTTCCCCTTCCCCCATCTCACCCTAGTTCCAGCCTTCCAGCTCAGCACCGCCCTCATGACCTGTCCTAATGGCCTATCTCCCTTCCCACCGATCCATTCAACCCTCCTCCCTGACCTATCACCCCCATCCCCACCCCCATTCACCCATTGTACTCTTTGCGACCTTCCCCCATCCTCCACTCTGACCTATCACCTTCTTCCCCACCCCATTCACCTATTATACTCTATGATACTTTCTCCCCATCCCCCTCTCATTTATCTCCCCACTCTGCAGGCTCCCGGCCTCTGTTCCTGATGAAGGGCTTTTGCCCTAAACACCAGTTTTCCTACTCCTCGGATGCTGCCTAACCTGCCGTGCTTTTCCAGCACGACTGTAATCTAGACTCTGGTTTCCAGCATCTGCAGTCCTTGTTTTTACCTTATTTGAGGAGGAGACTACCGAGATAAGGCATGTTGTAGACACTGAACCAAGTTACAGGGATAGGGATGGTAGTCTGGAATGCAGTACATTTCAAATATGTGGAGGGACTATCGGGAAGGGAGGAAGTTACAACGATAGGATCTGTTATAGGAATTAATAATTAATAAAGACACTGTACCACAAGACATGCCATAGATACACTGTTGTAGAGTAGTGAGTTTTAATATAACAGAACTTACATTGGGGTGGTGATTGAGCCTGGGGTGTGTGTGTGTAATGTGCTCCCCTCCAGCACTGTGTCTATGTCATGTTGTGTTCACAGATGTTTGGAGCCCTCTCATTGTTCTTTGCTCTGTGCACTGTGGGTGACCTTACTTCACTACAGGACTTATTGAAGGCTCCAGATCTCCTTTCACTTTGTCTCTCTCTGGCAGACCAACTGCGTTCAATGAGGTGATGGACGATCCACCCAGCAGCTGGAAAGGGTATTGAGTCAGGACTTTCCCGAGTACCTACAGGAGACAGAAAAATAGACAAAATGGGAAATTAAACAGATGCAGTGAGGGTTACATATGGAGAATGGCACTGAGTTCCACAGAGATCTGGAAAATGGAGCAATATTAAGTAATAGTCCCAGATTGCCGCAAGATATCAGGATCACACAATTGTGTGGGAAAAATGGGTTTAGCTTCATGATGCCCTGGTATCAGTGCTCAGGGATGAGCACCCAGTGAGCAGGTGAAGTAATGGCCGAGTGGTATTATTACGAGAGAATGTATCCAAACCTCAGCTAATGTTCAGAGGAGGCAGGATTGAATCCCACCATCTGAAAAGGAGACATTTGAAATCAATAATCTTAAAAATAATAATTAACAATCCACAAATAAGTATGAAACCAATACTGATGGACAACAAATCCAAACACTTGTCCTTTAGAGAAGGATATCTGCCCATCCTCACGTGGTCTGCACGACATCCCCACAGCAAAGTGTTTGCCTCTCAATTACCCTCTGAAATGGCCGAGCAAGTTACTCAGTTCAAGGGCTTTTAGGACAGGGCAAGAAAGGCTAGTCAGCCAGAGACTCTCACATCCTATACCTGATTTTTTAAAAAAATCTATTAGGATGGTCCCCCTGGAACTGTTCTGGGACCAGTGTCCTGGCCAATCATGTCAGTAGGTTTATGGACAGGGCATTAAACTGACAGAGAGGATGCAGGTGAAAGGAGCTTTCAAATCCAAAGGGAAAAGGTGAAATATGGGAGCAGCATGGGGATGTGGTTGAAGACAAGCAGAAAGGAACAGGATGGGACAGAGTTTAACTAAAATTGTACATCAGCAAATAGATTTGTGAAAGAAAATTGTGGAAGAGAGTATATTATGTTTTTTTTGAATGGACAATGTTGCTGCAATAAGGTCGATGGATTTGTGACACAGAGATAAAAGAGATTTAGACACCAGGGAGACATGGATACAGGGTGAACAAAAATATTCAGTGGTGCGTAATCTTGTGCAAACTCAGGCAAAATGGGCAACGCTAACAACAATGTACAACAAAGGCATTACAGAGAAAGCATTTGGCCTCAGGCTATGAAGTAGAGTCAGTCTGAATGTACATTCTGGCTACTACTTGCCAAGGACACGAGCAGCAGAACAGTTTTAGTCACCGAACAGCATTTCATTGCTCATCACTGCATTTACCAGGAACTCATTGGAATTTTTTAACAAAGGCATTGTAATAATTTTGGAAAACTTCAATATTCGTATAGTCTGGGACAATCACACGGACAGCATTGATATTGGAAGGAGTTCGGTTAATTTGTTTTTAGTGTTTCTTTTAAAAACACATTGTGCAACTGTTAAGGGACATAACTATCGCAGAGCGACCATGTAATGAAACTTAGTGAATGAGTAATGTCACCTGAAGAGATCCTCTGGGAAATTGTGATAAAGTGCAGTTTAAATAAATATAAAGTTTTAAAATGAATCACAGAAAGGACAAGCTACAGCTAGAAACAAAAATAGCCAATTACATGAGTTTGAGAGGAGAATTGACCAAGATAAACAGGCTAAACAGACTGAAATATGTGCCTGTAAATGTACAGTGGAAAACATTTGAAGGGACAATGCAAAATACTCAACAAAAGGACATTCGATTGAAACAGTAAAAAACTCAGCAAGAAATTTCCACTGATCCCTCACTCAGGACAAAAGGAATCATACTAGATTATGAGGGTGAAAAGATCACCACAAAGTACTTCAAATCCTGAAGTGAGAGAGAGTTTTAGGAGTAAATGTTAATGGATTGCAATGGGTCTGCTCGCAGGAGGAGGACTGTGGGAAGGGGAACCCCGGTCAAGGTTCATTGACACAATAGGAACAGGGAGAGGTGAAGGTGCTGGAGGTGGTGAGAGTGTTACAGTGAGTAGTCAGGGTGTTACAAAGCCAGGATGGATTGCTGCAGCTGGAGGGGTTTGCAGAGGTACAGAGGGACATAGGTATTTTTATATATTCATTCATGGGATGTGGGTGACACTGCCTGGAAAAACGTTCTTTGACCCCTCTGCTAATTACTGAGATGGTAACTCAGAATCAGCCATATTGCTGTGGGTCTGGAGTCACATGTCGGCCAGACCAGATTAGAATATTTGATGTCATTCACTAAGGGAGGTTTGTGAACTAGGGGAGTTCTTCCTACTGATCAACAATGTTTTTCTGGTGGCCTCATCAATGTGTTTTACAGATACAACATGACGTCCCAACTCTTACACTCAATGCCCTCCCCACTGAAGGTAACCATCCCAAATGCCTGCTTCACCAGCCTATCTACCTGTGACACACATTTAAAGAACTGTCTACCTGGGTCACTGGATCTCTGACTGAAAACACTACCCAGGGCCTAAACATTAATTGTACAAGTCCCACCCTGGCTTATTTCTCCAAAATGGAACACTTCACATTTATCTAATTAAACTCCATCTGCTATTCTTCAGCCCACTATCCCAGCAGTACTGTTCATCCTGTTGTATCATAGATAACCGTCTACACTGTCCACTTTACCACCAAGATTGAGTGTCACCGAAAACAATTACTTACCACAAAACCAATATTCCCATCCAAACCATTTATCCAAATGACAAACAACAGGGGACCCACTTCACCACTGGTCACATGTCTCCAGTCAGAAAGACAACATGTCTCCCATCACCCTCTGTCTCCTACCATCAAGAAAATTTTGTATCCAGTTCACTAGCTCCTCCTGAATGCCATATCCTTTTCCACTGATCTGAGCTTATTACCCAGTTTACCAGACAGAACATAGAACAGAGAACAGTTCAGCCCAAGACTCTTCGGCCATGATTTATGCCAACCTTTTATCCAACTATAAGATCAAAATAAACTACATACCCTTCATTTTACTATTATCCATGTGTCTGTCCAAGAGTCTATTAAATGTCCCGAATGTGTCTAGTTTTACTACCACCATTGGCAATCCATCCAAGCACCTACCATTCTCTATCCTCTTATCCATCCTCTATTCACCTTAAAATTATGCCGCCTTGTAATAGCCATTTATGCCATCAGAGAAAAAGTCTCTGACTATTCACTCTCTGTGTGCCTCTCATCATCTTGTTCACCTCCACAATGTCGCCCCGCCCCCCTTCTCCAATGAAAAAAGCCTTAGCTCCCACAACCTTTCTCCGTAAGAGCTGCCCTCCATTACAGGCAGCATCTTGGTAAATCTCCTGTGTACACTCTCTAAAACGTGCACAGCCTTCCTGTAAACAGGGGACCAGAACTGAACACAATATTCCAAGTGTGGTCTCACCAGGACGCTATAAAGATGCAGGAAAACCTCACGGCTCTTACAGTCAATCCCCTTCTAAGGGGAGCCAACGCAACATATGACTTTTTAACAACCCTACCAACGTGCGTGATGATTTTGAGAGATCTATGAACATGGACCCCACGATCTCTCTGTTCCTCCGCACTGCCAAGTAGTCAGCCTTTCACCCCATATTCTGTATTCAAATTCGAACTTCCAGAATGAATCACTTCACACTTTTCTGGATTGGACTCGATATGCCACTTCCAGCCCAGCTCTGCGTCCTGTCAATGTCCCATTGCAACCTACAACTGCACTCCACATTCCCCACCACCCCACCAACCTTCATGTTATTGACAAACTTACTAACCCACTCTCCAACCTCCGCATCCAAGTCATTTACGAAAATCCCAAAGAGCAGAGTCCCAGCGCTGATTGTTACAGAACACCACTGGTCACTGAGCTCCAGGCTCAATACTGTCCATCTGCTGCCACCCTCTGTCTTCTCTGGGCCATCCAATCCTGTATCCAGACAGACAGATTTCCCTGTATCCCAATTTTCCTTCTTTTCTGAATGAGCCATCAACATATTCTGCCATATCCTCAAAGAATTCAATAAGGTTTGTGAGGCATGACCTGCCCCTCACAAACCTATATTGACTGTGGCTAATTTAACTATGGTTTTCCAAGTAGTCATAAATCCTGTCTTTAGAGTCCTCGCCAATAATCTGGACACCACAGACATTCGACCAAATCTGTAACTCCCAGAATTCTACCTCTGTAACATGGCTCGGACTTTACACATCTTTCCTCCTCTGCCAGTTTCCCCAGAAGGGCACTGGAGGGTGGTGGGTGTTACAGAGATAGGGAGGAATATCAGGACAGGAGGATTTTGCAGACATTAGGAGGGTTGCTGTACCAAAAGGAGGCTTCGGTAATTGTGAGGTTTCATGGTGATGAAGGCATTTGAGGAGGGAAGGAGGGAGGATTGTCGGGAAATGAGAGGTTTCACAGTTTAGGTGTGTTGTTAGGGCTGCAAGTGGTTACTGAGTTGGGGAGAGTGTAAGCACTGGTAGATATTACATAAACGTGTGATTTTTGTTGCAATGGCAGGAAGAGGATTTAGGAAGCTGGAGAGTATTGGGTCTGAACGAGGTTACACAAAATGGAAAGAGTTGTCAGGAGTGCAGGTGTTTACAGAGACAGCAATGGTCTGATCTGGAGCAGAGGACCCAGACTGGGAGGGCTGTGGGGACTGGAGGTAGTTTCACAGGGAAGGAGGACCATAGAGCCACAGGAGGTTACAGGAATGTGGAGACCTGTAAGGCTGAAGGGTTCATGGAGTTGGGAATGTTGGGATGGATAGAGAAGTTTACAGGGATAAGGATGTTTGTAGGTCAGGGCTGGATCACAGACAGACACTATTTTAGGGAGCTGAACAGATTACAGAGATAAAGGTGTTTGTATCGACTGGAAGAACAAACAGTTATGCAGGGTAGTCGTGACTGAAGATGTTTATAGACATAGGAAGCCTTAGGTTCTGGGGGTTATGGAGGCTGTGGGATCTGGATTTCTTTTCAGAGACTGGGATAACAATTTTTGTCAGAAGAATTTTCACAGATATGGGAGCATAGCAGAAACAGGAGGAAGTTGTAGAGGAAGTTGACGTTTAAACAGATAGTGGTGTAAGGGCTGGACAAGGTTATGGAGATGGGTAGACACAGGAGGAGCTTACATTGACATGGGGGTGATAGTGACAGGAGGGTGTTAAATAGATAGTGGGCTTTGTAGGGACTGGATTGGGAGAGGCACAAGCATGGAGTGAGTTCGACAGATCAGGATTACTGCTGAGACCTGAGAGGATTACACTGATAGGGATGGTGTTCGGGTCTCCAAAGACTGTTGGTGTTTAGGGACTGGAAGAGATTTGGTAGATAGGGAGGGATATAAGAGCTGCAGGAGCTTATGAAGAGTTGAAGAGTTAGAACAATTTGCAGAGGTAGGTTTCTCAGACTGGAGTAGGTTATAGATAGTGAGGGTTGTGTGGTCTGAGTAAGTCAAAAAGAGGAGAGTTTTCGCATCTGGAAGAGGTTACACTGACAGGGACAGTTGAAGAGACTGAAGCAAAAATGGATGGAGAAGGTTACACAGATAGGGAGGTGAGTAGGGACTGATGGTGAATACACAGACATGGAGGGTTGCATTGTTAGATGGAGCTGAGAGGGATAGGGACCGGTGTAGGCATTTACATAGATAGGGAAGGTTGTGTTTTGGTGAAGGTTACACTGATACAGACAGTGTCAGGGAGTGTTTTGTGGACTACAGAGGATCTCGGAGAGAATGTATTATGGGGAGTGGAGGAGATTACAGACACAGAGATGGCTGTCGGGTTGAAAAGACCTTCTCCAGATCCTCGGTGCTGAAAGGCTGGAGGGAGATTATAACAGTGAGTGTTGCCAAGACTTAATTACTTCACTGATATAGAGCAGGTCTCAGCACGTAACTGTCAAAAAGAAATTGAGATAGTCCAGATGAGTTTTCAGAAATACAAATGTTTATGGGAGTTTCAAGAGGGAACAATGAATGGGAGTGCTGTACCAAATGGTAATAGTTATAGGGAGGGTTCTAAATACAGGAAGAGGTGACAGACATATCGATCTTTGCAAGGACTGGAAAAGCTTACATAGGCAAGGAGCGTTTTAGAGTCTGGGGGAGATTACTGTGTTAAGGAGAATATTGGGGATAAGGCAAGGTGTAAGAGATGGGGATGGTTGACAGGGCTAGACAATAACCTGAATACAATTGTCATCGTGTGCAACCAGGCCATTCCGCCCAACGTGTCCATTCCAAAACTCTGAAGAGCATCCTACCCAGACCCACCCCTCTACCTATACATTAAACCCTGCATTTCACGTGGTGAACTTACTTCAAACACACATTCCTGAATACTACAGTCAATTTATGATGGCCAATTCACTGATGGTGCAAATTTTGGACACACACACACACGCACGCGGCGAGGGGGATACACGCAGACACACGGGGCGAGGGGATACACGCAGACACACGCGGCGGGGGGGGGGATACGCGCAGACACACACGGCGAGGGGGGATACGTGCAGACACACGCGGCGAGGGGGGGATACGCGCAGACACACGCGGCGAGGGGGGGATACGCGCAGACACACGCGGCGAGGGGGGGAGATGCGCAGACACACGCGGCGAGGGGGGGAGACGCGCAGACACACGCGGCGAGGGGGGGAGACGCGCAGACACACGCGGCGAGGGGGGAGACGCACTCACGCGGCGAGGGAGGGACACGCACACACGTGGTGAGGGAGGGACACGCACACACGCGGCGAGGGAGGGACGCGCACACACGCGGCGAGGGAGGGACGCGCACACACGCGGCGAGGGAGGGACGCGCACACACGCGGCGAGGGAGGGACGCTCACACACGCAGCGAGGGTGGGACACGCACACACGCGGCAAGGGAGGGACACGCACACACATGGCAAGGGAGGGACACGCACAAACACGGCGAGGGAGGGACATGCACACACAGCGAGGGGAGTACATGCAAACACACACACACAGCGAGGGAGGGACACGCGCGCGCACACACACACACACACACACACACACACACACAAACACACATATACACATAGAGCGAGGGAGGGAAGGACATGCACACACAGTGTTGGACGGACACGCAAACACAGCAAGGGAAGGACATACACAAAGACACACAGTGAGGGAGGGACACACACACACAGGGAAGGAGGGACAAGCACACACATACATTTTAGATTTGTCCACAGCCACCATTTTATATCAATAAAACGATGACATTGAGTTTATAAATAAGGAAAAGCAAGAGAGACTGGCAACATCAATACAGTTCGAAAATATATGAAACATTGAACACGCACACAGAATCACACACAAACAGACAGACACAGACACACAGAATCACACACAAAGGGATACAGACACCTTCCAGAAGCTGTCTCCATTTCCTTTCTTGCAAAGGAATTTATGTTATGATGATGCATTCATGCAAGACAGTAAACAGCTTTTGAGACATTCCCCATTGTGACAGAAGTTCAACACCAATCTTAAACTTGGAGATATGTAACAGGACAGAAATGAACCAGCAGCTTTCTGTGTTCCTGCTCCCAATGTAACATTTGACCATTTAGTTTATCTTGTCTTCATTCTAACATCCAACAAGGATCACTTCACAGATCCAATAACAGATCCCCAGGAGTGAGTTCCAGACTGGAATCTAATTGAGGGGTTCAGGGTGGTTTACATACAGAATAACAGATAACAAGGAGTGAGTCACAAAATCGCGGAGTCATACAGTCATAGAGATGTACAGCATGGAAACAGACCCTTTGGTCCAATCCGATCATGCCGACCAGATATCCTAACCTACTCTAGTCTCGTTTTCAAGCACCTGGCCCATCTCCCTCCAAAGATTCCCATTCATATACCCATCGACCTGCATTTTAAATGTTGCAATTGTAACAGCCTCCACCACTTCCGCTGACAGTTCATTCCATTCATGTACCACCTTCTGAGTGAACAAGTTGCCCCTTAGGTCTCTTTCGTATCTTTTCCCTCTCACACTAAACCTATGCCCTCTAGTTCCGGACTCCCCACCCCAAGGAAAAGACTTTGTCTATTTATCCTATCCATTCCTGTCATGATTTTATCAACCTCAATAAGGTCACCCCTCAGCCTCTGATGCTCCAGGGAAAACAGCCCGAACCTATTCAGCCTCTCCCTATAGCTCAAATCCTCTAACCCTGGCATCCTCCTTGTAAATCTTTCCTGAACCCTTCCAAGTTTCACAACATCCTTCCGATAGGAAGGAGACCAGAAGTGCATGCCATATTCCAACAGTGGCCTAACCGATGTCCAGTCCAGCCACAACATGACCTCTCAAAGCCTATACTCAAAACTCTGACCAATAAAGGAAAGCAAACCAAACGCCGCCTTCATTATCTTATCCACCCGCCACTCTACTCTCACGGAGCTACGAACCTGCATTTCAAAGTCTCATTGTTCAGCAACTCTCCCGCGGATCTGACCAATAATATATAAATCCTGCTCAAATTTGCTTTCCCAAAATGTAACACCTCGTATTTATCGAAGTGGAATAGAATTGAAGGTTTTGAGGTGTTTTTGAAAACAGTCACATACATGGAAGTGAGTTACAGTTTGGAATCTAAACGAGAAGGTTCCGGGTGATTCATATAATCCCGACAGTGGGGAAACAAGCCCTTCAGCCCAACAAGACCACACTGACCCTCAGAAGAATAACCCATCCAGAGCCATTTGCCCACATTTACCCCTGACTAATGCACCTCACCGACACATCCCTGAACACTGTGGGCAATTTTAACAGGGTTTGGATTGAATGGTTAATATACAGACGAACAGATACCCAGGAGTGTGATACAGACTGGAATCTAATCAAAGGATTGAAGTGGCTAATGTACAGAGTCCCTTAAAATTGGAAGTCAATTATATATTGGAATTTTATCAAGGGGGTTCGGGATGGTTATGTGCACAATAACAGACACTCCAGATTGAGTTACAGAGTGGAATCTAATCGAGGGTTTCAGGGTGGTTTATATACAGAATAACAGATAGCCCAGAATGAGTTATCGAGTCAAAGAATCATCGAGATGTACAGCATGGAAACAGACCCTTCGGTCCAAGCTGTCCATGCCGACCAGTTATCCCAACCCAATATAGTTCCACCTGCCAGCACCTGGCCCATGTCCCTCCAAACCCTTCCTATTCACATACTCATCCAAGTTCCTCTTAAATGTTGCAATTGTACCAGCCTCCATAACTTCCTCTGGCAGCTCACTCCATACACGTACCACCTTCTGCTTGAAAAAGTTGTTACTTAGGTCTCTTTCATATCTTTCCTCTCTCAAACTAAATCTATGCCCTCTAGTTCGGGACTCCCTTACCCCAGGGTAAACCTCGATAAGTTCACCCCTCAGCCTCCGACACTCCAGGGAAAACAGCCCCAGACTGTTCAGCCTCTCCCTGAAGCTCAAATCCTCCAACCCTGGCAACATTCTTGTAAATCTTTTCTGAACACTTTAAATTTTCACATCTTTCCTATTGGAAGGAGACCAGAATTGCATGCAATATTCCAAGAGTGACCTAACCAATGTCCTGTAGAGCCGCAACATGACCTCCCAACTCCTGTACTCAATACTCTGACCAATAAAGGAAAGCATACCAAACGCCTTCTTCACTATCCTATCTACCCGCGACTACACTTTCAAGGAACTATGAACCTGCGCTCCAAGGTCTCTTTGTTCAGCAACACACCCTAAGACCTTACCATTAAATGTAGGAGTCCTGCTAATATTTGCTTTCCCCAAATGCAGCACCTCGCATTTATCTGAATTAAACTCCATTTGTCAAAACTCAGCCCATTGGCCCATCTGGTCCAGATCCTGTTGGAAATTGAGAAAACCCTCTTTGCTGTCCACTACACCTGCAATTTTGGTGCCATCTGCAAACTTACTAACTATACCTCTTAAACCTCTTTGTCACCCTCTGTCTTCTACCTTTGAGCCAGTTCTGTACCTAAATGGCTACTTCTCCCTGTATTCCATGAGATCTAACCTTGCTAATCAGTTTCCCATGGGGAACCTTGTCGAACGACTTACCGAAGTTCATATGGATCACATCGACTGCTCTGCCCTCATCAATCTTCTTTGTTAATTCTTTAAAAAACTCAATCAAGTTTGTGAGACATGATTTCCCACGCACAAAGCCATGTTCACTATCCCGCATCAGTCCTTGCCTTTCCAAATTCCTGTACATCCTGTCCCTCAGGATTCCCTCCAACAACTTGCCCACAGCCGACGTCAGGCGTACCGGTCTATATTTCCCTGGCTTGCCTTTACCACCCTTCTTAAACATTGGCACCACGTTTGCCAACCTCCAACCTTCCAGCATCTCACCTGTTACTATCGATGATACAAATATCTCAGCAAGAGGCTCAGCAATCACTTCTCTAGCTTCCCACAGAGTTCTCAGGTACACCTGATCAGGTCCTGGGGATTTATCCACCTTTAACCATTTCACAACATCCGCACTTCCTCCTCTGTATATTTGCAACATTTTACAAGATGTCAACATCGATTTCCCTACAGTCTATATCTTCGATATCCTTTTCCACAGTAAATACTGATGCAAAGTATTCATTTAAAATCTCCCCCATTTTCTGTGACTCCACGCAAAGGCCGCCTTGCTGATCTTTGAGGGGCCCTATTCTCTCCCTAGTTACACTTTGTCCTTAATATATTTGTAAAAGCACTTTGGATTCTCCTTAATTCTATTTTCCAAAGCTATCTCATGTCCGCATTTTGTCTTCCTGATTTCCCTCTTAAGTGTACTCCAACTTCCTTTATACTCTTCTAAGGATTCACTCGATCTAGCCTGTCTATACCAGATATATGCTTCCCTCTTTTTCTGAACCAAACCCTCAATTTCTTTAGTCAGCCAGCATTCCCTATTACGACCAGCTTTCTCTTTCAACCCTGACAGGATGTTACTGCCTGGAATCTAATCGTGGGGTTCAGGGTGGTTTAAATACAGAATAACAGATAGCCCAAAGTGAGTTACAGCCTGGAATCAAATCGCGGGGTTCAGGGTGGGTTATATACAGAATGACATATAGCCCGAAGTGAGTTACAGCCTGGAATCTAATCGTGCGGTTCAGTGTGGTTTATGTACAGAATAACAGATATTCTGCGGTGTGTTACAGCCTGGAGTCTAATTGAGGGATTCAGGGTGGTTGATGTGCAGAATATCAGATACTCCGGACTGAGGTACAGCCTTGAATGTAATCGAGGGGTTCAGGGTTGTTTATATACAGAATAATGGATATCCCGGAGTGAGTTACAGACTGGAATCGAATCAAGGTGTTCAGTATGGGTCATGTTCAGAATAACAGATAGCCCAGACTGAGTTACGGCCTGGAATCTCATCGAGGGACTCAAGGATGTTAGTATACAGAATAGCAGATAGCCTGGGGTGTGTTACTGCCTGGAATCTAATCAATGTCTGTTCACTTTAAGATAGGACGGGTTTGCAGAATCGAAAGTACAATTCAAATACAATCAAAGACTTTAAATAACACTCAGGATACCGGAAGCCAATAGATTTTGAATATCATTGTTTGTACACCTGAAAGCAATAAAATTATGAGAATTATTATATCATGGGGCGTACATAAACCTAGCATTTTGAACACTGGAGGGAGAGCTGCTGCCATCCAACAGCAGAGTAACTGCTGTAGAGCAGGAGTGCTAACTGGCCATCTCAAACACTCTCTATCAAATACACATGTTCATGTAAAACATACTTGCATTATAAAAAACATGACCCAGGGAGATCAGCAGCTGAAAGAGTGAACACAGCGGGGAAGATCGAGACTGTGTGGTCTTGAGATTGTAACGTTTAATATGTGGGTTGTTGGAAAAGCATATTTTTACAGAGTTGGAGTCAGATAGTAAGTAGCTAAGAAAAGAGGGCTTGTATTTGCGAATAGTTTTTGTTTAGTGTTCACTATTAAAGTTAAGAAGCAAACATGTTTTTTTTGTTTAAGTAGTGGAATGTCGGAGATCTGTGTCACTGATATGTTAACAGATTACGAGGTGAGGCGAGCTTTTCTGGGTGTTTGGTTTTAATTAACAGAGGGGTTCGACTCCACCTTGTAAATGTCCATTCACACTAACCCAAATTCCCAGCATTTGGTCCATATCCTTCTAGTCCTTTCCTATCCACATATTTATCCAAATGCTTTTGAAATGTTCTTAATACACTCCCCTCAGCCACATCTTCTGGCAACTCATCCACGTACCAGCCATTTATGTAAATAAATGGGCCCTCAGGTTCCCTTTTATTCCTTTCCCTTTTACCTTAAACTGATCCCCTCTCGTCCTCGATTCTCTAAACTTTGGAAAAGACTGAGACCATTCACCCTATCCATATCCCTCATGATCTTATACAGCTCTATAAGGTCCCCCCTCAGTCTCCTACACTCTAAAGAAAAGGTCCTAGTTTGTCCAACCACTCCCTATAACTCAGACAAGTGGGTCCTGGCAATGTCCTTGTAAATTTCTACTGCACTCTTTCTACTTTCATTATATCCTCCCAATAACAAGTTGACAAAACTGAACACAATACTCCAAGTGCGGCCTAACCAAAGTCCTGTGGAACTGCAACATAAATTCCCAATTTCTTTCCTCAATGGCCTGCCTGACGAAGGCCAGTGTGCCAAAAACCTTCTTCACTGCCCTTTTCTGGATTAGTGGTGCTGGAAGAGCACAGCAGTTCAGGCAGCATCCAAGGAGCTTCGAAATCGACGTTTCGGGCAAAAGCCCTTCATCAGGAATAAAGGCAGCGAGCCTGAAGCATGGAGAGATAAGCTAGTGGAGGGTGGAGTGGAGAGAAAGTAGCATACAGTATAATGGGTGAGTGGGGGAGGGGATAAGGTGATAGGTCAGGGAGGAGAGGGTGGAGTGGATAGGTGGAACAGGAGATAGGCAGGTAGGGCAAGTCCGGACAAGTCATGGGGACAGTGCTGCGCTGGACGTTTGGAACTAGGGTGAGGTGGGGGAAGGGGAAATGAGGAAACTGTTGAAGTCCACATTGATGCCTGGGGTTGAAGTGTTCCGAGGAGGAAGATGAGGCGTTCTTACTCCAGGCGTCTAGTGGTGAGGGAGCGGCGGTGAAGGAGGCCCAGGACCTCCATGTCCTTGGCAGAATGGGAGGGGGAGTTGAAATGTTGGGCCACGGGGCGGTATGGTTGGTTGGTGCGGGTGTCCCGGAAATGTTCCCTAAAGCGCCTTGCTAGGAGGCACCCAGTCTTCCCAATGTAGAGGAGACCGCATCGGGAGCAATGGATACAATAAATGATATTAGTAAATGTGCAAGTAAAACTTTGATAGATGTGGAAGTCTCTTTTCGGGCCTTTGTATCGAGGTGAGGGAGGAGGTGTGGTCACAGGTTTTACAGTTCCTGCGATGGCAGGGGAAAGCGCCAGGATGTGAGGGTTGGTTGTATGGGGTCGTGGACCTGACCAGGTAGGAAACGGTCTTTGCGGAAGGCGGAAAGGGGTGGGGAGGGAAATATTTCCCTGGTAGTGGGTCTGTTTGGAGGTGGCGGAAATGTCGGCGGATGATTTGGTTTATGCGAAGGTTGTTAAGGTGGAAGCTGAACACCAGGGACGTTCTGTCCTTGTTACGGTTGGAGGGGTCTGAGGGCAGAAGTGCGGGATGTGGAAGAGATGCATTGGAGGGCATCTTTAACTACGTGGGAAGGGAAATTGCGGTCTCAAAAGAGGGAGGCCATCTGGTGTGTTCTGTGGTGGAACTGGTCCTCCTGGGAGCAGATCCGGCGGAGGCGGAGGAATTGGGAATACGGGATTACATTTATGCAAGAGGTAGAGTGGGAAGAGGAGTAATCCAGGTAGCTGTGGGAGTCGGTGGGTTTGTAAAAAATGTCAGTGTCAAGTCGATCGTCATTTATGGAGATGGAGAGGTCCAGGAAGGGGAGGGAGGTGTCAGAGATGGTCTAGGTAAATTTAACGTCACGGTGGAATGTGTTGCCCTGCCTAACTGTGACTCCACTCTCAGGGAACCGTGCACCTGAATTCCAAGGTCTCTCTGCCCACCACACCCCTTAAGGCTCGCCCATTCACCGTGAAACTCCCACCTTGATTTGAGATTCCAAACTGCAAGACCTCACACATCTATATTAAATTCCATTTGTCATTTCTCAGTTCACTTGCCCACCTTATTAAGGTCCTGCTGCAATTTCTGATAAACTTCCTCACTGATCATGCTCCCACTTATTTTACTGTCAGCTGCAAATTTACTAATCATGCCTTGTACATTCTCAACCAAATCATAGATAACAAAATGCTATGGACCCAACCTCCAGTCGAAGAAGCATCCATCCACTAAACCCTGTGCTTCTTATCAACAAGCCAACTGTGTATCCAATTGGCCAGTTCTTCGAGTATTCTACGTGATGGAACCTTCCAGAGCAGCCTGCCATGTGGAACCTTATCAAAGGCCTTACTGAAATCCATAGAGATACGTTTACCGCTATGACCTCATCAACATTATTGGCCACTTCACCACAGGACTCTAAGAAATTTGGGAAGCATGATCTCCCACTCACACGTCTCTGCTGACTGCTCCGAATCAAACCCTGTGTACGTAATGGGTGCAGTCAATTTCATGCTGGCCGTCATTGTAAGATGATTGAAGCACATAAGTAAAGCCATCTTCCTGCTGTTGTCGAGCTTTGCTGAGAGAGCATTTGGGGCACTCTGTACAGATTTGATCTCCTTTGTAAAGAATGATTCCCTTACCACAGACAGCGGTGGTAGTAACATGACGACAGAGTGAATAAGCTGAGTGTTTAATCTGTAGAGCTGTGAGAGACGAAGAAATGGTGATGCTGAAACACGAGGAGTTGCAGCGATCACTTATTTCCAAAAGAGACATTGACAGGGAGAGAAATTCCATACTTTACCCAGGATTGACTAGTTTGATTTATTGTCACGTGCATCTCAGTACAGGGAAACACTTTATTTATGAGCAGTGGAGGAAGATCATAGTAAGCATGGCCAGACAGATCATAGGGTGGAAATAGACTTGGAGAGAGTAAGGCACACAGGTTACACTGAACAGGACGTGCACTAGACAAGATCAACATGAACAAGATCACCATTATTTGATAATAGTGAGCCCATTTATCAGTCTAACGTGACTTTCCTAATAGTTCATATGTCTACATTAACTGTCCCCATGTAATTGTGCAGTCGGCGATTGAACCCTGTACCGAACGTCAGATTATTCACAATCCCCAACAGCAGCCACAAAACGGTCCATCTGAAACAGGTAGCTATTCCCACCAGCCTCCGCCCTACATAGAGAACACCAGGCAGTCTTCTCGGAGATAGAAGGGGCCTGTTGAGACTTCACACAAGACCAATGGCTTTCTGCTCACCAATAGAAAACCACGTTAAAGTCCCATATGTGTATCATGAGCAACAGAGCTACGAGGAAGAACGTGGAACAGGCTGTATGTGCAGCTTCTGCTCCACTTGTTCATCATGTTAGAGCATCAATTAGGAGACACTTAAGACTGCCAATGCTGGAGATCTGAGTAGAGAGTCGATTGCTGGAAAAGCACAGCGGGTCAGCCAGCATCCTTGAAGCAGGAGAATCGAAGTTTTGGGCATAAGACATTCATCAGGAATCATCATCAATTACCTCATTCTGCCCCCGTGGAAGTGCATTGAGGTGGGAATGGCCTCCTGCTGTTCCTATATAAGTGACTCAAGGGACTGACTGGCTTCTTCCTCGTCCAATTAGACAGGGCCAAGGGTTACCCCTGGTTCCTGTTTGACAGCTCGCTGTACTGATAAGTGTGATAGTGCTGCAGCTTTAAGAGGTTATTTTGTCCGTGTTTCTTTTATGAGAGAGATTGAACGATTGTTACCAAGCTGGCTAGTTGAGACCACTTGAGTAACAGTTAGCGAGGCCTTAGGTTAATTGCAATGCAACCTGAATGGGTGTGGCCAGCTCTCACAGAGTAGGATCACTGTGTTTTGGTTTCTCAGTAACATCAGAAACTATTGCCGTCTCCAGAGTTGGAAGCTTCAGTGGATGTCTCCTAGCTGCTACTCTCTCTGAAATTTCTCTTCATGCTGTTTTTAATTCCTGGATTGGAGAAATATTTGTGACATTCTCTGTCTGAATATTTCTTTTTGCCAAGGGCTGTGCTTATGGGATTTCCCTATATTGGAACAGTTCATAAATAATAGTTCCTCGATCTATTATTCTGTTAAGCTGTCCAATAGGATTACATTATTCTAAATTCCTTTCTGTGATGTTATTTCTTCTTTTGTGTTTAGTAGATGGTATTTAGCTTCACACCGAGTAGTTTGACCAGTCACATTGCATCTGAAACAGACACTTTGCATTTCCTTTAAAATAAGAGTACATTAGAGTCTAGGCTATTGCCGTCAAATATTTCCAAGGGGCTCTGGTGTGGCCCATCACACTAGACTCCTTCCCTTCCTGAGTAATAGGTTGGAGGCACTGAATGGGCTGTCCCTGTTCTTCCCCAATAGTGTCAATGGGCTGAATGACTTCCTCATATTCCAGTGAAACCAGCGTGAACTCTTGTTTTACTGTGGCAATGTGCAGTGCCAGGCAGTGCTGTTACATGAATGTGACGGACACTTTAACAGCAGAAGCCTCAATGGAGTCTGGGTCTTGCTGCACATGGACACAGACCAGTTCAGGAGCGGACGGGGGACAAAATGTTCTGAACATTGTGGAATCTTCAGTGACCATCCCCACTTCTGATCTTATGGTGGAGAGGGTGGGGGTGTGGAGACATTGATGAAGCAGCTGAAGATGTTTGTGAAGAGGAAGCTACCCTGAGGATCTCCCACAGAGGTGACCCAGGACTGAGATGATGAACATCTTCCTTTGTTCCATGTTTGACTCCAAACACTGGAGAGTTTACTCTGATTCCCATTAAGTCCAACTCCTTGATGTTAACAGAAGGCAACCATTGCCTTGATATCGGGGCCAGTCATTTTTACCTGAACCCTTGTCTCAACCTCTTTTGTTCACATCAATAAGCCATGATATAGGAACAGCAAGTGTTTTCTTCAGACAGGTAGTATTGAATGTCAGGATCCCTCCTCTCAAGAGTGTTCGGCGAGCTTATTAACTGAAAGTATTTGAAGAGGAAATAGATGGATATTGACCTGTCAGAGAGTTGAGGACTATGACGAATTGGGTATGAAAGAGGATTTGATGCCAGAAGCAGATCAGCCATGATCTTAGTGAAGGGCAAGGCAGATTTGGGGAGTGAACGACATGCCCCTGTTTCTGATGTTCTCACATTCTGTTATTGGAAAGTTCGTGGGTGTTATCTTTATGCATGTCCTGGTATTGCATATTGCAGTCAGGCAGACCAGATGATTTTGTGAGCCATCTCTGGGTGAGGTATCTGGGCTGTATTCACATTGAATCTGGGTCTACAACATGATCAACAAATGGAGCACAAGCTGCAGATAGGGGAAGCTTTCTAAAGAGAGATGAGGGTCCTCTTTCATACCCGTGCCTTGATTTTCCAATTATATTTCCCAAATCACCTCAAAGCGTGTGTGACAGACTTGAGGGACTGAATGGTCTCCTCTGATTCTGTGCACCAGGTTATAGGAGTAAGCAGCCTCCAACTGTTCCTGTCTAGCAGGTATGAGGGGCTGAATGAAACACAGGAACATGGGACTGAGGAGCTGGAGTGGGTCATTAGATTCTTTGAGCCTTCTCCACCAGGCAGTAAGATTGTGGCAGATCAGGTTGGGGTCTCAGCCCCACTTTCCTGTCTGTATCTCATTATCCGTGACTCACTTCTTTGTCAAATATTTAACTAAAGCAGCTTTCAATCAATGTGAACATACAGGCACGATAAACTTCCAGAGAAGAGAAGTACGACTTGAAAGGACCTTAAAGAATTTTTCATCATTCCTCTTATAGAACCAGAGAGTCATTAAGAACGAAAGCAGACCCGTTAGTCCAATCTGTTCACTCCGATCAGATATCAAATCTGATCCAGTCCCATTTGCCAGCATTTGGCCAATATCGCTCCTCTTTCAGATACTTTTTAAATATGCGATTGTAACCACCTTCACCACTTCCTCTGACAGCACTTTCTGTGCACACACCACTCTCTGTGAAACATTTATCTTCAGGTCCCTTCTAAATCAAGCCCCCTCGCCTTCAGTCTATGCCCTCTTTTTCTGGACTCCCCTATCCTGGAGAGCAGAACGTGGCTGTTTAGAATATCCATGCCCCTGATGATTTTCCATACCTCTATAATGTCACCCTTCAGCCTCTGACACTCCAGGGGGAAGCACCTCAACCTAATCAACCACTCCCGACAGCTCAAACCTCCAGTCCTGGGACATCCGTGTAAGTCATTTCTGCAGAAAACCGAGTTGTACGCAGTATTCTTAAAGTGGCCTCACCAACGTCCTGTACAAATACAACAGACCAACACAACTCCTATATTCAATGCTCTGACTGATTAAGGCAAATGTGCCAAATGTCTTCTGCACCACACTTTCTACCTGCGACTCCACTTTCAAGGAACAATGCACCTGCAGCCCTGTGTCCCTTTGTTTCACAGCACTCCCCAGGACCTGACCATGAAGTATATAATGTCGGCCCTGATTTGCCTTCCCAAAATGCAAAGCTTCATATTTATCTAAATTAAACGTCACCTGTTACTCCTCGCCTCTTTGTCTCATCTAATTGTGGTCTTGTTTTACTCTGAGATAATCTACTACACTACCTTTCTGATGTCATCTGTATACTTACTAACTATGGCTCCAATATTCACATCTAAATCCTTTACATAAATGATGAAATGCAGTGAACTCAGTCCTGATTCTTGCAGCACACTGCTGCTCACAAGCCTCCAGGCTGAAAAATATCCCTCTTTGTTCAAGCCATTTGTGACTAGTTTCTTCTGTATCTTATGTGACTGAAACTTAATAATCTGTCTACCAATCAGAATGAAATACTAGCAATGAAGAGAGGCTGAGTAGTTGAGGTTAATTTTCACGAGATAAAAGGAGATTGAGGGGGGAACCTGATTAAGGTTTGCAAAATCATGAAGGGTATAGCCAGGTTGGATAGAGACAAGCTTTTTCCCAGGTTGAAGGATTCAATAATGAGAGGTCATGCTTTCAAAGTGAGAGGTAGAAAGTTTATGGGGGATACACGCGGTAAGTACTTCACACAGAGGGTGGTGGGCATTTGGAACACGTTGCTAGCAGAGGTGGTAGAGGCAGGCACGGTCGATTCATTTAAGATGTGTCTGGACAGTTGCATCAGTAGGTGGGTAGCAGAGGGATACAGATGCTTAGGAATTGACCGACAGATTTAGACAGTACATTTGGATCGGTTCAGGCTTGGAGGGCGAAGGGCCTGTTCCTGGGCTGTAAATTTTCTTTGGTCTTTGTTCTTTAAAAGAACACATTGCTGAAGTCCATATGGACAATGTCCACCAAACTGTCTTCATCAATCTTCTTTGTCAGCTCTTCCAAAAACTCAACCAAATTAATGAGACATGATTTCTCATGCAGAAAGCTACATTATCTACTCCTATCAGCCCTTGCCTTCCCAAATGTATGTAATTCGTGTCCCTCAGAATCCCCTCCAACAACTTACCCACCAGTGACATCAGGCTCACCCGTCTCTTGTTCACCGGCTTTTTGGGTCACTGTTTCCTTTTCTAGTCCCACTCCTCCCCTGCTCACAACAAATGTTAAATGTAACCAGGTCGGCGATATGGCCGATCATACCGGTTTCAGATTGGGTCAGGGTCAGTTTTAGGAACAAGTCAGGCTAGTTTCTTTAATCTGCTAAAACAACATGTTTATGATCCAGAGCAATGTTACTCAAACTATGATGGAAAGATGAATGGCAAACTGTTTGGGTATTGCAATTATATAATTAATATTTCCCTTTTAAAAAATGCTGAAACACACAGACACACACAAAATCTCTGCAATTTTAGTTTGAAAGAACTTGGTCCAAATATTTTTGGAACTCATGACAAATGAAACATTGTGAGATTGTACAAAACGTTATTCTGCTTCTGAAGATATTGTACTCACACAGCTGCTGGCAATGGTATTTCATCCTGGGAGAGTTTGGATCTGGCTGAATTCCCTTTGCTTTAGGCAGTGAGTAGATTCCAGTGAATTCTGGTTAGGGATCATCCAAAGTGTAGCACGGTGGTCAGCACTGCTGCCTCACAGCACCAGGGACTTGGGGTCGACTGTCTGTGTGGAATTTGCACATTCGCCCCTTGACTGTGTGAGCTTCTAATGGGTGATCCAGTTTCCTACCACAAACTGTGTAGGTTCGGTGGACTGGTCATGCTAAATTGTCTGAAGTGTTCAGGGAGTTCTAGGTTATGTGCATTAGTCACGGGTAGATAGAGGGAAATGGGTTGGGAAGGTTGGTATGGACTTATTGGGTCGAAGGACCTGTTTCAACACTGCAGGGATTCCATAAAAATGAGACAGTTAACGATGACTGTAGAGGTTTTTTTTTAGCTCGCACACATTGCTATGATGAGGAACAATGAAGGAGAGAGAGTGCAATAGGCCATTCCTTCTCAGGCAGATTACATTTTCTCTCTCTTTCTGAGTTGAATCACACAGTAATGTCATCCTCTCCCAAACTGGACCATGTGAGGTCTCCTTGTACATTGTCCAAACTATGTCTCCATCACATTCCCTGTTCCATGTAGGTGCATCATTGCTGCTGTCATACACAGAGCCATACCCTGAGCAGAAAATGGTCTTGGTCAATTTGAAGATATGTTTATATGTCCCTGCGTCATTAAAAATGAAAATGTTTAATTTATTCAGAATACCTGTGTTAAACTGAATGCATTTTTAAAAGAAATACAGAAATTGCTGAAAAAACCCGGCAGGTCTCTCAGTACCCAGATTCTGTAGTTGTACCAGCCTCCACCACTTCCTCTGGCAGCTCATTCCATACACACACCACCCTCTGTGTGAAATGATGCCCTTCGGCCTCATCAAAACCTTTTTCCTCTCAATTTCAACCAATACCCTTTAGTTGTGGACGCCCCTAACCTGGGGAAAAACCCTGACTACTCACCCTATCCATGACCATTCTGATTTTATTCAATTTTAATCAGTTTGTTCAGATGTATCCTGAGACACTTCTGTGGGCCTTTCGCCTGGATCTTTGTGCCCAGGGGTAGGGATACAAGCATCACTCAGCAATACCCATAAATCTGCAACAGTATTCTCCTGTGTGTTTGTCCATCAGACTGTCCTGACATGCTGGGACATACCTATGCAACAGGCAGGACTTAAATCCTGGCCTTCTAGTCTAGAGCTTGGAACACTACCACACATGTTCAGGAATTGGAATCAAATCCAGAGTTCTGGCTCAGAGACAGGGACACAACCCACCACACTACAATACCCAGATTTTGAGTCATATTTTAATGCCGACTTTCAGCTCGGTGTGGATTTATTATACTCAGGTTACCATTGCTGAATTACAAACAACACTTCGTATTATTAAACAAATGCAAGATATTTGTCTCAGGTGTCGGATATTGAGTGTACGTGCTTTGCCATCGAATCTAACTATAAACATCTTTACTTGTTATTATCTGTAGTCTGCAATATTAAGGAAAGACATCCTGCAGACACACTCTGCCTAATGAAGGGTCTCAAATAGATATTTATTACTGAACACCAGAGATGAAGGAAGAGCTTAATTTCTGACCCCAAAACACCGATCACTCTTACCCAACTCTCACGTGCGACTCCCCTTTTCCTAAAACCATGAAATGACACCAGGCCGCTGATTACTGTCCAGCCTCTCCTCCCCACTGACTGTGTCTGCAATCTGTGCCTCCTCCCCCTAACAATACAAGGCAACCCAAGCTCAGGGTCTTTGTGAAAATCAAGGCCGGAGTGTGTAGGCATCCTGGAGAGGGATGGGCATTTTAAAATTTAAGGGGGAGGGTGAGCTGACAGTAATATTACACACTGGGCTGAGGGGTGGCTTATTGGGTTTAGTTCGGATTAATGCTCGGTATTGGGTTTGGTAAATCAAACAACAGCAGGACCTATACAATTAAAAATAGAGCCGTTGGCAGCGCTGTAGTACAGAACCCTAAGCCATCAGGTTTAATTCTTTAAAATTTGCATCTCATAAAGATAGTGTGGTTAAGAAGGTGTTTAACACACTTGTCTTCATTGGTCAGACCTTTGATTATTAGAATGGGGATGTCATGTTGTGGTTGTACAGGACATTGGTGAGGCCCCTTCTGGAATACTGTGTCCAGTCTGGTCACCCTGCCCACTTATTCCATAGGCACACCACCCTCTGGGTGAAAACGCTGCCCCTTAGGTCACTTTTCAATGTTTCGCCTCTCACCTTAAGCCTATGTTCTCTTGTTTTGGTCTCCCCGTACCATTAGAAAATACCTTGACTATTCACTTTGATGTTACTGACGTTCATATTATTAAACTGGAGAGGGTTCAGAAGAGATTAACCTGGATGTTGCTGGGAAAGAGGGGAGTGAGATATAAGGAGAGGCTGGATAGGCTGGGACTTTTTTCACTGAAGAATATGAGATTAAGGGGCAACTTTACAGTGGTTTATAAAATAATGAGGGTTACAGAGAAGCTGAAGGGCTGATGTCTTTTCCCTAGAGTTGGGGATTCAAAACTGAGGGATATTTTAAGGTGAGAGGAAAAAAGATTTACGAAAGTCATGAAAGGTAATTATTTTAGACAAAATCTGGCTTGTATGTGGAATGAACTTCCAGACGAAGTGATGAAAGTGTTTGCAGTTACAACGTTTAAAGGACATTTAGATCAGTCCATGGATAAGACATCAGTTTGGATGGTGCTGTGAGCAGCTGCCCTCTCCCTCCCCCTCTCTGAATGAATTCCTGTTGGTTTTCACCCTCTGTCAATGCCTGTGCAGTGGCGTGGCGAGGCCAGCAGAGGGTGGCATTGCATCACTTTAAGCACCACAGAGACTGCCAGACCTGCCTCACACAAAGACACACAGATACTCATACGGGGATTGTGAGGACACGGCGGGAAGCTCATCTGGTAACTTAAACTGAACATAAAGAAATGCTCAATTCGCCTCATAAACTGTTAAAGTATGAGGGACAGAGAACACCCAAATTCCACTGTTTAAATAAAAACATCAAATTTTTTTTTCACTCCGAAAGTGAACATTTTACATCAACTATTCACAACTCTGGGACTCTATTTCTCTTAACTGCTTATTACCCGACTCCAGCTCTATAGCAATATACTGTTTCTGGGTCTGCCATCCTCTCATACCACAGGTGCTTGTAAGCTCTCAGTTCAGAACAGCATTCCCTCTCTCTTAAAGGTACAGTACACACTTTCAACTCCATCCCATTATATCCTGATGAATATCGATAAATGGGACCTATCCGGATATCTCTTGCTCTGTGTTTTGTCAATATTTCATTAGCTCCGTCTGGTGTGTGTCAGGACATTTGTTGCTCCATTGACAGCATGTCATTATTCGACTTTGTCCATAGGAATATATCAGTATTTCACTTGCTCGCACTTGTGTATTTGGAGCAGAATTTCAGTTGTTTCATGGGGAATGTGACACTATCACAATCTCAATGTTTGTTGATGGCACCGAACCTGGAAGAACTCTGAAGTCTATGGAGGAGAGTGTGGAACTCTAACAGGACAATCGCACGTTGGTGTAGTGTTCAGGTTTATGGCAGATGGGGATCAGTGCAGAGCAGTGTGAGGTGATGCACTTTGGTAGGAAAGACAAGGAAAGACAGTTTAAAACAGGCTGTGCCATTATAAAGGGGGTGAAGGAGCAGAGAACGCTGCTTGTATATGAGCACAGATTGTTGAAGATGTCAGGACAAGTGAGGCGAGCAGTTACTATCACAGATTAGTTTCAGTATCTGAGCTGTTTACAGAAGGAGGGAGTCTCCGTGCCCCCTTCCTGGGAGGTGGTTGTGACGATGTGTAGTGAGCCCACCCTCCTGCCCACAGAGAGAGTGGGGATTGCATTTGTACCAGCTCGACACAAAAGGGAGATGGCATCAGGGCCATGGCTTCGAAGTTGTGCCGGGGGAAACGGAGCTGCCAGTGGGTTTAAAGTGAGAATTGCCCTTCACTGAACATTGCTCCTTACTCGGTCGGTGGGACGTGGATGTTTCAAAATCTCCACACGAGGTGTCCCGCTCCTCTCCAGCTTGTACCAGGGTCCTCCCTACATGACGGGGGGAGGGATTGAGGGAACGGATATCGGGCACTCCATCACCCGGATAGCCCCTTCCTGTCCTATTCCAGGCTGTTTCCCCTGGAATTGGAGAAGGGGAGGGAGGGAGTGGGTGGGAGTGGGTTGTCCTGCTTTTTGTGTTCGTGTTGGTGGGGAGGGGGTCATGGTGAGGTGTCCGGAGGGAGTTAGTCCACAGTGTTGTATCCATGCAGTTTTATTAGTGTGGTGGGGGGGGGGTGAAGTGGAGTGGGAGGGGTAGAGAGAGGGGGAGAGAGAGAGAGAGAGAGACAAAGAGAGAAGGTGCAGCATGCAGCAGTGAGATTGGTGGACCATGAGTCTTGTTCGGGGTCGGTGCTATAACAGATATACAGTGAGTGTGAGGGAGCAGAGAGAATACGGTGACCTTTATCCTGACAGAGTGGGGAAGGTCATTGATGCTTGTCCTGTATTGCTGGACATTTCTTCAAACCACAGATACTGCACTGAGCTGGGTGGGGAGCTCAGACCATGCTCGTTGGGTCTGGTGGTGTGGCCCACTCTGGGAAAGAATGGTCCCCGTCTGTACTAGCCCATCCACCAGGACCTCCGTACCCCTGGTGACAAACCGTGGTGTAATTGTCCCTTATCTGCCATGCTCGGGGTAAATTATGCAGGGCAGCTCCAAGCTGAGAAAGCTCCTTCGTGTGCCCATTGGGCTTTTAAACATGACATCAGTGTCAGGGATCACGGAATATCCAGGGGCATCTGGGTGATGGTGTGTACCTCCAGCCATGAAGGATGTCCATTTACAAAGCTGTAGAACAAATGCTCATCCAAAATTCTCCATCATCTGACCTCGTTCCAATATCGCTTTTTCCCATCTTTCCTGGGAAGACAGGCTCATGTTACAGGATGCTATCGAAGAGCTGACATTTCAGCATTCTGCTACCTGGGAACATATCCTTCCATGATACTGTCTGTCAGTCTCCCCCGCCCTGTCTATTTACCAAACCCCTCCCATGTGGTGATATTTAAACTGATTCCCCCACCATCTCTCTCTGGCAGTAATGTTCACACCCACAGCACCCCTGGTCATGGCACAATGGAGATATGGAGCTGTAAATGGGTGGGGGCTGTACATCCTGTCACTTCCAGCATGGGCTGTAAGTTTCCCTGCGCTGGGCAGTGATCTAACACAGTGTTACTGAGCAATGCACTGGGGTGGGGTACACAGTCCTACATGCTGGGAGGGTAACTGCTCCTTGGTTACTGCTCAAAGCACTGTGGTGGGGTACACAGTGCGACATGCTGGGAGGGTAACTGCTCCTGGTTTACCGATTAATTCACGGGTTATCACTGCACAGGTCGCTGAGCTGCTCAGACTGTACGGTTGAGGTTTATAGATAATGCACTGATGTGGTTTGTGTAGCTCCGCATCCTGGATGGATATTTGTTTCAGGTTCACACATTAGTACCCTGCTGTGGTCTCCACAGCTCCCAGTGCTGGACAGATATCTAATCCGGGTTGATAGATCAATGCCCTGTTTTGGTCTCCACAGCTCCCCGTGCTGGACAGATATACGATCTGGGTTTATAGATCAATGCCCTGATCTTATCTGCGCAGTGTTCCACTCTGGCCAGATTGCTGGATGGTACTGACCAGTGCAATGAATGAACCTGGACAGATTGCTGCATTGTACTGAGCAGGACACTGGCCGGGCCTACATAGTGTTCCAAGGTGACATTCCCCGGAACGTTCTGTCCCCAACATTCTATAACTGCCATTCTCTCGGAACGTTCTGTCCCCGACATTCTATAACTGTCATTCCCCGAAACGTTCTGTCCCCGGCATTCTATAACTGACATTCCCCGAAACGTTCTGTCCCCGACATTCTATAACTGTCATTCCCCGGAACGTTCTGTCCCTGACATTCTATAACTGACATTCCCCGAAACGTTCTGTCCCTGACATTGTTTGCGAATGGTCAGACGTCAGTGAATTGAACAAATGATAAGATCCCGAGGGAAGAGATCCCGTTCCAGGGAGACGAAGACACTGTTCTGAAGGCCCCTCAGGCAGTTAAAGGGGTGAATACATTTTCCCTGCGTTTACATTTCTTCACGACACAGGATCAACCACAATTTAGACCAAAATTCAGGAATTCACAAACTCCGTTTGTCTTCAGGAAACTGGGAGAGAATCCTTTAGGACAGCAACGTTTCCACCCTCCGTATTAGGAACTGGGAAGGAGTGGCCTGTGTCTGCTCTCGAGTGATCAAGTGTGTAAAAATGTTCTAGAAACCATCTGTCCTTATGGATGTGTCTCTGTGTGTTTGGGGAGGGAGGGTTTCTTGTGGTTCATGTCACATTTTTGTCAGTAATTCTGACCTTCCCATTCGTTATTCCAGCTCCAATTATTTTAATAAATCCCTGAATACAGGGACACATTTGAAAATCTCACTGGAACCCAATCAAACGGGTCCCTTTGCCTCCAGGCAGATGGATAATGGGTTTGTTTTCCTTCCTCACAGCTACGTAGTGATCATCTACGTCCTGCTTTATAAAGATTGTGGATTGTCTCCATGTGTCAGATGTTACCTGGGGGCCATGGCAGCGGCAGATCTCCTGGTCAATATCCTCGTCCTGATCCTGAGACACAGTCCCAGTTTTCTTTCCTGGTATACTGCGTCCCTGTGTGTAATATCTACGCCGTCCTGCTTTATGCAGCCACTAATTGCTCTGTCTGTTTCACCGTCACTTTCACGTTTGATCGGTTTGTGGCCATTTGTTGTCAGAAGATGAAAAGTAAATATTGCAGTGAGAAAACGGCGGCTGTGGTTCTGGGAGCAGTGACTGTGCTGAGCTGTTTAAAGAACATTTCCTAGTATTTTATTCTCACGGCTCGGTATTGGCTGATGAACGACCCCTGGTTTTGTGATGTAACAGACGCTGTTCTATTCTCCAGTGTCTGGGTCACAATCGAGTTCCTCCACCACATTCTAACCCCGGGGGTCCCATTTCTCCTGATTCTGCTGCTCAATGTTCTCACCGTCAGACACATTTTAGTGACCAGCAGAGCCCGCAGGAGACTCCGCGCTCACACCAATGGGGACGCTCAGTCTGACACAGAAATGAGAAACCAGAAAAATTCCATCATTTTACTGTTTGTGATCTCGGACAATTTCATCCTGTTATGGTCAATGTTAATGCTGTATTCTATATGCAGACGGATGTATGATATTGGGTATAGGTCTGTGTATCTCGATTACTTTGCGCAGGAATTGGGCTTCATGCTGCAGCTCCTCAGTTGCTGCACAATCACCGCGATTTATGCCGTGACCCAGACTAAGTTCAGGCAGCAGCTGAAGAATGTGCTGAAATATCCCTTCACCCAAATCCATCCATCCATCAAATTCCCTCATTAATCAATCCATCTGGAATTTTCTCATTTCAGTTCAGTGTTTCAGCGATGGAGCAGCCTGTCGCTATGGTAAAAGACTGAGGGTAGCGCTGGTTTGTCCATCCTTATCCCACAGGGGGGTTACAGGGAAACATTTCAATGTTTCTCACAACTCAGGAGCCGGTGAGAAAACGCACCATCCCACTGACTGTATCCATCACTTCCATTTGTAAACAATAAAAATGTTGATTACAGCGTGCCGAGCAGCAGAGTGACCCATGTTGTTGTGTGTCTTTGTGTTGGAGAAGCTGAGCTGGAGAGAGACAGACTCAGCTCCAAGTCCTGGTCCTCAGGGAAGGGGAGGGCACTGCGCCCTGAGCTCAGGAGCTGGGTTTAACTCCCCCTGTTCCCCCCCCCCCACTGCAGCCGGGGCCACCCCATTACCTCTCCACTAATCTTTCTCCTCAATTCTCTCTGTCTATCTCTCTTTCAGCACACACTCTCTTTTTCAACCCGCTCCCTCATCCCCCTCTCTCTCACACATACACACCCTCAACCCCGGTTTCTCCACCTGCCTCCACTCTTCCCTCTCCCCATCTCTCTCTCTCTCATACTGTCTCTGTCTCCCTCCCACAACTCCATCTCTACCCCATTTACCCCACCTCCCACATCTCACCCCCAACCGCCACACGCAGCCTCACCCCCAATCACCCCCAGTCTCTGCGTCACAGGGAGAGGGAAGGACCAGGGAGACAGAGTATGTCAGAGAGAGAAGGAGGGATAGAGATTCAGTCAGAGGGAAAGAGGGAGCTGGGAGAAGAGAGACACCTAGGGAGGTGGAGAGTGAGAAGGGGGAGATGAGAGTTAGCGTGAGGGAGAGAGAGAGAGAGACACAAGGAGGGAGATAATGAGAGAGAGGGGCGAGAGAGAGAGTGAGACTGAGAGAGGGGCGAGGGAGGGGGCAAGAGAGAAAAAGAGACAGAGAGAGAGGGGCGACGAGAGAGAGAAAGGGGGCAAGGGAGATAGGGGAGACGAGAGATAGAAAGGGGGCAAGGGAGATAGGGGAGACGAGAGATAGAGAGAGAAAAAGACAGGACAGAGAGAGAGAATGATGGGCCGAGAGAGAGAGAGGGGTTTGGAGATGGGGGCAAGAGAAAGCAGGATGGCTAGAGAGAGATCGATGAGGGAAGAGAGAGAGGGTCGAGAGAGGGAGGTGAGAGAGAGAGCATGAGAGAGAGCAACGGCGATAGAGAGAGAGGGATGGTGAGAGAGAGGAAGGGCACAAAGTAGAGAAAGGTGTGTGAGAGGGCGAGAGAGGGAGAGTGTGGTGAGACAGAGAGGGTGGGAGAGAGTGGGGTGTGGCGGGCGAGAGTGAGAGAGGGAGGGGTTGAGAGAGAGAGAGGGAGGAGACGAGAGAGAAGGAGAGGGACGGGGTGAGAGAGAGAGAGGGAAGGAGCGGGTGAGAGGGAGAGAGGGGGGAGGGGGTCGAGAGAGAGAGGGGCGAGAGAGAGGGGGCAAGAATGAGAGGGAGGGGACGAGAGAGTGAGGGAGGCGGTGGTGAGAGAGGGAGGAGGTGAGAGCGAGTGGGACGGAGTCAGAGAGAGAGGGAGGGGCGGGAGAGAGAGGGAGGGGGCAAGAGAGAAAGAGGGAGGGGCAAGAGAGAGAGGGGGATGGACGAGAGGGGGGAGGGTTGAGAGAGAGAGGGTGGGGGCGAGAGAGAGATAGAGAGAAGGTGAGGGAGAGATAGAGGGGGTTTGAGAGAGAGGGTGCGGGCGAAAGAAAGAGGGAGGGAGGGGGCGAGGGAGAGAGAGGGAGGATGCGAGAGAGAAAGGGTTGGGGAGAGAGAGGGAGGGAGCAAGAGATAGACGGTGGGGGCGAGAGAGAAGGAGGGAGGTGGCTGAGAGAGAGAGGGACGGGTGTGAGAGAGAAATGAAGTGGGGTGGCGAGAGAGAGGGGGTTGAGACTGGGGGGGAGAGAGATGGAGAGGCTGAGAGAGAGAGGGAGGGGTGAGAGGAGGTGGTCGAGAGAGAGTGGGAGGGGTCGAATGAGGGAGAGGGAGAGAGGCGAGAGAGAGAGGGAGGGTGGCGAGAGAGAGAGAGGGAGGGGGCAAAAGAGAGAGGGAGGGGGCAAAAGAGAGAGAGAGGGGCGACAGAGAGAGAGGGAGGGAGCTAGAGAGAGAGAGAGGGAGGATGCCAGAGAGAGAGGGAGGGGCGCGAGGGAGAGAGGGATGGTGAGAGAGACAGAAGGAGGTGTGAAGTGAGAGAGGGAGGGGTGAGAGAGAGAGGGAGGGCGGGGGGCGAGAGAGAGAGAAGGAGGGGGCGAGAGAGAGAGTGGAGGTGAGAGATAGGGGAGGGAGGGGTGCGAGAGAGAGAGAGGGAGGGGTGCGAGAGAGAGAGAAAGAGGGAGGGGGCGAGAGTGAGAGGGAGGGTGGCAAGAGAGAGAGGGAGGGTGCAAGAGAGAGGGAGGGGTCTAGAGAGAGAGGGAAGGGGGCGAGAGAGAGAGAGACAGGTGCGAGAGAGAAATGGAGGGGAGTGGCGAGAGAGAGGGTTCGAGGCTGAAGGGGGTGTGAGAGAGAGAAGGAGAGGGCGAGAGAGAGATGGAGGGGTGAGAGAGAGAGAGGGATGGGGAGGGAGGCAGAGGGAGGAGTGCAAGTGAGAGAGGGAGGGGTGGGAGAGAGAGAGGGAGGGTGCGAGAGTGAGAGAAGGGACGAGAGAGGGAGGGATGGGTTGAGAGAGAGAGGGAGGGGGTGAGAGAGAGAGAGAGGGGCGAGAGAGAGAGGGAGGGGTGCGAGAGGGAGAGAGAGAGAGCAGGAGGTGGTGAGAGAGGGAGGGGGCGAGACAGAGAGGGAGGAGGGTGAGAGAGAGGGAGGGGTTGAGAGAGGGAGGGGTCGAGAGAGGGAGGGAGGGGGCGGGCGAGGGAGAGAGGGAAGTCTGCTAGAGAGAGAGGGAAGGGGCTAGAGAGAGAGAGGGAGGGGGCGAGAGAGAGAGGGCGAGGTGGCGAGAGAGAGAAGGAGGGGGGCGAGAGGGAGAGAGACGGGCCGAGAGACAGAGAAGGGAGGGGTTCAGAGAGAGAGGGAGGGGGTAAGAGAGAGAGAGGGAAGAGGCTAGAGAGAGAGGGAGGGTGCGAGTGAGAGGGGGGCGAGAGAGAGAGGGAGGGGGAGAGCGAGAGAGGGATGGGGCGAGAGAGAAGAGGCGAGAGAGAAGGGGCGAGAGAGAGAGGGCTAGAGAGATGGGGGTCGAGAGAGCGAGAGGGAGGGGGCGAGAGAGAGAGAGGGAGGGGGCGAGAGTGAGAGAGGGAGGGGGGCGAGACAGAGAGGGGTTTGAGGCTGACGGGGGTGGGAGAGAGATGGAGAGGGCGAGAGAGTGATGGAGAGAGCCAGAGAGAGGGAGGGGGCGAGAGAGAGAGGGAGGGGGTTGAGACAGCGAGGGAGGGTGTGGAGAGAGTGAGAGGGAGGAGGTTGAAAGAGAGGTGGCGAGTGATAGAGGGAGGGTGGCGAGAGTGAGAGGGAGGGGGCAAGAGAAAGAGGTAGGGGTCAAGAGAGACAGGGAGGGGGCGAGAGAGAGAGGACTGCTAGAGAGAGAGGGAGGGGTGCGAGAGATAGAGGGATGGAGGAGAGAGACAGAGGGAGGGGTGCAAGTGAGAGAGGGAGGGGTGAGAGGCAGAGAGAGGGAGGGCAGCGAGAGAGAGAGGGAGGGGTGCGAGAGAGAGTGGAGGTGAGAGAGAGAGTGGAGGAGAGAGAGAGATTGGGGGTTGCGAGAGCGAGAGAGTGAGGTGTGCGAGAGAGAGAGAGGGCGAGGGGGCAAGAGAGAATGGGAGGGGGCGAGAGAGAGAGGAAGAGAGGCGAGAGGGAGAGAGATGGGCCGAGAGACAGAGAAGGGAGGGGTTGAGAGAGAGAGGGTGTGGGTGAGAGAGAGAGGGTGGGGTGGAGAGAGAGAGGGAGGGGGCTAGAGAGACAGAGAGGGGTGCGAAAGAGAGAGAGGGAGGGTGTTAGAGAGAAAGGGAGGGGGGCTAGAGAGAGAGGGAGGGGTGTGAGAGAGAGATGGAGGGGGTGAGACAGCAACAGAAAGCGGGCTATAGAGACAGGGAGGGGTGCAAGAGAGAGAGGGAGGGGGCGAGAGAGAGAGGAAGAGAGGCGAGAGGGAGAGCCACGGGGTCGAGAGAGAGACAGACGGTGGGTGGCGAGCGAGAGAGGGAGGGGGCAAAAGATAGAGGGAGGGGGCAAAAGAGAGAGGAAGGGGTGCGAGAGAGAGGGATGGGGAGAGAGACAGAGGGAGGGGCGAAAGAGAGAGAGAGGGAGGGGGCTAGAGAGAGATGGAGGGGTGTGAGAGAGATAGGGATGGGGAGAGAGAGAGAGGGAGGGGTGCAAGTGAGAGAGGGAGGGGTGTGAGTGAGAGAGAGAGAGAGGGAGGGGTGCAAGTGAAAGAGAGAGTGGAGGTGAGAGAGAGAGAGGGATGGGTACGAGAGATGGAGAGGGGTGCGAGAGAGAGAGAGAGGGAGGGTGTAAGAGAGAGAGGGAGGGGACAAGAGAGAGAGGGATGGGTCGAGAGAGAAAGGGAGGGGGCGAGAGAGAGAGAGGGAGGGGTCTAGAGAGAGAGGGAGGGGCGTGAGAGTGAGAGGGAGGGAGCGAGAGGGAGAGAGGGAGGGGGCGAGTGAGAGTGGCAGAGGGGCGAGGGGAGAGAGATGGGCCAAGAGAGAGAGAAGGGAGGGGTTGAGAGAGAGAGGGAGTGGGTGAGAGAGAGAGGAGGAGGGGGCGAGAGAGGGAGATGGAGGGAGCGAGAGAGAGAGAGAGAGGGAGGGCGGCGAGAGAGACGGAGGGCGGCGAGAGAGAGAGGGGGTCGAGAGTGTGAGTGGAGGTGAGACAGAGAGGGAGGAGTGCGAGAGAAAGAGGGGGAGGGGAGAGAGAGAGTGGGAGGGTTTGAGAGAGAGAGGGGGATAGAAAGAGAGGGAGGGCGGCGAGAGAGAGGGAGGGGGGGCGAGAGAGAGAGGTAGTGGCCGAGAGAGAGGGAGGGAGGGGTGTGAGAGAGAGTGGGACGGGTGGGGGGTGCGAGGGAGAGAGACGGGACGAGAGAGAGGGAGGGGGCGAGAGAGAGCGAGGGGGCAAGAGAGAGGGGGGCGAGGGAAAGAGGGAGGGAGTGTGACGAGAGATTTCGGGAAGGGGCGAGAGAGAGAGAGGGGGCGAGAGAGAGAGCGAGGAGGGCAAGAGAGATAGAGAGGGAGGGGTGCGAGAGAGAGGGAGGGGGCGGGTGAGATAGGGACGGGGTGAGAGAGAGAGAGAGAACAGCGAGAGAGAGTGGAAGGGAGCGGAGAAAGAGATGGATCGGGCGAGAGAGGGGGGAGGGGGCGAGAGAGAGAGGGAGGGTGTTGACAAAAAGAGGGAGGGGGCAAGAGGAAGGGAGGGACGGGACGAGAGGGAGAGGGGCGGGGGCGCGAGAGAGAGTGAGGGGGACAAGAGAGAGAGGGAGGGGGGTGAGAGAAAGAGGGAGGGTGCGAAAGAGAGAGAGAGGGAAGGGGCGAGAGAGAGGGAGGGGGTGAGAGAGAGAGAGAGAGAAGGAGGGGGCAAGAGTGCGAGAGGGAGTGGGGCCAGAGAGAATGGGAGGGGGCGTGAGAAAGAGGGGGACAGGGGCGAGAGCTAGAGGGACGGCGCGAGGGAGAGAGAGGGAGGGGTCTAGAGAGAGCACGAGGGAGGGGGCTAGAGAGAGAGGAAGGGGCGTGAGAGAGAGAGGGAGGGGGCGAGAGGGAAAGAAGGAGTGGGCGAGAGTGAGAGAGGGAGGGGCGAGAGAGAGATGGATGGGGGCGAGAGAGAGAGGGAGAGGGGCGAGAGGGAGAGAGACAGGCCGAGAGAGAGAGAAGGGAGGGGTTGAGAGAGAGAGGGAGAGGCCGAGTGAGAGGAAGGGTGGGGTGTGTGAGAGAGAGAGGAGGGCGAGAATGAGAGTAGGGGTGTAGGGAGATGGAGGGTGCGAGAAAGAGAGGGAGGGGGCGAGAGAGCGAGAGGGAGGAGGTGAGAGAGAGAGGAACGGGTGGGGGGTGCGAGGGAGAGAGACGGGCCGGGAGAGAGAGGGGGGGCGAGAGAGAGAGCGAGGGGGCAAGAGAGAGAGAGGCAAGGGGGCGATAGAGAGAGGGAAGGGGGCGAGAGAGAGAGGTGAGAGAAAGAGGGAGCTGGCGAGAGAGTGGGGGACGGGGTGAGAGAGAGAGGGAGGGAGTCGAGAGATAGAGCGGGAGGGGTAGAGCGAGAGAGGGAGGGGGCGGGTGAGAGAAGGAAGGGCTGAGAGAGAGAGGAAACAGCGAGAGAGAGAGGGAGGGTGTGAGAGAGAGAGAGGGAGGGGGCGAGAGATAGTGTGAGGGGGCGATAGGGAGAGGGAGGAAGCAAGAGAGAGAGAGGGAGGTGGGGACGGAGAGAGAGGGAGGGGGCGAGAGAAAGAGGGCGGGAGCGAGAGAGAGAGAGGGAGGGTCCGAGAGAGAGAGAGGGAGGGGGGCGAGAGAGACAGGGAGGGGGCGAGAGAAGGGGGCAAGAGAAAGAGAGAGACGGGGCAAGACAGAGAGGGAGGGGGCTAGAGAGAGTGAGAGGAGGGCAAGAGAGAGTGGGACGGTCGTGAGAGAGAGGTTGGGAGGGGGCGAGGGAGAGAGGAAAGGGGTGAGATAGAGAGGGAGGGGGCGAGAGATAGAGGGAGGGTAGTGAGAGAGAGAGGGAGAGGGTTGAGAGAGAGAGGAAGTGGTGAGAGAGAGATGGAGGGACGAGAGAGAGGGAGGGGTGAGAGAGAGAAGGAGATGTGCGGGTGAGAGAGGGAGGGAGGCGAGAGAGCGAGGGAGGGGGCAAGAGAGAGATGGAGATGGCGAGAGAGAGAGGGATGGGGTCGAGAGAGAGGGAGGCGGTTGGGTGAGAGAGAGGGAGGGGGACGAGAGAGAGAGGGAACGCAGCGAGAGAGTGGGGTCTGAGAGAGAGAGGGTGGGGGCGAGAGAGAGAGGGAGTGGGGCGAGAGATAGAGGGATGGGGCGAAAGAAAGAGAGAGGGAGGGGGCGAGACAAAAGGGAGGGGGAGAGAGAGAGGAAGGATGGCGATAGAGAGTGGGAGGGGACGAGATATAGAGAGTGGGGGGCGAGAGAGAGTGGGGGCGAGAGAGATAGGGAGGGTGGGGCGAGAGAGAGAGAGCAAGGTGGGCGAGAGAGAGAGAGGGAGTGGCAAGAGAGAGAGGGCAGGGGCGAGAGAGAGAGGGAGGAGGGCGTGAGAGAGAGGGAGCAGGGCGAGAGCGATAGGGGCGACAGAGAGTGGGAGAGGGGGGACAGAGAGTGAGGGAGGGGACAAGAGAGCGGGAGGGGGCGAGAGAGAGGGAGGCGGGTGTGTGTGAGAGAGAGGGAGGGGGCGAGATAGTGAGGAAACGGCGAGAGAGAGAGGGAGGCGGGTCGGTGAGAGAGACTTGGAGGGGGCGAGAGAGAGAGGGAGGGGCCGAGAGAGAGTGGGGCGTCGAGACAGAGAGGGAGGGGATGAGAGAGAGAGGGAGGGTGCTGAGAAAAAGAGGGAGGGGGCGAGAGAGAGAGAGGGAGGGGACAAGAGAGATGGAGGGGGCGAGAGAGAGAGGGATGGGGCGAGAGAGAGAGGGACGGGGCGAGAGAGAGAGGGAGGGGGCGAGAGAGAGAGGGAGGGGGCGAGAGAAAGAGGGTCGGGGCGAGAGCGAGGGGACGCGAGAGAGAGGGACAGGGGCGGGAGAGAGCGGAAGGGAGAGAGACAAAGAGAGGGAAGGGGAGAGAGAGAGGGAGGGGGCGAGAGGGAGGGGAGAGAGGGAGAGAGAGGGAGGGGTCGAGACAGAGAGAGGGATGGAGCGAGAGAGAGAGCGAGGAAGGGGGCGAGAGAAGTCGGGGACGAGAGAGAGAGGGAGGGGGCAAGAGAGAGAAGGACGGGGTGAGAGAGAGTGGGAGGAGGGCAAGAAAGACAGGGAGGGGGCGAGAGAGAGGGGTGCGAGAGAAGTGGGGGGCGAGAGAGAGAGAGAGAAGGAGGGGACAAGAGAGAGAAGGAGGGGGCGAGAGAGAGAGGGAGGGGTGAGAGAGAGAGGGGTAGGTGTGAGAGAGAGGGAGCTGGACGAGAGAGAGAGGGAGGCGGGTGGGTGAGAGAGAGAGGGAGGGGGCGAGAGAGAGAGGAAACGGCGAGAGAGAGAGTTAAGGAGGCGAGAGAGAGAAGGAGGGGGAGACAGAGAGAGAGCGAGGGGCAAGAGAGAGACGGAGGGGCCGAGAGAGAGGGAGGGGTTCGAGAGAGAGGGAGGCGGGTGGGTGAGAGAGAGTGGGAGGGGGTGAGAGAGAGATGGGGGGATGAGAGAGAGAGGAAGGGTGTTGAGGAAAAGAAGGAGGGGGCGAGAGAGAGAGAGAGAGGGAGGGGGCGAGAGAGAGAGGGAGCTGGTGAGAGAAAGAGGGAGGAGGCAAAAGAAAGAGAGAAGGAGGGGGCGAGAGAAAGAGGGAAGCGGCAACAGAGAGAGAGTAAGGGGGCGAGAGAGAGAGTGAGGGTGGAGAGAGAGAGAGAGGGAAGGGGAGAGAGAGAGGGGAGGAGAGAGAGCGGAGGAGAGGGAGGGGGTGAGACAGAGAGAGGGAGAGGGGCGAGAGAGAGAGAGGGAGGTGGGCGAGAGAGAGAGCGAGGGGGCGAGAGATGGGGGCCCGTGACAGACAGAGGGAGGGGGCAAGAGAGAGAGCGAGGGGTCGAGAGAGAGTGGGAGTAGGGCAAGAGAGAGAGAGAGGGAGTGGGATGAGAGAGAGAGGGAAGGGGTGTGAGAGAGAGGGATGGGGGCGAGAGAGTGAGGGGGGTGTTGAGAGAACGGGGAAGGGGGGTGAGAGAGAGAGGAAGGAGTGAGAGAGAGAGAGAGATGGAGGGGCGAGAGAGAGATGGAGGGGCGAGAGAGAGAGGGAGGGGTGAGAGAGAGAGGGAGGTGTATGTTTAAGAGAGGGCGGTGTGAGAGTGAGAGAGGAAGGGGGCCAGAGAGAGAGGGAGGGGGGGGCGAGAGAGATAGAGAGATGGGTGCGAGAGAGAGAGAAGGAGCGGGCAAAAGAGATATGGAGCTGGAAAAAGAGAGAGAGAGGGCAAGATAGAGAGGCAGGGGGTGAGAGAGTGTGAGAGGGAGGGGGCGAGAGAGAGAGGGAGGGGGGTCGGGTAAGAGAGAGTGAGAGTGGCGAGAGAGAGGGAGGGGGCAAGTGTGAGGGGGGAGAGAGAGAGAGGGAGGTGCGAGAGAGAGAGAGGGGTTTCAAGAAGGGGGTGAGGGAGAGAGGGAGGGTTGCAAGAGAGAGATGGAGGGGGCGAGAGAGAGAGGCAGGGGGTGAGAGAGAGGCAGGGGACGAGAGAAAGAGGGAGCGGGCGAGAGATAGTGGGGCGGGTGAGAGAGAGAGGGAGGGAGGCGAGAGTGAGTGAGGGGGCGAGAGAGGGAGGCACGGGGGCGAGAGAGAGAGGGGGGCGAGAGGGAGAGGGTGTGAGAGAGAGAGAGGGAGGTGGCGAGAGAGAGGGGGGTGAGAGGGAGGGAGGGGGCGAGAGAGAGAGTGAGGTGGCGAGAGAGAGAGGCACGGGGGCGAGACAGAGAGGGGGGCGAAAGGGAGATGGGGTGAGAGAGAGAGAGAGGGTGGGGGGCGAGAGAGAGAGGGAGTGGGGCGACAGACAGAGGGATGGGGCAAAAGAAAGAGAGAGGGAGGGGGCGAGACAAAGAGGGAGGGGGAGAGAGAGAGGGAGGATGGCGATAGTGAGAGGGAGGGGACGAGATATAGAGAGTGGGGGGGCGAGAGAGAGTGGGGGTGAGAGAGAGAGAGGGAGGGTGGCGCGAGAGAGAGAGAGAGCGAGGTGGGCGAGAGAGAGAGGAAACCGCGAGAGAGAGAGGGAGGCGGGTCGGTGAGAGAGAGATGGAGGAGGCGAGAGTGAGAGGTAGGGGCCGAGAGAGAGAGGGGCGTCGAGACAGAGAGGGAGGGGATAAGAGAGAGGGTGGGTGTTGAGAAAAAGAGGGAGGGGCGAGAGAGAGAGGGAGGGGACAAGAGAGATGGAGGGGGCGAGAGAGAGAGGGACGGGGGCGAGAGAGAGAGGGAGGGGATTGAGAGAGAGAGAGGGAGGGAGCGAGAGAGAGGAAAGGGGTGAGAGAGAGATGGAAGGGGATAAGAGAGAGAGGGAGGCGGGTGGGTGAGAGAGAGGGAGGGGGACGAGACAGAGAGGGAGGGAGGGCAGCGAGAGAGTGGGGTCCCAGAGAGAGAGGGTGGGGGGCGAGAGAGAGAGGGAGTGGGGCGAGAGACAGAGGGATGGGGCGAACTAAAGGTAGAGGGAGGGGCCGAGACAAAGAGGGAGGGGGTGAGAGAGAGGGTGGATGGCGATGGAGAGAGGGAGCGAACGAGATATAGAGAGTGGGGGGGGAGAGAGAGAGAGGGGGCGAGAGAGAGAGGGAGGGGGCGAGAGAAAGAGGGTCGGGGCGAGAGCGAGGGGGTGCGAGAGAGAGGGACAGGGGCGGGAGAGAGAGGGAGGGAGAGAGAAAAAGAGAGGGAAGGGGAGAGAGAGAGGGAAGGGGTGAGAGGGAGGGCAGAGAGGGAGAGAGAGGGATGGGGCGAGAGAGAGAGAGGGAGGGGGGCGAGAGAGAGGGAGGGTGGCGAAAGAGAGAGGGAGGGGGCGAGAGAAGTCGGGGACGAAAGAGAGAGGGGGGCAAGAGAGAGAAGGGCGGGGCGAGAGAGAGTGGGAGGAGGGCAAGAGAGACAGGGAGGGGCCGAGAGAGAGAGGGGGTGAGAGAAGTGGGGGGCGTGAGAGAGAGAGAGAGAGAAGGAGGGGACAAGAGAGAGAAGGAGGTGGTGAGAGAGAGTGGGAGGAGGGCGAGAGAGAGAGCCACGGGGGCGAGAGAGGGAGGGAGCGGGTGAGTGAGAGAGGGAAGGTGTGAGAGACAGAGGGAGGTGGCGAGGGAGAGATGGAGGGTGGTGAGAGAGAGAGGGAGGGGTGTGAGAGAGAGAGGAAGGGGTGAGAGAGAGCTGGAAGTGTGAGAGAGAGAGGGAAGGGGCGAGAGACCGAGGGAGCGGGTGAGAGAGAGAGGGAGGGGTGAGAGCGAGAGGGAGTGGTGAGAGAGAGAGGGACATGTGTGGGTGAGAGAGTGAGGTGTGTGTGAGAGAGAGGAAGGGGCGAGAGAGAGAGGGAGGGGGGCGAGAGAGCAAGGGAGGGAGCAAGAGAGAGAGGGAGGCGTCGAGAGAGAGAGGGCGGGGGATGAGAGAGAGAGGGAGGGCGGCGAGACAGAGAGAGAGGGAGGGGGCAAGAGAGAGAGGGACGTGGTGAGTGAGGGGGGGCAAAAGAGAGAGGGACGGGGGCGAAGAGAGGGAGGGGGAGAGAAAGGGGGAGGTGACGAGAGAGAGAGAGGGAGGGGGCGAGAGAGCGAGAGGGGGCCAGAGAGAGAGGGAGGGGGCGATAGAGAGGGGGGGAGAGAGAGAGTGGGGGCCGAGACAGAGAGGGAGGGGGTGAGAGAGAGAGGGAGGGGGTGAGAGAGAGAGGGAGAGTCGAGAGAGAGAAGGAGAGGGGCGAGAGAGAGACGGAGGGGGCGAGAGAGAGAGAAGGGAGGGGTAGAGAGAGAGAGAGAGGGAGGGGGCGAGAGATAAAGGGAGGGGGCGAGAGAAGGGGGGCGACAGAGAGAGAAGGAGGGGGCAAGAGAGAGAGGGAGGGGTCGAGAGAGAGTGGGACGAGGGCATAAGAGAGAGGGAGGGGATTGAGAGAGAGAGGGAGGGAGCGAGAGAGAGGAAAGGGGTGAGAGAGAGATGGAAGGGGACGAGAGAGAGAGGGAGGCGGGTGGGTGAGAGAGAGGGAGGGGGTCGAGAGAGAGAGGGAGGGATGGCAGCGAGAGAGTGGGGTCCCAGAGAGAGAGGGTGAGGGGCGAGAGAGAGAGGGAGTGGGGCGAGAGACAGAGGGATGGGGCGAACTAAAGATAGAGGGAGGGGCTGAGACAAAGAGGGAGGGGGAGAGAGAGAGGGAGGATGGCGATAGAGAGAGGGAGCGAACGAGATATAGAGAGTGGGGGGGAGAGAGAGAGTGGGGGCGAGAGAGATAGGGAGGGTGGGGCGAGATAGAGAGCGCGAGGGGGCGAGAGAGAGAGGGAGGGAGGCGTGAGAGAGAGAGAGGAGGGCAAGAGAGATGGGGGAGACAGAAAGTAGGAGAGAGGCGAGAGAGAGAGGGAGGGGACGAGAGAGCGGGAGGGGGCAAGAGAGAGAGGGAGGCGGGCGTGTGTGAGAGAGAGGGAGGGGCGAGATAGAGAGGAAACGGCGAGAGAGAGAGGGAGGCGGGTGGGTGAGAGAGAGATGGAGGGGGCGAGAGAGAGAGGGAGGGGCCGAGAGAGATGGAGGGGGCGGGAGAGAAAGAGGGACGGGGGCGAGAGAGAGAGGGAGGGGTCGAGAGAAAGAGGGTTGGGGCGAGAGAGAGGGGGTGCGAGAGAGAGGGACAGGGGCGGGAGAGAGAGGGAGGGAAAGAGAGAAAGAGATGGAAGGGGAGAGAGAGAGGGAGGAGCTGAGAGAGAGAGGGAGCGGGTGAGTGAGAGAGGGAAGGTGTGAGAGACAGAGGGAGGGGGCGAGGGACAGATGGAGGGTGGTGAGAGAGAGAGGGAGGGGTGTGAGAGAGAGATCAAGGGGTGAGAGAGAGCTGGAAGTGCGAGAGAGAGAGGGAAGGGGCGAGAGAGAGAGGGAGTGGGTGAGAGAGAGAGGGAGGGGGGCGAGAGAGCAAGTGAGGGGGCAAGAGAGAGAGGGAGGGGTCGAGAGAGAGAGGGAGGGGGATGAGAGAGAGAGCGAGGCGTATGGGTGAGAGAGAGGGAGGGGGACGTGAGAGAGAGGGAGGGCGGCGAGACAGAGTGAGAGGGAGGGGGCAAGAGAGAGAGGGACGTGGTGAGTGAGAGAGGGGGGGCGAGAGAGTGAGGGACGGGGGCGAGAGAGAGAGAGAGGGAGGGGCGAGAGAGCGAGAGGGGGCGAGAGAGAGAGGGAGAGGGCGATAGAGAGGGGTGAGAGAGAGAGGGGGGCGAGACAGAGAGGGAGGGGGTGAGATAGATGGGGAGGGTGTGAGAGAGAGAGGGAGAGTCGAGAGAGAGAGGGAGTGTGCGAGAAAGAGGGGGCAGAGGGCGAGACAGAGAGAAGGAAAGGGGCGAGAGAGAGACGGAGGGGGCGAGAGATAGAGGAAGGGTGGTGTAGAGAGAGAGAGAGAGGGAGGGGGCGAGGGATAAAGGGAGGGGGCGAGAGAAGGGGGCGACAGACAGAGTGGGAGGGGGCAAGAGAGAGAGGGAGAAGCGAGAGAGAGAGGGAGGGGGCGAGTGAGAGAGGGGAGGGCGAAAGCGATAGAGAAGGAGTGGGGCGACAGAGAGAGGGAGAGGGGCGAGAGAGAGAGAGGGAGGGGTGAGAGAGAGAGGGACGGGTGAGAGAGAGAGGGAGGGGGTGAGAGATAGAGAGAGGGAGGGAGCGAGAGAGAGGAAAGGGGTGTGAGAGAGGGAGGGGGCGAGAGAGAGAGCAGGGGGGTGAGAGAGTGGGAGGGGGGTGAGAGAGAGAGGAAGTGGTGAGAGAGAGATGGAGAGGCAAGAGAGTGAGGGAAGGGGCGAGAGAGAGGGGGAGCGGGCAAGAGACTGGGTGGGGTGAGAGAGAGAGGGAGGGCTGAGAGAGAGCTGTGTGGGTGAGAAAGGGAGAGAGGCGAGTGATGAGGGAGGGGGCAGGAGAGACAGGGAGGTGGCGAGAGAGAGAGGAATTGGGACGAGACAGCTAGGGAGGCGGGTGGGTGAGAGGGAGGGTGGGGGATGAGAGAGAGAGGGAGGGCGGCGAGACTGAGCGAGGGAGGGGGGGCAAGAGAGAGAGGGATGGGTGTGAGAGAGAGGGAGGGTGGCGATATAGAGAGGGAGGGGATGATAGAGAGAGTGCAGAGGGCGAGAGAGAGTGGGGGCGAGAGAGAGGGAGGGTGGGGCGAGAGAGAGAGTGGGAGGGGAGCGAGAGAGAGAGTGGGAGGGGGCGAGAGAGAGAGGGAGAGGCGAGAGAGAGAGGGAGGGGGCGAGCGAGAGAGAGGAGGGCGAAAGAGATAGAGAAGGAGTGGGGCGACAGAGAGAGAGAGGGGCGAGAGAGAGAGGGAGAGGTGAGGTAGAGCGGGAAGGGGCGAGTGAGAGAGGGAGGGGTGAGAGGGAGAGGGACGGGTGAGAGAGAGAGGGAGGGGGACGAGAGAGAGAGGGAGGCGGGTGTGTGAGAGAGAGGGAGGGAGGGGGCAAGAGAGAGAGATGGAGGGGGCAGAGAGAGAGAGAGAGGGGGTGAGAGGGAGAGAGAGGGAGGGGGAGAGACAGAGAGAGGGAGAGGGGCGACAGAGAGAGGGAGGAGGGCGAGAGAGAGAGAGGGAGCGGCGAGAGAGAGTGGGAGGGGTGCAAGAGAGAGAGGGTGTGGGGTGAGAGGGAGAGAGGGAGGGGGCGAGAGAGAGAGGGAGAGTGGCGAGAGAGAGAGAGGGGGCGAGAGAGCGAGGAAGGGTGGTGAGAGAGAGAGAGGCAGGGGGTGAGAGAGAGAGGGAGGGTTTGAGAGAGAGAAGGAGGAGGGTGAGAGAGAGAGGAAGGGGTGAGAGAGAGATGGAGGGGCGAGAGAGAGAGGGAAGGGACGAGGGGGGGGGACGAAAGAGAGAGGGGAGGGGGCAAGAGAGAGAAGGACGGGGCGAGAGAGAGTGGGAGGAGGGCAAGAGAGACAGGGAGGGGGCGAGAGAGAGAGGGAGGGGGCGAGAGAAGTGGGGGGCGAGAGAGAGAAGGAGGGGGCAAGAGAGAGAAGGAGGGAGCGAGAGAGAGTGGGAGGAGAGGAGAGAGAGAGGGAGCGGGTGAGTGAGAGAGGGAAGGTGTGAGAGAGAGGGAGGGGTGTGTGAGAGAGAGAGGAAGGGGTGAGAGAGAGCTGGAAGTGCGAGCGATGGAGGGAAGGGGCGAGAGAGAGAGGGATCGGGTGATAGAGAGATGGAGGTGTGAGAGCGAGAGTGAGGTGTGAGAGAGAGAGAGAGGAAGGGGCGAGAGAGGGAGGGAAGGGGGCGAGAGAGCAAGGGAGGGGGCAAGAGAGAGAGGGACGTGGTGAGAGAGAGGGAGGGGGAGAGAAAGAGGGAGGGGGCGAGAGAGAGAGTGAGGGTGGGGCGAGAGAGAGAGTGGGAGGGGGGCGAGAGAGAGAGTGGGAGGGGGGCGAGAGAGAGAGGGAGAGGCGAGAGAGAGAGGGAGGGGGCGAGCGAGAAAGAGGAGGGCGAAAGAGATAGAGAAGGAGTGGGGCGACAGAGAGGGAGAGAGGGGCGAGAGTGAGAGGGAGAGGCGAGGTAGAGCGGGAAGGGGCGAGAGAGAGAGGGAGGGGTGAGAGGGAGAGGGACGGGTGAGAGAGAGAGGGAGGGGGACGAGAGAGAGAGGGAGGCGGGTGGGTGAGAGAAAGTGGGAGGGGGCGAGAGAGAGAGAGGGAGGGAATGAGAGAGAGAGAGGGAGGGTGCTGAGACAAGGGGGGGGCGAGAGAGAGAGAGGGAGGGGGCAAGAGAGAGAGAGGGAGGGGGCAGAGAGAGAGGGAAGGGGAGAGAGAGGGAGTGGTGGAGAGGGAGGGGGAGAGAGGGAGAGAGAGGGAGTGGGAGAGACAGAGAGAGGGAGAGGGATGACAGAGAGAGGGAGGAGGGCGAGAGAGAGAGGGGGAGCAGCGAGAGAGAGTGGGAGGGGTGCAAGAGAGAGAGGGAGAGTGGTGAGAGAGAGAGAGGGGGGCGAGAGAGAGAGGGAAGTGGTGTGAGAGAAAGGGAGGGGGCGAGAGAGCGAGGAAGGGTGGTGAGAGAGAGAGAGAGGGAGGGGGTGAGAGAGAGAGGGAGGTTTTGAGAGAGAGAGGGAGGAGGGTGAGAGAGAGAGGAAGGGGTGAGAGAGAGATGAAGGCGCGAGAGAGCGAGGGAAGGGACGAGAGAGGGGGGGACGAGAAAGAGAGGGGAGGGGGCAAGAGAGAGAAGGACGGGGGCGAGAGAGAGTGGAGGGGGGCGAGAGAAGTGGGGGCGAGAGAGAGAAAGAGGGGGCAAGAGTGAGAAGGAGGGAGCGAGAGACAGTGGGAGGAGGGCGAGAGAGAGAGGGAGCTGGTGAGTGAGAGAGGGAAGGTGTGAGAGAGAGGGAGGGGTGTGTGAGAGAGGAAGGGGTGAGAGAGAGCTGCAAGTGCGAGCGATGGAGGGAAGGGCGAGAGAGAGAGGGATCGGGTGAGAGAGAGACGGAGGTGTGAGAGCGAGAGTGAGATGTGAGAGAGAGAGAGTAAGGGGCGAGAGTGGGGGGGAGGGGGGGCGAGAGAGCAAGGGAGGGGGCAAGAGAGAGATGGAGGGCGGAGAGACAGAGAGAGAGGGAGGGGGGCAAGAGAGAGAGGGACGTGGTGAGAGAGAGAGGGAGGAGGGAGAGAAAGAGGGAGGGGGCGAGAGAGAGAGGAGGAGGGTGGGGCGAGAGAGAGAGTGGTATGGGGGCGAGAGAGAGAGAGGGAAGGTGCGAGAGAGAGAGCGAGCGGGCGAGAGAGAGAGAGAGGAAGGGGTGAGAGAGGGAGGGAGGGGTGAGAGAGAGAGGGAGGTGTGTGTTTGAGAGAGGGTGGTGTGAGAGAGTGAGTGAGGAAGGGGCGAGAGAGAGGGAGGGAGAGGAGGCAAGATGGAGAGAGACGTGGGTGAAGAGAGAGAGGGATGGAGAGAAAGAGGGAGGCGAGAGAGAGAGAGAGAGGGAGCGGGCGAGACAGAGAGAGGGAAGTGGCAAGAGAGAGAGAGGGACAGGGCGAGAGAGAGAGAGGGAAGGGGCTGTGAGAGAGAGGGAGGGGCCGAGAGAGCGAGGGAGGAGGGTGAGAGAGAGAGAGGAGGGAGTGTTGAGAGAGAGAGAGGAGGGGTGTGAGAGAGAGAGAGAAGTGGTGACAGAGAGATGGAGGGGCGAGAGAGAGGGAAGGGGTGAGAGAGAGGGGGAGAGCGGAGCGAGCGAGACAGGTAGGGGTGAGAGAGAGAGGGAGGGCTTAGATCTCGAGAGAGAGAGTGTGTGGGTCAGAGAGGGAGGTGTGTGAGGGAGAGGGAAGGATGCGAGATAGTGAGGGCGGGGGAAGAAGAGAGGGGGAGGGTGGCAAGAGGGAGAGGGGTTGGGACAAGAGAGAGAGGGAGGGCGGCAAGAGAGAGAGGGATGCGTGTGAGAGAAAGAGAGGGGAGGCGGCGAGAGAGAGAGGAGGGGGCGAGAGAGGGAGGGGGCGAGAGAGAGAGGGACGAGAGATGGGGGAGAGGGTGTGGCGATATAGAGAGGGAGGGGACGAGAGAGAAGAGAGGGAGGCGGGAGAAAGAGAGAGGGAGGGGGCGAAGAGAGGGGGGGCGAGAGAGAGGGGACGAGAGAGAGAGAGGGAGGGTGGCGATAGAGAGAGGGAGAGGGGACGAGAGAGAGAGGGGCGGGGGCTGTGAGAGAGAGTGGGGGTGTGAGAGAGAGTGGGAGGGTGGTGCGAGAGAGAGTGTGGGGGGGCGATAGAGAGAGGGAGAGGCAA